>NW_026775555.1:4800000-6000000 GCF_031216515.1 Neocloeon triangulifer | reverse complement strand
ATATTTCCTCTCCAAAAACGCTTTGCGTGGAAGTGCCGAAGTGCTGCCGCGCCGAAAAACACACACACACCAGTTGCCTGTTAAGGTCGGTTATCTCTCAAATATTAATCAGCTGCCGGGAATATAATTGCTTGTAAAAACCCTGATTTTTTCTGTATTAAATTTTCGTATAATAAATTAATTGTTGTAAGTATATATAAATATAAAATTCGCGACAGGAAGTTGTCACAAAAGATTGAAGATAAAGAAAATTTATACACGGAGTCGTGTCTCCTTCGGTGCAGGAACGGTTATGGCGAATAATATAGAGCAAGAATCTCCTTTTACAACCGCAGTTATTGAACTCGCGTCCTTTTGCACAAGTAATTGAGAAGTTTAAGTCAACCAAAGCTCCTCTCCAACACAACAATACGCGTGGGTGCGACGGAAAACCGCAATTCTACGCTTGACTGTGAGCGAATAACATTCATACAATTTGTCTCCAAGTGCGAGAAAAGGAGTGACATTTTTAAAAGGCCCAGACAAAATTTCTTTTTATATCTTAACGGATCTGATTTCTTTAAAATGTTAATTTTGCAACTTCAATCCAAGATTAAGGCCATAAACTCCGAAATGGCTCCCTTTACTTAAACTAAAAGCTACAATGTTGCAAAAATTCGTTGTACCAGTTTTGTGAGTTAAAAAAATGATTTCAGTTTTGCGCAAAACCTTGAGTGCTGCGAGCGATAAAATTTACGCAACTTTTTTAGCACGTTTCCGAATCTGCACTCGCTTAATCTGGGCCTATAAAATTCGCGAATTTCATCAAATAAAATAAAATTAGCCGACGGCCGGCGTTAATTTATTGCACGCGCGCCAAAACGGCCTGTTGCTCTCCCGAAAAAGAGCATCTCTTGTTTGCTCTCCGGTTGGCCGGCCTGTCAAGAAGTAACGGTGCGTGCGGGTGTAGTAATAACGAGAGATGAGAGATGCTCTGCATACTTGACTAATTACCTCGGATATATTATGCGGGTATTCGAATAAATAAAACGAGGTGAAAATAAATTTCTCCTGACCCCAGACTGACACCGAATGGGAAATAAAATCAGTCTGAAATCACGCCTGCGCGTGTTTTAAACAAACAAAGAGACGGAGCAGGAACGGGTTGAGGAGATGAATATATAAATTTATGGGCTCATCAGTTTATTAAATATTCGTAATTTCCATAAATAAAAGAGGAGGCCCGTATATAAAATCACTTTGATGGCGATTTGCTCGCGCAAATGAGCTTCGTCTTCCATCAGGACGCGCGGATCGTAAACTTTTTGGTTTTATGAATTTTTTATTAATTTATTATTTGGGGAGTGGGCTCTGCGTTTATTACATTCAGCACACATATTATGCGGGTTTATTCAAATGAAAATTTTAAAAATTAATGCCGGAGATAAAATCTTTTCGCCCGAATTTGTAGGGAGCCGCCTTTCTTAATAAATGCGTGTCGATTATTTGCCAAGAGTCGAGCAACTCATCGGAATAAAAGTGGCGTGCATCCAAATCAGTTTCTGACGACACTAAATTCGTCAAATGAACTGGCCGCGGCTGCATTTTACCAAGTACAATGACATTATCGCACCCAAAGTCTTCGCATTTCGATTCGCGGGCTATTTTCGCCGGTGCGCGCGTTCCAATTCGACGACGATTAATTTAGGGCGAAATTAATTCGACTGCTGGTCACGTTCTTTCTTGACTTTCATCAGCTGCTTCGGTTGACGACGAGCACGCTTAACCCTTTGCTGCTGCGTATTGTCATTAAATATTGGTCCTCTCATTAGCGTGCGCTCTATAAACATTGTGTTTGTCCGCCGGCGGCACATGATGTCGCCTCAAAATTCTGAAATTACGTTAGCGCCTTTTCTGCTCAAACCGCGTGATTCTTACGTTCCTCATAACGACGTAGTTCTTTTTCCATTTTTCAAATATATATATTTTTTATGTTGAATAATAAATACTTCTAAAACAGTTCTTTTAATGAATATTTTCTGTACACAAAACTAGATATTAACATTTACGACAATTATTTTCCCTAGACCAATTGCAGAATAATTAAAAAAAACACGTATTTTGTTACTATATTTTAATCTACTTAACAACTCTCAAAGCTATACAGAGATCATGTAGACTAGTTTTTATTATATTTTATTTAATATTCAATTACTTAAAAATATTTAAATATTAATAATGTAATACTTAATGTGTCATTATCTTTCATCTAAAAATAGTGTAATAAAATGACAAATTATTTTTTATATAATTATATATTAAAAATTTAAATTTAAGTTATTGTTTTAAATATAAGCAATTCTTTAATTTATGTACAAAAATTTTATTTTAATTTGCTATCTAATTGCACAATGTCTAGTTTAAGAACAAACAAGATTTCCTTGCTTTTATTCAACGACGACTTTGCGATTAATCGAGAGAAAGATAAGAATCTAAATCGGCAAGAGACCGGAATAATTACACAGGGCAAGTCAAAAAGTGGACTTTGATTATTATTATACCTTTTTCATATACGACTTTTATTGTTGAAATAACATTATCAATGAGGCCCGACTGATTTATTGCTGTCGAAAGTTATGTAAGTCCATATAGCGGCGCATTGAATTAGTTTGTTCAACGGGCAACAAAACGTCTGCTTTTTCGCGCAAAACGTGTGCGGAATAGGGAACTTTTTCCGCCGTCGCTTCTTTTATATTATACACGGCAGTTTAAAATAAAAGCAAGTTGCTTGGCTCGTCGTTCTTGTATGTGTCGCTTGATAGAGCAGTTTAACTTCGCCAGTACGGCACTGCCCGCGATGCCGAGGCCATAATTCTTCTGCAGACCTTATCTCGTACAAATGAGATCAGAATTAAGGTAAATTCACATCGTGCTGTCCGCATAAATTCACTTCTTGAAAAATCAACCGCTTGTACTATATCAAAGGCCGTGGTGGACAAGTTTTTACGTGCTCGTTTTTGCCGCAAATAACATCTGTATAGAAAATCGAGCCAGGATAAGAAATTATGTTTGCGTTTCGATCGCGGTGTTTTACCGAGCAAATATTCTCACGCATAAATCAAACTGGCAGGTCTGCTGAAATTCAACTTGGAAAGACAACTTTTCACAATTTAAAGAGAATTTTAAACGCTCTCTCCATTAGCAATATTAAACGTGGAATCCCGATTTGTATTGCAAAAACCGCCGCTTTTCTTGACCAAATAAAAATTCTACTTTTTACATTTATCTAAATGACTCTTGATCTTTGGTGGCCAACTGCAATTAAAGAAAGATTCCGATCTTTCTGGGATTTAAGTTGAGTGAAATTAAACAGGTTTATTTGCAAGTGAATTTCACCTAACGATACTTGACTTATGAGATTAGCATTTTATCAGGAATCAGAATCTATTAATCAATATAATATTAACCTTATCTCTTACGCAGAAATTTATCCTAATTATAATGTACAATTGATTTATAATTTCCAGCAGATTTTGTATTTAATATACGCAACTAAAATCTCAAACTTTTGTATATCCAGTAATTTATTTATTTTTAAAACTAAATAAATGTATTAGGAATTTATTTCGGCACCTCAGAGCCTGTTTTAAAACATTGAATGTTGTAGCGGGAAATTTATCCACTAAAAACCTGTGGAAACTAAAGGTATTTTTAGACCAAACCCGAACTGGTCTGATCACATTGAAAATTTAGTGTGACACAAGTAATAAATTTTTACCGTTCTTTCTCTTTTAACAAAGTTGTTGGAAAATGCCATTCTAAAATTACCCTCAAAAGAGACCAGTGGCGAAAGCCTTATTTGGTACCTGAAAATATTGTTAATTAATAAAAACGACATCATGCTGTTTACTTTTAAACTAATGTGTATCCTTAAACGTTCAATGACACAAAGTGACCCAAGCAAATCAATAAAAATATTTTATTTTTCTGGCTCTCAAATTTCTCATTTAAAAGCAGGGCATTGCTCTTTCTTAATCAATAAATAAAAACATGAACAGATAAATAAAGTTTCATTTATTTTAATGCTCAACGGTACTCTCTAAATTTCTCATGAATAGAGTTCACATCTGTCCTTTGTGAAAAAAGAGGCTTTTCTGCTGGCCAAATACGGCAAATCTATTTGAATGCGGCTGCCATAAAAGCAATTACCAATAACACGACCCGCGCAAAAAACGAAACAAGAATGCGTCCGGATTTGTCTCAAAAATTGTTACGAGTTTTCGCAAAAAACCCGCGCATTGGATAAAATTCTTACGCGTCGCGCTTGTACATAAAGTGTTGCTTTTTTCTGCGATACAGAGCGCGGCCTTTTTATATTCAAGCCGGGCAATGTATATAAAATACAGAAAGGAAGAATTAAAAAATTTCGTGTCCCTTTTGTACGTTATAATGCCAAAAGAAGTGCCGCCTGCTTTATTCAGCAGGTTTCGTCTTGGCCTAGGAAAAAGCGCCGCCAAGAATAAGATATTAAAAGGGCTAACATACACGATGGCCGTGCTGATGCTTTTTTGCCATAGAAGCTGCTGCACGTTGTATGTGTTTATAATATACCATAGAGTACATCGTTTTATGACGTGTCTCTTTTTATTATATAAAAATGTCAGCAAGCAAGGAAAATAATTGCTTCGCTGTTAAGGTGAGGAGGTTGCAAGAAAGGCCCACTATAACTTTTTTGTTATTTCGCCGCCGACAGCATGTAAGAGAAGAAACATCAAAAAATAAAAATAAATTTCCCTCAAAGACAAAAGAGGGGATCTTCTTTAATGCACGATTTTTTTTTTATTATCGCTCTCATAAGAGAAGATTTTCTGTCATATTTGCTGACAAGAGAGGCGCAAAAAACGCCGTTTTTTCACATTAAGGTGCACATATTGCATGCATCATGCACAACACAAACAAATCATAAAATATACATATTAAGTAAGTTTCGCGGCGGCTGAGAGCCGCAGCTGAGAGAGGAGGCTCGGCTGGCGTTTTTTTTTTTATATTTTTTTCATAAAGGAGAAAGAGACAAAAATAATATTTGAAGTGCAGCATAGATGCAGCATGGGAAACATCAAAGCCGCGGTGCAGAGAATGATGATGCAGCATAAAAGTAATGAAAGCGGAAAATTATACAGAAAATTCTGCATCAGACCTGCCACCACGAAGGCGACCTCTTTTCACATCCCACCTCGACACCAATAAAAATTCTATTCATTTAAAATAAACTTAAAAAAAATATAAATTTATTGGTAAAACCACAAGAATGTAATATTGGAGAGAAATTTATTTCTCATTTTTTTTTGCTTCTTAAATAATTTCATGTAATTAGGGGCTATTTGTCTTATATATTTTTTTCCACTCATTCGCCAATTTTCTGCTCGGTTTCGTTTTATATAATTTTTGAGGCCGGCGTGGAAATGAAAGGCACGCACTTCAGTGGCTCTCCATTGTTTCAACTTTTTGTCTTGGTGCATTAACAGAGAGAGATGGATGGATGACACATCGAAATACACACACACAAGAGGAGAGAGAGAAAGAATGGGGAAAAAATGCAGTTATAAGGCAATAATAACAGACACACCATAAAACCTGGTGATATTTCTCAATCTGAGGAAAACCGCATTAGCACTATTGCTGGCTGGCATCATCGTAATTCAAACAAAAATCTTTGTGTTGTTCTTTCCATATAATTTCCAACAGAGTGTGCCATTAAAGAAAGAAGCTGCCGTGTAAATAATGTAAAGTTGAAGTTTCTTTTCAAAGGTACTATCAACATTACACGCGGCACACATACACAATAGGTGTTAAAAAATATACGTCTTTCGCTGCCTTTTGTTTCCAAATAATGGCCGAAAAATAAAACTCCAGGCCTGCTTTCATTCTCGGGTCGCACCTGACTTTTTCCTCCTAAATCTTGTGACTTCTTGCTCCTTCGGAAACTTTCTTTGAAATTCGCACGGCAGTGTCAATAATCTGATTACCCGTTTTTGTTGCAGAGTGTGACCGTAGCTGCCGCGCAACTTTCAGATCCGCAGCAGCACAATCTGGCCATCCTTTTGGTGCAAGTGAGTATTAAAGTTATTTTTTTTTTTATTGCTATTAGTAAAGAGAACCGCGTGAATATTACTCTCACGAGTCTTGTTTTTTTTATGTGTGCAAAAAGCAGCTGCGATCTCATTTCTAGCCAGAATGGTGGGATTTGCATAAATGTTATACGACCGTGTAAGTTTTTATTTTCTCTTCAAGATTTATGTACAAGCAATTGCGGCAATGATTTTTTTTCAAAACTGGGTTTGGTGAAATTTTCAATTATAAATTTTATTTCGCAACTCTGACAAGTCGACTAACCTGAATTTAACCTACAAAACGTTCAAAGCAGCCGACGGGGTGAAATTATTAAAAAAAAAATATTGGAAATAATTGATTTTTAATTAAATGAAGAGACTCGGTCAGATCCAATTCAGAATTGATTTTTTTACGGTAAAATTTAATAAATGGATGTTTTGATTTTTTTTTTTTTAATATTTATGATTATTTTGTGTGTTTGAGGGAAGGAAACGCCTCTGAAAAGTGAACCGCAAAAGCGGCGGGGCAGCGCACGCATTTCGTTTTATATTATTCGCCAGCAGCCGCTTGATGGTTCGTCGCGTGATAACAACAATGCGGCGCATGCAATACAAATAAAGCGAGAGAAACGAACCGCAATGGTCGGAATTATTTTATCACTTTTTCCAATCCCTCCTACCGAAAACGAACGCACACGGGGGAGGGGTCAATCAGAGAAATTACAAAGGGGTGCTGCGGCGGCAGATGTGTCCACCCGAATATATATAATGTACGCAGTGGGTGTTTTTTTTTCTTTCATATGTATTAATTCTTTGCTCATGCCAAGGGGGAGTGACGTCTGAATATAAAAATTACAATTTCGCGAGTGGAAATAAAAGCGCGAAAGGCGGTGGGAGTGGAACAATGAGGGTTTTCGTTTGTTTATTTTTTTTTGTTTTTTGTTTTTTATTCGGCCAATTAAACGCAGTGCCAGCGTCGACGGCCGTTCCGATTGGCCGGATAGTAAGTCACAAATATGTATCGTGCGTCCTCGCCTGCAACAATGCCAATATATAGAAGTGCGCGCACCGTACCTGAATATTTATTACCCTCTGCGAGAAGTGAACCTGCTGCTGGTCGTGCAAAAAGAGCGGCAGCAACTTAATCGGGCCCGCGCGGTTCAAGAATTTCTGGTTCGCGGAGAGAGAGATTTAATTGAAACGCATCTAAATACGGATAAAATCAATCGGTACGCCATCGCTGGAATTCATTAAATTATTATTCCAGCACGTGATGAATCTGGAAATTTATTTTTCGATCGTGATCTCGGCGCGGTGATAAATTGTTCTCTTTTAATGGATTCGCCCGACGCCATATAAACGCGCGGCTCTTTCAAGGCGAATCCTAAAAAGGTGTCACTTTATTATTTCGCTCTCGAATATCTTTTTTCTATTTATATATTTTCCGCTTATCGTTGATGAACTTCTTCGGAATGCTGGCCATTTTAATTACTTTTGCTCCAGGGAGAAAGTTGGCTGTGTTTTTTTTTCGCACACGTGCAGCAGTCACATTAGTGTTTTGTGTCCGCGCGAAATTTATATATACATTATTATATTTGAGTCTGGGCGCGCGAAACAGGTTTCAACTCTGCGCGCCTGTGGTTGCTCTTAACAGCTCGATTAATGGGAAAATGGATATGATAATATATACATATTTTGCCTTGCTCCTTTTGAATCCGAATGAGAAAAAAAAATTGTAATAAAATAAGGAGTCGAAACGTATTTATAAATAAGGAGTCCCTCCTGCCGAGTCTTCATTAATAAAAGGAGAGACTAAAAAAAACCCTCCGTTGTTTTCCTCTCTTGTGCTGCGATGTTGTTGTTGTTGTATATTATGGAATTTTAATAGTACGAAGGCCTTACAAATTTTAATGGGTTTTAATGCCTTTAGGATCCCTTTTCATATCAAACTCTTTTAGACAATTTATTTCTGCCGGGCTGCTAAAATCTCATTTCGTTTCATAATGGGAGATATATTGAGCATAAAAAATGGATCTTCGTATATTTATTCCTGACCTGCGGACATGCACACATAAGTGGAGGTGCTTGAATGGAATCCGAGACTTGATAAGAAGTAAAAGGAAAAATATACCAAAAATGCAAATAATGCCTCGTAATAGAAGATAAAAGTTCCTTTGTTTCGCGCCAAGGCTCGCGGGACACAAAGCAAAAAAGCACGACTTCTTTACATGTTTATATACTTACATGTATATATAAAATTCCACTTTAGGCTGTGTAGCCATAGAAGGAGACTTGATGCTCGCAGATTGGCACGGAGAGCTTTGTGCGCGCTCATTATTCTTGGCGACCAATAATCTGGTGAAAATCGCGCGCGCGAGCAGGACAACAATATAATTTCACTCTCCGCTTGCCGATCACACGGAGATGCATTATTTAATATATATATTTTAAATAACAAACGGCAAAAGGAATCTCTCTCTTTTTCGCTTAAAGAACTCTGCTCATTTTATCGCGCTTATATTTCTCTCTGTGTGCAGTGTTATATTATTATATATTTATATAAAAAGGGGCAACTCTGTGTGTGTACTTGTTTCTTCTCGCAACAGTCAGATGAAATCGGTAAACTGTGAACATAAGTGATGCCACGCGCGATTTATCCGTCCATAAATTTTATATACTCTCTCGGGCCGCGCGCGATCGATGCACTTTTACATGAATATTTTTCAGCTCGCCGCGCCACTGACAAACAAGAAATGCACGCAGCTTTGCAATCAATTATTTCACATATAAAACCCAAGAGCAAACAAACAAACAAATAAATTTATTTATATATATAAATATACACGCGCCGTCAGACTCTTCTCTTACATTAATTCTTTTTCCGCAGAGAAATTATACTGATTGTCAGAAAGGTATCCGTTTACATTCGGACTGTGTAATTGATACACTTTCTGCTCAGTTGTTTCGCTGACCAATAATGAAGGAAGGTGTGTGGTGATCCGTTTTCATACAATATATATTATATGTTTGCTCGATCGGTTTTTGTTATATGGACAAGCCAATCCATCCATCGATCAGCTGTCAATTAAAATTAATAAAAGGGAGTGACATTTTGGTATGTTTTTATATTCGACATGAATTTTCGTGTCAACTCTTTTGAGAATGGTAGCTTTTTATATACAAAAGAAATTCCTCAAAAGCTATAACACAGACGGCTTTCAAATTAATTCCACGGAATTTTTCTACAAAAAAATTATGTGTGATATAATCTGATTACTTAAAAGCCGTATCAAAAGGGAGAATTTTATTTTATTTATACATCTCTCTTTTTATTCCTTTTGGTCTGCTGACGATTATATTTCAAAAAAGACATGCATGCATGACGACTTTAATAAGCATTGGCAACTTTGGGGTCACCGAACCGAAAGGGGAAATTCTCAACAATTGGCCAGTAATTAAAGTTGACGCGCCCTGCCTCTTGGATTTCAGCCGTTCGAAATACGGCAAATCATTCTCCATACACACGCGTGTCAATAATAAAAAAAAAAAAACGAAAGCAGCAAACTCTTGACACTTTCGGCACAACTTGTGTAAGTCGCCATATAACATACATATTTTGCACAGGACATCGCGACTAGTTTTCATACATGCACGCGAAATCCAGACCGCGGGGAGAAGCACTCTCGCCCAAAAACCTGTTTTTTGCAGAGAAATTTCACAGCGTGTCGCTCTTAAAAAAATTGCGGACATAATTTTAGCACTATTTGTACCAAAAATTAACCGAGAAAAAAAAATAACTAGAAAAAAAATCCGTTGTCTTATATATTCTGGCCTCTCTTGTCCAGACAAGTTATTTTATGCACACTCGATTTTTCTCGTAATTTCGAGGGAAACTCAATCAGGCAAAAAGGGTGCAGGCCAGGTTACATCTCGCCATGTAAAGTAGTGCTACATTGTACATATTGGTAACCCAAGCTGCGTCTCATACAAGAGGTTCCTGATTAACAACAGACGGCGGATATATCTTCCTTGCATGTCCTTCATGTTATTCTCAGCAGATCGGCGCGGCCAATATATAAATTTATTTATAAATAAAAATTCGGTCTTGCTTGCATGATGCACGGAGAGCTCGCAGTCCTTTCCGACGGTTTCCACTGTGTCGGAGGTCGTGGTATCAGCTTCACCTCACGAAAGAGAGAAGACACCTCTTTCCACTCGCTCTTTGAAGCGGCGACTCGCAGAATAAGGGTTAACAGCAGCGTTAATAATTAAAAATGTCTCCTGAAGGGTTAAATATCATCACAGACAGAGAGAGACGCGCTCTCTTGTACAACATATGCACGCCGCGCGATAAAACATAATCCTTTCGAGTTGCCACCCACATTCAATTTTGAACGATTTCCGCTCAAAAAAAAAAAATCATCACGAGCCGTATACATTTTAAGATAAAATCCAGCGTTTGAGTTCTGTTTTATCTTTCCTGCCAGACAAGTCTCTTCTTGGATTTCCACTCTCTCGCTCGTTTTTTTTTCCTCCGTGTGGGGGTGTTTTTGACCTTTCATGTGTTGATATCAAATTCAAAGCTCAAGAGATAGAGTTTGTACTTAAATATATATTCAGTTTTTTCCTATCTGGCTGGAAATTCACGCCCGTCCGTCCGGTTGTGATGAGGTCCAGATGCTTTCCGATTTCTCTAAAAAAAAAATACACATGTAGATTATTTTACGGCGCTCTCGTCATAAAATTTTTATGATTGAAATTTATTATGAGAGCTGGTTGGGATTTCGGAGGAAATTCAGGCCGATACCAACCGTTTTGGACCCATAATTATGCAAATTCGGTAGAAAAAATTTATATTAATACATTCGTGGCCTCTTTTTTTATATACCAAGCCAGCAGATTTGTACTTAGACAGTCTCGCCGCGGCTGTTACTTGATATGTTGATCTCGGCGAGATGTGTAATGAACTCAAGACGCTAAAGACTTCTGAAGACAACATTTATTTATTTTACGTATAAAAAAGCAGCAGCTTTGCGGCTGTCTCACTCATTTCGCTTTATATGCCTCAAATAATCATCAGCGTGCGGAAAACGCCTCGAAAATCTTGTCTACAATTTTATATCTCTCGGTTTATATTCCTTTTCCATTGTGTTCGAGATGACTGTTTGCACCAGTTATTTTTACGTTATTTAATGAGACTTAAGGTAATTACCCGTCTTATACCGTGCATTGTTTCTTCTGTAAGTACACGATTCTGAACCGAGATAAAAACGGCGGGCACATCCATGCACATATAATGTTGTATTTTTATTTATAGAAAAAAATAAGGCGAGCAGCGTCTCTTTCTCGCTGCTCGATGTGGGCCGAGACTCCATTAATTATCAGCTGCTGCGATCAAAAGTATAAAAAAGCAACCAACTCGCCTCTTTCAGCCGATTTCAATGCGGCATGAGTGAAATTATTGCACACGTGAGAGATTCACCGCGCCATCTTGGTCCACACGCCTCTCTCGGATGAGATGCAGCAGAAGAGAGAAAGACCGGAAGAGGAGCATGTGGCATTTTTCATCTCTCGTGGCGCCCGGATTTTTTCTCTTTCATTCACTCGACCGGTTTTTTTTTATATTTATACGAGACTAATTCCAACACTTCAGCCGAGATGCATATTAAATTAAATTGAAAACGACGCGGAACAGTCGTCTCGCAGTCACGCTGCTTTCGCGCGATTAGTCGTGACTCTTTAATTTTGAGTTCAAGCCGGGCAGAAAAAGCGCTGGATTTTCTGGTGACACTCAACAACCGTCTGTTAATGAGAATCTCGCCCCGATTTTTGAGCACACACGCCAGTGAATCATCAGAAAATTAACGTGGCGCGGGTGCAATCAAAAGTGAAATAAGCGCCAACGGTGAGGCACGCCCAGGTGTTTGAAATTAAATCAAATATTGTTGCTCTCGCCCCGCCGTGTCCCTGATTAATCATTTTTCGCTAATGACATCACTCTTGGGTGGAAGAATTTATATGTTATTTATTAGGGGCATATGCGCTCTTGTGGAGGTCGTTTATGCAAATAAACGAGCAGCCGATCGAAATCGGATTTTAATTATATTTCGGGGTGACGCAATTTCCTTGAATGGATTGAGAGGAATGTGAATGGGAAACGTTTTCAATAAGACAATGGGTGGATAATGGATAAGGAGGAAGGACTTACGGAGGAAAAAATGTGCCAAATCACCGAGTTTGATGGCGAAGCTTTGGAAAATAAGAATTGTTTTCGATTTTAGTGGTTTTGCGTGGGAAAAAATAGCGCCGATTTCACATAAGGCTCGCAATAAAGAGGCTTGATTTACTGGGATTCCCTTCTAGTCATAAATTTAATTCAACAGGAAAGGAATTATCAACGGAAGCTTCAAACAAAGTTTGATACTTTTTAACTTTTTAGAAATTAAATTAAAATTCACTAAAATTTAATTTTGAATATTATTGTAATTTCCTTGGATTTCGAAAGTAAGTAGATTTTATTTTATATTTTTTGTATAAATTTTTCAATTAAATCGAGGCACTTTTGTAACTTTGTGCTGAGAAAAAATTAATAATTTAAAAAAGTCAGTATGAAGCTTACTTACTTACTCAGTTGCTAATTTTTGGTCATGAAATTAAAATCTCAAATTCAATTTTTTTACAAATTCCCATTTAAATTAATTTTAGTTTAAAAACAAAAAAATCAGCAGACCGAGGTCGCCTTTTGAGATTATCCTTTTCAATTTCTTTTCTTTTCTTAATCAACATAAAATATATAAATTAAAATTGAATTATAAATTTAAATAAAATTAGAGCTAAATTATATCTAATATTCCGCAGAACCAGAAATTCAAATCAACGCAATCTCAAACTATGACGGCTGAATACGACAACGCTCTCAGGCCAAATTAACATGAGCTCAATTCTGCACGACCGAGCAAATAACCAATCAAATCCCTCTATTCCCACACGCGTACACATCCAGGCGCGTGATTTTGCGGCACCTGGATGCAGTCGGTGCAAAACCTGGGCATGGCGATGCACAAGATGCATTTGCAGATAGGCATGAATTATGCTGGGAGGCACATGCAGTAATCAGGAGCGATGCTAGGGGCCACTCTGAAATTGCATACATGTTCAAATACATATACAACGGGGCCGGTCGGTCGGTCGGCTGACATTTGCAATTGCAGATTAATTGATATCTGCAGACGAATGATGTCGGGCCGCAGTGTAGACAAAAGCATTACTGCAATATTCCGAGCAACCCCTTTTCATAGCCATTAGTCAATATGATGCTGCGCCGCCGTTCTCTCTGTGTTTCACTCTCTGTATGGGTAATAAATTGCGCGCGCCTAGCTGCTGGATAGATATGGATGGATGGATGTGCAGCATGATGTGATATGTGTGTATGCTGCCGGACAATCCCATTTTCAAATGTAACCCATTAATAACATTATTGTGCGGAGCGAGTGAGTGAGTGAGCAGACGTGTATCAGATTTACGCGTATATAAAATAAATTCCCACACCACAGGCCCCGGTTTGGTGGCGACGCTGCTCTCACTCTGTGCAGGCAGGCAGACAATCAATTTTTCAAATTAATTAAAACTGCTGTTTGTGTGAGTTGCGAATTTATCAGCAATTTGCACAAATCGGGAGTGAGATCCATCCACGTCCCTTCCGCATTATTTATATCAAGCGGTTTTTCGATGGGTGGATCTGTTTCGCACGCGCACAAATTGACGAATTCGTTTAGTGAAATGTTCAGCCAATAATTTTCAGTTTAAGTACTTTTTTTTTATAATAAAGAACAAAATAATCAATTCTAAGATTTGAAAAAAAAAATATTAATTTGTATTATTTTGAATAGAATTTTCATTAATTTTTAATATTATTAGAAATTAAAATATTTTTTAATTAATTTCTCTAAATTTTAATTTGCTAATTTTGATTTTAAATATATGTATATTATTAAATATTAAATTAATAATTTATTCTGGTTGACAATTATTATTGATAATAAGAGAAGAAAACTTGTAATTTTCGACTTTCGACTCAGATGTTAGGAAAATGTCTTCATTGCAATTGAATTTATGGAATTTTATTAAAATTGATATCTTCAAGCACCAATTTTGCAAGAACATAATTAAAAATATAACTATTTCACAAGCGCAACGAGAGGAAAAAAGCAATTAGCGGTGCTGACAATAAATTTAATCTGTTTAAACTCGAGTAACAGCCGCTCAGGCAAGAAGCAATCAATATAAAGTTTTATGGTCGGCACACTCGCAACTTTTTCCACGCTGAAAGAGGCCGATTTTGCTGATTTTATTCGCACAACTGACTAATTGGTCGGCATCGTAAATAACTTTAACACGCCATAAAACTGCTGCACTCATTCATTAGTCTCGAGCGAGCGTGCACTTCTTGCATATACATGTGTAAACGAACGAGTTTCAATTAAAATGCATGGCTTTTTACACCGAGAAATTAATTAATGCGCCGTATTTAGCGCCAGCTTTCTTTTTTCTTCTTCGTCTACGAGTTTAAATATAACATTTTGCAGTAATTTCTGCAACGCTCTCATCTCAAAAGCTGCCGTAATAAAATTGTTTCCAAGACAAATAGCACTATAAATGGCATCTTGCTTGGGATGGGTATATTTTCGCTCGCCCGAGGCCTTCTCTCTCTTCCTTTGCACATGTAAGCGTGTGTATATTTGCTTGGGCGTTTATCAGCGCCGGAAAATCTGCTGCCGCTTCGATCGCTTCCAAACTTTGCCAGTCGATAAGTTGCGTCTCGGAATTCGCCAATTCCTGGAAAGCTCCGAGCCGAGAGGGTGTTGCTCTGCGCAATTGATTTCAAAACTCGCTCCTGCACTAAAAGTGGCACGGTGTGACTAGGGAGGTGCTAATCACGGCCAGGCATAAATTAGCTTTTATCACATGATGTATTTTTTTTTTGCCTCAATTTACACTCCATTGTAATTCACACGCGTACGTGTCAGTCCGTCAGCCTCCTTTTCCTCCGAAGTGACGCGATATTGAAAAGGGATAAATTTTCTCTCTTTCTCTCCTTCTTCGCGAGAGCTTTTTTCTTTCTTCACATACATACATGTACTCTCTGAAAGGCGGAATTAAGTTTGACAATTCCCGAGCTGGCCCCGCAGAAAGCGAAATTTCGCGCAGCGGGCCGTCTTAAATTACAACCGTCTCGGGATTAAATAAGTCGAAGATTAATTTCAGAACCCGATCTGCGGCGACTACGCGTCGATCTCCTCCTTTTGTGTTTATTTTATTGTCTCGCCGGGCCCGACCAATTCTCGCTTGTCACACGAAATTTGCGCACCCGCCAGTGGATTTCCAAACTTGTCACTGCAGATTTAACCAGATTTTGAAAATGATCTTAAAAAAAAAGAGATTGTTTTAATAAATTATGTGTCCTGTTATAAAATTGAGCACATTTTCGCTAGAAAGAGCGGTGTCGCTCATTAGTGGGTTCAAAAACCAACAGCTGGTGACGTTCAGAGTGTGGCGAAAATCGCGACGTGTTATGTTAGCTCTGCGCTGTGAAAATAAACCGAACCGAGTGACACTTTCCGATCGCAATTTGGGGAAAAAAGATTTGCAAGACCTGATACCGCGTGAAGAGATAACATCAAGAGACTAATTTAATTAAAAAAAAGGGCCACGTATTTTTGTCATCAAATTATATACAAATTTCTCTCAAGACACAGTCTACATTTTATTAATTTTATCAGAATAATAAAATTTGTCTGGACCAATTTCGGGTGAAAAAGACAGTAACCGTAAATCTTGAACTAACTGCGCCGTTATTTTTAATTAACAAACCGGCCTTTACGTAATAATTACTGCTCTCATTAAAACGTACAGCGTAAATTTCAAGTATAATCAGCTGAAACTGTTTGAATTTTTAGCATAAATCCGATTTTAATCAGCTCCATTTGCTGATTCCGATTAATTAATGCGGAGTGTCTCGCTCTTAAGGCGGACGCCGTGGCAATTTCATAATCGATGGCAGCACCAGAAGGGGCCTGAGTAAGAAGAGTCCGCGTGCAGATGGCAGCCGAACAAATATTGCACGCGCCCAAATTATATACTCGATCAAGCCGCTTGTTTTTCTAATTTAAAGAATCACGGCGTGGGCGGAGCCAGCTTTTGAGAGAGCAGAGGCAAACATCGCTTCTCTCTCAATTTGTTTTATGAATTGTTTGCCGGGGCATTAATTGCACACGCAGTTTCGTACAAAACCCTTTTACGGTGTGTGCTCAGGCGCTTGGTAGTCGTGGCTGTTTTTTAAACAAAAATATCATCTTTTTAAATAATGCGCGCCCCAGCAGCCCGCTTTCCTTTTATAATTGTTGATCCTGCGCGGCGTCGGCGGCGGCGACGGCAGACGAGGCGCCAGCCAACCTGAAGCTGCCAAAGAAAAGGAGCTCCTCTCTTATCAAAGCTCATTGTTTCTTTATGGCAGTAAAACATTTTTGGGTGTATTAACTTTGTATCACAAATGCACCTACGTGTGCTGCGCGTGTGTATTTTAGCAGCTTACGACTGTCACCGCTGAGATAACGGCCCCTTTCTTTGCAGACCCAACGCCTTCTGGCAAATAGGAGAGAGACGCATTTTTCGAGAAAAAAACAGATTTGAATATTTCCATTGCAACCCTTTTCCGTACCGATGCCTAGAACCGATTGCGAAGCTGTTGTTGTGTTAATTACATCGGAAAAATATCGTGTAATAACTCGGCGGCTGGTGCGCGCGGCGTGTGTAAATATCGCGTTGAATAATCTTCACCCCTTTACCATCTGCTGTCCGGCCGTATGTAAACCCATTTTTCATATATGCAAAGCTGCCAAATGGACGAGAATTTTTAATTGCCGCTAACTTCATTACTTTCCGGTGTTGCGGGGAAAAAACTACCATCAAATCCCGAAAATTGTTCCTTCATTTTATATATGAATCAGCGGCGACCAGTTTTTCCCCTTTGGATGCAAATTTCATTCAATTTGCCCGGCACGTACGTCTCATCGAATTTTCCACTTTCGAAAACGCGTTGATGATGACGTGTGCTTTCATTTTCCGCAAAGACCAATCGCATTTGTGCATCAATCTCTTTTGCTCTCTCTCCCGCAAAACAAACCTGGCGTTTGGATGCAATTTATTTTTAAATCAATATTAAAGGCCCGAGGGAAAATGTATATACGCGTGTGCATATATCAAATTTAAATACAGTAGACGACAAAAGGCAAATAGCGAGCGTGCAGCCCGTATGCAGATGAGTCGCGGGAAAATCGCGCCGAGGGGTGGCTGCCGGGGCTGGTGGCGTGGGGGTGATAATACGCGCGGGGAGTTTTTTTTTTATTATTAAAAATAAGACCGGAGATATATCGTCTCAAGTGCCGCTTCATTCATTAAGAGCAAAACAAGCCGCCAAGAGAGAAGACAATTTTTTCCTCATATTATCATTTCCTTGAAAAGAATATAATACGAGAGAGGGAAGGCACGTTATACGTTCTTTTTTGCATGTCCTCTTGTGCACGTCATAATCCGAACGCAATCAAAATTGGCTTTCCAAAGTTTCGTACATTTTTACCCGGCCGCGGTATATGAGTTTGGAAAAGGATTATTTATAAAGTTGGTCGCCGCTCCTGCACAATCTTCTACTTTTTTTAATAATATTCTCCGCTTTGAAAGAGAAAAGACCACCCCATTATTTCATTTATCCCCAACGCACATGCTAATCCGCTTGCCCGTCTGCTTTATTGATTGATTATATTTTGTCAAAACTATATCATGATACACTAGGGAGATTCAATTTTTATATCAAGTCTTTTTTTTTCTTCCGCGGAAAATCCGGCGGAGATTAAGTTCTATTTAGCCAAATTGAATTCATTTCGCAGCAGGCAAACGTCGTGATGTGCAATTTCACCGGCAACACAACGCGAAAGAGAAGAATAATGGAATAAAAGCCGTCTAATAAAACTTTTTCTTCCCGGGGAAAATTAAAGTGGGTAAAGGGAAAAAAATCTGCAACGAAAATAATAAAAGCAAGCGGAGACTGCTGAGGCAGCTGCTGTCATTTTATTTGCATGTCTTTCTCTCTCGCTCTCTCTGTATTTTGGGAATAAAAATTGTGCTTTTTGAGCTTTTATGGTTTACGACGTCTCTTAAAAATGTAAGATTTGCTATAAAACTTTTGTAGTTTGAGCATAAAAACCATGCACATTTTATGCGTCGTTTTTGCTGCAATGTGATTTTGCAGCGACTCGTGGAATATAAAGAGCAGAAATAAAATATACACAAACGGCATAGTTATTGTTTCTAATTGCGCGCGCCTACAAGTTCATTGACGGCTGGATGATATTCCACACTCGTGCTGGGTGTTAAAGAAAAGAGCAACGGATGCCCAGACCGATGTATATAGAAAATTATCTTGTGTGATATACAATCGCTCTAGCTGGCGAACAATATATAAAAAGGAGAGCAAGATGCGATGAGATCAGCCAGCGCGCAACCAATTCCCACAGATATAAAATAATCAATTAGTTAATTCCACATCTCTCGAGTCGTGAGAGCTTCTCTTTATTGGGTCACGCCGGTCTGCTAACCGTGTAGATGCAAAACCAGCAGGAAGAAGAAATGATAAATTTCACTCAGATTCGCATTCACAATTCACACAGCTATTATATTATTGTCCTAACGGGGGGAAGATCGCGACAAAACGGATCAATTTGCTGTGTGACAGTTGCCGGTCGCTAATGATTTTTATCCGAAAGCGACTGATTTGCATATAAAGAAGGGACGCCAGATGCTTGAAAGGGTTCCGCCAAAATTCGATACACCCGCCTTTTGTCCGGATGCACTCGCTGATGGTAATGACATTTTGACAAGCAACCTGAGCCCTGAATGTAATATTTTTTTCTGTACCTCGATGCAAAACGTTATTAATGGATATGAAATTTTTCGCGCCGCTTTGCCCGATTTCGGAGAGTGTAACAGTTTTTCTGCTCTCCTTTGAGGGAAGGGTAAAAAGCAAGGCGTGTGTGTGTATCCGATGCTGGAATATAAAAGCTAGCCGTGTACAAAAGGATGGTTACAATAATTTATCTTATTCCAACAGCGGCCAAATCTCCTCTCTGACTTCTTCCACGACTTTTTTTTAATACTGGCTGCAAGTATCATGACATAGTGTGTGCGAGACCATGAGGAATGAATATAAAAAAAATGATCCATCAGATTTCTGCCGCCGCCGCTGCCGGTGCTCTCTCTTGCTTCCTCCATTATATTTATACGCACATAAAAAGGAGCACGCCTGCTTGATTGATGATCCTTCCTCGCTCCTTTCTTGACCAGCACTCTCTGTGATATGTAAAAATCTGCCCTTTCCACCCAACCCCTTTTTGCAAAATACGTCCTCCCTATATATGCGCGCAACCCCTTTTCCTATTTAAATCTCGCTGCTAATGGATTTTTACGCACTAGACTGATCAATTTGCTTAATCATCGGCCGTCGTCGCGTCGATGGAAATTTTCGCCAAACATCTGCACATGCACGCACGTGATAGTCATTTATTTCAATCAGGCCCCGCCGCAACTCGAATCAAGGTCGTACTCCGATCGAGATTAAATATGAATAATTTCGAGTGAAAAAATTTAATAAAAATTAAAACGCTCCGAGAGTGTATCAAAGTTGCGATAACACGGCTCAAGAAATTTGTGCTTTTAAGCAAAAATAAGCGGATGATCGAGAGTTTAGAAATATAAAATGCCCTCTTCTGCGCACATGAAATTTATCAGAGGCAAAAAATGAGTTGACCTTAAACGTCTATTAAGAAAATAACGCAGTAGCGCTCTCTTAACACGAGTTTTTTTTTCTATATATGTATGGAAGATCCTCACATTCACCCGAGCAGCACGCATTTATGTACACTTTTACAAATATACATATTAACAGAGTGTAATAGGAGATGAAGGATTTGACCTCATTTTTCGTGTATAATTTTATATTCATAAAACATTTTTCATTCTTGTCAAACGTATGTACATAAATGCTAGTGCATACATTTATATAAAAAAAAAACGTATACCTGCATGGGCCGCCTAAAAGAAAAGCGGCGCCTGTGCACATAAGTAAAGATAAAAGATTTTTTAATTCGTGCTTTTAAATGGAACTTTTTACTGTATTCATAAAAGTAAAATCTTTTGAGATGGAAAAATACAAAAAGAAAGAGAGGAGGAAGGAGCGCCATATAGTATTATTTGAATGTGACTCGGCCGTCTCCGCCGCCAGTCTCTCTCTCGCTTGCTCTCTGTTCTCTCTGTTTTATTTTTACATACATCTTTTGGCCCCGAAGCAACATTTTATACAAAAGAATAAAAATGACATTTTAAAAATTGCTTTTGTGCTCAAATAAAGGAGAGGCTAAATTGCAGCTTATTGAATAAAATTGGAGCAAAGCCCTCTCGTTTCTCTCCCCTCGCTGAGCACTGCACGTTCCAGCGCCGCGGAAAAAGAGGAAGAAAGGAAATAAAAACGCGAGAGATCACTTTTATTTATCGGTTTTGCGGTGCATTTTCCCTTTATGTGAATAAATAAACCGAGAATAGCACCTCCTTTTGTTGAAATGCTAACAAAAACGCGCTCTCGAAAATTGGCTCACTCAGTGCAAAACTTTTTCTCGCCGCCACACTTTCCACAGTTATAATACTTTTTTTTATAATATACACACACTGGAAACCCGTGATTGCGCACGATTTAAATAAATCGGGCGTGTCATTCGTAACTTTCGGGAGACATTATTATTCCGTATCCATTGTTGTGAGGAAAACAAACTCGTGCCAAAGGAATTATAATAATATTCATAAATAAAAAATTACTCTATCACACCCAGCAGGCGCGGTACAAAAGAGAAACAGCAGGTGCACACACACATATTCAGCTTTCCTCGCAGGCAGAGTGACATTTTTTTTTCTTCCGTCCCTCGCACAATTATAATTTTGCAATTCAGGTCGCCGGCAGGGAATTTACATTTAAATGCATATTATACAAATTCCTTTGTGCGACGCCAAACCAATTTTTGCGTCAAATATGGCCCTTGATGAATAATCGTCACCACGGACGCGGGCCTCTTCCAATTTCGGCGCTAATGACGTCGCCTTTATCGAGCGAACAAGACGAATTTGTGTGCAAATCCCAGAAAAAAGTGGCTGAAAGAAAGAGAGAAAGAGTTGAAAAGCGGGAGGCGAACCATCCATCCATTATGTTATTCTGTGATGTGTAGCAAGGAGCACCGAGGAAAGAAAGGAGATGGTAAAAGGGCCGTGAAATTGCTTTTTCTCTCTCTATTTGAATGTGTGCATTAAGGTGTGATGCCAGGCTAGAATAAAGTAAAGAACGAAAAGGTGTGTGTGATATCGTGCCATCAACAGCTAGCTGCCGACTGTAATGGCTTCTTTTTGACAACAAATTGGAGAGAAGCTCTCTCGGAATGGAAAATAAATCACTGTAATTTCTTAGCGGCAGCCGCCGATACATGCAGGAAAAAGTATAAAACGAGCGCATTATCGACACACACACACAATTTATATAAGCGACGACGAAATCCAGTAGCTGCTCTTTTAAAGATACTTTTTCTGTAAAAAAGTAGTTTTGAGATAGCAGCGCGCTTCAATCACTGTCACACACGGCGGGTATTATGGTTTCTTAAGAGATTGGATAGGCGGAGTTGAGACACTAGAGAGACCCAGAGCTATTTAGCCGCTCTTCCTTTTTTTTTTAAATTTAAAAGTTGTTTTTCCAAGTAGTTTACCTCGCAAGTTTTTCTCTTTCCTTTGTCATCCGTCTACAAGAGAAGAGAGGAATTTAAATGTATACAAATAAAAAGTGCTCTTTTGTGACTCTCTGCTGTGCTCACAAAGTAGGTAAATTGGAAAACAATAGAAGAATGTTGTGTTGTTTGCTATGAAGTTGAAACCTTTCACATTTATCTTTTTTTAAGTAATACAATTTGTCTTCCAATTCTTTTTGAGAATTCAATTTTACCCTGCCGCCGCGAGCTCCTTTTGTTTACGACTCCGCAGAGAATTCCGCCGCTTTTCTCTGTTTTATTTAAAGAGTTTTGCGGCGAGATTTATGTCTCAATTAATTAGCTCCCGCGCAATTCAGACGAATCCAAAGTTAAATCGCTCGCCTAATGCACTCTATTTTTGGGAATCGTTTGTAATTTCATATACAAAGAGACTTGCTTATATTTTGTCATCGCTGTATAGACGTAAAAGCCTCAACAAAAAATTAATTAACACCAGAGATAGTCGGACACAAAAAGTATAAAACTTAGACGCGCCTCTAATAAAAGACGCAGTTTTTCCACGAAATTTAACTTATAAAAGAAGTTTTACGCGCTTCACTCCCGGATTATTATTTTTATGTTCCTGTTTTTTTCTGCCTTAAGAAGAGCGAGCTCTTTCGTTTTTATTTTCCTCTCTTATGAAAACTAACACCGCACATCATTAATTTTGTAAGAAGACAGCGAGCGCCTTGGTCGTCTCTTTTAAATATAATCGCCACTTTTCTTCAGCAGCTCCGCTCGCAGGCATCAGTATTTTAAAAATACGTTTTATAATAACCTCTGAAATTCAAATGTGGTCAAATAATGTTCTTTTGCCAACAAAATTCTCCGCGCGCACGACAGCAGCCGGCCGCGACGCCACTTTGGCAAACATAAAGCACGATCTGTTTCTCGACTCGAAAAAAATTATAAAAAGCTGGCATTATTTTATTATACACACTCACAGCACACACGTTAGACGAAATGGAGCGAGGGAATAATTTTTATGCGTGCGGTGTACTTTAAAGACGTCGCGAGACAAAACTATTTTAACACCGAGAGCTGAGCGGAGTTGCCAGAAAACGGCCGCCGCCGAGAAAGAGACACACTTTTTGGATTATCTGGCATAAAATTGGGATGCTTTAAAAGAAATAAAAAAAAAACTTGGGTTCATTCTGAACAAGGAATATCTGCTAAAAAACTGACGATATCGTTTCCAGGGAGCCCCTTATTGTCCCTAAAAACAATTCCCCTTATAGTTCTGAAAATTATTTTTCCTAAATCTTTCCCAATTGGATGCAATTTTGGTTTAAAAATTATTTCTACAAAAATTTACTTCATTTTTTTTAATTAATTTAATGTTTCAAAGAAATCTCAAGGAATATGATCTAATTTTTTTTTTCTTTTTTAATCTGTTTCAGATGATGACTAGTCCGGCTGAGGTCCCGTCACCCCTTCGGCCGGTCCTCCTTTTCTAAGACTGCCCACGCCATACCCTGAGCACACCACTCTCACAATGTCGGCCAGCACCCTGACAAACCCGAGCAGCGGCTCGACCCTGCCAGCCGCGACCTCGCCCTCGGAAGACTTCCTCCTGTGCCGACGCACCACCAACAACAACAACGACGAGGGCGAGCCAAGCCCCGCGAGTCGCAAAGCCGCCCTGTGGGCCCCCGAGCTGAGCAGAAGCGACCTGGATTTGCGCGACGACAGTGGCGACGAAGCATCCCCGACGGAAGAGTCGGAAGACGAGCGGCAGGTGGTGCAACTAATGGCGACTGCAGCGCCAACGCGCAACAAACGCAAGAACTTCAAGCCGCGGAACATCCTGTACTCGTTGGATGACGAAAACGAGCCCTCGGACGCGGCGGCCGCCGCCAACAAGAGCGCCAAACCGCTTGACCTGACCGACGGTCTGCTGCCCGCCAAGCGGAGGAGCACAATTCTGCCGAGGCGGGTTGAGCGGAGTCAGACGGAAGCTCGCAGCGACGCCATGGACCTGTCCGTGCGGCCTCAGGAGGACGACGAACCGCCGGCCGTTGACCTCAGCCACGACCCCAGAGCCATGCAGGAGGCCCTGATGGCGCAGCAATACGCGCAAATCCAGAGCCAACTGCACGCCCACCTGCAGACCTTCCAGCAACACCCTGAGTTGCTTCTTCAGCAGCGCCACACGACACCTGCGGACGCGTCTGCAATGAGGGAGTACGCTGAGAACACGATGAAGGAGCTGCTGGGCATCTACGGCCTCAACGACATGGCAGAGTCCATCACCAAACACGTGCCCATTGGCAACTTTTCCTCTGGTAAGTACCTGAATTTTTATTTAAAAAAATTCAAACCTGAAATTGAAATTTTTATAAAATATTTCGCAATTTTTGTTTCGATCCAACTGAAGTGAGACAGAAAATATCTCTCAATTATCGCAATTTCGATTACACGCGAACGAGTACCGCCGAAAGCAAGTGAATTCGCTGAGTATATTAATTGCAATTGAAAATGAAAAATTTTGTGGCGCGCAAGTGAATAAAAAAATCCACCACCTCCGGGATCGAGACGTATAAATTTCCGCACCGGCGCGCAATGCTCACGTACGCGCTCATATCTTAAAATTTCCCTCAAAACGGTGGCGAATGAATTGATAATTGGATTTTATCTTAATTGCTGGTGCTGCTGGCGGCTGATAAAGCGCGCACTCTCTCTCGATTGCGGTTATCCATTGCGCGGTTTCAATAATTTTCCGAGTGTATAAATTCTATAATTGGAGTTTGCGGCGGCAATTAAAAATTATTTTATCATCGGCACCACTGGCAGACGGGAGAGCTGCACCGGCAGTAAAGAGTTTTAATTTTATTATTATTGTGTGTGCCGTGCTTTATGAGTTCATTGCTGCCGCGCCGTGCTTTATTGATTCAATTGCTGATCAATATGCGAAAAATACCCCCGAGCGGCGAGTGCATTATTGAAACGGTACAGTACTAGTGCATATAGTCGCCCTCTGGATTAATCACTTTTTATATTAAATTCGCTCGGCCTCTCCGTGCATTTTTTTTTTTTAATTCCGACCACTCGTACAAAGGGAAAATTATGAAAAAAAAAATACGAGCATAAAAAATAGTCTGCATGCATGACTTTCATGTGTGTGTATTTCATAAATGAAAGGCCTAGTAGAACACATCTCTGATGGTGTTTGGATAAAAACATGTATATAAAAGCTCTGCTGCTCTCTCTATTTGGCGAATTGCATTTGCCAGATATGTATGAAATGCACACAAATATTTATATCAAACGTGAAACGGCATTGTGTGTACCAAACAAAAACAGAGCACTCCAAATAATGCATTAAATTGCATACAAGCAATTTTAAAATATATATTCGCTCGGACGAGTTTGGGATTTCGATGGCTATCTTGCAGTGCATTTGAACGCACCAGACCGGACAGAGCAATTTCCTGTACAAATTCGGTGTAATTGTGCCGAATTTGAATAATAAGTACATACAAGGAAACGAGACACGGCGTAAATTATTTTATGGATTTCTTTTATTTTTTTGCACTTTGGCCGGTCGTAAAACGTAAAAGGCCGTGTACGCGCTTTTATTTTTTTATTATTGAAAAACGCGCGCGCGCCACCCCTTTGAATCTGAGGCAAAAGAGGCTTTTTAAGTCGTAAAGTCGTCGCGTTTATCTCTTTCAATTTTACCAAACCGACTGGCCCGACCGTCTGCTGTTGATGGTATATAACTATCGGTCGGATACGCGCGCATAAAAAACCCTTTCCTCTCTTTCCGAGTCTCGCGCACAATTTGTATAAAAACTTACATTTTTACGACGCTCAAAAAGCTTTTCCGTATGTTGGCTTTTATATATTTATATCGCTCACGGTGTTATTCGATATCACATGTGCGTATTATGCTTTATAAAATTATTCATTCGGAGAAGCGGGGAAAAAACAGTCGCAGACGAAACTAGTGTTAAAATAAAATGAGAGAGTCCGAGTGAGAGGATTAACAAAAGTTAACTCCTTTTCATTTGAATGCAGCTGTTTGATATTATTATTATCCAGCCGAGAGAGACAAAAAGCGAAAGAAAAACCGGTACGCAGAATTATATTTTATATTTAATGTATTTCCTCCTCCCTCTTGATGCATACGTGTGTAATTTGATCTGGAAATTTATAAAAAAAAAAAAATCCAATTATAATCTCTTTCACCAAATCGGACGCCACCGTAAATCAAACGCGTCGCAAATATGCAAATGCACATTACGCGTATATGAATTTATGTTAACCAGGAGAGGGGAGGTGCATATATGCATACATCCATATCAGAGGTTGCACTCAGACAGTCGGACTAACCACAAGGCAAACACACTCATCTCTCTCTACCCGGGTGCAGGCGCAGGGTTCGATGCACAAAGCAGCGTAAATCATTGCATGTGCATATTATTCTCATTATGCAATTCAATAATCAGCACTGGCGTGTGTTTGGTTTGGGCTGCCGAGAGTACACTCTGGAAATCATTAGCCCAGCGGCGGCTGTGCTGGTGCACGGCTCGCAGGCTAATTTATTGAATTAGAGGGAGAGAGAGCTGGATGCACCAATAGGCAGGCGCATCTCGTGACAATCCCTTGTTGATCAACTACGTATATATCCAGCTATGGAGCACTCGCACAAATCAATATTGTGTACACTCAATTGTCACGAACTGCTGACATACAATTAGCAAAATATATATAAACTTAGTTTAAATATAATTTTTGATATCAATTAATTATTATTTGTCCAATTGCTACATAAATAATTATTTCACTTTTATTCGCATTCAAATTGTGAAAATACTAATTATTAAAAGAAAATACTATCATCTGAAATTAAAATTTAAAATTCTTCTTTGAATAAGTTGACACTCGTTGGAAATGTAGAAATCGGGTTTTTTCCTCGTTGTAAAAAATTGTTTTTTTTTTAACAAATGAGCAAGAAAAAAATCTGAAAATTTTAAAATACACCGCATTTAACATGAAAACTAAATTATTAAAACTAACAAATTTAAGTTGAAATTCAATTGAGCCATTTGTTTTTGAATAAAAAGAATTTTTACAACGAGGAAAAAGCCCGATTTCTTCATTTCTTAAAATTTAAAATACTTGCAAAGGACATTTTATTAATGCTGGAAAGGTAAAAGATTGTGCGCAGCTGCGCGAGTCCAGCAGAAAATGAATTCTAATGCGACTTTCGGTGGTAGGGAGTGAGCAAGAAGAATTAATATAGCCACGGTTTTTGCTCTGGCAAAAACATTTTGACTTGAAATAATAGCAATTCCCACCCAGTCACGAAATGGAATCATTAATATCACACGAGGCCAGCTAGCTCTCCTGTTCCCCCCACGATATTGATAACTATTAATCATCGCCGAAAATTCCACCTTTCCGTTGAAAATAATATAAAAGAAGGGCGTGGCCGGCTAGATTTCACAATCAGATAAAGAGTGCACGCCGCATTTTGGAATTTAGAATAAAAAAAATAAATCCATTCGAAAAGGATTTTGTGTATATCAGGCGTGTGTGTGTGTGCACAAGTAGCGTTTTAATGTGAAAAGGGAAATCTTGTATCATTTATAAGTGCCACTCACGACTTTTTGTCTTAAATACCGCGCGCCTCTTTCTCTCTCGTAAAGTAAAAAGAAGAGACTCGCGTCGGGAGATGCTGGCCCGGGAGACAGATGAATCTCCACAAAGCTTTTGTGTAACGTGGAATTTTAATACATTTAAAATATTCATCAATCTTTCACGGAGCCCCGAGACAGAGAATCTGGCCTCTGGTTGAAGGAATAAACTTGAAAAATGGCGCTTTTTGTATTTGAGGCATGAAACTTGATGGAAAATGTGCGATTTTTAATTCGAGGCACGCCTGATGGATATTTTTTCGTACACACCTCTTTACTTCAAATGTATCGAGGAATATTTTATTAGTATACCATCCATTATTATTGCTGGCTTGCAATTTCCTCCCGTGCGTGGTATATCACCAAAGACATGATCAGCATAATTGAATTCCTGTCAAAGTTAACAATTATTATCCCACACATAAAGCAAGCAGCAGACTGAATTTTTTTTTATATTCCTCTCTGTCTTGAGAGAGCGCAGAATGCGCTGATTCCCGATTTTCGCAATTCTGTACAAACTCGCGATGACAAAAATTTTATTTTATTTTCGCACCTCAAATCAACCGTCAGCAGAAAATTTATGCTTTCTTTCTCTTTTCGCGCGTAACAAGCAGCGAATTTCCGCTGTTTATGCAAATTTTTGCATAATGACTCTCGAACCGGCGAAAGAAATAGATAATTTACACAACTCAAGCCGAATCATTATCCAACTTATTCCAACTACTTGAGTGTGTAATTTCACGGCAATACTTATATTCGCCTTCAAATGTGAAGATAAAAAAAAAATCTCCTCATAGTAACGAGAAACGGCAGCTTTTCGCATTAATGCGCCGCGCAATAAATGATAATCCGCGTCAATTATACGTTCGGTTCTGCAATTATTTTCCCAGACCACTTTAGTTATTGGAAAAGGCAGGTGTGTTTGTAGACGCGAGGCGCGGAGAAATAAAAATATGTGTCAATTTGCGGGGAAATTGACTGGCGCTTCTCGGTGAACAACCGCAGAATGCAGGTGCTTGTTATGCGCCGAAATGTTGTCGTCTGCTTTTTTTTCATCACTTGTGCACCCTCATCTGACAAATTTGATGTAAATTATTGTTCGAGGAGAGTGTTTGTGCGGCACACTTTTTGCCTGTGTGTGGCTCAGCAATCACCAAGAAAGACACGCAGTCATCGAGGGGCTTGGCCGCGTCTACTTTATCGCCACTGCCAAAAATTTAGAGTAACTGATTTATTGTTTATTATATTTTTAACTGTAGCAAAAAAATATTCTATTAAAATTAGATTAACTATTTTTTTTTTTTTTTTATGAGTAATAATACAAATCTTTTTTAACACATTTTATCATTTCGCTGTTTTTTTTTTTTAATTTCTAATGAAAATAAAATTCCGTTTCTAAATTCAGTCTTGCAATAAAATGAGAAAATATTGCATCCTAGTCAATAAATAAAATTATATAAAATACTTCATTCCTCTGAATTTGAAGGATATTTGAGATATCAAATTAGAGCGATGCGAAGTTAAATGCGTGCATGTTAATTACAATATTGAATTATATTATTAATAATACTATAATGAAATAAGTCCAATTGTTAAATCGCATTGTAAAATTAAATTTTCCACAACATTTTCTTGGTATGTGAGAGAAAAAGTTATTATATTTGGAAATGACACTTTTTCGCTAAAATTGTTCTAATTGTAAGTATGAATGATAATCAGAAACTAAAGTTGCTTGATTTAATTCCAATCATTTATATATATATTTAGTATTCATTTTATATTTACAGAATTGTAGAAAATCAAGGCTTATGATGTTATTTTATTTAAATTTTCCACGCCTTTGCAACGCCATTTTTAATTAATCTGTGGTTTCCATGACATCCTACATTAAGAAACAAAGAACTTGGCCTTCACTTCATTTTTCTATTTTTAATTCTTTCGGTTGTCATTGGTGGCCTGCAGAGAGCATTACTTTTTCTCGGCCTTTTATTTCGTATCAATCTTTTCTTTCTTTCTTTCTGGCCGGCCCTTTTTTATTCCTACATACGTGGCCCGGTGCTGTATTAATAATAATAAGCCATCATCACTCTCAGTAGATTAAGATTAAATTGCTGCTCTTTATATGAAAAATTTATGTCTGAAGGAGAGGTTGAAGGAGCGAGCCTACCTACATTATACACGTGGGGAAGAAGTCAGAGCGATGCGCCGCGCGCGCTTCAAAGGCATGACAATTTTCCTCCATAGGACAGCGGCGCAGTATAACCCTTTGTGTGGCCCGCTGCTTAAAGGAGCGAGTCTTATCTCCGTTTCTTTTTTTATGCATAATATGCAGCCAGCAGTCTTACATGTGAATGATCATCATAACTTGAGCTAACTAGCTCCCTTTTCAGTTTGCCACTGGCCGCGCGCCGACCGACGGCTGCACTGATGATGCTTCAAGCCTGTGTTTTATGCTGCACTGCATAATATGCTGTCTCTCTTTTCTTTTGATTTTAATATTCACATGCAGAGAGCACCAAGTACTGTTCTACTGCCGCTGCATCAATAATCATGTCTGCGGTAAAAAATGAAAGCAAAATTACCCCGGGGAATTGCAGCAGAAGAATTGAATTTGACTCTCTCTCTCCACAACCCCGAGAGCAGCTCGGCGCGGTTGCGGGGCGTTTTGCAGTGGTCGCTCTGCCGGCGGAGAGAGAGTGAGTGAGTGAGTGCGACTTGTGTTATATAAATGTGTATAGCTGGCGGTAGTTTGGCCTCGCCTTTTGCAGGACAAACTTTTACCCTCAGTCAAGAGTGCGACTGCTGCTGGGTAAAAGATTGGCGGAGATAAAAAGAGAGGGTGCTAATTTTTTTTTGTGCCAAGAAGAGGCACTCGCACTTAATTTATTCCAAGTTATAAATACCTTTTCATTTTGTTATTCTGTTAAATAATAAGTTTTAAAAACGAATCCGGTGGAAAAATTCATCAATTTGTTTTGTTACATTTTTCCTCAAAAAATTAAAAATTTTTATAATTTTATGCAAAAATTAATATAATCCCCCTATTTTTGTTTAATCCGTAGTTGGACATCTCATAAATCTTGCAATGCAAATTATATCTTTTAATGACTCCTGTCCGTCTCTAATATTTGCCGTGTAATTTAAAGTATTAAAATTCTGACGCCGTCATTATGCAGCTCTTTCCTTAAAAGCGTCCGCCGTAGTAAAATTAGCAGCATAATTACGCACTCTTAATTTTCCACATAATAGAGGGAACACATTTCCGCGCGTTGCAAGAGATACGAGGCCGATTACATTATGCCTGGCGTGTAATGTTCCACCCCATGCCAGGCGAGCATATTTTAACAGCGAGCGACGGGCCCGATATAAATCATTAAGGCATTTAAAATAACTTTGTTATCATCACACAGAAAGAAAGAGCGTCACAAAGGTTATCCACACATTTTGATAAAAACTCCACGAAAACGAACGTGTGCCCGGCCACGAAAAACAAGATATAGCACCTGCTGCGCTTCTCTTAGGGGGAAACAACGTGTCTAATTTATATTCCATTATATTTTTATTTGCGTTTTACGGACGAATTTGCATATTTATCATTATTACCAGCACCTCATTGTGTTGCTGTTGCCGCGCGGCCTAAATTATATTTTTATCTAATTTTCGCCAAGAAATGAGCTCGGCGGCACCACCGGCGCGCAGGAAGTCGAATAAATTATATCCCATGACAATTTGTTTCTCCTCTCAATTTTGTGCCGACGAGAGCTCTTTCAGAAATTCCGAGTGCGTGCGCGCTATTTTATTACGACGGAAAAACAATGCATATTATTATAATGTGAAGGATGTGCACGAAAAAATGTGTGGCGCCGAAATCCATACAGGGCCGGATAAAATAAAGCAGCGCTTTTTGAAATATTTATCAGTTCAGTAGGCGTAAAAATTGACGCCGTTCTATCGCTATCACTCAGAAACGCTCCAAACCGTAAAATTATCCTCAACAGAGAGCGTTTGAATATCAAATAGGATATGAGAGTCGTGCAGTAATTTATTGCCTTTTTCCATTCAGCGATATAATCCGGCCGCTCTTTTAATTATCTCCGTGTGCAACAGCGTATTATGAACTGCGGCAGCCGCTTTTGGCGCATTGTTGTGCGTATGAAAATATTTCCCGTCGCCGCAAAAAAAATTCACAATGCATCTTGAAAAGGCATTGTTAATTCACGAAACACGTACCAAGAGAGAGTCATTTCCGGGAATATTTTTGCCGCTGTCCATTTTTTTACCTATTTATGGCCATCCCTCTTCAGACCGCGAAGAATGACAATAAAAAATTTATTAAATGTGTTCGGGCTTCCTCTCTGTCTCTCACCTCAAAAATTGTCTTGTGTCCGTTAAAGGACACAAACATATCCCCCTTGAGAGCTTTTAGATTTTTTCAAAGTTTGTCATTCCATAAAAATAATAATTAAATATTATAAATAATTTCTAATTAATAACTTTTTTTTACATTTTTTCCGTTCAGACTTTTGCCCATTATAGAAAATTAAATTATCAATTAAATGTCAAAATAATTATAGATCTGTTTTTGCCACATTCCAAGACTCGTCAGTTATTGTTGAGTTTCATATTTTTTTGATCAACAATTAGCATAATAAAGTCAGTTAAAAATCGCAAGAAACATTGACCTTTTTCACTTTGGATTCTTGAAATAATCTATAGCGGATCAATTTAGAATCCACTTTAGACGAATCCGTTGCTTCTCATAATTGCGTTCAATTCCTTCTCCGCTCCTCTGCATCACATGGGTAATATGGCGAAAAAAATTGTATCGAGCGGGAGATATTTTAATAAGAAATTGCCTTTTTGGCCCCAACTTTCAACGGCCGTGCGGCTGCCTGTCATCGTAAAGTGAAGTATTTATTTGACGTTGATGTGTGTAATTCCGATGCAAAACAGAGTGGCGATTTTTGTCAGCAATACGAGAAATTCTGCGTGCACGAAAAAAATGCGGATTAGTTTCTCTCTTTTGCTGGGGCAAACAAGAAAATCTGACTTTCGGCCAGACCGGCCTAAAAAAGAGGTTTTCGGCTAGTGCTAATTTCACACAACGAGGACTCTACCTTCCATAAAACTGTCAAAATTATCGCGCTGCCTGAAAATAAACTTGACTTTTGACGAGGAAAATGACAGGCAACGCCAATATTTACTTAGCGATTGACAGGTCCAGTCTCGCCACTCCGCTCCAATTCTTATTATATTATTTCGGCCTAATTGAAATAATCACCTGGAACGCTTTCTGCCGCCGCTTTCCGGCCTGCAAAATTGGCTTAATTGAAGTGAAGAAAAAAAATGTATCGGTCCAAAATGAACTGCAGAAATGCTCTTTCATTATAAACTCTTGTATTATATTACCGAGTCAAAGTCCCAGCAGCGAGAAATGAGTCGCAACGGTGCCTTTAATTAACGCCGCTGAGAATGCGTGTCATAATTAAGTCTCGAGCCATTTGTTTTCGGTCGGCTTTATAAATATTTGATCCTTTTGATTATACACGAAAAAGATAGAACACCACAATCAAATTTGTATTTTTAGTTTGATATATTTAATGATATTAATTTTAATCTGAGAGAGGAGGACTTTATTAAAAACAGGTGTTTGCATTAATAATTCACCGTAATATAATTATATATTATACACGTGGCTGACAATGGAAAGCCTCTTTGACACAGCTGAGGATCGAAAATGAGAATTTGAAAGAGCATCATCCCCTTGGTGTGCGTATATAGATATTACGCAGACGGTTGTCATCGCGTCATTGATGAGAGAAGGGGCCTCTTCGTCGTTTTATTATAATACGAAAAGACGACGCAGCTGTCTTTCTCTCTCTCTCGCTCCGAACTCCATTTATTAATATATTAGCTGTTATTTTCTCATCTTTTAACTGAGGATAATAGCTTTTTATGAAACACGTGGAGAGAAAGAGCAGGCGAATCTCGGCGGACTTGTTGAGAGAGAGACGAAGAACTGTACTATTGTTAAAGGATGGATGGGACGATTTTTCATTTTATTTCTAACTTCCTGATTAACCCAAAGAGCACTTCTTCTTTGCTTTCAATGCTCTCTGTGGTCGGAGCCCCTTTTTCAAATTACACAACACAGCACAGCGCGGCGCATCAATTTGCTTATAAAAGTTAATTTATTCACTTCTCCGCGTCTTCTGCTGATGATGATGATGGCCTATTATTTATTTTTCTTCCCTCCTCTCGTCGCCTCACAGTTAACACTCTCTCGCGCCTATCGTGCACTATATTCCTTTAAAAACACATCATTCTCTATTAAATCTGTTTTGTTATCGTGTTTCTGATTCCGAACCCTGGCTGAGGTCACATTCATTTAGAGAGAGACTCGAAAAGAAGCTTCGGAATGCCCGCTCATTGATATACGCAGTGGGGCCAAGTGTAATATTAATTTTCTTCTTCAATACACGCCCATCACAATCCGCTAAAAAAGGATGCACATTTTTCAGACATACCTGCTTTGCATGACGAGAGCAAGTCAAATGCAAAGCAGCGAATTTCCCTGGCAGTGAAAGCGCCGCGACAGGACAAACACGGAACGGACACACACATAAGCAAAACGCCTCCTCTCGATTTGTTCTCTTTGCATATCAATTGGCCAAATTAATACTTTGTGTAAGTCATGGAAAAATAATGATTTTTTTACCGCAGTAAATAAGCAATTAAGAATGATAAATAGAGAAACGTTTAACTTTTTGTTTAAAAAAATATGATTTTAAAATAGTTTTCATTTAAATTTTATTTTATTATTATTTAAAAATATTTTTTATTGTTTTGTTTTTTCTATTTAAAAATATAGATCATTGGCTTTTTGGTTTATATTAAAAATAAAATTAAAACATTACTGCAACAAATTATAATTATTTAACCAAGGCAACAATTCCAATGGCATTATATCAGTGGTTCTATTTCTTGTATGCATGACAACCCGCTAAATTTTTTATTTATTCACATTATTAAAAAAAAGAAAAAAATTGAAAATTTTGTCTATAGATCAAAATCGCTGTGTGTTTAAAAATCGCATAATTTTTCATCTGAGTTGGCAAATAAGGTTTTAAAACAATTTCTTCTTTGTGGATTGTTCCTCTCTTCTTCTGTCTCTAACTAAAATGGATTTTGCAAAACGGAGTACGTCAGTGCCCACTCTTTTCGCATTATATTCGCAATTCCCCACAAATATATATATATAAATAATAATATTCATGCTGTGCGACGGCGTTTTTCCACTGGCAGCACACGCGCGCATTTTCTGCTCCGTGATTGCCGAAAATCCAATAGAAGAGACAATAATAATAATAACATGACTGCCTTTCCGATGACGCACTTTTCCTCAGTTGGGCGTGGGTATTCTTGATATGTGCTCATTGTGTTTTGTGAATATAACCAAGGCAGACAGCGCCGCGCGCTAATATACGAAAAATCTTTTTCATTGTAAACCTATGCGCAGCAATTTCTCCGCGAAAAGCGCTTTGTCATTTTAAAAAATAACGCGCGCGTCTGAATTATATTATTGTTGTCGAAATTCTGCTCAATTTGTCATTTTCATTGTTTTGCGCGCCTCCACTCCTCTCCTCCCACCTTTCCGAAATTGTGCCTAATTTGAAACTAACTTGGGCTCATTTGCATCTCACGTTATTCCGCGAGAAAGTCCTCAAAAGCTGTTTCCTGACACGTCACACGTCGTCAGCTGAATACTTTTTTTCAAATTGGAAGACTTTTTCAGACAAAACTTTAAACATTTATTTGATTTCCAAACATTCAAACAGTAAAATTAATTTTAATTAATCCATTTGATCTATAAAATTGTTTAAATTTTGTCAAAAAAAGGTTTTTTATTATAATTGCTAATCAAAAATCCAATTATTTTTTTTTATTTACTTTAATAATTTTTATAATTGCTGCAAAAATTATTCATCAGCTGTATAGTAAATTTTTTAATTGCATCCTACCATGCTTGATTGCCATTGAGGCCAAGGATTCGTATTCATTATTTTTCTCTCGGTGCAGAGAGAGAAACGAGCCCTGCCCTGCCGTTAAGGGGGTTATAAGAAAGAGTTCATTCATATTTAACAGGCGTGTCGCGGTTCGACAGAATAATCTCATTTTAAACGTCAAATATTAGATTCTTTTCCTTGATGCATGGGCGTCTCTCTTCTTTTTTGTGTATGAACGAAATTTGCACAGTAGTGTGTTCCAGGTGGATCCTCCCAAGCGGCCAAAATCATCAATCTCTTTTCTCCTCTGTATATGTGTGTGCGAGACAAATCAGTCGATTGGATCGAAACAAATAAAAAATAGAGACACACACCACAAATTCTCGGCGCAAACGGAGCGGAGGTTCCGCTTTGCAAGATGCGGTTCTCACACAGAGAGGAGTTTTGTTGTTTCGTAATGAGAGAAGAAAAATATCATTTGTCAGATTTTAGATGATATTTCTACTGCGCTCGTGATTCATCCGACTTTTCATCCAAATCGTGTTTTTCGATAATTCGGATAAGATGAGACGAGCCAATTAAAAAAAAAAATATACATCGTACAAGGAAAAGGACAGGCACGACAGCTCAAAAAACTTTCCAAACCATGCCTTTTGAAACATTAAATAAATTAATTAATTTGGCCTCTTTTTAATTCACATCCACTTCCTAATAACACAATAAATCATGGAAATCATATCTCTTTTGAGATAAAAAAATGAAATAAAGGATTTCCAAGTCGGCAGGGCCCCCTCTTAATTAGTTGCCGGAGTTTTTTTTTTATAAATTTATGACGGCCTTCGAGCATTTCACACAATCAACAAGTTAATTAGCAAATTAACAATAAAGCTGTAAACAATTCAATTAATCCGGCGGCTGCGTGCGCAAAAAGGAATTACAGATCCATATCAAAACTGCTCCACTATTATTAAGGAAAATAACGAAGAAAAAACACTTGATTTCGAGACAAAGACAAGAGGCAGGAAAAAATAATACAAATCGGGCCGCCGTCCCATGGTGATTGTCAGATGAGATATTATTTTTATTCCCGGCCGCTCGGCGAAAGAAAGAAATTGACTCAAATTATAGTTCATTGGTTCAAATTTCAGCAGCCGGCGCATTGTTGCCTTATTAGCAATCGGGGCAGAGTGTACGCCGAATTTCTTGGTTTGCGCAGCAGGCAGACGGCGGCAAAAAACAAGGCGGTGTGGAGACAAGTTTTTCAAAGGGCGACTGACCTCCAAATTTGCGCGCATAGAGACACTATATGGGATCCAAAAACTTCTTAAATTCAAATTTATAATGACTATAAAATAAAATTTCAATAGCGGCGCGTAATTTTTATTAGAATTTTGTATCATTTTTATTTATCACAAAATATTTTTTGTAGATTAAAATTTATTTCTAATTCCATAAAAATAAAATAATAAATTTGCTTAATATATTTTTTTATAATTTTTATAATTACACGTTCTTTTATCTTAAATTAGAGCTACCAAATTTTTTATTGTTATCAAATATTTTGATGAAAAGTAAATAAAATTGAAGCTAGAATGTAAAGTTGATGCATTATGAATATAAAATAATCCAAGTGCAACTCTTATTGTTAATATTAATATCATTTCGCTTAAATAATATGTTTTGTTAAATTCTATTTGATTATTCAAAGAAGGATTAGCCAAAAAAGTGCAATAAGGAAGGCTGGTGTTTGAAAATTGCCTCGAAAAAAGAAATAATTGGGTTAAAATACAAAGGCGGACACGGAAATTAGGAAAGATAAAGCCGCATAGCTCGGAATATTATTTATTACCGGGAGAGATTTGATATCATTCGAGCGCGGCGGCGGCGTCTCTCTCTCTCTTGGAGGAAAGATGGGAATGCACCGATAGAGATTTTTCTTGTGTTTTGTTGTGCCGCTTGCTCGGGGATGATCATTATTGATGTTCATTACGAAAATGAAAGGTTAGCGGCGGGGTCAACTAGAGCAGTGCACGATCTCATTGTGCGCGACCGCCACGAGGAATCGGCAAAAGCACACTCGAAGCCATCCATCTCTTTCTCAGGTGCTGATGTAACAAAGATGGATTTTTCCTGGAGAAATATTCTATTTTATTGTTTTGCATGTGCAAGAGGAGAAACATCAAACATGCTTGATAAATAATATTCGCTTGTGACAATAATACGCGATAGTGGATTTATTGTTTTGGGAAACGTCACGATTCCTTTTGGAATTTTATATTCTGCATCATTGGACGATAAATTTATATTTATTAACTCTGTGTCTCGTAGTATTTTACATGCAAGAGTGCGCAGAAGGGACAAATCGTCCGACGTGAATAATAAACGTGGAAGACGTTTTACCAAAGAGACTTTATGAAAATAAAAATTCAATCTTGTTGATATTATGATCTTTACTTAACTAACAATTGAAAAACGCTATTCATGTTAAAAATATTTTTTGGGCAGAAATTTGGAGTTGGTATTTAAAGAATAATAATTAATAATAAAATAAAACAGGAAACCTGTGACTTGAAGCTTATTGTTAGTAATTTTTTTTCTACAAAATAATTAAATAATTTTTATTTCAAATAGCGATCGTTGAGCATTTTCAAGCTGCATAAACACTTACGAGAGATAATAAAATAAAATAAAAAAATTACAGAGCAAATCATAATAATCTTGAAATTTACATCATTTTTTTTTTATAATTTTAAAAGGAACGTTTAATTGCTTCTCTAACTTGTAAGATAGAAGTTTGTCACACCCCTTAACGAGCAGGACGGAATTTTCGCCAAAGTCCCTCAAATTTCCCAAGTTGCCTTTGGTGGTAGTTGTGCGGGTTGCCTATACGCAAGAAGTCCTTTTAATCAACTCGGTCTCGCCCTTTATATCATGTACGTACTATATAATTAATAATTATGACCGTTTACACAAAGAAATTTGTCTCTCCCCTGGCTGAATAATTGCACCCAATCTCGCACCCATCAGCCCTCATTTATTAATGATACCCTTCACCTCGCGTCTCGACGAGAAAACTTTTTAAGCGAAAGCAATTATTCGCTTGTTAAGACGCTCACTCGCACGCTCGAGGGTGCTGTTACCAAAGTTACACCATCATTATTCTATTAATTGAGAGGACCACGGCCGGTAATATATACAATGTGTCTAATTTGAATCACAGCAGGACCCGTATTAATAAAAAGTATATATTTTTTGATTAGCAATGATGGTGAGCGAGAGAGAATTTTAAGTGCGAGACCAATTTAAAAATAAAACCGAGGGGAAGAGAAAGAGAGATTCGCTCTTTCTTAAACAAACTCTTAGCTCGAATGTTTTGTTTGGACCCCGGTTGATTTGTGTGATTCGGCCCAAATTCACAGAATAAACAACGGCGACTTATTCCCTCGCTTAATTTTCGGCCTCTTTAATGGCCACGTCGCACACCCCATTTGCCGCAAGTGTTTCACAATTCCGGGTGAAATTCCTCTCGTTTTTATTTATTTTTTCTTCTTTACCACCGAGAGCTCTCGCTTTCCTTCTCTCAATAAAATATCGGCGCAATTAGTACAATTAGAGAGGAACAAAGGTTGAGACTGCGCGGCTCTCTAATTTAAACGCTGCTGGTGCGATGTTTAGGCGAGTGTGACGCGACACTTCATTAACGCCGTAATTAAAGGGGGGACAGGTGTCACCCGAAAAGAAGAACACATAGCTCGCTCTCTCACTTTTATTCACTTTTCTTCAATCTCTGTGGGATATTATTATACCCACACCAAAAAGTTCGCGTGCCTTTCCGTCATCAATCCTCGGCTCTTAAATTTCTTTCCCTCGCTGTTGATGCCAAAACACGCATTTTTTTTACTCTCAGCGATTCTCGCATGCATAGAGTGCGGTGCAGACATCCAAAACCTGCACTTATGTCGTCATAATTTTTCAATTATATCTCCGCACTTGGCACGCCACTTCCTGTCTGCCGTTGATTATAGAAAAATTTCACTTTGCCCGATAATCGTGCGCGTTAACAACATAATATGAGAATTTATGTGTCTCTCTGTGCGTATCATCGTTTACGGCACTCTTGGCTTGTTTTAATCATTTTAATAAAAAGAAATACAATTTTTATATATTTAAATGATTTTAACATTATCATTTTTCTTTATTTTTATCACAATTTACATTTTTTAAATTGTTAATTTAATATTTTCTTTTATCTGATATATTAATATCCACAGTCGCATTGATCATTTAAAACAAAAAACAAAAAATGTAGATTTTACCAGGTATTTATATATTATAATCACTGTCAAAACCTTAGATAAAGATTAATTCATGCAATGAAATTCCTTTCCTACTCAGTTAAAATTTTCATTATTAATATTACATTAAACGACCAACGACCCCATGAAAACTACACTATTAAAAAAAAATCTGATTCCTAGCACAGGAGTTTGCTAGATATAAAATTTGAGGGTAAAAATTTCAATAGTTTTCTCTACAAGAAGCAACAAATTCTAAAGCTATTTATAGAAAAAATAATTTTCCGCTACAAAGAAATATCTTGAAAATATGTGATTGAATCTGAGAGTGCAGATTTTATTACTGTTTCGAAAAGCCATTGAAATCGCTTGTGAAGTTTCAAACTCAAATTGGAAAAAACCTTTTCAATTCATATTCACTGGACATTCCGTACATGATGTTGAGCGTGGAAAATTTATGCTCCATCCCGTCCGCTTGAATTAATTGAATTCGCAAGATCTTATTTTCCCGATCAACTCTGCTCTCGAGATCACACACAATAATAAATAAATTTGTAATTTTTAAAGTCTTGTGCTGGACGGTCGCAGCGCTTATATATCTCATAATATTATCAGCAGGCTCTCGAGCCAGTATGGTACCTACTTTTCTCATTAAACCGGTCTGGTTTGTGTTATTATACGGACTGAGTGCATGTTTGGAATGTCCATTGCATGAGAGCCAGAAAGCAGCCCGTCCAATGCTGCTGCGGCGCTGATGTCTAAATAAAGACGTTAATTTCTTTATTTATACATGGCGCGAAGGTATTTATTTCATTGGCTCGTGTTTATTAATATAATGAAGTAATCAAAAGAGCTGTCACCAAGCACGTATATACGACCTTAAATATATAAATGAAGGAGAGAAAAAAAACGGAGTAACACCGACTCCTACTTTATGGAACTAAACGGAGCGCCAAGCCGCCGGACGAGAAATTTGCATTAAAGGCAGCCGGGGATTGACAATAAACTTAACGCGGTGAACATCATCGTAAAGTTAAATCTGGCCGATAAAGCAGAGTATCACCATAAAGTGCTGCACGGCGAAAAATAACAAGCAGGAAATTTTCTCGGATAGCCCGAAAGTTGTGTGTGTGATTTAAAAGCACCTCTGATTATACATACGCGGCGTGTAAATCGGCTGAGAAAAACGCGAGAAATATACACATTGAAATGTTGTTAAAAGACACTCTCGGGTTTTCTTAACTCGCGCGCGCAGGCAGACTGGCAAGAAAGGATGCGGAAAACCAGTTACATGCCCATACATATTCGAGAGCGTGTCTCACACAACATTGGCGTGATCCATATTTGGTACCTCATCAGTCGGGGCCGCATTTTTATGCGTTTTGCTCGAAATTAAAACTCTTGCCGAGAGAGAGACACAGAAGTTTCTTTATTCCCGCGCTGGTCCTCCTCGTCTATAATTGACTCATTTAATTTTCTCGTCAAATATAAAAGCCGCCGCCACTCTTCCCTACAAGGACACACAATTTTTCGCCAAGTTCCCTGTGAATTGTCAAATAAAATTTATAAAAATTATATTTATAAAAAAAATAACCCTTGGCTTAATCCTTCTGCCTTGACGGACTCGAAAAAAAAATGCGGAAAATAATTTCGGAGAGGCTCCGTCGATATCGGCGAGCTGCTCTCTTTTTGTTTTTCCGGCGGCACTTGAAATTTTCCAGAGTAAGCGTTTTCGTCGTGCCGCTGGTCAATTCTGGTATCCCGTCTTCTCCTTCATTTTTCGGAGAGCGCCGACGACCGTCGATGGTGCTCCATCCAGCTCTCGGCCCGCAGTACACACCAATAAAACACTACTAACTCTCTCGCTCATATATTGATGGTTTGACCGTCTTCCGCCCGTAATATATAAAACCTCAAGTGTCTGCGAGATGTCCATTTCACATGATGAAATTCTTTTTTATGTGTCCCTCTCTATATGTATGTGCGGCGGCGACGCCGACCGAGAGCGCTTTTTATGATGTCCAATATGGATGACTTGTCAGGTCAAGTCGTAAAAATATTTTCCACTTTTTTGGTATTTCCATCTCCCATTCCACTCCATTTCGATGCCATATAATATGGTCAAGAAGAATGCCAGCCCATAAAATGTGCGCAGTGCCAACGATGATATGAAAATTTCGACGACATTCTAATTTGCACCGCAGCAATTCTTTTTTCCCTCGGAAAAAAACGTGGAATTTGCGGTTCAATAGGTTAAGTGATTTTTTGCGCGTATTTATTTTCACGGCTGGAAAATCGTGTTATTGCATCAAAAACGCCAGGAAATTAAGAAATCCCCCATTCAGCGGTGCCATCCGCGCTCGCACACACGCATAAAAGAATTTCTTTCCGCTCCCCTTTTTTATGTGTATATTTTTTGTCGCCATTCACGCGAATGCCGCGTTTTTTGCCCCGTATCCATGTCACCCCTGCGTCGCGATCCGGCAAAAAAGCAACCCCTTGGTGTCACCGAGATACCTGCAATTTTCCCATACACACGCGTTTTTCGTTCGGAATACCGGAGATTTATTAACAATGGCATTAGCACGGTGGGTGAGTCTGAATGGCGACAGGGAGCAAAAGTGAGTCAGTGTTTGTGGGCCGAGTATTAACTCATGACCCTATTCAATCCGCTATGCATCTGCAGATGGAATTTTTATCCACTTTTTATATAATATTTCTGGCGAGTTTTAACCGAATTTCACGCTCTCGCACCGTGCAAGAGAAAAATACAAGAGACTTTCGCCGTCGGCGCGCGAGCAGATTTGGATATCAGATAAATTTTTTTTATAACTCGGCGATCCCTATCTAATATCACGTATATTATATAAAATTCTTTTTGGTGTTGTAAAATGATTCTCGCCATCAAAACAATCACCTTTCCGTAATGGATTCGCATAAATAAAATTTAATAACCTTTTTTTTCGCCCCGGTGAATAGAAAAGAACGAGTTTCGCAGCCAGATTCTCTCGGATTGATATAGTAAAAATCCATTACCTCCTGATTATTTATTTGAGCACGATTGGTTTCCTAATTGAAAACAACTTTAATTAAATCCGACACACACGAGCAGAATTAAATTAATGAACGCGATTAACGACGCCGAGTGACATTCGTACAAAGCAAATCGATGAAATTATAAAAGTCAATCAGTCGAACGCACCTGTGTGATTTGAAAATTTTCCAAGCAGATGTTTTTCGAAATTGAATTATCGCCGATTACGTGAGTTGTGACACATAATACCGTGTAATGTAATTTTTTTTCCTCTTCTTTCGACTGAATGTTTATTTTCGTGCCGAGGTCTTTAACATTTGCAAGCAGGCCCGCATATTGTTTTGCATAATTTTCCATGCGATGAGCATAAATTTCCTGCCACATGCACTTTGGATTATATTCTGACTTGCATTTTAACAAACTTTCAAATTCCCATCGCGACCGGCGTTTTTCGGCGGCGCCCGCGATAATAATGAGGGCGGTGAGAAAAAGCAACCGGGTGTTTTGCGTAATGTTGATTGAATTTTAAGAGCGCGCCGCATTTACATGTAGTTAAGGCCGAGGCGTCCGCGCGCCTGACCGACCGACATTTCAAATCGGAATGAATAATGCGCGCGCTGAATTCAATTAATCTAAATTCAAAACTCTTTTTCGCATAAACGCGCAAAGGTTATGTGAAAATGAGACGACACAATATTCCTCACAAATCCAAATGAATTCAAATTGTATTCGAACGGCGATCGACCTCGCTCTCTGCGCAATGTTGCTTGGTATTTTTTTTTTTACTCCGTCATTAAATTCGACGGTGCCGACAATAAATAAATTCAAAAAAGAGAAAATAACACGCCGGGGCCTTTTTATTATTTTATTTTAATTAGGGAAATTAGCGTGCAGCAAAATATATGTTACTTGTCAAACAGGATCGTAAAATTTTGGCACCAAATTTGCCCACGCTTGAATCTTCTCCGCATATATACATAAAATAAAATAAAATGTAAAAAATTAATTACACAGCACGTACATGGCGCGGGGATAGAAATTAAACAATGACCGCAGCTTTCTCTTTATACTGCCCGAAGTGGGATTTGCATAATTTTATATATCAAATATAGGTTATGCAAGCACGCCGGACAACAATTAAACCGATCAAAATGCGCGTGTGATTAATTGATAATTTGGCATTTGCGGAGTGAATAAAGAATCCGAGAGTGACATAACGAGGCCGGTGCGGGCACAATGAGCGTCGCTATTGCTTGCGCAACCCTCGCTCATTGTTATAATCTCCGCCAATTAGCATAATCACGCACAACAGGGAAATGTCAATTTGAAAATGTTATAATTTTTGTCTCTTTTTTTTGTTTCGCAGGCAAAATACTCGAGTCGATGAACGCCACCTCGCGGCTGTCGGCCCTCGGCTTCGGCCGCCCCGCCGGCCTCTCGCTCAGCATCCCCTCGCCACACCTGCCGCACCCCAACGCCCCCGCCCCCGTCGCCCCCAACCTGCCTGCCCCCAGACTCAGTCCCCCGGTGCAGCCGCCGACGCCCCCGAGGACGCCCCATTCGCCCAAGGCGGCCAGGACGTCGTCCCCTGACAGGGGGCCAAAGGACAACAACACAACTCCTGCTTCAACTGGCAGGGTAAGCTAAAATTTTTTAAATAACACTTTAAATTACACTAAGTGGACTTATTTTACAATAATTGTATCTTTATTTAAAATAATTTAACTTTTTTTAAATCACTTATTTATATTTTTAAGTGGAATTTTATTAATTTTGCAACTTATTGTTTATTTTAATTTAATAAAATTAAAGAGTTACATTATATATAATTATTAAGATGATACTCTACAACTTAGCCGTCAAAAATGAACACAATTAATTACTTGTTGCCACTAAAACAGTTTTATAAAGTTAACATAATATACATTTATTCATCATTTAATTATTCCAAAATTACTTGCATTGATTTCAAAATTTAAAAAAAAAATCATCTCTTCTTGGCTCACTCCCTTCCATTTTTTTCAGTTATCTCCTTATCTGAATTTGTCAAAAAATCTCATTAAAACAAACGAATTAAATTCCTCCCCACACAGCCAATTAAATTTGCCAAATTTTGCCTCGGCGTAATGCAAAATTGCATGTGATGTAATAAGTATGTACATCCATCTGCGACTTAATTTGAGCCTTTCGCTAATTCCACGCGTTAATTTAGACATATTTCTTCCGAAAAACCAAGCCGGTGCCTTTGCATTAATGAAGATTTAAATCCGAGACGGCATTTTCTTGCGTGCTTAATAATTCCTTCGTATATATGGCCATTTTCCAGCACCCAGGGCATAAAGCCACGTTCGGCCGTTTAAATTTTTGCGCTTAAATTGTATTATTTTATTCTGGCCGAAAATGCCTCGAGTTCCACGCGTCGACTGCCGGGAGAGAAAAAATAAAACAGCTTGAATTGCTCAATATTCAAATATTTGAATGAGTCATTGCAAAAAAGACTCGTCATTATAATTTCCTAGCGGGACGACATTCAAGTGTATAAAACAATTTTAATGAATATTATTTTTCAACTCTGAAAGGAAACAATGCTTTTGAAATAAATTTGCATAAAAATAAAACAATAAAAGCTATGCTAATTCCACTTTTTGCGGCAAGTCAGATCTCAGTGCTTTGATTTCGTATTTTGCAATTTGCATTTGGCGCGAAAATTAGAGTCAGAAATTAAAAAATTGCATGTATCCTATTTTTATTGTCTTCTGCCGCTCGTTTTTTTTTTTGTATGATGTTGTATCATTACACCTATTCCGCGTTTACGTACGAGAGAGAATCGCGTCCGTGGGATAATATTTTTATTTGGGGCCATTGTGTGGTAATGATTCTTGTTATTACCGCCGCTGCCTATGTACGCCCCTTATACTTAGCAGCCGGCAAAAAAATTAATGCTTTTACTACTTTTTTTGGAAATGCACATTATAATAAAACTCCTCCTCGTCTGGCGTCATGCAAACTCGTAATTTGCAAAGTTTAATTATAATTTATGGACGGGGGTAATGATCGGAGCGATTGGGAGCGCGAGTTAAAACATATAATGTGTGTCGGCCGCAGATTTTTTTTTCTCCTTCGTCTTCTTTCAATTGAATTTTGGTCCGTCTGGATTAACGTTGCGTGAGACAAATCAGACGGCAGCTCAGCGACGTATTACAGCCGCAGCAGCAGGCACAATGACCCATCACGGCCGTTTTCATTAAAGCCGCGTGGAATTTTATTGTTATTGATTTATTTATTGTTCTCGCTGTTTTCATTGTTTCGCTGTCAATTTCACATAAGGAACGCTTGAATTGCAGGTCCCACTGCCGCACAATGTGGCCACCATTCTCACCCTGGCCGCCCTTCAGGAGCAGAAGGACCGTCTCATCGGCGAACACACCCCCACGGGAACACCTTCCCTTCCGACCACTTCCGGTGAGTTAATTTTCTCAATTTTTTTGCATTTATTTTAAAAGTCGTGAAAAAGCAAATTTTTAAGATATAAACACAATTATTAAAAAAAAATTTAAAATTGCTTTTAGCCTAAATATTATTGGTTAATATAACTGGCAAATTTAATTTTCTCTGAAAGAATAAAATAAATTATTTAATTACTTCCTTTAAAATTAGAAAAATTATTTAAAATTCCATTGTTTGGCCAGTTGCTTGATTGTAAGCACAATTTTGTGTCAAAATAAATGAAACCGCTAAGCTATTTTGTAATTTTTTTAAATTTTATTATAAAGAAGGATATTTCACTAAGAAATATTGGTAAAACATTCCATTTTACTATCTAGGCGGGTGTGTTTGATAGAAGTAATATAATTTTTTATTAAAATTAAAAGCAGGACATCGGAAATAAAAAAACAGTCCAGGGATTATCGGCTAGTTTGATGTTTGGTGAGAAAAGAGGACCACTTAATTTAATCTCGCTGGGAAGCCACATAAAAGAGCAAGTCCATTAATTTATTAAATTGAAGCCTGTGCGCACCAAGTGGTTGGTATTACTATTTAATTTTTTTTAGGATTTTCAGTTTCCACTTGCGTGGGAACTTGTCTGGTGTGGCATTCGCGTTCAAGGGCCCCGGCAACTATAACTGCTCTCTCGACAATATACTTTGTACTATTTGAGGGACATGTCAATCTAAACTTTTATTGGCACTAAATTTTTAACTGCTGCCCGAGACATCATCGGGCAGCACTCGAGACGAAAGTCTGCTGGTGATGTAATAATAACAAGTAGTGCGCTCTTCTTCTATATATTTGGTGGTGCCGGACAAAAAATTGTGTGTGTGCGTTTTTTGCGCGGTGTATCAAATAATCGCGCGCTCTGCACATGTCGCGCTCGCTTTTCGAATTTATTGAATAATTGCCGTTTAAATAACAAAAGCGCACTCGCCGAGAACAGCCGCCGCTGCTGGCCATTGTGATGCATCATTCATAAGAAGCTGGGGGATTTTTTATTTGCTACATCCGCAATCAGATGCTGTGTGCTCCGTTCTGTTGCCGCTTTATGGGGAAATCTCTTTTCATTCATTCATAGTCAATTGGCTGGATGAGCGCAAAGGCAGCCAAGAGCACTTTATCTAGCCGGCGCGGTGCTTTCACAGGCAAAACGGCCGGCCCGTTGATGGATGAACGCATTCTGAAGCATCCGTAGCTTGTGTCATGTGTTCAAAATACAAGGAAAATATTACTTTATAAGTTGCAATGACCAACACGTTAAAAATGTTAAAATATATAAATATTTTAAATTTAATTGTTAATAATGCTATTTTTTAATTAAATTTTAGATTAATGGGATTTTTATATATTATCTAAAATTATTTTTTACATTTTTTTTTATATTTTTTATTTAAAAAATTGGTTACATGAGTCTCTTATTATGTAATTACAATTTAAAAAAATTGTTTGTTAGCAAACAAAGAACATCATAGCTTAAAATTCAACATTTTGAATTTTTTTCAAGATAGTTGCAAAAATAAGTTAAACATTTTCTCGATAACTTACATTAAAATAAGAAATCAATAAGATTTAAAATGTGCAAAATTAAAACAAATTCTGAGACAAATACAATTATGTAGTTCATTCTTCTTCGCACAGTTGTAAATAAATGTCGTCAAGTTCGTTTTTCACCGTGCAGGAGAGAGAGCAATCAATCATTTATGAGATGTAAAAAAATTTCGGCCAAGTGAGCGCTCGCGAGCAAAGTTCTGGTCGGCCCCATTTCAATAGAAAGTCAGTGACCGGCCGAGAGCGCCGCGCATCTCACATGTCCGAAAAGAAACAATTCATCTCGTTCAGTCCACACCTTGGTCCTTATTAGTTCTGCATTTTTTACCCTTGACAACCAAAACTCCTTCCATCAATTGTCCCTCGGCGTCAAAAAGAGAAATAATGAGCGCAGACAAACAAAACAAAGTGTATATAAAATTTTCGGCCGGTTTTTCCTCTAATTTTAGTTCTTGGCCGCGCATCGGAGGAATGTGACATTTGCAGTCGGCGGAATTACACGCGTCGCTTGGATAATAAAAGAATAGAGCGCGCGCGGCTATAGAGCAAATGGGCGAACAAAGCGTGTGCCAACGCTTTTTGCTCTCTTGTTTTGCAGTCATCATCAGTCATTTATTCATTTTCGCCAATTACCCGGCAAACTGTGCAAAATCAATCATACTCGCATCATTCCATTATCGCACAATTCGCAGGAGCGGCGGCGGCGGCGGCAGCGACAGACTAACAGACAGACCAACCGGCAATTGTTTTGTGTCCGCCGCGCGCGTTATTATTGCCAACCGTCGACATGCACGCGAATATTCGTCCTGTGTGTGTATTGATTGTCTTTGTACACATCATAAAACACACAATATATATCGACTGCGCTGGCTATTATATCCGCGCGACGCACTCCGTCCCCTGCCCGCCGAGTTGACGAATTTCCATCATAAATGCCCGCGTTTCATATCCGCTGTTGCACTGTGATGGAATTTTTCCATTACCACTTTTCCAATATTGTTTGTTTCCCTGCCGCCGTAATAACGCGAAAAAGCCGCGGCCGCGTCATGACACAGGCGAAACGCGCGCGTGATGAATATTTTCGACAATTATTTGTCAATATCATCATCAGAGCGGCGCACAGCACAGAGCGATCGACGTCACATAAATTCTGTCCATTTGGCAGCATTTCGCGCGTGTGAGGGAGAAAAACGATTACCAAATTGAAGCCTATAATGGATTAAACCCGTTGTGTGTATCGCAGGACCGAAAATATCCGATTCAAAAATCTCTAAAAAGAATCCCTAATTGGTAATTTTATTAAGTTTGTAAATTAAATTGTATTCAACAAGCAAATGCAAATTGCATTCTTCCATTGATTGATATTATGAAAATAAAATTATAATTATAGTACAAATTTAGTTAAATGACAGATTTCAATTTGATTACTTTGATTTAGTTTGTTATTTTATTTTTTAGTGTTTTAGTAAAATAATTTTTTTATCTTATGGCAAATAATTAAGATTATTCCTATTTATTTAATTAAATTTAAAATAGGTAATAGTTTATTAATTAAGTAATTATTGTTATTATGGAACTATCAAAAATGAAGTGGTTAAAATAATTATGTTTATTTTTTAATATTTATGGAGCAAAATTTCTTGTTAATTATGACTAGAAAAACTAGAATATAATCAAAGAGTTGGTTTAAATTTTCTAATATTTGTACAAATATTTTAAATGATTATGCTTAAATATTTCCTGCTAATTTCATGGCTTTCGCAAATCTTCAGCGAGGATTAAACAATGAAAATGTGTCAAATAAAATTTATTTATAAAACTTTCCCCTTTGCGATTGTATCAAAGGCAATTTGCGTTGCAAAAACGACCGGCGGCACCAAAACAATGGGCGCCAACAACTTTTTCCGCCGTTTTTTTTTCTTTCCATTCCTCCTTTTTATGCATCGAGGGAAATTCCGAGGTGCGCTGCGCGCGCGTTTGATTCAAATCGAAAATAGTCCCCCCCAGGGCTGACTCATCCGCGTGCTATTCTTCTGTGAATGAAAGTCGCGCCCGAGTAGTTGCAGCTGAAAATTTGCGTCGTTTTCGGACACACGCGAATTCTTTTGACGGCAGGCCAAAACTTCGGTGCGCGCACAAAGGAATCGAGAGACGTTTTATAAAAATAAAAATAAAAGAGTTGCGCGAAAATGTAGTCCAGCCTAAAGGCGATAATAAAACGCTAGCCGCGCCGCACTTTAATCTACAAAGTGTTAATTGAAAATGTGTAGTACATACACACTTTCCAGCGGCGGCGGCACCGAAGTCTTGCCTCCTCCAGCAGAGGAGAGATGAAGTGTCAGTCAACAGCACAGTAGTTTTACAACCGGTTTTATACCCAAAAAAAGGCCGCGGTGCTTCCAGGCTTATAGCTCTTTTTTCTCAAAACTGCACATAGAACTCTGTATTTTATTGCGCTTGCGTTAATTATTTTCCCTCTAATTAGTCAAAAGTGCATCCGTTGATAATATTTACGAGCAGAGACCGTAAAGCTTTTCACGTGTAAAGAACACTAATTGCGGTTATTGTTCAAAAATAGCGACCCCAAATGGGCGTGCGTGAAGGCAGAGGCTCCTCATTCATCCCCGTTTAACATTAGCAAAATGATCTTGCGCCGCGCAAAATTGGCTCGTCGCCACCCCTTAATAAATTTCTGCCTTTTTTTAATACTCTCCATACGGCCGCGAGCTATTTTCATTGTAGAGAGAGAGAAGAAGTTAGCCATCTCTGTATATATATTTTTTGCGATACTCGCGTCGTCTATCTCTCGCGACGAGAAGTTCTTTCATTAAAACAGACGCGCCATTAGTTAGTGTTTTAAGGCTAATTATGAAATTCCGCCTTGATTATGAATAATAATTTTCGGCGCTGTCTTTGTCAATCACGGGAGGCGGCGTCGAGGAAAGAGAGCCCAGTCGCGGCTTCTGTCACAATTTGTTCCGCGTGACTTCAGCGGGAATATGTAAAAGAGCAGCAGAGCCAGCTGAATTTTGGCGGCTCGTTCCGCAAAACGAATGGGACGGGCAATTTTTTGTGGTTTCCCGACAGCTGGCGTTAAAAGAATATAAATAATTTTGTGTAATTTAATTTTAACAGCAAAATTCCTTTAAAATTTATTTATATTTTATTATTTTTGTTTACAAAATTACTGTATTCAATTTAAAATTGTAATTTTATATTTAAATGTAATTAAATTATATTATACATTTCTGATACAAATTCTTAGGCTCATTTTTTTAACAGTACATATTTGTGTTCTTCAATTTATTTATTATAAATTAAGCTAAATCAAATAACTGTTAAATTCTCAAATCAAATGATAAATTATTTCTTTGTGCCATAATTCTAATAATAATCATTAAATCAAAATTTAAATAATTTATATGAACGTGCAATTGTGATGAAAAGGTACAGTATTTAGATCGATTTTATCGCTGGAATCTCAAAGTTGGTGCGTATAATGTTTTCGATCCAAAATTTCGGTTCACGTGAGCCGTCTTTCAGCATCATTTCCCATTCTTATCATCTCGGGCGGCTCTCTCCGTTTCTTTGTCCTCCTTTTAACGCCCGCAAAGATCCACCCTCAATTCCGCCCGTAGCTTTTTCCTCTCTAGTGATTGATGGTTCAGAAGGCAGATTTTTCCGCGTCTGTTGTCGAAAAAATGATACGCGCGTATATAAAAGAGGTATCAGCGCGCAAGAAAGAATTTTTCTATATATAAAAGAGTAAACACTGCACGCAATACAACTGCCGAAGTAAAAAATAGAAAAAAACGCCCGTGAAATGCCATCATCGCGGTGGTGCTGATGATAAAGCAGAAGAAAAGAAGGATTTGCCCTTGAAAAGATGAAGAATAAAAAAAATATATAAAACTGGTTCCCCTTTTCTATATTTTTAGCCGAAAAAATCCTTTCTTCGGTAAAAGGAAGAAAATCTATATGTGTGTGAGCAGGTAAAAAACGCAGGGGCCTCTCTATTGATGACGGCCGAGGGGAGGCAGAGACGAACATAGATCATCTCTCGCACCCTATTACATGCTGCACCTTTATTTATAGTGTGTTTTAGCGCGAGGGTGCTGCCTGTTGTGGGTGGGTCGGGGAAATTTCTCGACGAGTGCTCTGCTGCTGGGAATTTTTTTTGTATTATATTTTTATTTGATCGCATAATAAGGAAATCTTTCCTCCTTTTTTACTTGAAAATCCTCCAAAAGACCGAGACGAAGAACGCTAAGAGATTTATATCTCCGGACAATTTTATAATTCTCCTTTTTCAGGCATGGAAAGAGGCGCATAAAACTTTTAATGATTACTCGCGCTGATTGATGATGGGAACTGCCTGAAATATGATGTTTCCTCTTTGAGTCGTTACCAAAGGATTGGGATTTTTTTTTTATTTATCTCAATAGGAAAATCCGTTTTCGTCTCGCTCTGGCTCGGCCGTTGTTTGGAAAGTTTTTAGCGGAGAAAAAGGGTTCGTTAAACGACGAAAATAATAATTTCTCAAGTTTTTTGCGATTCCCGGAAGGGGTGAAACGCGAGATGTCCGCGCGTGATAAAAGGGGTTTTGATATGAAAAAAAAAATCGTCAAATATAAGGAAGGGGTTGAGAGTGTGGGAAAATCATAGGTGCTCCGAAAGGATGCTGGAGGATTTTTCAATAAGCGAACGGGCACAAAAAATTTAAGCGGCGTGTTGGAGCGAATGCGCTGTTTTTCATCATTAAAAAGTGTAAAAAAACGTGAAACGGTCTGTGCGGAGAGGGTTGCAGCAGTGGGAGATCTCCCCGCGTAATATAAAAGGGGTAATGGTTACTGTGCTCATTGTTAATATTTTTGTTACTCCTTTTATATACGCGAGTGTGTAAATAAAAAGCGTTTCCTCCGTAATCTCGGCGGTCCCCACGTGCAAAAATCTCTTTTTATTTCCCTTTGTCTGCCACAAAAGATTTCTCTCTCTCTTTTGAAAGAAAAGCAAGGGTTATTTTATATATACGCTCTCGCAGCGACCAGATGTTTTATATGAGGAAATATCTTGAGAAAATATTGCTAAGAAATGAGCTGGCGGGTCCAAATGGAATTTTTTCCTCGTGAAAGGAATGAAAAAAAAAGCGGCAAAAGGGGTTCATTATATTTGGAATTATAGAAAGAGGAAAAGAGAGGAAGCCAGTTAAATTGAAAAAAAGGGCGAATGACGCGACACGCCGTAAAAGGGTTTAAAATTTCACCCTTTTCCTCTCTTTTTCTGTTTGCCGTTCTTGTTTGCAAAGGCGAACGAAACGCAATCCGACAATAAATCTCGGTGGGCCGTTGATGCTCTCCGTGAATTGACAGAGGAAAAGCTAAATACCGTTATTTTGCTCGTGAGAATGTTAAATAAAAGGGCGAGTAAGATGCGAAATTTGGACGGTTTAATGGAATTACTTTTAAACACTAAAATTTTCATTTTCAATCTTTCTTTCTCTATAAAATTGTGAATAGAGGTTGAGATCATTTTTAAAGATAACTTTGTTAAATATAATTTCAGGTTTTGTAGAATAATAATTTTATAAATAATTAAATGATAAGCAAAACTTGAGACATAAATTTAAATTTATATTATTTTTTAAATATAATATTTTTTTGGTAAATTTTTCGTATAATTTATGCAATAATTTAATTAAGACAGGTCACAATAATTAAAAGTTTACAAAAATTTATTTATAAATATCAATTTGTTACAAATACACATCACATAGTCACATAGTACATTTCAGCTAATAATTAAGTTATCAGGCTCAGCGGATTGTCGCGATAGATGTAAATTCTTATAATTGTTAATTCTTTTTGTCAACTTAATAACATAAAATTTTAAGCGATTCATGTGAATTGTGAATTTTAATGGATAATAATGTACATAAATGTAGCTAGTTGATTGAGATTTAACTCCTTTTCCCTGAGTGTGGAAAATATCCCCTGGCTACCGCAGCTGATTGCGTGTCAGCAAGTTTTACTATTAGAGATCTCTCTTCTCACATTATCAACGCACACGCATATAGGCACGCGCCTCTCGCAACCGTGTGCGAGTCCGACGATTATTATATTATTATTATGGCCGGTCGCACTCTCATAGAACGAACGAAGGTTCCTCATAACCGGCTTTGATTTATAATTGCCCGCGCGCCGGCTGCGGACGCCACTCTGCATGCATCCAAAAAGAAGAAGAAGAACCACCACGGCGGTTCTGTTTTTGTTCTTTTAAAGTTCAAGAAAGAGGCAAATTGAAAAACTGGTTGCCCTCCTCGATTATAACCGGCGGCTCTTTTCACTTCCAATTCTGTAATTAACTAAAAAAAAAGGTTTTGGTCTGACGATGAGAGAAAAGTGCAGATTTTTTTTATACAAAAGTAAAGACGCAGCTCAGCTGGATAAGTTGTAATTAATGTGTTGATAAGCGTTGGAATTATTTTGTGACGCTTCACAACTCGAGAACAGTTTTGCGCGGCGTTAATCGAGGAAATGATGATGCTTTTGGAAATTTTTCGTCGCTATCTCCGAGATACATAGAAATTGGCTCGTTTTTTTTTTCTTGTTTCGGGGCGCGTAATTGCCGTGCTGGGGAAACGCCGGCGATTGCGCGAAATTAAATAATTTAGTAGTAAATTTATAAAAGTTATCTTTTCTCACCAACCACTTTTCTCACCCGTTCCGGCGAAATCTTACAGTAAATTCGTGCATTCAATTTTTTTATATTATACGCCTGGTCACAAAGCGGCTTTGCTCACTTTAATTGCAAAGCTTGATGAATTAAAATTCAACTTTTAACGTCCGCTCATGAATGAACCAACCTCTCAAAAAAGGCAAGAAGCAGTCCAAAAAGTTTTCCATACTTGTATAAATTTGTATTTCTACACTTCAAATTCGTGAGTTTCCCAGCCAAAAGCGGACAATCTGCGTTTTTTATTAATCCTATGCAAATGTGGATCGGCGAGGCTATTTTATTTTTGGCTCAAATCGCGCATCCACCGGTCTTTTGGCAGGTCCGAACTTGTTTCTTCCGACTTGTAAATTAAGAGGACTAACAGCTTTTGTGGGCTCCTTTTACGGCGAGCGCCGACGGCCATTGAAAAATATGAAATTCACATGTCAAAAGGCTGAAATCTAATGCCCCTGTTTGGCAAATCCGCGCCTAATTGAACTCGACTCTTTTTATCTCCAATTTTACCGCCAACCGAAAAACAAAGACCTATAATTTGCGCGAAATGACGTGTCTCTCTCACTCCACATTTTTACTCTAACGCTTCTTGAATTTTTTGTTCGCAGGCCTTTCGAGACCAATGCCTGGCGTGAGTCCTTCCACGGCCGCAGCTGTGGCCGCCGCGGCCGCCGCCGTTCCACTCAGGGAGCCCAAGGCGTCCATACCCATTGATTACTCGCGGTACGTCCGCAAATTCAGCAGTGCCGCCGAGTGCGGCAGCAACCACTGCCGCGACCTAAACTACAGGTATGAGTTATAAAAAAAAATCCCCAAAGTGTTTTTGCACATCATAAATTTCGTCCAACTTTCTCCTACTAATGTGTGAATTTTTTCGCAGAGAGCATTTCCACTGTCTGGACTGCAACTCTCGCGTGTTCGTCAAGAAGGAAGAAATGATTCGCCACTTCAAATGGCACAAAAAGCGCGACGAGTCCCTCCAGCACGGCTTCATGCGCTATTCCACCATGGACGATTGCTCAGACCGATTCCCTGGGTGCCAACACAATCGCAAGCAGACCCACTATCACTGCATCAAGAAAAGAGCTGATGGGGTAAATTTTATATTAATTTGAAATCTTTCTTCTTTCGGTAAATTATTATAATTAGTGTAATTGAGTGCAAATCTCAGTTGCAAATTTTTTTAAAATAATCTTTAATTTGTTACGTGTACAATATTTTATATTTTATTTAAGTTAAACATTATATTTGAACAAAAATTCTAAATTTAATGTAATTTATTTTGTTCTATTATATGGCAATATTTCTTCCGCATGAAATTAACAAATATTTAATATTTTAAATTAAGAATATAAAAATGCAAAATTGCTTTATAAAAATTTCTTACTCTTTTAATTTTTACTAGTTAAATTAAATTTTAAACTTAAGTAAAAATTAACTTCCCAAGGTTAATTTGAATGTAAAAAATTAAAAAAAAAAATCCAAAATGTGCTTAATACTTGATTGCCACAGGTTTCTCTTTCTTATTTTAAGGGGAATCATTCACAAGATGCTAAATTTCCTCATTTCTGCTCTCAGGAGGGCTGTGAGAAGGTGTACATCAGCACGTCGGACGTGCAGATGCACGCCAACTACCACCGCAAAGACTCGGCCATCATCCAGGAGGGATTCCAGCGGTACCGCGCCACCGAGGAGTGTGGCGCCGCGTACTGCGCCTTCTTCGGACAGCGCACCACCCACTTCCACTGCATCCGCTCTGGCTGCAAAGTGACTTTCAAGAATAAAGCTGACATGGGTAAGAAGTGTCCCCGTTTTGAGAGTTGATAGCGTTGCTAACGAATGAATGAACTTCTCCACTTGCAGACAAGCACAAGACATATCACATTAAAGACGAGCAATTGAACAGAGACGGCTTCAAGAAGTTCATGAAACAAGAAGCGTGCCCCTTTGAACACTGTCGCTTCTCCCGTGTCTGCAACCATATCCACTGCATCCGCTCTGGCTGCAACTATGTGTTGCATTCGAGTGGCCAGCTCTACTCGCACAAGCGGAAACACGAGCGCCAAGACAATGAGATTGCCTACCGTAAATTTAAATTAGCTCAGAGTATGATGAAAGGTTTTTCTGATGGTACCACTCCCTCAGGCTTTAACCCCCAAAATCTGAGCCCAGGGATGCTCCAAGCATTCCAAGAGCAGGTGAGTAATTTTTCATTCGGCAACTTCGAGCATTCAAATCTCCAAATAAAAGTTCTATAATTTAATTTTGTTTTAATACTTTAAATATTAAATACTCTCTAAATTAAATTTTAAGCAATTTTCTTCCAAATTTTCAGCTTGCTCAAGAAGCTCATGCTACAAGCACTCCTGGACCGTCGAGATACGACGAGTCCTCCCTATCAAGACTTGACGACTCTTTGGGTCTGAAAATCGATGAGTCCGGCAGCCGATTCGATGAATCCTCTACAGCTGATGACAGCCAAGAGTACAGCCTAAACATGATGGACGGAGACGATAAAAGTCGCAGCACTTCGCCACCCCTTTCCCAAATTAACAAATTCACAGCTGCCATGTTAGCTGGTAGTTTTTTTGTTAAATTTTATTTTGGCAAATTTTAACTCGTATGTTTTTAGGCATGCCAATGCCTGGCTTTGGAGTGCAGGCTGGACCTTCCACTGCAGAGCCGCCAGACACCCTGGCAGCCATGGACTTGACCGGCGAGATTAAGCCGCGCACTGACGACCTGTGGAAAAAGTATTTGACCCTGTTCAAGGCTAATGAGAAATGTGTCAAGTCTGGAGAGTGCGCCCACCTCTTCAAAGAACACTTCCACTGCAACGCCGAGGGCTGTGATATGACCTTTGGGTACGATTTTATTTTACAAAAGAAAATAGTTTTCTTCTTTAACTAAATTTATAAAATTTAATTAAATTTTATTTTAATTTCAAAAATTAGCCATACAAAAGTAATGAAAATTTTAAATAATAAATATTTTCAAGGATTCCATGAGGGGATTTTTTTCCTAAATTTTTTTTAAATTAATCATTTCTTAAATCATAATTGAAATATATTAATAAATGCAAATTTGTAGATCTCAAGAGGGAGTGTGGGACCATGCTCGGTGCCATGAGCAGCAAGAGCAAGTGACCGAAGCCTTCTACATCACGACTGAAGTTGGCCAGCAGGCCTGCGAGTGTCCTCCAGAGTGTCCCTTCCAAAATAAGGAGACCCATTATCACTGCGGATATGTAAGACTTATTTCTCTACAGTTTCTCAAGTAAAATTTTAACCAAAACTTTATATTATTTTAGGAAAACTGTCGAGAAATCATCATGACAACTGACAAGCCCTTCAGACGCCTTGACCACTACAAAATGCACGAGTACTCGAGGAAACTGAGTCTCGGAAAGGACGCCATGCAGATGTCTTTAGCCACCTCCATCGACGGCATGTTCAGGCGCAAGAGAGGCAGACCACCAAAGAATCGAGTCATTGAGGTGAATATAATTTTTTGATCCATCAAATTTGTAAATAATTTTAAAGCTTCTTTATTTTAGAATAGAATTTTTCTCTTTAGTTACAAAATAGAGGTTCTAAATTTCACCTATACTTATTGCGGAAGGCTAATCTTTCAAAATAGTTTTGATAATTTTCTCTTAGTTATTTACCTGATAGTAATAGTGCCCTTGTTTCTGTTCATACAGGTGTGGAATGATTGTGTAAGTTTCAGTTTTTCACTATCTCTCCCTAAATTTGGTGCATGTGGTTCAGCTGACAAACAATCTAATTGCTTTTTGCATGAGAAAAATTAATTCCTAAGAAATAGTTAAAATATTTAAATATTAAAAATTTGGTTTCGAAAATTTGCAGTTCCAATCGCAAGCAAGTGGTTCTGGCAGCATTCTCGACTCACCCCAGGCGATTTTCACAAGCTTTAAATTGCCAAAGCCCAGTTTAACCCTGGCTCCTGAATCCCCTCAGGACATGCAGGCAGCTTCTCCCGACAATGGAGACGAAGACATGAACTCCTCCGACGAAAAGGGTTCTCAACTTCCGGTAAAATTGAAAAAATATAAAAAATATGGAAAATAATTATCTTAAATAATAATTGCAGAGTGACGTTCAGGAAGGATTTTACATTTTTGAGGAAGGCACCGAGTGCCCTGACCAAATGTGCATCTACTCTGGCAAATTCCACTACCACTGCACCCAACCAAGATGCTTTTATGTCACCGAGAGGGAAGATATCCTCATCATGCACTCGAAAGATTTCCATGACAACATTGATATTCTGGAGGGATTCGTTTTCTTTGATCGCAGCATTGATTGCAGACAACCTTCCTGCCACAGGTAAAATTTTCCCCATAAATATATTATTATTGTTATTATTAATTTCATTTTATTTCCAACTGAGTAATTGAAGGCACTTTTATGATTAGTAATTTATCTTTAAATTAAATTTATGAATTTCGAAAATGTTATTTTAGCCAATGATGTAATTATATTTTTATGTAATGAAGAATTAATTAATAAAAATAATTTGCAGCAACAAAGTGAACCGCCACTTCCACTGCACGCGCCCCAACTGTGGCTACACCTTTGTCCGATACTCAACCATGGCTCTGCACGAGCAAAAGCACCGCGAGGAGTCTGGACTGCAGTCAGTCAACAGCTCCGTGTCCTCGCAGCAGCCGAGCTCCCCCGCCCAGCCTGGGGGCAGTTCGGAGGCCTCTCCGCCACCCCAGTCGAGCTCGCCCCTGAGCGCCAGCAGTGCCTCGTCCAGCATCCGTAAGATCAAAATGGAGAGCAGCCCAGCTATGAACGCCCAGTCCGACATTGCAGCCCTTAAAACAGGTAAGGAGGAACTTTTTGATTAGAAGTTTGGGCGATTTTTCCACCTTTTTATTATTGCCTGAGTTATTTATTCGGGGAGTTGACAGTTTTGTAGCACCAATTTAGGCAACCGGCCGCACTGCAAATTGGTGCAGGTTGCCTAGTTTCATCCCAAAGTTGAAAGAATTTTTTAATTTTTGAAGTGATTTCTTTCTTAGTTTTTCACAATTTGCCCTGTAGTTAGTTTTGTATAAAAACTCGCACATTATGTACAAAAAAAGCACAATTTTTCATTTCGGCAAAAGTTCTTTTATAGACTTAGAATTATTAATTGGATTAATTAATATCTCTCTAAATACTGTCACCTTATTCCTGTTTTTAATAATAATCAATGTAATTATATCACACACAAAATGCACCTTTTGAATTGGAAACCAATTTGGCAGTGGTTAAGGCAGCGGGAACGTACTACCCTTTATCTGCATTCTCGAGTGAGAGGCGCGCTAGTTCGTCCGATGAGCAGTCCCATTCTGTCCCCCAATCGACCACCACCTCTTCTTCTTCGGCAGGAGTCGGTGCCCAAAGACCGTTATGCAGGGTGCGCACAGACCTGCAGTCCCGCCCTGCAGCAGGTGGGCTTTCAAACTATGTGGAAGTTCATTGATTAACCCTTTGTTTATTTCAACCACCAACGATATTAATTTTCTCATTAAAAAAAAAATCAACAACGCCACTCACTCGCCTGATTGAGACTCTCTCTCTCTTAAGTTCATGTCCAGCATTATTTCTCCTTGTAACCAAAACTCATCACCGCTTGCTTTGGTTTGATTGATTCTGTTGCACTACTTTATCTTTTGCTTTTTTTTTGGTTTTGGTGTGTTTTTGGTTCATGCACGAGTCCTATATATTATATCAATGAATGCTTTTTTATTTTAATAAATTTATGTAAAAAAATAAATAAAACGAAATATCTTTATTTTGAAACAGAGCCGGAAACGAGCAGTGGCTCGGACACCTTGAGCCGGATGCACCAACAGTTGGCGGCTCACCTGAGCAACTCCATAATCGAATCAAAACCAGAGTGGATGGCTCTGGACAGACACTGCAAGTACGGACCTGAACTGTCCTGCAGCAGACCATTCTGCAAATTGAAGAGGAAGGAGCATTATCACTGCAACGCTTGCAACCAGGTCAGTTTTAAATTGATTACAAAAATTTTAATCCTGATAAGGGGGTTCAAAAAAGTTTAATAATTAAACTTTAAAGAGGAATTTAATCCCAATTTATTTATCTTTTTTGGAAAATTTTTAAATTTAACAGTTTTCTGTAAAAAAAAAAAAATTAAATTTTGATAGAAATTAATTGAGGAGTAAAGGTTATTTTTTACTTAAATTTGTCCACAAAATAAATATGGATTCGAAACAAAAAATATTTGAAGATCAGGATAATTTATAGTTTTTTTTAGCATCATAATCAAATCTCTCTAAATGAAAGCTAAATATAATTTTTCTTCAAATATTTTTAATTTTTTTTTTTTTTATCAATAAATGTTCATGCAGCAATTACATTTCCCGTTCGTACTTCTTAAATATGAAGAGAAGAAGAAACCAATAATGGTTTTGAAATTAAACTGAAGGTGATGTTAGAGAGTTAAGGTTATATTCATTGAAAAAATTTGTAATTTGGAGTTAAAAAATGAATTAATTTTATTGCTTTACTAATCCGCAATATAATATATTCGTTTGAAAATACGAATTATTAAAGAAAAAGGATATTTGTTCACTTTTTTTATAGAAAACTGTCCAATCCTTTATGTTAATGGTCATTCCTCCTTCAAACTCGTCAAGTATTAAATAAAAACCAAGAGCTGGGTTAAAAACACTTTATTCATCTGCAGGCGTTCTCCGACCTGGACCGACTGCGCCCCCACATTCTGAAGCACAGCAGCGGCGCCATCAGCCCCGGCTCGCAAAATCTCAAGCGCGAGTCGGACGACACCGAGCGCAGCAGCCCGTCGCCGCAAAACGGCTCCTCGGCGGACAACCCGGGCCACCCGTGGGACCACTCGGCCGTGGCCAACGCCATGTTCGAAGGGCACGACCTGCCGCCAGGGTTCGCGTCGCACGCGGCCGCGGCGGCCGCCGCCGGCTACCTGCCGAGCCCGTTCGCCCTGATGACGTCGCAGAGCCTGCCGTTCATGCACCAGCCGGCGCTGTACTCGTCGCCGGCCGGACTCATGTTCGCGCCGGCCCTGCACCCGTCGCACCACCAGGCGCTGGCCGCCCTGCACCAGCAGCAGCAGAGCGCCCTGAACGGCATGCAGGAGCACGAGATGAACTCGCTGCTGGGCAAGCGGTGCTCGCCGAGCGCCCTCAGCTCGCCCCTCGACATCAGCACCGAGGCCAAGAAGGCGCGCATCCAGAGCAGCATGCGCATCCTCAAGGACGAGCCGGTGCCCGAGGGCTACCTGCGCTTCCGCTTCAACGAGGACTGCAAGTACCCGCACTGCGGCTACCGCGAGCACCAGACCCACTTCCACTGCATGCGCATCGACTGCGGCTACAGTTTCTGCGACAAGACGCGCTTCGTCCAGCACACGGCGCGCCACGAACGCCTCGACACCCTCATGGGCGGCGACTTCCAGCAGTTCAGGGCCAACGTCCACTGTGGAAGGGGCGACTGCGTCTACGCCACCGTCATGCCCTCCACCAACGTCAGAGGTAAGTTTTTTTTTACATGAAATGATATTTATTATTCCATGTTTTTTTCATCAATTTTTTTGCTTGCGATAGTAAGTTAATTTTTTGTAAAGATAATTTTATTGAAAAATTGTTAACCATATGATTTGATTTTGGCATATTCATATATTCAAATGAATAAAAGAGGAGTAGTTTTTGTCAAAATACTAGGTGGTTCATAGTACAAATTTAGATTATATTTTATGCAAAACATAATTAGAGTACGAAAAGAGGCAGAAAAAAATTCCCTTTAAATTTTGAAAGGCACTTGTTTTTGCGTAATTAACGAATGTTTACAAATTTCAATCTTTAGCCAGATGAATTATTTTCAAAATTTATTATAATATGTATATTTTAAAATTATTGAAAGAAGCAGAGCGAAGCAATAAGCAAACAATGGATTTTCAGTTTTGAAGGGTGCTAACTCAAAAAGCAAACACGAGCTTTATAATTTTTTTGACTAAATAATATAATAAAACTTATCATTAATTAATTTTCTCTTTTTTCAAATTCCATGCCACTTATTTATATATTTGCAATCAGCGTGAAATATTTTTAAAATTATCTGCTTAAATTACATAAAAAGAAAAATTAATAAAATATAAATAAATTAAAATGAACAGTTTCATAAATTATATTTAATATTTTATTAAAATTATTGTACTATCGCATTGTAATAAATCTTTTGTTTAATTTTTGTTTCAGGAGCTCTGCAGAACAAAGCGTCGCACTTCCACTGCCTAAAGTGCGAGTTCGTGTGCACCGACACCAACAAGGTGGTGGCCCATCGGCGACAGCACCAGAAGCTCGACTCGATCATGGCGGCCGGCTTTGAGAAATTCACCCCGTCGCAGAATTGCAACGTGGACGCCTGCGCCCACAACCAGAAGCAGACGCACTACCACTGCTTGAGCTGCCACTACGCTGTGCTCGGTCTTTCACAAATGTCAGCACACAAATACCGCCATCTAGAATAATAATCAACCGACGACTAGCTGGCGAAATGTGTAAAAAAAAATATCAAGATTTAGAGAGAGAGAAAAGTATGTATAATTATTATTAGTAAAAAATTTAAAGAAACACGCGCGTTGGGAGAGGAAACGAAAATTGGTTTTGCTGCTGATCTCTAGCTAGGTATGAAGAAAATTCGCAAAGTCAGATCCAACTGAAAATAAATGATATCAGAGTGTACATATTTGAAGAAGTTGTTATAACTGGTAGCTGTACGTAGGCACTACTTTCAGATGATAAGAAATATTAAATATATACCAGCAGCGCTAAAAAGAATCATAAAGTAACTTATAATCATTGATGTGTACATTGAAGAGAGAGAAAGAGAGAGATGTTTCAAGAAACAATCACAAAATGCTAATCTTCTTTGGATTTTAGATTGTTTTTAATTTTTAGTGTGATATCTAAGTAAGGTTTTGAGTTGTTCGAAAAACTCGTTAAACAAAAACTGCTCTGGAGTTAAGAAAGAAAAGGAAGAAGTTTTCAATGGGGAACAACTTTTGTGTTTACGTGCGCGACACTTGTTTTTATTTTTAGTTTTTCTTTCGTTGTGTGTTTTGAGACGGAAAAACTTTTGAATATACCTGTATACCATTCTGCCAAAGGTAGATTATAATTTTTACTTTTTATTTTGTTGTTTAAAGAAAAGCGGAAATAATACTGAAACCCTTGGAATTTTTGTCAAAGGTGCCTTCTTCGTTTTGACGATTTTGAGTTTTGCTGAGAAAACTATATAAAATTTGAAAGGAACTTTTTAGGGAAGTCTGTAGCCTGTGCCTTAAACTGAATAGTGCGCATTGGCTTCAAATCTGAGAATTCCGTGGTGACAAAAAAAATTATAGCCATCAGCCTTTTTGGGAGTCCCACCCTTTACACATTTTGACAAGTAGAGAAGAATTACATTATCCTAGTACAAAAGACGCTTAACCCTTTCCTCCTACTTTCCCCTGTTTCGGTTCAACAAGAGTTGGTAGGGAAAGTTTTTAGTAGCATAAAAAAATCAATCAATCTATCAATGGATATCACATTCATGACGATGCATTGCATGTTGTCAAAATTCTATTTTGGAACTGTGAATAGGACGACTTAAAACCGTTTTGGTGCCTTGCAAAATTCTCCATTGAATTTCTCATTGCTTCTTGCGTTTCTTATGAATATACTTAGAGTAAAAACAGGAAAAAAGTAATGTCGTGTATAATTAACTTAAAATATAGTAGAGCAAAAAGAATGCTGAGATAACTTTTGACAAAGTGGAAAATTTTACCTTTAGATGATGAAAATATGAGCATATTTTTGTATGACAAAAATACCATTCCTGGCCTTTGTGTAAGACAAAAAGTGTAGCAGAAAACGCGTATTATAAAAAAATTTAATGCTTTCTAAATGTTCTACATAAACTCACTCGATTCCTATATAACCGGCAAAAGCAGAAATGAAACGTCTCTCTTGTTGCGTTAGTAAATTATTCAGTCACAGCTATTAGAGCGTAGAAACTGAGATTCCTGAAATTGGCTTAACACCAAAATTCAAAAGTACCCAAAGGCACAAAATTTGCATTGTTATTCACACTAAAAGAACTGCTTTGAGATAAATCGGGATGGCGCAACCGCCCGTTAAATTGTGTATAAAACGATGTTTTTGTTGATTTGTGATGATTTTTTTTCCTTTCGTTTTATGGTTATTACTCTCTTGTGTAAGAAAAGTGCAACTAAATCTCGATTATGTTTATGATTATTATTATTATTATTAAGTACCTAGTCATGCACTACTTTTTGAATACGACAAAGGTCATTTTCTGCCTTTTTATCATTATAGCGATTTTTTCTTCAACAATTAATATATAAATGATAATATCGTACACGCAATGGGTGCAGAATTTGTCAGTGCCTTTTACCAGTATGCAAAAGACACAGTCACACACCTTTGCAATCGATGTGGAGATTTACTGAAACTGACACGGATCGATCTGTAGCAAACGAGAGGAACATTTTGTGTATGTATGTAAGTTTGTGTACAGTACCGCGCAGAAAGCAACAAAAAAATAATATTGAAGCTAAAAACTGCATGTGTGTGTAATGGTAATGTGATTTGACATGTATACTCCTTGCATCAGTATAATATTAATTAATTATATCACGCGCGTAATTACTGAGAGAAATAATCAATCAATCAACCGGCAAACGCAAAAATCAGCAAAATAAGCATTATAAGAAAATCTGAGATTTTTGTGTATCATAATCGACAAAATATAAAGAAGCACTCTTGAATTGATTTCCGCCAGTCAAATATTTATGAAAAGTGTCTACTGTGTAATAAGTTTGATATATTAATTGTATAAAAACTGCTGCTTTCCTTAATTATATAGTTAACGAGATGGTTAATTTTTTCTCCTCAACAAATCCATCCGAGCACTTGTTATTTGCTGACGATGAGTTTTATCACTGTTTTCTGCTCTGACTATAGACACACCGAGACGTTTTCCACCCACACACGAGTATACACTGGTCGAAATTATGTCCATGATGTCCAACAATAGTCGTCATCAATTATCCTATTACACACCTAGCTTGGAAACAATTATTAATTAATTGTGTTTGAATACAAACAGCTTATGTTCATATAATGGAATATTTAAATATTAAAAGTAAATATTATGTAGATCATTCCAGCAATGATGAATGAGATTGTGTATAAATTTAAATGAATATAAAAAATGAATGCAAAATACTACCATGTTGAGTGGATTACAAGTATATGAATAAAGAAAAAAAGTACGATGTAGACTGCTGCAGCTATACCATGCTAATGAAAATGAAATGTTTGGTAGTCCTATAAATAAACTGAAAATATCAAAAATAAAAAATTGCAACAATTTTATTTTTTTATTTGTCAACAAGCCCTTTAATTTAATTTATTATTATATTATTTCTTCTGAGAGAAGTTTTAAAATCAATTTAAACGACCTATATTGCTCATGTGAATCATGCGACGGAGCAAAAAATTTATTTCCATTGATTCTCATTGGAATGCCGCCTAAATTCGATCAAAATTCGCGCACTTCTGCCAACTTTCTCTCATTCGTTTTCAGCGAGAATCTCATAAATTGAAAGTGGTTGGTTTTTTTAGCTGGCGTCTCTGTCTGGCAACATGAGGAAGTACCAGTTTTCATTTTTTTTTTGTACTGCGGTAAGTACTCGGCGCACTGGACATTACAAATTGAAATCAACCAAAACTCAAAATGAGAAGCAGTTGAGAGGCTCATTAAACAAAACCTGCAGACCCAGTAATTTTATTTTTAACGTGATTTTTAATTTAAATAGAAAACCTGTGAATTTTAAAACAAAAATGATTATATCCATATTTTTGTCACGAAAATATCAATAATTATAATAAAGAATAAGGAAGTAAAATTTTAATACAATTTTTGTATAAATATTTATAATTTTAAAAGACTTTCGCACACCAAATCTCACATTCAAAGTTTAAATCAACTTTCTTTGGGTTTGCTTTTTGCTTTTATGCTTCTCCAAAATCCAGCCCTTCAAGATTCGCATTTAATTTAAATAGACTTGGCTTACTTTTTTTTAATATTTGATGACAGCACAAGATATATTAATAGTCAGCAAATGCTAATGATTTTTGTTTTGCATTTAAAAATAATTATTTAATTAATAATATAACTTTTTTAAAGATTTCTGAGCATCAATTTTTATTGACTTTAAACTTTAAATTCTAAACAATTTCATTTCTAGATTTATCGATTCGCTTGGTAAAAAATAATACAATACGCCAAAATACGATAAACTGCATTAATTTTCTAGAGTGTTTTTGTTGGGAGAATTTTTATCAAATAATAAAAAGCTCTAATATCTTGTTTAAGTCAGCGAGCAGTGCGTTTGCTCATGAAATATGGTCGCAAAATGTAAAGCTGTTTTATAATGCAAAATTTAACCGAGGACGAAGCCCGTTTTTTTTCATTTCATATAAAGGCTTTCGTCAAGTGCGAACTTCTTCAATCAAATACGAAAACTATTGCAAGTATTTTATTTGAATATATTTCTTACATCTTTAAGATTTAATTAGATTTTTTCAAGTGAAAACAATAATAATGAAAATAATGTTGGGTGAGTGAAAAGCAATTATTACAATTCCATTTTGGACAGTTTTATTTATACGTCATTTTCTTTTGTATTTGCAAAACGATGGTTATAGTTTAACATGAACAAAATATGCACGTTGCAATTCAAGTATAATAAACACTTTCATATAGAATTATGTCTTGAAAAATGTTTCTTTTATCTGGGTGGTAACTTTACACAGTCGAACATTAAATTTACAGTAAAAAAGATAATTTACAATATAATATAGTTGAGAATAATTAAAATATTTATATATAATTAGGTACACATTTAAACAATAATCGCTGTTGATCCCTCAGCAGAGTCGCTTGCAAGTAATAATTATTTGGCTGACAAAGCAATATTGAGACCTTTTTCAGTACTTTAAAGCAGTAACGCTTAAATTTCACAATAAATATATGATATGTGCAGCAGTGTGTGGCAGTCTGATATTTATGGTACATAATGAGGGGCAGTCTATGCTTCTTTGAGTGGGGACGCGAGTCTGAAAACTTTCCAGCAGTTCGATATTTTATCACATTGGTTACAAAAATACATGGGTTGAAATTCGCGCCCATTAGTGAGCGATGAATTTGAATTTGAAAGTGTCCTTGGGCAGGGCAAGGTCGCCGACGGGCACTTTGTAGTCCTGCTCGGGCTCCAGGCGGTATTTCTGCAGAAGGGTGCCCAGAATGGAGAAGGAGAGGAATTGGACCATTTTGTAGCCCATGCAGGAACGCCTGCCGACGCCGAAGGGCAGAAAGTGCTCGGGTTTGATGAGACGCCCTGTGGAGAGGAACCGCTCGGGCTTGAATTTCGACGGCTCGTCCCAGAGCTTGTCACTGGTGTTCAGTTCGTGGTTGTTGAGGAAGATCAGGGTGTCTTTCTCGATTTTGTATCCTGAGAAAAAGAGAAGAAATGACCATTAGATATTATATAATTTAATTAAATATTTTTAGTAAATAGATTATTATTTTTTTTTTTTTTTTTGCAAAATTTGGTTCTCACCTGCAATAGAACTGTCCTGGTTGGCAACATGTGGGACAATCGGAGAGGAAATCATCCTGATGGCCTCCAGGATGACTGCGTCAGTGTAGGGCATGACAGGTCGGTCCTGAAGAGTCAAAGGTCGAGCTCCGTTGCCAGTGACCAGGTCAGCCTCAGCCTTGACTCTTTCTTGCACCTCAGGTCTGGAAGCCACGAAGCCCAGGGCCTTGACCAGCAGGTTGGCCACAGCCGAGTGACCTCCGACGATGTCCTCCAGAGCGAACATGGCCGAGTCCAGGGTCAGCAGTTTCTCCTTCTGCTGGCTCTCAACGTGCTCAAGAAGGGCTTCGATGTAGTCCCCTGACTCTTCCTGAGACACCAGACCCTGACGCCTTCTGGTCAGTCGGTCGTTGATGATGTGGGTCTCCATGAACTGCCGGATTTCGTGGCTCCACTGCTTCATCTGGGCCATCTGCTTGCTGTGGAAGGGCAGCAGCCAGGGCAGGAAATCGGCGGCGCAACCCTGGTTGACCTCGTAGAAGATCGAGTCGAAGATGTCCAGGGTGTGGTTGAACGCCGCGTCGTGACGGTCGAACTTCTTGGAACAAAAGTAGGCGCTGAAGATGTTGGCGCACGCGTGGATCAGCTCAGGCTTGATGGCCGTGGAGGCGCCGGCGGTCGCGTCCAAACGGGCCGTCAGGTCGTGCATCTCCTCAGCCACGAAACTGTCCAGGTGCGAGAACCTGGCAGAAAAGGACTGCGGAAAGGTGTGGGCGCGCAGCATCTCTCGGCGCGTCTTTTGCAGTTCGGACCAGTCACAGAAAGCCAGAGCTATAAATTAAAAATAAAATAATTAGCATTCAAATTTCAAAATTATCCAAAATATTGACTTACAGTTCTCTTTGTCGCCGCAGAAGAGCTGGTGGAACCTGGCGAAGTTGGGCCTGCCGTCGAAGTGGGCGCCCTTTGCGATGAGCACCTCCTTGATGTTGTTGAGGCCGTTGACCACCAGGCACTTCTGGTTGCCCAGGTGCAGGTTGATGACGGGCCCGTACCTCTTGGCCAGGTCGGTGAAAGCGGCGTACGGCACCTCGTACCCTCCCAGAAGGTGCATGGAGCCGATGAGGGGCCACGAGCGCGGTCCCGGCGCCTCCGGCAGCTCATCTTGCCCGATGAGGAGGGCTTGTTTGGTTTGGAGGCGGCGGCGCCGGAAGACGTCGATGGCCAGGGCGACCACCAGGGCGGCCAGAGCGGCCAAAAGGGTGTAGGAAACGATGCTCAGCTGGATCATTGTGGGTGTGTGAGAGAGGGATCGAGTGAGTGATTGCTGCAGAAGCACCACATTCTTATATAGTGGTATGCAAATCTGCAGCAGAGCGGCGCGTCCCCACTCTCGGCGCGCAACGCAGGCGTAAAATAAAGGGGAGAATTGAATTGCTTTATTGTCATGTGCACTTGCCCACGTCTGCAGGTGCATGTGGAAAAAGAAATTGTAGGAAGAAAATTATTTCCATAATTGATATATAAATTTTTGTATTATAACAGAGCATTGGAATTGCAAATTGATGAGTTCAACGTACATGATTTGACGTTACTACGCTATTTTTGGACTACAACTTATTTGCTTATATTATTCGATAATATGTCCGCTACGCTTTTTATGATTTAATTTTGTATAATTCGTATAATTTTTGTTAGATACAATATTGTGACGTCCATTCAAATGTTGAGGAAGGTTCATGATCTTGTATAGCTTTCCAAATAACTGAATATTTAATTTATTTAATATTTACTTTTATTAATAAAATTTGCAGATTTTTCCCATTTTTAAATGCCAGTTTATTTGAAAGGTTATTGTAATTTCCCCATTTGATCAGGCCCTCGTCAATTTGTATTTTCATAAAATTTTTAAAATAAATTCCACGAGAAACGCAGCCAAATTTTTGTACATGAATAAAATGATCTTATTTCTTTCATATTTGTCTCTCTTCGTACTTATGCCGAAAAAAGGATAATACTTAGACATATTTTGCATCTGTTTTTTGATTTGTGTACATTTATTTCATATACCGGCCTAAAGGGAAGACTCGAATGCAGTTATGTGAAAAATTTTTCATCTGCAAAAAAAAATTATTTTAATTATTTAAATTTCGAATTAAAGTCACAATTTGAGAATAATTTATGATTTTTATCGCAGTATCACTCGGACTAAAAATATCTTTATTTGTTTTTGAAATTGAAATCAACAGGCAACGAGAGTTTTGAATGAGACTTCGACGCACATAGAATGGGATTCGGGGCTGCCCCATTCAGGAATCAATTCCTCTTATATTTTTCCCTCTTGTTTCCTCGCTTGACATATCTAGTAGAAAAATTCATAATGAGAAGCAGCACCGCAAGCACAGGATGCTACCGGGTATCTTTTTTCAGAATCTCCATATATTTGAGATGGATCGAGAGAGAGAGAAGGAAGCCGCTCTCTCACACGCGTAAATCTCCATAAGTGCATAAATTGACAGAAGAAAAGTCGTGAGATTCACCGTGTCTAGGCTTCCTTCACCTTCCGCAAGGTTGAAATGAGAAAGGGAGTATACAAGCGAGAGCAACGATTTCTAATTCCGATGTATTAAAAAGTGAGAAAGGGAGTTAACGAGGGCGGCGATTTCTATTGTTCTGGTTAAAAAGTGAAAATGGGAGTAAGTTACCGGATTAATGGGAGCTCACGCGTTTATTTTAATATTTGGTAACACGAGCAATCTATTTCCAATGCCAATTGCACGCAACAAGTTAGTTTTTCAAATAAACCACCTTAATTTTAATTGCAACACGTGTCAATCTGCATTTCTAGGTGAAAATTAAAATATTAAGTAGAAAACCTCTTGATGTAGTCGGCAGAGGCAATTAATATTATACAACCCTTATGAGAATATAAAATAGTATCAAAATGATCTGGGCACAAATTTAATGTTTAAGATCATTTAACTGACTAAATTATGGGTTTGGTGGCAAATATGTGGACTAGAAAGGCAATCGCTGCCCATATTGTAATACGTTTAAAAAATTAACGACAATTAAAAATTTAAGAGAAAGAGTGCAAACATTTTTTTATATAAGGTCTTTTGAGAAAATTTCCAAAAAAAAAACTTATTTACTTCCTGAATTCAAATAAAACTAAATTTATTTTTACCAAACAAAATAAGTTAATTAAGTTCGATTCAAATTTCATTATCGTCAAGCTCAGTGAACAAAATTGCAATGATTATATCATCTGAACTGTCACGTAAGTGTGCATTGTAACTTTATTAAATAATGCATAATTCTAAACTTGGCGTGGACGTCAGGAAGAGTATTTTGATCCTTCGCAGCTATACATGCAAATCATAGAACAATAAGTTCAAGTACCGATAATCAGAGTGCGTCATGCAAATGCTGATTTCAATTCCCGGTTCGATGAACGTGTATGCACTGATATAAGACACACCACGCACGTAAATGAAATTAAAAAAAATTTATAACTTGAACTTGGGAGATTTTTTTCGTCATTATTTATTCTTTTTTACGTAAAAGAGGCGAGACCGAATTTTGCGTTTTTCACTGTCAATGTAGGGCGAATAGGGGGCGCGACAAAGACTGAATAATTTTTATTATGTACTGAGACTTTTGAAAAGTGAATTATTTTGTTCTGAATGTGTTGGAAGGATTGACCTTCCGCAGGATTCTCTACTTGCCGCGATAAAAACACACCGGTGCATAATCAGTCTTTCAAGTGCGGCCCAAGGGCGGCTGTACCATCGTCATCACGCATCGTCTTCCTGTTAGCATAAATAATGCATTTGAATGGCAGTGAGAGCCGCACACGCAACAATTTCACTCGAATGAAAGAATTAACCGGCCTTCGGTGCGATTTATGGAAATCTGGTAAGTGGAGCAAAATTTTCAGCGAATCCACCTGCGCCATTGAAAGAATATCGCACAGGTGCTTTTTGTAACGGGACTCGTGCTAATCAGAATCGTAACCCGCGTCACACAATCAAAAGCGAATTTTAATGCTGAAAAGTCTAGAACTTTCATTTAGACGGCGCCAATCCGTTTTTATTTTAGATTTTGCATACAGAGGTCATCAAGAGTCACCTTTGCCGTTACCGAGAGTGAGTTCTAAATTCACGTGCAGACCCGGATTGAGGCGCCACATCAGTTTCAAATTACGACAGAGGTCGAAGCTTTCGATTCTTAAAACCTACAAGAATCTTATTATTATTATTAATTCTTCTCCGTCAATACAAAAATTTTTAATTTATAAAGAGCTTTATATGAAAATGCAGGATTCCTAGCAAGTCTAGCAAACCATACAATTTAAAATTTATTTAGAAAGAATTAGTAATAATGAAATTAATTTTCAGAACTTTATAATCCTCTGCAGTATTTTAAAAATGAAAATTACGGTCGGAATTTTATCAAATTTGAGGCTCAATTTCTCACATTTGTTTTGTGCATTTTTAAGTTGCTAATTTTTCCGATGGAAACTTTTGTCTCTGACAGAAAAATCATAATTGAAGACTGTCCGTACCTGGCGCACCACGTGACAAAATGAATTCATTTCTCTGCATTGTTAGACTTTTGAATAATGTTTTTAGCGAGGTACGAAAACAAAGAAAGCCTCACACGTCACACCAAATTAAGAAGTAAAATCGGGGAGATTTTGCTCTTTGGGATTTTTTGTTTCGAAAATTAAATCGGTCTATTATTTTTCGCTGGACAATAATTCATCCCCGTGGGCCTGCCCCTTCATTGATATTCCCTGTGCGTTTATATATTTCGCACGATTTCGCGTATGAATTTATAAGCCAAGGCTAACCGGGTGGATTTTCGTGAAGGCCCGAAAGCAATGCCAAGGGAGTTGCCGTGGCGCATTTGCATGATTTTGAACCACATTATTTACTGCAAGAGTCTCAAGGAGAATTGTTTACAGCACGTTTATTCAAAATTTAAAATTTATCAATTCCGACCGCCTTGAAGGACCCAAAATCAGTTGCCATGCCGTGGCTAAATTCAAATTTTGTGTTATATCGGCGAAACAGCATAAATCGCCAGTCCGGGTGAGATAAATTATAAAGGATTGACGAAAAGGACAGACTTCAACACGTGCACGGAGGGCGAAAGGAAATATGTATTATAAAATGTATAGAATATAAAAAGAAAGTCTTGGGCTATTTTCTTGTTAAAGGAAAAGTCCTCGGGAAGAATTGTGTCAGCTTTTGGGTGCGGTTGAAGTGGGGGAATTAATTAAATTTGCATTGCGAATTGTTACGACTGCGGCTCCAGTTTCAAAGAGAAACTTTCATTCATGATCACTGACAATGAGATGAGGGAGGAGGCGCTCTTATGTTTTAGTTGACACGCGCGGTATTGGCTTCGTTCAAGGGGCCGGAATAAAATTATCTTTCAATGAAAGAGAAAATGAGCGGGAGTAAACAAAAATATCACAATATTTCTGAATTAATTTAATTTGATCGGAGACCAAGAAAATCATTTACCTTTTTAAGCCCCATAGAAAGAATTTCACTTTTATAATTATTAGCGTTAAAATACTTAAAAGTTGCGAAAGTGAATTTAACTTTAAACTTAATTTTAAACCAATTATTAACAAGAAGATTGAATATTTCAAAGGATTTTTTATTATTTAACTCATAAAATTCATTTTTTTTAAATTCTATAATTAGAATATTTTAATGTAATTTATGTGAGCTAATAATTGTCGAAAAATATAAAACCTTCATTCATTTGTTTAATAAATTAAAAAAATTGTATTTTGGAATTAATGTTTCTTATTGTAAACAAATAACATACGAGTTTGCTTGAAGAGATTGAAAATAATCCGTTTTTTATTTTTTAATTTGCACTCAATTAAGAAAATCATCCAAACTGACACAATCGTGAATAAACTTAACACTGAAAAGTGTTTCCTTATTCACATTTTAAAATAATTTTATGTTCTAAATATCAGATTATTGCAACATCCCATATTTGCATTATTATGTATTGATTTAACAATGTAAACAACTAGTAATGGATTCATGGCGAGAAGACGAAAAATTTCACAAGTTTTTTCAAAAACAAACAAAATCAAAATAGAAATATCTGGAGTTTAAAATTTGGCAGTGACCCAGATCGCTTGTTGTTTGGTGTCTCTCGTGTGGCGGCATCTCGTCCACATGCATCACCTTTATTATTGTGGACTGAATTTGAGAGAGAGAGACTGGGTCAGATGAAATCAGCGTCTCGTATTTATTTGTTTTCTTTTAACATTTGGGGCCAACGACCCAAAATCGACATCGATTCATTTTTCTCGCCGCCAAAGTGGACAAAACGCACGTCGCTCGTCTTTATAATTTCAAAGCAGCTTTTGCGTGTCTGTCTGACACACTTTTTCAAGATTCCGAGAATTTCTTGCAAGTTCTACTTTTTAAATTGCAAATAAGCGCGCGGAAAACTACTTCGCAATTTAATAAAAGCATGCGGACGTGAATCGAGAAGATTCTGCGACACAACAAAAACTCTGATGACCCAAATTTTGAAAATCAGTCTGACACACTATAGCTGCAAATCGGAAAAGTGAAAGCTAGTTTTTTGGGGCCGCGTACGCTCAATTCCTCACCACTGACACGCTCCGGCGACGTGTTTTTCATGAGATTTATTAGAATTTCCATATGTTTGGGGCGAGGTTCTCATGCATCTGCAATCACCGGCTCGGATTTTATTCAAAGAATCAAATTATCTCGATTTGGACGAATTTTCCATCTGCTAAAATCATTTTGGTGTCGTTGACGTCCATGGAAATCGCAAATCAACTTACAGATTCGCCAAATCCATGATGTGTTTCCCGGCCGAGAGAGACTAATAAATTTTAAACACGTGTATATCGCAGATTTGGGGAAGAAAGTAGGCGAAAATGTTGAAATGTCATTCAAATTTATTTCGTTTTTCCATTTGAAAAGTTGGACAAGGGCATTGGGAATTAGTGCCTTGTGAAACGTTAAGCAATGAAATTTTATATTGTAGTTCGACCAAAGCATCAAGTGGTACGTGACGATGCTATGAGAATTATATTCACAAAAGACCCAACTGCATTTGAGAAAGAAGTAGAACTAGAATGCAATTCAATCAGCATTTTCTCCTCATAACCCCATTCCAAGTTGATGCCGATTTGATCAATCTCTAGGCGAATTGTATCTCTGGGCAAACAAAAAATGGTGAATGCTGTTCTCGTCTAACAAAATGAAATTGAAATGGAAATTGAAATTGATGCGCAGCAGCATATTTGCCGAGTGAATGTCTGAAACATTTTCAATAAATGTCATATGTAAAATTATCCTTGGGAGATTTATTCGCGGTAAAAATGGCCAACCTCGACAGTTGGACAAGGTCACGAATTGCATTTGCGTCTTTCGTTAAGTAAGAGTCTTTTTTAAGTCATCGGCGAGCATCTCTCTCTTAAGTTTGTTTTCCTGAAGTGAAAAAAAATCGGTTGTTGCATAAATCAAGGTGGCGCATTAAGCCACACTCGGTGAATCGAAAATGAAGAGAGGAATTTCTAACCACTCGAATACATTAAGAGAAGCGGCGGCGGCGTTGATTAAAAATTCAGAAGGGATTCACAATCAGAGAAAATCGCTCTCACTAAAGATTGTCTGCGCCAATTTCAATTTGAAATTTTAAAAGGGAGTTGGCCAATCAAGCAAAGAGAAAGGTGATTTGCCCACTATTTGACAGAACGAAAAATTGTTTCTGATTTTTTCTATTTTTTTTTCTCTAGATGAAAACTTATTTATAGAACATCACAGGCACGTGCTGCAAAGTAATTTTATAAAGCGACTCTTGAGGAGGAACTTGCCATTTATTTTGCATATTGCTAAACTGCAAATCTCTCTCTGTTTTGCAAAACAAATCAAGACAAAGCTTCATTTCTAACGCAAACTTATTCCAATCAGCGCGAGTGAAATTGTTTCCTGGCGAATTAAAATCAGCTGACTCATCTCTCAAAGACTGTGACTAACACACAGACAAATGATATGTAAATTTTTTATTTTTCGGAATTAAATGTGTCAAAAAAATTGATGATAATTTAGAAAATGAACAAATACTAGAGATCTTAGGCGTTTGTATCAATTAAAGATGAACTCATAATTTTCTTTGCCATTATTTTTTGGCCGCAATTGAAATTATTGTTGAAATAATGGATTAATTTAATTGTGATGCATTTAATTTTATCCATTTAATTTCAATTAAAAATTACTTATATTGTGATTTTTTTTATAATATCACACAGCACCTTACACCAGAAATCTACTTCCGAATTTTTTTTCAATTAATAAAGTGTTCTGTTCAATATTTATATAGTAAGAAAATGTGCCGGACCAATATATCTTTACACATAAGTACTGGAATTATTTTATCAAATACAGATTTTTCATAGAAGACATAACAACGACGGAAAAGAAGTCAACAAAATTATTATTTCTTTCAGTCTTGTAATTTTTGTTATGCATTCTTGAAAAAAAAAATTTAAAAATTATATTTAATGTTTGTTTTATTTTTTATTATAATACTGTTGATAACAAAGTTTACATTAACTTTTTTACAGTTTTTCTAAAAAACTATTGGTACAAAAAAATTTTTAAATTATTTAATATTAAAAATAAAATAATGAACATAATTTATCATATGATATTCCAAAAATATTATATAAACATAATAAAAATTTATTTAATAAGTTATATTTTTAAGTTACTTATTGTTTAATATATTAATTTTGTGCGTCACTAGCTGCAGAAATAAAATTTTCAGTCGACTAAAATTTGCCAGTCTGCACTTAAATTTAATTTAGGATGCTCTTTGTATAAATTTTGCGCCAGTTGAATTATGCAGCTGTTGGGTTCCGCGCGCACAGCGGCGCAGTATGCATTTAGGTTAGTACGCAGTTTGCAAGTTGCACGCTTAGCGCGATTCGCAAAGATTATGACGCACAAATTGAACTATCACGTCTTCTCCTTGGAATTAGCTACGTTGAAAGTTGAAATTGCAAACGCTGACGCGGAGAATTGAACACGGCAAGTTAGTGATTGATTGCTGTGATGGTAGGATCGAATGTCACTTATAAATTATGCAAATTCAATTTTTATATTGGAAAATTGAGTTCGTGAACTTCTATATATTATGATTTTTCTTTTCAGTTGATCTAATGGAAATAAATTGTGAATTATTCTTCAAAAAATGTATCTCTCAACATTAGATTTTGACCTTGAATAATGTATACGATTTGTCTGTGTCCGAGACCTTTATTTTATTATAATCATTTTAGAGGCCACAACAAGTAAAGGACAATTACGAAAGAGAGGCGATGTACGTCAGAAAATATTTCGATGTTATAACAGAAATCAACATAAGAAGGAGATATCACGAACAGATAAATTTTCAGCGATTTCCATAAATTTTCTTGTGCTGCACCAAGTCGGCATAAACACCCTGTATTTCGAATTCGCCAATTACCCAGGGATTCAATATCACATCATATTGAGACGACAAATTTCCATACAAAAGCCACTAGAAATGCGCTCATCTTAAGTCAGAGCGCTTTTTTGCTCAAGAATCCGCGCATTGGAAATTCAGCATTGCATTTGATTCGGCCATGCCAGCGTCTGAACCATAAATTTGCGAGCAAAATCTCACGAAGCCACATCTGTTTTCGGCAGTCACGTGCTTCCTGCTGAATATCGCGATTAGGGCAGTTCTTTTGCGCGTGTTTCGTCATCAGAATATTTGGTAACGACGAGAATATCGTAGTGCAATTGAAATTTTGATGAACTGCAATAATGTAAATATTTTCTTCAAAATTTAGTAGTACAGTTTCTTTGATTAAATTGAAATCTCAAATGATGAAAAACAGTTAACGGAAATGGCAAAACATTTGCGCACTGAAAAAAGTAAAATTAATGTTTAAATTATTTTCTGTATAAATATATATTTCATATTTATGAATTCTAGGTTTTTATAGCTTTGAAATAAGTTACAAGAAAAATAATATAAATTATTTCGTTATTTTTTTTTATTATTGAGTAAAATAATTTTAAATTTTTAGGAGCATTTTCTTGGGACCAATATTAAGGTGAAATAATCAATTTTATGGAGTTAAGCGCGAGTGCAACAATCTGACAACGAGAGCGATGCCCACTTGTAATAATCTTAGAGTTACACTGAACTTGATCAACGATGCAGTGGCATTGACGTCAAAAATTGGCATAGACTGCACCGAGAGCGTGACATTGCACCGATCAATCGACGCAGCCCAATCAAAATGCGAAGGCAAAGTCTCAAGATCATACTCAAGTCGCTCTTTTGTGTAACGATGCAATGCAGTGTGACGATTCCGTTGATTGTTTGAAGTCTCAATATTGCCTCTGAAAATATTCAAGAGTTAAAAGAGGCTTAAAATGATTTAAAATGAGAATGTCTTATTTTAAATTTCTATGTGAAACCAGCAAACGTTATATATTTTTTTTAATTCTTACAAACATGTTTTATATGAGAAATATAAGCACGGGTTTGTACTTATATGTATTGTAATAATTATTCTTTACTTCAATTTACAAAAAGTTATTAGTTTCACTTATGGATGAAATGATTTGAAATGATCATAAAATGGAATCTCAAAAGAAATAGAAAAATCAGAAATTTGAAAAATTAAAGGATATTCAAGATTGGAAGAGAAATTAATATGTAATTTCTTATATTATATTTATTGAAAAGAAAGTATTTGATTGTTTTCAAATTTTAGTCCAGACGTTGACCCTATAAAAGAAATCATGTTTGTCGCTGTTAAATGGCAGGCCATTGACCGTCACCTTGATAAAAAGCGAATTCGATTTGGAAAGTGCAAAAATTTCACCCGCGCCTGATTTACATTTGAGGACTGCCTCACGTGAGAGTCGTTTTTTGTTTGCCCTTGTCTAAATTTTGCACGTCTCTACATATGCCAAGTCAAGATCGGTTTTCCAACTTACGTGAAAAAAGAGAAGTGTTTTTTAACCTGATCATTGCATGCAAATTTTCTCGGTCACGTTCTTTATTATCGTTTTTTGACAGCAGAGAAGATATAAAAAATTTAAAACGTGCCCATAGAGCAGAAAAGTAAAGCTAAATTGAATAATCTGAACCAAAACAATTTGGTTGATGCTCTCGCGCAAAAAAAAATGCAATGTCATGTAAAAAAAAAAATACAGTGTAATCAATGACCGTTGAGAGTTATTTGCTATCTGTCAACACAATCGGGCAGACAAGATAATTGAAAATTCAAAATTATTATATTGTCAATTTTATCGGCTGATATTTTTTACAAAACGACACGAGTTTTATATTTTGAGCCCGACAATGAGGTATTTTCCGACAAAAAAAAAAAGATCAGCAAAACGGCTCATTCATTATCAAATTGATCGACTAATTAATCTTGAAAATACTACATCAGCAACTTAGGTAAAATAATTAAAATCAAAGAAAAAAATCAAATGTAAAAAGAAGGATCGGAAATTTTTTTCCCTTTCTCGCTGAAGGAGAATGCAATGCCAGGGTACTACGTACGCCTTGCAAATATTTGGAAGCTGTGCCGCAGGACAGTCTTGCAATACAGGTGGCGTTTAAAAACGCGATACAAATAAATGTAGCGGCCAAATGCCTTTTCCAGTGTTGTAGCTAGTTTGGAAACAAGCGGTCTAATGTGTTATTGATATAAGATTGATTTTTTTTTTAAATTAAGAGATATATAATTGTATTACGTAAATTTTAATTATATAAATCAAAAACCTCAGCTTAAATTTCCCTTATGCGATCATACGCGATCATCTTTGCGTTTATTGACAGCTATATATCCTATTATATTTATCAGATTTTGAGTCGTCCGTGAGATTATAAAATAATAAATAATTTAATTTTTTTAAAACATAACAGCTTTACTTGCTCATCAGTCTTATATCTAATTTAAACAGCCCTTTTTTGTTTATCAGGATTTTGAGTCACCTTATCAAACCCAGTTTCAATTTAAGTTATGATCTTAAACAATCAATAAGAGATATTATTCATTTCTTCATTTAAAAATTTTCTTTGTATGCATTAAAAATAAAATAACTTAAATACATTTTTAAACCCTTCAGTGATATTTAATTACACTGTATGATCACCTGGAGATTTTTGCGGAGGATGGTGGACCTTTTTATGCAAAAGGGCAAAAATTTTACCAGTCCGATAAACATTTGGTCCCAGAGAAATGGCTCACGTGAGCGAAATCACGCGTTGGGCATTCATTATTTGCCCTTTTTCTGACCCTTATCTAAATTTTGATTGCTTTTACAGCCCGGTGACGATCAGTTTTTTCCAACTGCTTTTTTCAAAGTTGCTATTATTAGCGCATGACGAGGCCAAATCGCGACGATAAATCGCGTCGAATGCAAATTTTTCTTTGACGCGGCAACGAAATGAAAATGCATGAAAAATGGTGATCGGTCAGCCACGATCGAGCGAACGAATTTTCAATGTCAACGGTGGAGTGTGCCGCGCGTCGCGTCCCAATGTCCGCTGCGTGTTCTGTACATACGTTTATTGTGATGTGCTGGGGAGAGAGAAAGGCTCGAATAAACACTCACATATGTACATGTTCCGCGCGCGACGACGCACACAATTGAATTCTATATTACCCTTGTGAGCCGAGTACCTTCCTTTTCGCAGCATCCTGTTGTGCACTTCAATGTCATGAGACGCACGAGCCAAATAAATAAATAAATGAATAAACCAATAGCCAGGTGGTCAAGGGACTCAAACGTCAATTATAAAAAAGACATTTGCGAAAATAGAGAAATCTAGCAAAACTCCGTCAGATGAATTTGCTATAATGTACGTTAGTTGTTGAACTTCCAGCAAAAAAGGTTAAATACATATTTATATAACCACAAAAAGTCTAAATTTAATTTGGCAATAAAGAAAATTATTAAATATTTACAGATCGTTTAAAAATTTTAAGAAAATGTTTAACTATGAAAATTGTGATTTTTAAGGGACATTCTGAAATTGAACCCAGCTTTCTAGGCTGTATTGAGTTTCCCGCCAGTAGACTTAATCACGCCAATTCAAGTTTTAATTTAATGGTGAACATAATTTAGAATACTATTATCTCTTTTGGGTTATATTTTTCTATTGTTGGTATTTTATTTGAAAGTTTTCCACCGTAAAATCAAGAGCCTGCTATGAAAAAAAACCTCCGAGGAAAAGTTCACTTCTAATTAAATAGATTAAATGCACCATGAATCAATCTTGTTCTGTGAAATTCTTCCACGAGTTTTTAGTTCTGTTCCTCAGTTTTTTATCAGGAAAATATGGTCATTAGTATCATTATTGTAAGAGTGCGTTTTAATAAATTTTGTAGATTATGTCTGCCGTGAGTTACTACAATTTCAGTTTTAAATGCATCATAATTATACAATATGGAATAAATTCAATTAATTAATTTAATGCTATAATCTCAAATTCAGATTCTATTAATTTAAATATTTATTAAACAAGAGCAATATTTAACATAAAAATTTGGAAAACTGCAATTTGCGATAAAATATTTGATTTAAAAAAATTTTATGTTTTAATTACTTTTACTTTTTGATAATATAGTTTCTTTATAATTACTAAACAAAAGTATTTTAACTTTTGTTATTTATTTTATAGAAAATTATAAGAAGTATTGTATATTATAAGAAATTATTTTATAAATTTAAAAACTTCTTATGAATAGTAATAAAGAATAATAATGAAATTATCATGTGTTATCATGATATTTCAAGCATTCTCATCTCTGGCGACTCAAGTACGAGCGCTCATCGGGAGAAGTTGGAACTAACCAACATCTCTGGTTCCCTGGTGCTCATCTCTGGAGCACCAGCAGCTTTTGCCACCTACTGGTGCCCAGGAAAAACGGTTGTTGCCGGTGCAAATTTTCTTTTTTATTCCGATTGACCTGCTGCAAGTGAATGCAAAACGGTAGCAAGGCCAAAACAGAGTAAGCGTTAGATTGGTGGAAACGGCTGGAAATTACATAATATATTTACTGCTACGTGATTCCAACCCTCATTTCGCCCCGAGTCGCAAGAAAATACGCCTGCTCTTGGATTCTCCCCGCTGAAATTGGATGAAAATGGGGAGATCCAATTATTTCGTGATGGCATCCCAACAAATTTCCAAGTGAAAACCGCCGCCGCCGCGCCGAGAGCTATACACAGAAATGTTATTTCAGGCATAACTCGGCGCCGTTTTCCGCACGTCAGCCGGCTGAATTTTAAATGAAAGCGGACGTACATGCCTTAATTTATTACGTTAAATTATAATATCGTAATGCATGCGCACATTCCTTTTCATTTCCGAGTGCGCGCTCGGATCAAAAATAATCTATATTGTAATATGTCAATCACCTTTTGTTATCTCAGCTATATTTATTCATATATGTTTGTGACATAAACCCGACTTGTTATATTTCAATAACTAACAAAATTACAACACTTCTCGATGAATTTTCTCAGTTCAAAATATTGTAGTAAGTTGCAATTATGAAAACTCCAACTTGATATTTAATTAGGTTAAATTAAATTATTTACCTACGAAAATAAAAGGTTTACTGGCAATATCTGTTTTACATTAAAAATTGACATATTATTGAAATTTTATTAGAAATTTGTGAATAATTCCGTTAGAAAATCATAATAAATTTATTTTTCAATCCAAACAACAAAATTATGTGTAAAACATTGACGTCAATCTATTAAAATATACTCCTCTAATAATCGGTATAATAAAGTGTCAATCACCTCTTTTCTTATTACATCTTTATTTAATCTCGTGATATTCATGACATAAACTTGCAGACACACATATTTTAATATCTAACAAATAATTTAATTTCTTCATTCCTACTTTTCCTTCCTGGTCGCTTGCCTCTAATTGTAAGTATGTTTTTCATAATTTCATACCTGCCGACGCAGTCCTGTGTTTCGAAATCTATGGCCCGTGGCCCGTAGGCTTGGTTTTAAAAATTTCATACCTCCTAAAACACTCTGTATATTTGAAAAGGTCATAATATCTATTGTAAATGTGACAATAAATAACATATTTACCAATTTTTAAATTTTGAGCAAAAAATGCATAATATTTTGCGTCTGCGCTATTGACGTCAATGTGTGTAAAGTTCAAAACGCTTGTCTCTTATATCTGTGTATTATTAAATGTCAATCACCTGTTTTGTTATCAAATCATTATTTATATACTTGACATGCATGGATGGCTTGCACTTGAAGACGCACATATATTTTAACAACAAGCTCACACTAAAAATGTTTTAAAACTTCCTTTTAATTTGCACATAAATTTAGTCAATTGCAGTTTACTTTTATGTTTTAAGTAACATTACTTTTTTCTTTTTTTAGGGTCAGGCCAAGACAAAGTCTTGTCGGCTTGTGCCCTTTATTGGTGGTACAGAAGGCACCACTCAATTTATTTTTTTATTGCGAAATAAATATGCGGAAATATATTCGACAAACAATACGGTTTTTGACTCTCTAGCTTTTTTCTCTTGATTTTTTGTACTACGTGTTGCAAAATGTAAAAAAAGTTCTTTATTACCGTCAATCTCGCAATTTTTGAAAGTTACTGATAATTTGTTTGTGGTACAAAAGAAAGATTAATAAAGTTTTAAGTTTTGGAGCTTTCCAGCGGCAGGGATTATAATCCATGTGGCTGGTAAAACTTCGCGGTACACAAAAGAAAGTTCCGCCATGCAAATTATATTTCCGTCTGCTGGTTCGGTTTCATTACTTCATAATTGAGCTGAAACTTTCCTCCGGAAAAATGCAGCAAATTGAGAATTTGCAAATTCACGAGCGCGTCTCCTGCTTTTCTGCCAATCACCAAACGTTTTCTTTTCTTCTCGCAAGTCGTAAAGCGAGAATAGGTGTTGTTTTTTAACGGGCTTCGCTCGCTTCGGGTTGGTCGGGCGCTGCTTTTATTAGAATTTACACACGCTGGGGCTCTTTGGTTGTATCATTTCCTGCCGGAGCTGCCTCTCGACGCCGAATATTTCTCTCCGCTTTATCTCGCTTTGTTCTCTGCCACCCGCGAGGGGGATCGGGAAACTTGCAGGACTTTTACTTTATTGCTGTTTTATACAAAAAGTTGGCTCCGAGCTGCCTCTGTTCCTTTGTGGCCGCAAAAAGGAGAACAACTGCGAAATTGATATCTGGAGAACTGGAATGGTAAACATATTTTTGCAACACTCCCACGCCGCTCGCCACTCAAAGGGCAAAAGCGATAGGCTCAAATTTTTTTTAGGAAAAACTGCTCAGCAATTTAGGGATGGGCAAATAGTCAGTTTTTTAGACCAAAATAGTCGGCTATTTTAGTCACTTTTCTTCAGTCAAATAGTCAGGTTTTAGTCACATTTTCCAGTGGATAGTCTATTTTTAGTCACTTTTCAATTTTCATTTAAAAAATTCAATTTTTTTTGTCTATAGAGGTAAGGGGGTAAAAATTATTATAGTACACGGAAATTAGCTAGAAATGATCAGAATGACCTATCTGATTTTCAGATGGTCACCAGAAATCATAAAATTTTTTGGTTCTACCCCCAATTCGCTAGGGTGGATCAGGAGGTGAGGGGGCAAAAATCAGTGCTCGCCAAAACTAGCTAGAAATGCTCAGAATGGCCCGTCCGAGATTTTTAGATGGTCGCCAGAAACCATGAAATTTTTCGGTTCAACCTCAAGTCGCGAGGGTGGGTCAAGGGGTGAGGGGGTAAAAATCACTGTTCACCAAAACTAGCTAGAAATGCTCAGAATGACCTGTCCGAGATTTGTAGATGGTCGCCAGAAACCATGAAATTTTTCGGTTCAACCTCAAGTCGCGAGGGTGGGTCAAGGGGCGAGGGGGTAAAAATCACTGTTCACCAAAACTAGCTAGAAATGATCAGAATGACCTATCTGATTTTCAGATGGTCACCAGAAATCATAAAATTTTTTGGTTCTACCCCCAATTCGCTAGGGTGGATCAGGAGGTGAGGGGGCAAAAATCAGTGCTCGCCAAAACTAGCTAGAAATGCTCAGAACGGCCCGTCCGAGATTTGTAGATGGTCGCCAGAAACCATGAAATTTTTCGGTTCAACCTCAAGTCGCGAGGGTGGGTCAAGGGGTGAGGGGGTAAAAATCACTGTTCGCCAAAACTAGCTAGAAATGCTCAGAATGACCTGTCCGAGATTTGTAGATGGTCGCCAGAAACCATGAAATTTTTCGGTTCAACCTCAAGTCGCGAGGGTGGGTCAAGGGGTGAGGGGGTAAAAATCACTGTTCACCAAAACTAGCTAGAAATGATCAGAATGACCTATCTGATTTTCAGATGGTCACCAGAAATCATAAAATTTTTTGGTTCTACCCCCAATTCGCTAGGGTGGATCAGGAGGTGAGGGGGCAAAAATCAGTGCTCGCCAAAACTAGCTAGAAATGCTCAGAACGGCCCGTCCGAGATTTGTAGATGGTCGCCAGAAACCATGAAATTTTTCGGTTCAACCTCAAGTCGCGAGGGTGGGTCAAGGGGTGAGGGGGTAAAAATCACTGTTCACCAAAACTAGCTAGAAATGCTCAGAATGACCTGTCCGAGATTTGTAGATGGTCACCAGAAACCAAGAAATTTTTTTTTTTTAAGTCTCGAGGGTGGATCTAGGGGTGAGGGGGTAAAAATCACTGTTCGCCAAAACTAGCTAGAAATGCTCAGAATGACCTGTCCGAGATTTGTAGATTGTCGCCTGAAACCATGAAATTTTTTTCCAAGACTCGAGGGTGGATCTAGGGGCGAGGGGGTAAAATTCATTGTTCACCAAAACTAGCTAGAAATGCTCAGAATGACCTGTCCGAGATTTGTAGATGGTCGACAGAAACCATGAAATTTTTTTCCAAGACCCGAGGGTGGATCTAGGGGCGAGGGGGTAAAAATCACTGTTCGCCAAAACTAGCTAGAAATGCTCAGAATGACCTGTCCGAGATTTGTAGATGGTCGCCTGAAACCATGAAATTTTTTTCCAAGACCCGAGGGTGGATCTAGGGGTGAGGGGGTAAAAGTCACTGTTCGCCAAAACTAGCTAGAAATGCTCAGAATGACCTGTCCGAGATTTGTAGATGGTCGCCAGAAACCATGAAATTTTTTTCCAAGACCCAAGGGTGGATCTAGGGGTGAGGGGGTAAAATTCATTGTTCACCAAAACTAGCTAGAAATGCTCAGAATGACCTGTCCGAGATTTGTAGATGGTCGCCAGAAACCATGAAATTTTTTTCCAAGACGAGGGTGGATCTAGGGGTGAGGGGGTAAAATTCATTGTTCACCAAAACTAGCTAGAAATGCTCAGAATGACATGTCCGAGATTTGTAGATGGTCGACAGAAACCATGAAATTTTTTTCCAAGTCCCGAGGGTGGATCTAGGGGTGAGGGGGTAAAAATCACTGTTCGCCAAAACTAGCTAGAAATGCTCAGAATGACCTGTCCGAGATTTGTAGATGGTCGTCTGAAACCATGAAATTTTTTCCAAGACCCGAGGGTGGATCTAGGGGCGAGGGGGTAAAAATCACTGTTCACCAAAACTAGCTAGAAATGCTCAGAATGACCTGTCCGAGATTTGTAGATGGTCGACAGAAACCATGAAATTTTTTTCCAAGACCCGAGGGTGGATCTAGGGGCGAGGGGGTAAAAATCACTGTTCGCCAAAACTAGCTAGAAATGCTCAGAATGACCTGTCCGAGATTTGTAGATGGTCGCCAGAAACCATGAATTTTTTTTCAAGTCCCGAGGGTGGATCTAGGGGTGAGGGGGTAAAAATAACTGTTCGCCAAAACTAGCTAGAAATGCTCAGAATGACCTGTCCGAGATTTGTAGATGGTCGCCAGAAACCATGAATTTTTTTTCAAGTCCCGAGGGTGGATCTAGGGGTGAGAGGGTAAAAATCACTGTTCGCCAAAACTAGCTAGAAATGCTCAGAATGACCTGTCCGAGATTTGTAGATGGTCGCCAGAAACCATGAAATTTTTCCAAGTCAAGTTGAGAAAATGCATTGGATTTTTCTCAAATAGTCAGTTTTTTATGGAAAATGGTCATTTTTTTGCCGAATAGTCGGTTTTTTGTCAAATAGTCGGTAACAGTCAGTTTTAAAATGCTTAAAAATGATCCTAATAGTTGTGAAACATGAAAATAAATCATTCTCATGAGTTTTAGACTCTAGAAAAAAATAGTCAAAATAGTTTTTTGCCCATCCCTTTATTAAATCTAATTTCCAACGTAGGTTATCAAATAGATAATTTTAGACGACATTGTCTAACTTTAATGTGAACTTTGATGGTTTTTCAATAAAATATATTTATTTTAATTTTCTGACATTATATTTACTAAATTAAACTTTAAATTCTAGTTTTCAAAACTATTTTTTTTTTCAGATTTCTGTTATAGGGAAAGGGAAAAGAGATTTGAAGGGTGATAAAAAAAAAACTTTTAATTATATAGACCCTGCACCTTGTAACATTGGAATTTTTTAAATAATTAATGTAACTGAAAATATTTAAATTTTTTTTACAAATTATAAATAAAATCATTTTTATTTCTTCCAGGGACGCATTAAAACCTTTATTTTGCTGAAATTTAACAGATTATTTGTTCTCTTTCGTCGGGCATGAGATTCCAAGAATTTCAATTAAACCTAAACAAACACGAATTTTTGTTTCATCCTAAGATATTTCTCTCTTGTGCAAATAAAAAACTCTTATAATTGAATATTCTTTCAGCGGTTCCTCCTCGCTTCGGCTATTTTCGGTTGCACATAATTCCGTGGCCTAATTCGGCAAACACGCTGCTCGAATTACCAGGGCTGAGCATTTTGCCTGGTAATTCAGCCCTCTCGGTACAAAGAGCCGCTGCCGTGTTTTGTGTAAACGCACACACAGCACCGCTTTTACTGCAATCCAGCGAAATTGCGGTGCCGCAAAGCAAAGAAGGAAACGAGAGCAGCAGCTTTAAGGGAAGCAAACTCTCCTCCGTCTTCCCCCAAGGGCGGTACGCAAGGTATTCTAAAATACACGGAAATCCAGCCGAGTGTGAGAACACGGACGATGCGCGGATAAGAAAGAACAAATGCAAATTTACAACGCCTGATTTTGGCTTTTCACCGAAGGCAAATTGATTCTGGCGTGGCGGATTTGGATTCTTATGCGAGAATGGGAAAAAGAGGAGGGAATTTTTCACCCGGAAAAAGAAGTGCTGATGAACTTGAAGCTCCCTTTATTGAAATCTTGTTTCTCAAGAGAGTGGGTTTTATGGGAAATATTTTATTACTATTTCAAATTTTTTTTTCTTAAATCGAGCTTTTAATAATAAACAGAATATATAATTTTATCTTCATTTTTTCTTACTTAATTTTATGAGATTTACAGAAATTTCATAAAAAAATCAATATTTTAATCGCAAATTTCCAGTGTTTGTATTTATTTCCAGTCAACATTCAATGTTTGCTTCAGTACCTGATCCATTCAGAAATAAATAAATACAGTTTGCAGATTCGATGAAACATTCGCTTTCCACAGGATCTAATCAAACCGCGCGAGACTTGTTTGCTTTTATATCAAGCCGACCTTATCTGGTTGCGATTTGTGTGCCCAAAAGATTTGACCTTTGTCTGCAGCCCGTGATTTATCCTCTTTTATTTCTGCTGCCCGAAATCCGACACGGGCCAGCCTCTGGCGCTGCTGCTGCGTTTGATAAGATAACAATTCTCTACTTGCCGAGGAGAGTGTGTTGTCGACAATATTGTTTATCGATTGTGCTGAAAGGGCAATTTATCAGAGGGTGGCCCCCCCACCCACCCTCATCACGCGGATAAACGAGGCCAATAACTGTGCACATACGTTTACAAACTCTGTGTCACTTTAGAAAAATTTGGCAAGGTTTGCGAGATCGATTGATTTACCCTCGACACAACAGCACGACCTCTGCCAAATAAGCATTTATGCTTGCAACTTAACCCTTGGCGTACCAACTCTGGATTGAATTTGTCAATTGTGTGCCGGTCAGCGAAACTTTTGCAGGCCAGAAACTGGCAGAGCGGCGAAAAGGGCTACTTTTATTTTTTGCAAACTTTCGCAGAGGTTTCGTTTTTCACACAGGGAAAAAGTTGTCCGTGCGTTTCGGATTGAAACGTGCGGCCTAATGAGTAGTGTTTGCGCGTCACTTTTTGTGTGTCCACAAAACGTGCTAATGACGATAAACGCGAAATGTATTAATTCGCTCCGGCACGGAAAAGCAATAAAATATTCGCGGCGCCGACACGCAAATGGACCGCCAAAATCACAATTCGAAATCGTTATCCGCTACTAATGCTCGTGATTTTATTGCACATTGAATTTACGCACCAACCAAGCTGTTATTGCGAGTGGCAAAATGAATTCGGTCGGAAACTGAAGCTTGCTGTTGTCAATATTAAGCTTCATTCAATACTTGTTTGTTTTTAACCAACTCACAAATGGATCAAGCGGAGATTTCGATGACAAATCAAATATTAAAGGTTTTTAGTAATGACAAAAGCCATTAGGAATTTAAAATTGTATGCAAAGACACAAAATACCAAATTAATTTACAATCAGTGATGGATGGTAGTTTTTTGTTATCAGAAAAATCCAATTCAGATAAAAAAAACTTCTTTTGGTTGGCATAAGAAATAAATTATAATTTGAACTTAAACTATAATAAAAAAAACGAGCGTAAAAAAATTAAGGAGGAAAATTAATGTTTAAATAATACTTAATTTTTATAATTTTTAAAATTAATAATTGTTATTTTCTAAATTTTAGCAAATTTTATTTTTGTTGTTATCTTATTAAAAAAAGTTTTTTAAAAGTTTTTTTACGCGCATTTTAAAATTTTCTTTTACAATGGCCCTGCAACGGCCTTTCATAACGATTAAAATATTATTATGTATATCCTTCCTGATTTTTGTTATTGTATTTTGCATTATGTCGTAATAAAAGTAAATAATGATGTATTAATTCACAATATTTTCATCAAATTTTATCATAAATTTAATATTTTTGTTATAAACTGATCAAACATTTAACATTTCTAAGCAAATAGATTTGAACCGTTGGTGTACAGTTTCATAACTGTTTACATAAGATATAAATTTGCGCCACCCGAACGCCAAATCGGAGGTGTCCGTGCGGAACTTGCGAGTTTCAATTACGCATTCAGGCGGCGTATTCGCCTTCGCCACCGACTTTCGAGCATTGCTCCTTCCGATTCAAAGACAATTAGTCACGTTTCAATTATGTACGTCGTTTCTTGGCACCCTTTTGTGCGCCGCTTCTCAAGCAGAGAGAGAGGGATCGAGAAAGCAGCGCATATTTCCAGAGCGCGATTGTGTGTCAAAAGGGGTGAACTATAAAGGAGAGAGAAACAATTCACGCGTCGGCCCAAGGAGCAGGCCTGTGTGATGCCATTATTATTACACTCGCTCACATATGTACGAATGTTTGCAATGTATGTAGTAGTGTGACAGCTTCTGGTGCATTGTTCAGCGCATGTAATTAGATTGCCCCCCTTGCGCCGAGTATGGAGGCGGCCCAGAATTCGCAATGGAGAGATATGAAGGGCGTGTGGCGGAGACCCTCATCGTATCCTTCTGCAAATACACATAAACCGTCTGGCTCTTTGCAGCTTGTCCTCCAGCATGCCCACAGGTTATTTCATCAACGTCAGACGGGGATGAGCAAGATGAGATAAAAGATAAAATATTATCTCTGGAGCTGCTAGAGCAGCGCTAGTCTCTCGCTCAAATAAGAGAAAAGTCAACTTCATGAATAACCAAGTGTGTCGCAAAATCAACAACACACGCGCGTTTCCGTTTTTGTTTTCAATTCATCGCTTATGAAAGAAAACTTTGCCTTTTCAGATCACAATGGTGAACGTTTAAATCTTGTTTTCCAACATTAATTTTCGCTCGTAAACTTCAGCTTCTGCAGGTGTTTTTTTAGTTGGAGAGAAAAATCACACAAAACTGGTGGGTTTCGGTCGGCGGGCAAATGAATAAATTATCCACGTTTTAAAACAAAGTTATTCGCACCGCGACAAAAAGCTCTCACATGCAAATTTGTAATATGCAAATCAGACGCGACGTGCCGGAGTGAAAATATTGAAGGGAGATCCGCCTAAAAAACGGCTCACTTCACTCTTTTTAAAAACGATGTTAAACTCTTGACTTTATTTACTAAAATACAGATCAACAAAGGCATTTCCACTAATTTTTATCAGAAAAACTTTCAAGCCGTTTTAAATTTACCTCCATTTTTTGCTAAATAAACTGAACAATAAATAATAATAACTGGGAAAGCCAGAAAGCAAATTTTTTTAATTTTCTTTAGTGTTCATTTTGTTTGCAAATTTATTTACCCGCAAATATTTATTTCGGAACACAAAAATGCATTCTGAGAGAATAATATTTTTGATATTAATTCGCCTGAATATTTTTTGCTTCTTTGTGGACTTACAAATATTTACTTCAATTTAAAAAAGATAATTTACAATTTATTGTTTTATGGCCTTTTAATCAAATTGAGAATATTTTCAGTTTCATATAACACATTTCTCCTTTCAACAACTCTAGGTTCGACCGAAAATTTCTCCTACAGCGGCCATCTAACTAATCAGATTAGTCTCACCGGAGCGAAAATAAAACATTTTCAAATGAGGAAAGCACCGAAAACGCGAAATTTATTTCTATCCGTGCCGTAACGGAGCTAACAGCGTGTAATCCAGTCAGATTAAAGTTGTTCTCCCGTTGCGAGCAGAAGGGCCTCTCAATTATTCAGCGCGAAATTCGCGCTTTGCTCAAACTATTCTGCCGAGTTATGGCCGAGTGAAAAATTTATTAAGGTGGACGAGTCTCGCGGCACGCCAGGATCAAGTGCGTTTTATTATCCTCTGCAGATAATGCGAGTGGATTAAGAGCACTTAAACTCGTCGTCGTCTTTGACGGTCTTGCTTGCAATTATATGCAAACAACATTAGCAGTCGAAAATAATTAAAATGAGATGCTCGTTTCTACAAAAGTGTTGTTTGTCATTCTACTTTCGCTTGGTCCCCTTGTTATGCGGCAACTCGCGGTTCACAGGGGTAAGTGGCGTTGCAGACTTTTTACTGCCGCACTCACAAACACCAGGCCATTTTCCATCAGCAGTGTCAACCCCACGGTCGTTTCGAGTGAGTGCCGAGTTATCCGAACCTGGCGCTGCACCGAGGACGTGGAAATTATTAACCTCTCCACGGGAAAACGTTTCTTGCAGCGAGCAAGTGTTGCTAGTTTAACCCATTTTTTTCCGTGTCGCAGAGAGACGATGGTATATAACTACTTTAATAGAAAAGAGTGGCATTTTGTCGTTGAGTGAGCTTGTTTACCTGAAGCCAAAAGAAGTGTGGTGAAAAATACAATAATTTTTCCACTAAAATTTATTTGAAAACTGAAACTTCTACTTTCAGACATTAAAAATTAGTATTTATTGTTCTTGTTAAAATTATGATTAAATCAAAAAAAGAAAATATAGCTTACTTTGAAATTTTTTGATCAAATCAGCTATTGAAGCAGTTTTTTTCCCTCTTTTTTCAATATAAAAAAATAAAAATGCAAATAATTGGGAGAGCTCATTTAATCAAGTCTTTAATTTTCTTGAAATCTCGGTTTTTATAACTCCCAATTCTTTAAAAATCAGAGGTTTAAATCTACTTAAATCGAATATTTTTAATTTTTTGTCCTTCCAAAATCAACCATGACATCTCTGCACGAATTATAGTTTAAAAAAAATCAATAAAGACAATACGATTGACTCTTAAACACTCTTAAAATGCTTAAAATCATCTAAATGAGCTGAAAAATGGCTCAAAACGAAATTTGGTAAAGACCATAACCATTTTAAGCAGGTTTTTTTAGTAAAATTTTATGACAAACAAGTTATTAATGGGCGGGTAATTCCCGTGTTAAATAAACTTTTAATGCAACTTTTTTGGCCGGTCATAAAAATTATCATTAGGATGCAGACGCTCAAAGTTTGCTTAATTAAGCACTTAAAACACGGCTTCTGTGTTTGGCAATAAATACAAAAACGCTGCGAAGCTAAAAAAGCACACGTGGGAACTTTGCACTTTGCGCTGCACCTCGCTGCAATGTAGATCCACATTTATAATCCGGCTGCGTGTTAATCCATCAATTTAGCACGCGAACAAACTTTCAGCCCGCTCGCGACAGCCGGAGAGAGAGAATGGATCCGGCGCAAGTGACACGTCGTGTTTTTGCCCTCCCTATTTTATGCAATATGCATGCAGAGGCAGGCTATGGCCTGCTCCATATTTCACTCTCGCTCCGAAGCAGAGTATAATGTTATTCTAGACTCCATGCCTAGCGTGCTCGCTTCTCTGTTTGCATTCCGAGCTGGGGATCGCCGAAATTCCCCCAGCCTCTGATTTGCCAAACAAACAAGAGACGAAAAACAAAAATATCGATTAGTGGAAATAGAAAAAAAATGTGGGCAAATTTTTGTTGCTTATTATTTCAGGCAAATCAATCTATAGGGAAAATATATTTATAATTATATTATATGAATTTTGAACTACATTTTTGAAAGATGGAAGCACAGGGAATATGTTTTCCATCGTTGTAAAAGTTTGGTCGAACCACTGAATTGGTAAATTGTAAAGCGAAATTTCCTTATTGGAAGAATAGATGAAAAAAAAAAATTACCTCATCGCTTAACTTTGACAATTATTATGATTCTGGCACAAAATCTTGATAGAACCAATCAACTTTGGGCTTTGGGGTGACTTTAATTCAGAATAAAGAGAAATTAGAAATGACTCTCCTCTTCTGACAAAACGAGTTATTATTATAGTATTTTTCGTAGTTTAAACTTTTAAAATCCGAGAAACAACTTTTTCAATTTCCGTGAAAAGAAAAATCGATTTCAAAAAGGCTGTGATATTTAGAAGAACTACTATTATTTTCTAAACTTCAAATTATGTACATAAAAAAAATCTGCACAAAATTCAAGACAAACAGGCCAATTGCCAAAGATTTTGTCTGATTGGGTTTACAGGATCCATCTAAAATACCAGACGGATCTATTTTATCTACTTTCTGCGAACAGTAATTTACACCCCCTCACCCAACCTGAGTGGAACAATATTAAAAGTGAAATTCTAGTTCCATAAAAATAAATGTGCATCAGATTGACGCACATCATGATGAACTTTTGCATTTAAAACTTAATAAAACTGCCTGCAAGAAAAGGATGGATCCTGAACTGAATTTTAAGAGTGCGCAATTTGGTACGAAGTTCAATAATTGTATGAGGCGTCTTCGGCAAAACCCCTTCGCTTGGTCACCATAAAAAAGAGAATTATGTAAAAATCCTACCTGAGTGAAGGTCATGAGCTGTCTGGTCTTGGCCAGGGCCAAAATCTTTCCAGGGCCGCATTTCAGTTGCTTGCTGATGATGACGGGTTTGCCCACCTGATCAGGTCAAATGTCTTCGAAACAGTCCCTCTGGTCCAGGGCTACATCTTGGTTTCTCGGCTCTTAATTGGTCCTACGATCCACTGACTATCACTGAAAATACTTGAGTTTATTAATATGGCAATATGTATATTACGATAATTATTTCAGGTTCAATAGAGATTTTCAATTTCTATTAAAAAAAGAGCACACTGCTCATTTTCAGAATTTGCCAGATTTTATTGTTAGTCCGCTAATTGGATCAACATGCAAAGGGCTCAAATATTTGTGCAAAAGGTTATTACTTATTATTATTTTACGTAAATTTGTCCAATTGGTACTCACATTGTTAACCAATTCATACCTGCATAATTTATAATATAAAATGAAGAGTGCTTAGAAACTCTTTTTGAATAAAAAGAGCGCCGAAAACTTTTTAGATTTTTGTTTCACTCCGCAGAATTAAACATTCCATCCAGAGCCAGAGGAATTTTCATTTTAAAAAGGTTGCTTTCAGCGAAAAATGCCACTCTCATGGCCAGGGACAATTTCCAGCACGCGGCGGACATGTTTGCCTATCCATCTATTGCGAACTCACGTGTGTTTGTGCTAGGGGCGTGTGTCAACAGCCACTTGATCATTCATGTCGCCGCTTCATCCCTCTCGCTTTCCTCAATTTGCATCAAGCCCGAACCTCGGTAAGCTCGGCGTTAATTCCCAGGCGACGCCTGCGGCCGCCGAAAATAAGCGTGCCCTCGTCGGTGCTTTAAAAATTGAGAGGGCCGTCAAAAGGAGGCCGCTTTTAATAACGCATTTCTTAATGGAAAATGCAAATCGCGATGCCAAATTATTCACTTAAAGATGATAATTTTTTATTTGACGCAAAAAGATTTAAAAAGTTTTTAACTTAAATTTTAATTAAAATGATAAAAGTCACTTTTACGTTATATTTTGTCATGAAAATCAATTTAAAATTTAAACTTCAATTCTTCATATTACGTTTGATTTTGCGATTTTAGAAAATGTTATTCTGCTATTTGAAAGCGCAGGGTCGATTTTGACAACCATTAAGAACTTATTTTCTTGATTTCAAGTCAATTTTGTTCTTCATTATCTAATAAAAAAATTTCACAATAGTAATAATCAATAATGATTACAAAATTTAGTCAGTGCAATAAATTCATCATGCATTTTTAGTGTTGAGGAAGAAAATTTAGATAAATTCAAAAACAAAAAAAATGTCTGAAAGAGCAATTCGTGGAGCCTACTCGAAACATGTACAGGTCGTTTTTATTGAATGGATGACTATCAAAATTTTCGGAAAAGGAAACATGTAAATCATTTTGAGCGCCAGTAACTGTGTCTACACCCTAGGCCGTTTTGACGTGAGTCAATCAGTTCTGGCGGACGAATTTCTCTGTACGAGGGTGGAATTTATCTAAAAGTCTGGTGGTCACGTGTGGCCCAATATGGTGCGTGTGCGTGTAACACTTGAGTGGCGCCCACATCTATTTTAATAAAGCTGCTGCAGCCGAGCCCAAAATCGATGCCGTCACGCAGCGAGAGAGAGACGCGCGAGAAGCAGCTCCGACGAGTCTCTTTTTCTCTGCCGCCGAGTGGGTGTTTGCCGTGCGGTTATGTAAAAGAAAATTCAATATAAGTGATACGGATGACAACGGGACGCACAAACAAAAAGAGCGCGTCGCACAACCCTTCATTGTTGAACAGCCGTCATCTGCCGTTCTGCAGCCGTTGGATTCTGAAAATGCTCTTCTCTCTCCCGTATACGTCACCGTTATCCAGAGGCGAATGCGCGCACGTAGACGTTTTTACTTTTTATATTCACTCTCGTCGAGTGTAATAAAACTAAATGGTGACAGTTTGTGATTCCGTATTCAAAGAGTGGAATTGCGAGCATGCAAGCTCGCAAGATGTTGTCGGCCTTGCATAAAATATTGTTTAAAATATTAAAAAAAAAATCTCCACTATAACAGAGAAGCAGACGATTTTTTTAAATAAAAAATAAAATTAATATTCAGATAAACGCAATAGCTATGATATAAATATTGAATATTGAACTTCACAAAAAAACGTTTTTTGGGGTATTAAGCAATTTTTTTCTTACTTTTGTTCTTGTATTAGTAAAAAAATATAGTATGCTCAATATTTACTTTTATATTAAATATATAATGTATTTTTTTTAAGTTTTTAAAGATAATGTTTTTCAAAATAACTGATTGGCTTTAATATAGATTTAAGCTTTCAAAATAATTATGTATATTTTTTACTTGTTATCCTATCCAGATAGGGAGTAACGTTATCAAAAATGCAGCCGGAGTCGAAAAATGCATTATAAATTTGTAATGAGCTTCAATTTTAATCTTTCATTTTCCAATTGAGATCAAAAAGTGGGACAAGTTGGAAAAGTTTTTTTCCATATTTTTCGCGCCTTGGTTAAAGAAACCGTGCTCAATTAAAATTTGTGCATGGCATGTTCCAAAATTTTTCAACATGGATAACATTTTCTGGACCGTTCTTCACTTTCACGACAACTTGGTATTAGAAAATTATTTACGAAAAATGAATTTCATCAATCATCATTAATATTAAATTGATTAAAATGGAAATCTCTCTCAGAAATTCTTGTTAATTTCACTCCTATACGTGAAAAAATCAGTGGTGCCGATTTTTTTCAAAGCTTCTTATTAATTTTGCAATTTTGCAGAGTGCTTTGGTTTAAGTACGAGCTGAGGGTACATCTGAGAAAGCAAAACACTCGCAACATTAATTCTTAACGCCATCGTGTATTGGGTATTGCCGTGTCGGAAAAGACCGGTCGCAAGGCAAAATAAAAACATAAGGACGCGATTCCCGGTGGAGGGAGGAGGGTCTGTGTTGCATAAAATATGTCTCTCCTTGGGCCGAGCAAAGGAAAACGAGAAAAACAGCCGCCGGAGAAAGGAAGAAATTCGTCCCACAAATTATTTGGCCGCGACACTTTCGGGGAACCGCCATAAGAATTTATTAAGGCAGGCAGCTTGCAACAATGGCCGCGGACGAATTATGGTGGGGACTCGTAATTAAAAATAATTCACACCCGTTGCTCGCCCTCTTTTCGCCGCGAGCAGTCGTCATCAGAGTGAATAAAGTATAACAAAGCACGGATTCTTCACTTCCTTTTTAATGTAAATAAACAACAGAAATCTTGTGAAGCATTATTATTGCTTTTTGTCTTTGTTCCCCCAAGCAGATTTATGTTAGCTGCTTACAATACAGGGCTTCTTTTTAACCCACGCTAAGTAAGAAAGGTCGGCGGATGCTACGCAACCAACAGCCCTGGAAATTTCACTTTTTGGCTTTAAGCCACTTAATCCCTGCTTTAAAATGTAACTTGAAAGCTGCTTCTTGTCCACTGAACTGAAAAAAAATCTAGCTTTGAATTAAAGCTCAGAAAAATTTAGCATTAAATAATTTGTCTTCATTATATTTCGTACGGTAAAAACAAACCTAAATTTAGCAAATATTTGAAACATGATTTTTATTAAGAGTTTTCAAGATTGAATGCTAGATTGATTTCATTTATTTAAAATTTGTTAAAATAAGATCGATTTGCTAAGAATTTTACGAAGATTTTGCTCTCACAAATTTTAACATTGCTGCGGTGTTTTACTGTTTAGAGTTTTCTAGATATTTGCCCGTCAAATAAAGCAAAGTGAATTTAGAACATTGCATTTTTGGCTGCAAATTAAAAATTTTAAGTTTTAAAATAAATAGAAGGAATATCGTATTTCTGTTTAGATTTCAACTGAAATATTTTGCTTTATTCATGCGATGCGGAATTGTTGGGATATGCAAGTTATGCTAAGTAGCCTTTTCTCCCCAGAATCTGTTAAATTATCTGCTCATTTGAAATTAATCCCGACAACATTGAGGTATTCGCTTTTGGTACCAACCATTAAATATTCAATGAGTGGTTCCCATTTGCCTCAATCTTGTCCCCATTCGCCGTCACGCAGGGGCAAAATCTCTCTTGCTTATTGAAGAGCCCATTGAAGGCATCCAGGAGTTTGCTGATGTTGGGACGAAATTAATTATAAATTCCATCAGATGGCGGCAACAACAGAGAGGAAAGAGAACAAAAGTGGCCTTTCAAGCACCACTTTGGCGCTCGTACTTGAAGATAAATATTTGCCAGCACGTCAGGTGTTACTATGTGCTGCCTGAAGGGTGTTCATTCAGCGCAGGAAAAAAATACAACACAAACAAAAGCAGGAAAGTTGGAACGTGGGCATTGTTTTTCTTTGGTTCTTTAACTTGTTCAGCCTCCCTTCAAGTATTTTTTTAATGATTCTGATTCCTAATGAAAATTTGATATACTAGACAAGAATGTACAAACAAATAGGAGAAGTTGTTCAAAAGATCTTGTAAAATTATCACTCAAAATAATAATTGATAAATTTTATAACCTGCTAGATTGATTTTTTTTAACAAAACAAAAAAATTCTAAATTCTAAAGGGAACTCTAGTGTGTTAACAGTAATTAATTAAATTTCTTAAAACGGAAAAATATATATTAATTACCTAAAATTTTCAAATATTCAAGATTATTATTTAAATCGTAAAAAAATTTCAGAATAAGATAAAAAAATTATGATGAACATTGAATTTAAAACAATTTAAAATAATTGAATAGAAAAGATTTGCCACCGTGGGCGTAGAAGTAGTAGTGTAAAATTAATGCGATACAAATGAAATTGGAATGTTTGCTCTGTAAGTTCATTTTCGCTGGGTGGAACGAAGCTTGTTAACGTTGGCAAGGAAGCTGCACCTAAAAAACTCCATTCCCTCTTTTGTGGGCGGCCAAGGCATTGTCAAAGCATATCTATGCAACCTGCCGTGCAGGTGTGCCCGACAAAAAGCCTAGCTCGCTCGACTGCTGGCTGCTGCCTTGTCAGCCAAAGGCACACGTGATCTTTTTTAGCACCCCCGCCCACTCGCCTCTCTGCGTTAATAACAAAAAGTCTCTGCTGAAAGCCGCAGCTTAGCGAACCACCACGGCTTTTATCAGTTTAGGGAAATTAAGGCAGCTCGTGGATTCATAAAATATTTACGGTAAAAAGTATATGTTTCGTTATCATCGTTATTAATGCGGAAAGAGGGGAAGCTCCCCATAAACCTGTTCTAAAAAGTGGTGCACATCAAAATCGTTCTGCGCGCTTAGCTGCCGGCGGTTTTAAATGCTGGCTGGTAATTTAGGATCTCTCGCTCGTAAAAAGAGGCTTCCCTAACCTAAAAAAGGAAAATTTTTGTCCAGAAGGCCCTTTTCCTCGGACGGAACCCTCGGCTTAGTGTCAGTCTCAAAATCGCGCAAAATAAACCAATTAAAGTGGAGCGGCCGCCGCCGCCGCTGCTAGCCCAAGTTTGTTCTGCGGCTTTTAACAAAAGATTACACGCTACAAGAGCGTGTGTACATTGCTGAGTACATATTATGGCGTGCGGCACAGTTAGCTTTCTTGCTCTGTCTCAATGTGCAACTTTCCTGGCGTTGCTTTCGCCAATTAATTTGCCATCAAACTTCTTCTCCATCCACCGCGCCGACAAAATCGATCCTTTGATCTCTACGAGTTTCTTGCTGGCATGTTCTGTGATTAATAATGTACTAATTAAAATTCACTCTTGTTGAAATGTGCTAATTAATGGTACATTTTTGTTGAACAGACTCTTCTTTATTTATGCCTCGAGTTTTGATCAATAACGATGAAAATTTTTAATGAACATTTCTAGATTCATCGCCATCCATCATTGTCTTATTGTTAATGTAATGGCTGCCGCCAAATTTTGAAGATAATTCTCGTCTTACAATTAGAGTATCTTTTATAAACGTTTTGATCCGTTTTTCGTAATGATCTATCAGAAACTCAACGTCATCTGAATAAATTAGCATTTATTTAACTTGATTTAAGCTTAATATGGGGCTGAATATAGTAAAAAATTAATCTTTTTTTCCAATAATTCTGTCAGTTGGGTATAAATATAAAAATTAAATCAGTTTAATTGATGCATTTCATTAAGTTTGTTTGTAATACCAATAAAAGGTTTGCCCATATCAGTTAAACCTTATTATTACCCAACTGTAAGTGCAAAAAGCACATATCATTGCGCGTAATTAACTTGTCGGTGTTTACGGTGGTTCCTCGTGAATATTTGCAACCTTTCGTGAAACTTTACTGCTCCGCGTGGCCCTCTTTAATGCCCCCATAGACGGCGCACTAAAAGGCCAATGAATTTCGCACGCAAAACTGCGGGCAATTAAGCCGAATCCACATAAATCAACCGCATTACGCGCCCCGGAGATAAAAATTTTCGCCCGTCCCTGTAACGGATCTCGACTGGTGTTTTGCGCCAACTCTATATAGAGGTGAGTTGGTAATGCCTCTATAAGCACTCGGTGTTGGCGCAGTTTGCTAAATTAGAACCTGCCATTGGAAGAGCAGCATGCATATTGAGAGAGGAGAAAGACCGACCCTATAATTGTTTGTATAATGAGCGCTCGTAAAAATAAAAAGACCTCTTGTTTTAGAGCTACATCGTATTACTAGTTTTCCCACTTCTAGGTCTGGCACGCGGCTTTTGAATGCTGTCCTTTTCAAAGGCAATTCTGGCAAAAGTTGGGCATAACTAGCTGCGGCTGAAAATGAGAATCGGAGGACTACGGACGTTTTGCAAATATGGATAGGATACTCCATAAATATGAATTAGCTCGCTCTCATTTATTTAAATGGTATCGTTACATTTAATGAAACTGCCATAGTTTCTTAGGAATAAAGAGGAAATTGTATCATTTATCAAATTAATTAAATCGGTGCTTATTTATTTAAGGAAACAATAACAGCTTCATTGTAAAAAAAAAAATTAAGGGAATTACATCCCAATACATCATTCTAAAATTAAAAAATTTATGAATAAACAATAAAACAAATTTATATCCTATATTTTAAGTAAAATCAATTAAATTTTATTCACAGATTTTCATTTTATAGGTGAGGAGCTAAATAATTTTTACATTTTTTTACTTAGGACATTATTATGACAATTAATTTACATTAATCTGGATTAATCCAAAAGCAAGCCAATTTCATGTGCATCATTTAAACTTGAAAATTTTGATTTTAATTCATTTTTATTTTCTGATTCCATCATGAATATGATAAAAAAAAAATAAGAATAATTAATTATATAGCAATTCAATTCTTTAATAATTATAATTAAATAAATAACAATTTATTCCACTTTTTCTCTAAATTTCTAGTCTATTTTTCCTTGCCCCTTTTTTAAACAGCAATTAACTAACAGCAGGAAGATTAGCGAGTCAAAGAGTATAAAAGTTAGACGGAGCGGATGTCGCTTGCGTGCTCGCTATCAAGCAATCCCCTCGCCGAAGAAGAATGGACCGAGGAGCAGAGCGGACTCTAGTTTTATGTACACACACACAAAAAGCTCACCCTTTTCTGGTGGCGCTTTTGCAAATGTGTCACTCGGTTGAGCCTTTTCTTTGCCTTTTGCTCGACGGGTCAACACCGCGTCTGCCCTCTGGATGATTTTTGCAGTAAAAGCAATTTTCACTTAAAAACATTTTTCTTTAGAAGTGAACAATTATTTTTCACTAAAATTAATTAGTTTTCAATGAGCGATTATTATCACACTCATGGGCCCTCCTTTTGTTCTGAAAAAATATTATCCACTCTAAACGAACGATCGTTTGAAATGCATGCTTATCCAAAATCTAAGCCACAAAACAGAGTTGGCCCGTTGACTGACGCAATCCAGTGGCAAATAAAAAGGTCTCCTTGATGAGACTTGGTTACAAAATGCTGCGCACCAAATCCAAACTGCAGTGGCGGCAACAAGGGTGTTGGGGGAGGAGAATTACACGGGCCCCGGGTCAGCCCGACGAATTGTAAAAAAAATTAACAAAAAAAATTTGGCGAAAAATGATTCAGGCAAAAAATATTTTGGGTTGGGCGAAAAATTTTGCTTTTTCAATATAGTACAAAAATTTTCTCTTGACATTAAATATGTTAATATGATCTAAAAATTCATTTTCGTTTGAAATTTAATAAATTTTGACGACACATTTACCAACCACTAAACAGCCGTAATATTTTTTATTTAAAAAAAAACTATAATTAAAAATATATTATATTATAAATATGATCAAAAATTTTATTTAAAAAGGTTTTGCTAATTTTTTTCTGAATTTTTATTAAAAAACTAATTCATAACAGTGCTTTATCATAATTAATAAATGGTAATTTGAATTTTCTTTCACTTTGCTTCCCAAATCGTTTTTTAATCTAAAAAAATTCGAAAATTTTATTGAAAAGGTGAAATTTTCAAAAAGTTCACCAACTTTTCTAAGGTTTTGAATGTACCAGCAGCCTTTTTCGCGCGATTACTATTTTTTATTTATATCATTTCCATTTTTCAAATAGCCAAATTTTAAGCATGGCTCAAATTTTATTCAAAACGCCCATGAAAATTAGCATCTGTTTTAATCTGCTCATTACAGTTAATTTTTGCTAAAATGATTCTATAAAAACAGCCGCTTCATTTCATTATACATCGCGGTAAAATGTAAAGCAATTAGTTGCATTGGTTGGACAAGGAGCGCGGATGCTACGCCCACGCCCCCTCTCCCCTTCGCTCTCTGACCACAGCAGTGTGAGCAGCAGCAGCAGTGACGTGGCCGTGACATTCAGACAGCGTGGACAAGTGCAGTGTGCATCATGGCGGCACCGGTGCTGCGTGATCCGCTTTTGTCGGCCTTTCTCAACGAAATAAGTTGTATTAGGGTTCGTCTGACCTGTCTACCGCATGGAGTTCGAGGCCCGACCCTACCCTGACCCTCAGGTATAGTTTTAATGGCGCTCCCACTCACAAATCGCGTCCGTTATCTGCATGAAACGTGTGTGGTTTGCGACGGACTTCCTCCGACCAGAGCATCTGCGAAATGAATTTCATCTAACATCGACAAGGTTTGAGAATTCTTTGTCCTAATACTAATTACAATTTTCTGAAGGAAATCTTTCAAGTTTACAGTTTTTTATCTGTACATTTCATGTTGAATTTGAACCTCAATCATCTGTCCCAGATTAAAAATGGTTTAACTCTCTTTAAAAATAGTTTTTTGATCAATAGTAATTCACACAAACTCTTTTGTGTCTTTTGGAAACAAACAATGATAATTTTTAATTGCATATCAACCTTATCTGAACTTTTAAATTTATTAGCATTCTTACAGTTGCAGCCATGCAATTCAAAGGAGAAGCACTGAGCACCTGAAATCATAAGTCCTGGCAAGTTTGAGATCATCTACGACTCAGTCAGGAAAATCTATATTGCCAGTGCCAAGAACACTCTAAAATGAAGAGCAGGTGTGTGCTTTGAGTTTTTTACAACCTGTCTACAAAGAATTATATTACATTTCCTCTTTTTTTAGCAGTGTTTCAAGAGGTTGACATTTGACATACAGTTTTGCGAAGACCAGATTCCTCTACGATGATGATGGGTTGAGTTTTGTGTTGTCACCGACAGACCAAGATTAAAGTTTGTTGAATTTTTAATCACTCACCAGATATAGCTAAAAAGTATTTATAAATTATTTTAAACTAATTATCACAGTATATTTATCCCAATTATTATGAACATTTCACACACTCATTATGCTTATAAACTTATGAATTTGAGTTTCTGTACGGGTGCGGGGCCAGCAACTAATACCGGTCAGATGGATCGGTTTGAGCTGAAAGCGGCCAAAGGGGACGTTGCCCGCCACCGCTGGTACGGAGTTGCCGAATGGGCGTGCATAATGACGAGCGGCGTCACAACCACCCATTGAGCTTCTCCATGCGGGAACACGGTGGCAGCTTGTGCCGGGGGCTGGCGATTCTGGAACAATAATCGCCAAAGTCCTCGTCTGGAGGGTTCGCCGAATCCAGACGTGTACAACTGCCACCGTGGTGCACTGAGTAAACCACACAACTCGTATGTTGAGCCGCAGCGAGACCACATACAGAGTTGCCAAGAAAGAGTGGAATCTCAGTGTGGCACATGGGCCTAAAAGAGGTTGGGTTCATTGTTTGCCCTTGCGGAGTGACGCCGGGCTTCTTTGAACACCTTCCACGGTGCTGTAGGGGGAGCCCCTTCCTCTCAAGTAATGCTGGAAGAAAAACTTAGTACATCGTGATGTCTGCTTACCTTCGCAGGATTCCCGCACCCACTCCACGCGAATCGTCACTCTTTTGTAAATCAACATATGGCCAAATTTAATTTAAATTGTGTTTCTGAACAAGTCTGACTTGAATTCTTTATGTGCTAAGTGCAAGTAATGTTGAATTTTCATAAACTGTAAATTCGTATGTTCATTAATTAAGAAAAAAAAAACTGAAATCTAATTAAATTAGCCTTTGTATTAAAATTTGTAGAAATCAAAATTTGCAGATCATGTTTGCCAAGAGTGATAAAGAGATAAGATAACTTTGGCACTGGTGAACGCACAGCGTCTAAAACATTTGTTGTTTTCAACATGGTGGAACTGAATTGTTTATAGAATTTGCATTCAGTGGACTTTTATAATTTATCAAACTTAATAATTGATTACAAATTTTTTGGCCTCAAAGTATCAGAGGATAAAGTTTGAAAAGTAAACGCACCAAATTTCTTATGTTAATAATGAAATTGCATGAAATGATGTGAAACCAAATTTGCCAAGATACATTATAAAAGGAATAAATTCGAATTTATTGTCAGTGTAGGATTAAATAGAATGTTAGGAGGCAAGTGAAAATGGCTTAGAATGAAGAATAGGGTAACACAACTAACACATTACATTGCTAATTTTGTCGTAAAATAGATCAATTTGCTAAAAGTTTCTATTCTACAGATCCTGCCTGAGCTTGGCAACTTGACTTTTGGCTTAATGAAAGGTGCTGGCTTTTTCAACATCTTTGGAGAGAAAACCAGATGGATGTCATCAAAAGACTTCAAGTGAGATATCCTCTCGTTGTTTAAATAGAAGTTGCTTTTTAATTTTTTTAGTGTGTTTAATTTAAAAGAACTCGTTGTACTTTTTGTGTTTTGCATGCGATTTTCTTGATTGGAAATAACTTATATTAAGTCAGAAATTTCATATTGTGAGTTGAACTTGTTTAAATAAAGATAATTAAGATCTTCAAGGGTTGAAATGATTTGATCTAATTTTAAATTGAAATTTCACAATTCAAAGATTACTTTGCATCCTACCAGTAGTTAACTAAATTTTAATATTTTTAGCATTAAAATCCATCACCGAGAAAAGTGGAAAATCCAGTCGAGCTTGCGATGGCCTACAACTTTCTAAATGCAAGTACACTTTTCCTTCCCACAGCAGTGTGAGCAGCAGCAGCAGTGATGTGGCCGTGACATTCAGACAGCGTGGACAAGTGCAGTGTGCATCATGGCGGCACCGGTGCTTCATGATCCGCTTTTTGTCGGCCTTTCTCAACGAAGTAAGTCTTGTTAGGGTTCGTCTGACCTGTCCACCGCATGGAGTTCGAGGCCTGACCATACCCTGACCCTCAGGTATAGTTTTAATGGCGCTCCCACTCACAAATCACGTCTGTTATCTGCATGAAACGTGTGGTTTGCGACGGACTTCCTCCGACTTTCGTTTTTACGCTCTCGTGAGAAATCTTGACAATGAAATCAGTTAAATAATCCCAGAATTATTGAATTTTCAAACCTAATTGTTAACACGTCTAAAGTTTAATTAATAATTATGCCATGCACATGAAACATTATTAACATAATCATTATTTTTGTTGCAACAAGTGTAAATATTTAATACATAACTTTTGTTGTTAGAAGTGAAATTCATTTTACAATTTATTTCTATGTTTGTATTAATGTTTAAAATTTGAAACAGGTTTGAACCGCAATAACAACTCTACCTGTGGCTGAAATGTACGGTTTTGTCATCTACGGGAGCAGTACCGGAGGTGGAAAATGTGATCATCAGCCTTTCTAGTGTCCAGCTGCTCTGGATTCCGCAATGTTCACTAAGAACGGACGCATCGTCCTACGACTTCAGGTCAGAGAGACACGTGGCATCAACCAGAGCATCTGCGAAATGAATTTCATCCAACATCGACAATACCTGAGGTTTGAGAATTCTTTGTCCTAATACTAATTACAATTTTCTGAAGGAAATCTTTCAAGTTTACAGTTTTTTATGTGTACATTTCATGTTGAATTTGAAATGCCATTAAATCCTCAATCATCTGTCCCAGATCTCTTTAAAAATAGTTTTTTGATCAATAGTAATTCACACAAACTCTTTTGTATCTTTTGGAAACAAACAATGAAAATTTTTAATTGCATATCAACCTTATCTGAACTTTTTAAATTTAATAGCATTCTTAAAGTCGCAGCCAATTCAAAGGAGAAGCACTGAGCACCTGAAATCAAAAGTCCTGGCAAGTTTGAGATCATCTACGACTCAGTCAGCAAAATTTGTTGCCAGTGCCAAGAACACTCTCAAATGAAGAGCAGGTGTGTGCTTTGAGTTTATTACAACCTGTCTACAAAGAATTAAATTGCATTTCCTCTTTTTTGCAGTGTTTGAAGAGGTTGACATTTGACATACAGTTTTGCAAAGACCAGATTCCTCTACGCTGATGGGTTGAGTTTTGTGTCGTCACCGACAGACCAAGATTAAAGTTTGTTGAATTTTTAATCACTCACCAGATATAGCTAAAAAGTATTTTTAAATTATTTTAAACTAATTATCACAGTATATTTATCCCAATTATTATGAACATTTCACACACTCATTATGCTTATAAACTTATGAATTTGAGTTTCTGTACGGGTGCGGGGCCAGCAACTAATACCGGTCAGATGGATCGGTTTGAGCTGAAAGCGGCCAAAGGGGACGTTGCCCGCCACCGCTGGTACGGAGTTGCCGAATGGGCGTGCATAATGACGAGCGGCGTCACAACCACCCATTGAGCTTCTCCATGCGGGAACACGGTGGCAGCTTGTGCCGGGGGCTGGCGATTCTGGAACAATAATAGCCAAAGTCCTCGTCTGGAGGGTTCGCCGAATCCAGACGTGTACAACTGCCACCGTGGTGCACTGAGTAAACCACACAACTCGTATGTTGAGCCGCAGCGAGACCACATACAGAGTTGCCAAGAAAGAGTGGAATCTCAGTGTGGCACATGGGCCTAAAAGAGGTTGGGTTCATTGTTTGCCCTTGCGGAGTGACGCCGGGCTTCTTTGAACACCTTCCACGGTGCTGTAGGGGGAGCCCCTTCCTCTCAAGTAATGCTGGAAGAAAAACTTAGTACATCGTGATGTCTGCTTACCTTCGCAGGATTCCCGCACCCACTCCACGCGAATCGTCACTCTTTTGTAAATCAACATATGGCCAAATTTAATTTAAATTGTGTTTCTGAACAAGTCTGACTTGAATTCTTTATGTGCTAAGTGCAAGTAATGTTGAATTTTCATAAACTGTAAATTCGTATGTTCATTAATTAAGAAAAAAAAAACTGAAATCTAATTAAATTAGCCTTTGTATTAAAATTTGTAGAAATCAAAATTTGCAGATCATGTTTGCCAAGAGTGATAAAGAGATAAGATAACTTTGGCACTGGTGAACGCACAGCGTCTAAAACATTTGTTGTTTTCAACATGGTGGAACTGAATTGTTTATAGAATTTGCATTCAGTGGACATTTTATAATTTATCAAACTTAATAATTGATTACAAATTTTTTGGCCTCAAAGTATCAGAAGATAATGTTTGAAAATTAAATGCACCAAATTTTTTATGATGATAATGAAATGCATGAATTGATGTGAAACCAATTCATAATCTAAAAGGAATAAATTTGAATTTATTGTCAGTGTAGGATTAAATAGAATGTTAGGAAGCAAAAGAAAATAGCTTAGAATGAAGACTAGGGTAACACAACTAAAACATTACATTGCTAGTTTTGTTGTCAAATAGATCAATTTTCTAAAAGTTTTTTCTATTCTACAGATCCTGCCTGAGCTTGGCAACTTGTCCTTTGGCTTAATGAAAGGTGCTGGCTTTTTCAACATCTTTGGAGAGAAAACCAGATGGATGTCATCAAAAGACTTCAGGTGAGATATCCTCTCGTTGTTTAAATAGAAGTTTTTTTTTAGTTTTTTAAATGTGTTAAATTTAAAAGAACTCGTAGTATTTTGTGTTTTGCATGCGATTTTCTTGATTGGAAATAACTTATATTAAGTCAGAAATATCATATTGTGAGTTGAACTTGTTTAAATAAAGATAATTAAGATCTTCAAGGGTTGAAATGATTTGATCTAATTTTAAATTGAAATTTCACAATTCAAAAATTACTTTGCATCCTACCAGTAGTTAACTAAATTTTAATATTTTTAGCATTAAAATCCATCACCGAGAAAAGTTGAAAATCCAGTCGAGCTTGCGATGGCCTACAACTTTCTAAATGTAAGTACACTTTTCCTTCTCAACGTTATTTACATAGAAATTTCCAATTTATTTTTTTTTTAACTTTGGCGCTATCGTGACCTGAGACGTGATTTTTGCAGGGCGGTTATTTTACAATGTTTAGAATACTCAGATAAGTGCCTTTAGTTTGCTCAGATTGTTTTGAATCGCTTGACCTGGAATTGGTCTAATTTTGTGCGGGTTTCGGGGTCAGTCCCTGTATGTTGTATATTTATTTTAAAATTCTTTAGTTTTAATATTTTGATCAAACTTAGCGTAAGAATTAAATTCTTCTTTGAAAACTAGTTTGAGGTACAATCCAAAAAATTAATTAAGCGTCTACAGTTTTCACAGCTGCAATGATTAAAGAACTATTTTTATGCATCAGGCAGTCAATTTGAATCCAAAATTATATTTAATTAGACAAGAAATAGTTGAAATAATAACAAAGGGTGGCTTAATTCAATTATTAATATTCAGGCAGAACCAAATCAATACACAGCTAATTAAATTTTATGGTCGAAACATTTAATTAATATTCAACTATCACACTCAATATGCAAATTTCCGCTTTGAAGTTGCAGTAATCGCTGGCGCGGTTTTGCTGCGACACACTACTTTGGCCCAAACAAAAGTCCCGCGAGCTAATTGTACCGCGGGAATTAATTAATCATCTAGCGCGGTACCAAATTAATTCTGCTTGTCGTCGCGAACGGCGCCTGCCAATTTGCCGACTAAAATATGCAAACGCGCGCAATTCATTATGAATCGGCGGTGCCTGAAATGGCGTTCTTGTTTGTTCATGAATTATTCCGCTGCGTTTGTGCGCACTTATATTTCCGTCAGCGTAACTCTCGAGAGCTCACGTGTTTCTGCCAGGTTTCCTGGTGCTGAGGTGAGAAAGTGCGGTTGACGATCCGTCTCTGCTCATTAGTTGCAGATAATGGAATGCGTGACCCCCTCGCTAATTTTGAAACCCAATTGTGGTGCCAGCAGCCATAAATCAGTGCTCGGAAGGGCGGCGCTCTCAAAATTGGCTTCCCTTTCGCAGTTCTAATCGCGCGAAACCAGCCGTCTTTGCTTCCCCCTTTCCGCATTTCAAATAATTATGCCTTTTGAAATAACTAGCTGCTAAAATTTTAATGAGATTTGTAATGATTTTCAGGGTTAATTCAATTTTATAGGCAATGCTTATTTCTGATGGTTTGGATACATTTCTGAAGACATAATTCTAATAGATTTGTGTCTTCATCTGCTAACTTTGGAATTAATACATAATAATAATTCTTTTAAACCAAATTTAAAAAATAACCAACCGCAACGAAAAAAAAATTGTACGTACTACTATAGGGTTTTGAAAGTACCAAAAGTTTTTTGGTAATTATAAGTAACTTTTCTACAAAACACCCATGTAAATTAATATCTGTTCTACTTAAAATTAATTTTTGATGAAATGATTTTATAACAACAGCCACTGTAAAATGTATAGCAATTAGTTGAAATTGGTTGGACTTTCAACATGGAGTGCGGATGCCAAATAATGCTGCCCCATGGTGAGCTGCAGATTAGTAGATTATGGCGAGGCGGCATCAAGGCAATTTGTAGTTGCTGAATGTGAACCCTCTTAGCACTACCGCACTCTGATGATTAAAATTGTTGTCCTGGACCAGCCTTTGATGGCGCATGATTGCCTGGCAGACCGAATCCACAATTCCATAGAGGCTCACGTAACGAATTGATCACTCATTGTCAGTTTTTATTTGTTACCGGTTTAGCGCGATGAAAAATTGTGAAAACAAAATTAACACTTTCTAAATTATTTAAAAGCCTATAATTTACATGATTTCTAAATTTTGAAACAAATTATTTATTATTCTTATGCAGAAATTATGTAAAATTTTAATTAAAGTTTCTTTCTATGAAGCAATCGGTGATTCGCCTCAATTATTTGTAAATTTGTACTGAAAAAAACTAAATCTATTTCAGTTTTTGATGTTAAAAATAAGCACTCTAAAAACGTTGTTAAATTTTAGGCGGTGTAAAAATTGCGGCTGAAAATGAGGTTTAGGCAGAGATCAAGTTCTTATCGCGAGGAAAATTCGATAAACCGGTATGTACTTTTAAGCAGAGGGAGAGAAGAGAGAGCAGTTGTAAAACTTTTTCGCGCGTAAAGGAAAACTAAATTCACTCTCTTATTGGCTTTCTCGTCGTAGCTCTTTGTGCGAAAGGGATTCCATCAGGCCTCTCTTTCAACCAGCCATTGCGGAAGATGGAAAGGAGAGTGTAGGGCGGCGGCTCTTTCTTGTGAATTCTCATCTCAAGCCACGGAAATTTAAGAGGGACCCAAACTTTGTTGAGCAGCGCCCGATTCAAAGGCTGATCCATCATCTTGCGCGAGAGCAGTCGTTGACCTGCAACCTCATCTTCATTAATAGCACATTACTGGGCCGAAATTCGTTGCTCCGTCGCAGCTCATCAAAATGCAATATGCACTCGTGGCGGTTCATCTTGATTATCGCGGCCGCCACTTTTGCACGTCCAATATGAACTCAACGCGCCCGACGGGAACATCATCACGCTGCTTTTATCTGCTCTCGCGCCGCTTTTTACAACTCGGGAGAATCGCGCCGAACCAGCCACTTCTCATCAGTGAGCTGTCAGAAGTTGGAAGAGAGACTGGAAACTCCCATTATCCGCGTCGAGACGAAGGCATGATCTTGTTCAAAGCATTTGGGAAAAGAAATCTCAAAAGTTCCGGGAAAATATAAAATTTAAATGAATAATTTCAAGTTTTTAATGAAGGATTTCTTCAAGAAAAGTTTCATATTTTTTAGTAAAATACAATTTCGGTGTAATTTTTAATAAAATATATTTAAGAATGTAAAATTTCACGTTACTGAAAAAAACACAAAAATCACAGATAGCAAAAATTCAACGGCCCAGAGCAGCCCAGAGTTAATTATTAATTTTAAATTTTAATTCATACCATTCCAGCTAATATTATTTTGTTAATTTCAGGTTGCTGTTATATTAATATTGTTGGGATTATAGGGCTGATATCAACTATACGGTCTTCAAAATAGAATAAATTTGCGAAAAATATTTATATTATTGTAATATTTCTTTGCCGAAGCAAGATATTTGAAATATTCAATTAATATAGGCCTCTCAATGGCTATAAAGCCGATGTGCACGACGTAATTTTAAGGTTGCAATTAAATTAATATTGTTGGCATTATAGGGCTGATATCAACTAAACGGTCTTCAAAAGGGAATAAATTTGCGAAAAATATATTTATTATTGTAATATTTCTTTGCCGAAGCAAGATATTTTGAATATTAAATTAATATAGGCCTCTCAATGGTTATAAAGCCAATGTGCACGACGTAATTTTAAGGTTGCAATTAAATTAATATTGTTGGGATTATAGGGCTGATATCAACTAAACGGTCTTCAAAATAGAATAAATTTGCGAAAAAAACATATATTATTGTTATATTTCTTTGCCGAAGCAAGATATTTATAATATTCAATTAATATAGGCCTCTCAATGGTTATAAAGCCAATGTGCACGACGTAATTTTAAGGTGGCTGTTAAATTAATATTGTTGGAAATATTGGGCTGTTATCAACTAAACGGTCTTCAAAATAGAATAAATTTGCGATAAAATCATATATTATTGTTATATTTCTTTGCCGAAGCACGATATTTAGAATATTCAATTAATATAGGCCTCTATATGGCTTCAAAGCTGATGTGCACGACGTAATATTAAGGTTGCAATTAAATTAATATTGTTGGGATTATAGGGCTGATATCAACTAAACGGTCTTCAAAATAGAATAAATTTGCGAAAAAACATATATTATTGTTATATTTCTTTGCCGAAACAAGATATTTAGAATATTCAATTAATATAGGCCTCTATATGGCTACAAAGCTGATGTGCACGCGTAATTTTAAGGTTGCAATTAAATTAATATTGTTGGGATTATAGGGCTGATATCAACTAAACGGTCTTCAAAATAGAATAAATTTGCGAAAAAAACATATATTATTGTTATATTTCTTTGCCGAAGCAAGATATTTATAATATTCAATTAATATAGGCCTCTCAATGGCTATAAAGCCGATGTGCACGACGTAATTTTAAGGTGGCTGTTAAATTAATATTGTTGGAAATATTGGGCTGATATCAACTAAACGGTCTTCAAAATAGAATAAATTTGCGAAAAAATCATATATTATTGTTATATTTCTTTGCCGAAGCAAGATATTTAGAATATTCAATTAATATAGGCCTCTATATGGCTTCAAAGCTGATGTGCACAACGTAATTTTAAGGTTGCAATTAAATTAATATTGTTGGGATTATAGGGCTGATAAAAACTAAACGGTCTTCAAAATAGAATAAATTTGCGTAAAAAACATATATTATTGTTATATTTCTTTGCCGAAACAAGATATTTAGAATATTCAATTATTATAGGCCTCTATATGGCTACAAAGCTGATTTGCACGACGTAATTTTAAGGTTGCAATTAAATTAATAATGTTGAGAATATTGGGCTGATATCAACTAAACGGTCTTCAAAATAGAATCAATATGCGAAAAAAACATATATTATTGTTATATTTCTTTGCCGAAACAAGATATTTAGAATATTCAATTAATATAGGCCTCTATATGGCTACAAAGCTGATGTGCACAACGTAATTTAAAGGTTGCAATTAAATTAATATTGTTGGGATTATAGGGCTGATATCAACTAAACGGTCTTCAAAATAGAATTAATTTGCGAAAAAAACATTTATTATTGTTATATTTCTATGTCGAAGCAAGATATTTTTAATATTAAATTAATATAGGCCTCTATATGGCTACAAAGTTGATGTGCACAACGTAATTTTAAGGTTGCAATTAAATTAATAATGTTGAGAATATTGGGCTGATATCAACTAAACGGTCTTCAAAATAGAATCAATATGCGAAAAAAACATATATTATTGTTATATTTCTTTGCCGAAACAAGATATTTAGAATATTCAATTAATATAGGCCTCTATATGGCTTCAAAGCTGATGTGCACAACGTAATTTTAAGGTTGCAATTAAATTAATATTGTTGGGATTATAGGGCTGATTACAACTAAACGGTCTTCAAAATAGAATAAATTTGCGTAAAAAACATATATTATTGTTATATTTCTTTGCCGAAACAAGATATTTAGAATATTCAATTATTATAGGCCTCTATATGGCTACAAAGCTGATTTGCACGACGTAATTTTAAGGTTGCAATTAAATTAATAATGTTGAGAATATTGGGCTGATATCAACTAAACGGTCTTCAAAATAGAATCAATATGCGAAAAAAACATATATTATTGTTATATTTCTTTGCCGAAACAAGATATTTAGAATATTCAATTAATATAGGCCTCTATATGGCTTCAAAGCTGATGTGCACAACGTAATTTTAAGGTTGCAATTAAATTAATATTGTTGGGATTATAGGGCTGATTACAACTAAACGGTCTTCAAAATAGAATAAATTTGCGTAAAAAACATATATTATTGTTATATTTCTTTGCCGAAACAAGATATTTAGAATATTCAATTATTATAGGCCTCTATATGGCTACAAAGCTGATTTGCACGACGTAATTTTAAGGTTGCAATTAAATTAATAATGTTGAGAATATTGGGCTAATATCAACTAAACGGTCTTCAAAATAGAATCAATATGCGAAAAAAACATATATTATTGTTATATTTCTTTGCCGAAACAAGATATTTAGAATATTCAATTAATATAGGCCTCTATATGGCTACAAAGCTGATGTGCACAACGTAATTTTAAGGTTGCAATTAAATTAATATTGTTGGGATTATAGGGCTGATATCAACTAAACGGTCTTCAAAATAGAATTAATTTGCGAAAAAAACATTTATTATTGTTATATTTCTATGTCGAAGCAAGATATTTCTAATATTAAATTAATATAGGCCTCTATATGGCTACAAAGTTGATGTGCACAACGTAATTTTAAGGTTGCAATTAAATTAATAATGTTGAGAATATTGGGCTGATATCAACTAAACGGTCTTCAAAATAGAATCAATATGCGAAAAAAACATATATTATTGTTATATTTCTTTGCCGAAACAAGATATTTAGAATATTCAATTAATATAGGCCTCTATATGGCTACAAAGCTGATGTGCACAACGTAATTTTAAGGTTGCAATTAAATTAATATTGTTGGGATTATAGGGCTGATTACAACTAAACGGTCTTCAAAATAGAATAAATTTGCGTAAAAAACATATATTATTGTTATATTTCTTTGCCGAAACAAGATATTTAGAATATTCAATTATTATAGGCCTCTATATGGCTACAAAGCTGATTTGCACGACGTAATTTTAAGGTTGCAATTAAATTAATATTGTTGGGATTATAGGGCTGATATCAACTAAACGGTCTTCAAAATAGAATTAATTTGCGAAAAAAACATTTATTATTGTTATATTTCTATGTCGAAGCAAGATATTTCTAATATTAAATTAATATAGGCCTCTATATGGCTACAAAGTTGATGTGCACAACGTAATTTTAAGGTTGCAATTAAATTAATAATGTTGAGAATATTGGGCTGATATCAACTAAACGGTCTTCAAAATAGAATCAATATGCGAAAAAAACATATATTATTGTTATATTTCTTTGCCGAAGCAAGATATTTAGAATATTCAATTAATATAGGCCTCTATATGGCTACAAAGCTGATGTGCACAACGTAATTTTAAGGTTGCAATTAAATTAATATTGTTGGGATTATAGGGCTGATATCAACTAAACGGTCTTCAAAATAGAATAAATTTGCGAAAAAACATATATTATTGTTATATTTCTTTGCCGAAACAAGATATTTAGAATATTCAATTAATATAGGCCTCTATATGGCTACAAAGCTGATGTGAACGCGTAATTTTAAGGTTGCAATTAAATTAATAATGTTGGGAATATTGGGCTTATATCATCTAAACGGTCTTCTAAATAGAATAAATTTGCGAAAAAAACATATATTATTGTTATATTTCATCGCCGAAGCGAGATATTTAGAATTTCAATTAATATAGGCCTCTCAATGGATATTCAGTCGATGTGCATGACGTTATTTTAAGTTAGCAATTAAATTAATAATGTTGGGAATATTGGGCTTATATCATCTAAACGGTCTTCTAAATAGAATAAATTGGCGAAAAAAACATATATTATTGTTATATTTAATCGCCGAAGCGAGATATTTATAATATTCAATTAATATAGGCCTCTCAATGGCTATAAAGCCGATGTGCACGACGTAATTTTAAGGTTGCAATTAAATTAATAATGTTGGGAATATTGGGCTGATTACAACTAAACGGTCTTCAAAATAGAATAAATTTGCGAAAAAAACATATATTATTGTTATATTTCATCGCCGAAGCGAGATATTTAGAATTTCAATTAATATAGGCCTCTAATGGATATTCAGTCAATGTGCACGACGTAATTTTAATGTTGCAAATAAATAAATATTGTTGGGACTATTGGGCTGATATCAACTAAGCGGTCTTCTAAATAGAATAAATTTGCGAAAAAAACATATATTATTGTTATATTTCATCGCCGAAGCGAGATATTTAAAATTTCAATTAATATAGGCCTCTCAATGGATATTCAGTCAATGTGCACGACGTAATTTTAATGTTGCAAATAAATTAATATTGTTGGGACTATTGGGCTGATATTAACTAAACGGTCTTCTAAATAGAATAAATTTGCGAAAAAAACATATATTATTGTTATATTTCATCGCCGAAGCGAGATATTTAGAATTTCAATTAATATAGGCCTCTCAATGGATATTCAGTCAATGTGCACGACGTAATTTTAATGTTGCAAATAAATTAATATTGTTGGGACTATTGGGCTGATATTAACTAAACGGTCTTCTAAATAGAATAAATTTGCGAAAAAAACATATATTATTGTAATATTTCATCCCCAAAGCGAGATATTTAGAATTTCAATCAATATAGGCCTCTCAATGGATATTCAGTCAATGTGGACGACGTATTTTTAAGGTTGCAAATAAATAAATATTGTTGGGACTATTGGGCTGATATCAACTAAACGGTCTTCTGAAGGGAATAAATTTGCGAAAAATAGATTTATTATTGTAATATTTCTTTGCCGAAGCAAGATATTTTGAATATTCAATTAATATAGACCTCTATATGGCTACAAAGCTGATGTGCACGACGTAATTTTAAGGTTGCAATTAAATTAATATAGTTGGGATTATAGGGCTGATTACAACTAAACGGTCTTCAAAATAGAATAAATTTGCGCAAAAAAACGTATATTATTGTTATATTTCTTTGCCGAAGCAAGATATTTATAATATTCAATTAATATAGGCCTCTATATGGCTACAAAGCTGATGTGCACGACGTAATTTTAAGGTTGCTTATAAATTAATATTGTTGGGACTATTGGGCTAATATCAACTAAACGGTCTTCTAAAGGGAATAAATTTGCGAAAAATAGATTTATTATTGTAATATTTCTTTGCCGAAGCAAGATATTTTGAATATTCAATTAATATAGACCTCTATATGGCTACAAAGCTGATGTGCACGACGTAATTTTAAGGTTGCAATTAAATTAATATAGTTGGGATTATAGGGCTGATTACAACTAAACGGTCTTCAAAATAGAATAAATTTGCGCAAAAAAACGTATATTATTGTTATATTTCTTTGCCGAAGCAAGATATTTATAATATTCAATTAATATAGGCCTCTATATGGCTACAAAGCTGATGTGCACGACGTAATTTTAAGGTTGCTTATAAATTAATATTGTTGGGACTATTGGGCTAATATCAACTAAACGGTCTTCTAAAGGGAATAAATTTGCGAAAAATATATTTATTATTGTAATATTTCTTTGCCGAAGCAAGATATTTTGAATATTCAATTAATATAGGCCTCTATATGGCTACAAAGCTGATGTACACGACGTATTTTTAAGGTTGCAAATAAATTAATATTGTTGGGATAATAGGGCTGATATCAACTAAACGGTCTTCAAAATAGAATAAATTTGCGAAAAAAACATATATTATTGTTATATTTCTTTGCCGAAGCAAGATATTTATAATATTCAATTAATATAGGCCTCTCAATGGTTATAAAGCCGATGTGCAAGACATAATTTTAAGGTTGCAATTAAATTAATAATGTTGGGAATATTGGGCTGATATCAACTAAACGGTCTTCAAAATAGAATAAATTTGCGAAAAATATATATATTATTGTAATATTTCTTTGCCGAAGCAAGATATTTAGAATATTCAATTATTATAGGCCTCTATATGGCTACAAAGCTGATGTGCACAACGTAATTTTAAGGTTGCAATTAAATTAATATTGTTGGGATTATAGGGCTGATATCAACTAAACGGTCTTCAAAATAGAATTAATTTGCGAAAAAAACATTTATTATTGTTATATTTCTATGTCGAAGCAAGATATTTCTAATATTAAATTAATATAGGCCTCTATATGGCTACAAAGTTGATGTGCACAACGTAATTTTAAGGTTGCAATTAAATTAATAATGTTGAGAATATTGGGCTGATTACAACTAAACGGTCTTCAAAATAGAATAAATTTGCGAAAAAAACATATATTATTGTTATATTTCATCGCCGAAGCAAGATATTTAGAATTTCAATTAATATAGGCCTCTCAATGGATATTCAGTCAATGTGCATGATGTTATTTTAAGGTTGCAAATAAATTAATATTGTTGGGACTATTGGGCTGATATCATCTAAACGGTCTTCTAAATAGAATATATTTGCGAAAAAAACATATATTATTGTTATATTTCATCGCCGAAGCGAGATATTTAGAATTTCAATTAATATAGGCCTCTCAATGGATATTCAGTCAATGTGCATGATGTTATTTTAAGGTTGCAAATAAATTAATATTGTTGGGACTATTGGGCTGATATTAACTAAACGGTCTTCTAAATAGAATAAATTTGCGAAAAAAACATATATTATTGTTATATTTCATCGCCGAAGCGAGATATTTAGAATTTCAATTAATATAGGCCTCTCAATGGATATTCAGTCAATGTGCACGACGTAATTTTAATGTTGCAAATAAATTAATATTGTTGGGACTATTGGGCTGATATTAACTAAACGGTCTTCTAAATAGAATAAATTTGCGAAAAAAACATATATTATTGTAATATTTCATCCCCAAAGCGAGATATTTAGAATTTCAATCAATATAGGCCTCTCAATGGATATTCAGTCAATGTGGACGACGTATTTTTAAGGTTGCAAATAAATAAATATTGTTGGGACTATTGGGCTGATATCAACTAAACGGTCTTCTGAAGGGAATAAATTTGCGAAAAATAGATTTATTATTGTAATATTTCTTTGCCGAAGCAAGATATTTTGAATATTCAATTAATATAGACCTCTATATGGCTACAAAGCTGATGTGCACGACGTAATTTTAAGGTTGCAATTAAATTAATATAGTTGGGATTATAGGGCTGATTACAACTAAACGGTCTTCAAAATAGAATAAATTTGCGCAAAAAAACGTATATTATTGTTATATTTCTTTGCCGAAGCAAGATATTTATAATATTCAATTAATATAGGCCTCTATATGGCTACAAAGCTGATGTGCACGACGTAATTTTAAGGTTGCTTATAAATTAATATTGTTGGGACTATTGGGCTAATATCAACTAAACGGTCTTCTAAAGGGAATAAATTTGCGAAAAATATATTTATTATTGTAATATTTCTTTGCCGAAGCAAGATATTTTGAATATTCAATTAATATAGGCCTCTATATGGCTACAAAGCTGATGTACACGACGTATTTTTAAGGTTGCAAATAAATTAATATTGTTGGGATAATAGGGCTGATATCAACTAAACGGTCTTCAAAATAGAATAAATTTGCGAAAAAAACATATATTATTGTTATATTTCTTTGCCGAAGCAAGATATTTATAATATTCAATTAATATAGGCCTCTCAATGGTTATAAAGCCGATGTGCAAGACATAATTTTAAGGTTGCAATTAAATTAATAATGTTGGGAATATTGGGCTGATATCAACTAAACGGTCTTCAAAATAGAATAAATTTGCGAAAAATATATATATTATTGTAATATTTCTTTGCCGAAGCAAGATATTTAGAATATTCAATTATTATAGGCCTCTATATGGCTACAAAGTTGATGTGCACAACGTAATTTTAAGGTTGCAATTAAATTAATAATGTTGAGAATATTGGGCTGATTACAACTAAACGGTCTTCAAAATAGAATAAATTTGCGAAAAAAACATATATTATTGTTATATTTCATCGCCGAAGCAAGATATTTAGAATTTCAATTAATATAGGCCTCTAATGGATATTCAGTCAATGTGCACGACGTAATTTTAAGGTTGCAAATAAATTAATATTGTTGGGACTATTGTGCTGATATCAACTAAGCGGTCTTCTAAATAGAATAAATTTGCGAAAAAAACATATATTATTGTTATATTTCATCGCCGAAGCGAGATATTTAGAATTTCAATTAAAATCGGCCTCTCAATGGATATTCAGTCAATGTGCATGATGTAATTTTAAGGTTGCAAATAAATTAATATTGTTGGGACTATTGTGCTGATATCAACTAAACGGTCTTCTAAATATAATAAATTTGCGAAAAAAACATATATTATTGTTATATTTCATCGCCGAAGCGAGATATTTAGAATTTCAATTAATATAGGCCTCTCAATGGATATTCAGTCAATGTGCATGATGTTATTTTAAGGTTGCAAATAAATTAATTTTGTTGGGACTATTGGGCTGATATCAACTAAACGGTCTTCTAAATAGAATATATTTGTGAAAAAAACATATATTTTTGTTATATTTCATCGCCGAAGCGAGATATTTAGAATTTCAATTAATATAGGCCTCTCAATGGATATTCAGTCAATGTGCATGATGTTATTTTAAGGTTGCAAATAAAATAATATTGTTGGGACTATTGGGCTGATATCAACTAAACGGTCTTCTAAATAGAATAAATTTGCGAAAAAAACATATATTATTGTTATATTTTATCGCCGAAGCGAGATATTTAGAATATTCAATTAATATAGGCCTCTATATGGCTACAAAGCTGATGTGCACGACGTAATTTTAAGGTTGCAATTAAATTAATATTGTTGGGATTATTGGGCTGATATCAACAAAACGGTCTTCTAAATAGAATAAATTTGCGAAAAAAACATATATTATTGTTATATTTTATCGCCGAAGCGAGATATTTTGAATATTCAATTAATATAGGCCTCTCAATGGCTATAAAGCTGATCTGCTTGACGTAATTTTAAGGTTGCAAATAAATTAATAATGTTGGGAATATTGGGCTGATATCATCTAAACGGTCTTCTAAATAGAATATATTTGCGAAAAAAACATATATTATTGTTATATTTTATCGCCGAAGTGAGATATTTAGAATATTCAATTAATATAGGCCTCTCAATGACTATAAAGCTGATCTGCATGACGTAATTTTAAGGTTGCAATTTAATTAATAATGTTGGGAATATGGGGCTGATATCAACTATACGGTCTTCAAAATAGAATAAATTTGCGAATAAAACATATATTATTGTTATATTTCATCGCCGAAGTGAGATATTTAGAATATACAATTAATATAGGCCGCTCAATGGATATTCAGCCGATATGCACGACGTAATTTTAAGGTTGCAATTTAATTAATATTGTTGGGTTTATAGGGCTGATATCAACTAAACGGTCTTCAAAATAGAATAAATTTGCGAAAAAACATATATTTTTGTTATATTTCTTTGCCGAAGCAAGATATTTAGAATATTCAATTAATATAGGCCTCTCAATGGCAATAAAGCCGATGTGCACGACGTAATTTTAAGGTTTCAATTAAATTAATATTGTTGGGATTATAGGGCTGATTACAACTAAACGGTCTTCAAAATAGAATAAATTTGCGAAAAAAACATATTTTATTGTTATATTTCATCGCCGAAGCAAGATATTTAGAATTTCAATTAATATAGGCCTCTCAATGGATATTCAGTCAATGTGCACGACGTAATTTTAAGGTTGCAAATAAATTAATATTGTTGGGACTATTGTGCTGATATCAACTAAACGGTCTTCAAAATAGAATAAATTTGCGAAAAAAACATATATTATTGTTATATTTCATCGCCGAAGCGAGATATTTAGAATTTCAATTAAAATCGGCCTCTCAATGGATATTCAGTCAATGTGCATGATGTAATTTTAAGGTTGCAAATTAATTAATATTGTTGGGACTATTGTGCTGATATCAACTAAACGGTCTTCTAAATAGAATAAATTTGCGAAAAAAACATATATTATTGTTATATTTCATCGCCGAAGCGAGATATTTAGAATTTCAATTAATATAGGCCTCTCAATGGATATTCAGTCAATGTGCATGATGTTATTTTAAGGTTGCAAATAAATTAATATTGTTGGGACTATTGGGCTGATATCAACTAAACGGTCTTCTAAATAGAATAAATTTGCGAAAAAAACATATATTATTGTTATATTTTATCGCCGAAGCGAGATATTTAGAATATTCAATTAATATAGGCCTCTATATGGCTACAAAGCTGATGTGCACGACGTAATTTTAAGGTTGCAATTAAATTAATATTGTTGGGATTATTGGGCTGATATCAACAAAACGGTCTTCTAAATAGAATAAATTTGCGAAAAAAACATATATTATTGTTATATTTTATCGCCGAAGCGAGATATTTTGAATATTCAATTAATATAGGCCTCTCAATGGCTATAAAGCTGATCTGCTTGACGTAATTTTAAGGTTGCAAATAAATTAATAATGTTGGGAATATTGGGCTGATATCATCTAAACGGTCTTCTAAATAGAATATATTTGCGAAAAAAACATATATTATTGTTATATTTTATCGCCGAAGTGAGATATTTAGAATATTCAATTAATATAGGCCTCTCAATGACTATAAAGCTGATCTGCATGACGTAATTTTAAGGTTGCAATTTAATTAATAATGTTGGGAATATGGGGCTGATATCAACTATACGGTCTTCAAAATAGAATAAATTTGCGAATAAAACATATATTATTGTTATATTTCATCGCCGAAGTGAGATATTTAGAATATACAATTAATATAGGCCGCTCAATGGATATTCAGCCGATATGCACGACGTAATTTTAAGGTTGCAATTTAATTAATATTGTTGGGTTTATAGGGCTGATATCAACTAAACGGTCTTCAAAATAGAATAAATTTGCGAAAAAACATATATTTTTGTTATATTTCTTTGCCGAAGCAAGATATTTAGAATATTCAATTAATATAGGCCTCTCAATGGCTATAAAGCCGATGTGCACGACGTAATTTTAAGGTTTCAATTAAATTAATATTGTTGGGATTATAGGGCTGATTACAACTAAACGGTCTTCAAAATAGAATAAATTTGCGAAAAAAACATATTTTATTGTTATATTTCATCGCCGAAGCAAGATATTTAGAATTTCAATTAATATAGGCCTCTCAATGGATATTCAGTCAATGTGCACGACGTAATTTTAAGGTTGCAAATAAATTAATATTGTTGGGACTATTGTGCTGATATCAACTAAACGGTCTTCAAAATAGAATAAATTTGCGAAAAAAACATATATTATTGTTATATTTCATCGCCGAAGCGAGATATTTAGAATTTCAATTAAAATCGGCCTCTCAATGGATATTCAGTCAATGTGCATGATGTAATTTTAAGGTTGCAAATTAATTAATATTGTTGGGACTATTGTGCTGATATCAACTAAACGGTCTTCTAAATAGAATAAATTTGCGAAAAAAACATATATTATTGTTATATTTCATCGCCGAAGCGAGATATTTAGAATTTCAATTAATATAGGCCTCTATATGGCTACAAAGCTGATGTGCAAGACGTAATTTTAAGGTTGCAATTAAATTAATATTGTTGGGACTATTGGGCTGATATCAACTAAACGGTCTTCTAAATAGAATAAATTTGCGAAAAAAACATATATTATTGTTATATTTTATCGCCGAAGCGAGATATTTAGAATATTCAATTAATATAGGCCTCTATATGGCTACAAAGCTGATGTGCAAGACGTAATTTTAAGGTTGCAATTAAATTAATATTGTTGGGATTATTGGGCTGATATCAACAAAACGGTCTTCTAAATAGAATAAATTTGCGAAAAAAACATATATTATTGTTATATTTTATCGCCGAAGCGAGATATTTTGAATATTCAATTAATATAGGCCTCTCAATGGCTATAAAGCTGATCTGCTTGACGTAATTTTAAGGTTACAATTAAATTAATAATGTTGGGAATATTGGGCTGATATCATCTAAACGGTCTTCTAAATAGAATATATTTGCGAAAAAAACATATATTATTGTTATATTTTATCGCCGAAGTGAGATATTTAGAATATTCAATTAATATAGGCCTCTCAATGACTATAAAGCTGATCTGCATGACGTAATTTTAAGGTTACAATTAAATTAATAATGTTGGGAATATTGGGCTGATATTAACTAAACGGTCTTCTAAATAGAATAAATTTGCGAAAAAATCATATATTATTGTTATATTTTATCGCCGAATCAAGATATTTAGAATTTCAATTAATATAGGCTTCTCAATGGATATTCAGTCAATGTGCACGACGTAATTTTAAGGTTGCAAATAAATTAATATTGTTGGGACTATTGTGCTGATATCAACTAAACGGTCTTCTAAATAGAATAAATTTGCGAAAAAAACATATATTATTGTTATATTTCATCGCCGAAGCGAGATATTCAGAATTTCAATTAAAATCGGCCTCTCAATGGATATTCAGTCAATGTGCATGATGTAATTTTAAGGTTGCAAATAAATTAATATTGTTGGAACTATTGGGCTGATATCAACTAAACGGTCTTCTAAATAGAATAAATTTGCGAAAAAAACATATATTATTGTTATATTTCATCGCCGAAGCGAGATATTTAGAATTTCAATTAATATAGGCCTCTCAATGGATATTCAGTCAATGTGCACGACGTAATTTTAAGGTTGCAAATAAATTAATATTGTTGGGAATATTGGGCTGATATCATCTAAACAGCCTTCTAAATAGAATAAATTTGCGAAAAAAACATATATTATTGTTAAATTTCTTTGCCGAAGCAAGATATTTATAATATTCAATTAATATAGGCCTCTATGTGGCTACAAAGCTGATGTGCACGACGTAATTTTAAGGTTGCAATTAAAAATAATATTGTTGGGATTATAGGGCTGATATCAACTAAACGGTCTTCAAAATAGAATAAATTTGCGAAAAAACATAAATTCTTGTTATATTTCTTTGCCGAAACAAGATATTTAGAATATTCAATTAATATAGGCCTCTATATGGCTACAAAGCTGATGTGCATGACGTAATTTTAAGGTTGCAATAAAATTAATAATGTTGGGAATATTGGGCTTATATAATATAAACGGTCTTCTAAATAGAATAAATTTGCGAAAAAAACATATATTATTGTTATATTTCATCGCCGAAGCAAGATATTTAGAATTTCAATTAATATCGGCTTCTCAATGGATATTCAGTCAATGTGCACGACGTAATTTTAAGGTTGCAAATAAATTAATATTGTTGGGACTATTGTGCTGATATCAACTAAACGGTCTTCTAAATAGAATAAATTTGCGAAAAAAACATATATTATTGTTATATTTCATCGCCGAATGAGATATACAGAATTTCAATTAAAATCGGCCTCTCAATGGATATTCAGTCAATGTGCATGATGTAATTTTAAGGTTGCAAATAAATTAATATTGTTGGGACTATTGGGCTGATATCAACTAAACGGTCTTCTAAATAGAATAAATTTGCGAAAAAAACATATATTATTGTTATATTTCATCGCCGAAGCGAGATATTTAGAATTTCAATTAATATAGGCCTCTCAATGGATATTCAGTCAATGTGCACGACGTAATTTTAAGGTTGCAAATAAATTAATATTGTTGGGACTATTGGGCTGATATCAACTAAACGGTCTTCAAAATAGAATAAATTTGCGAAAAAAACATTTATTATTTTTATATTTCTATGTCGAAGCAAGATATTTCTAATATTAAATTAATATAGGCCTCTATATGGCTAAAAAGTTGATGTGCACGACGTAATTTTAAGTATTGTTTGTCTTTACAATTCATAAAAAAAATATATTTTTTATCAAACAAGCAGACTTAATTAAATAAAAAGGAAGTTGTACAGCAATTAAAGGAAAATATTTTTTTGAAAATCTCTGACTCTCACTTTTAGCCCATAAATATGTAAATAAGTCTAAAATAATTAGCAAGAACTGTATTTGTCTGTGATATTAATGGGGCCAAACTAATTTTGATCCCCCAAACCAATACAGCAACTAAATACAGAACGAACTGTCCTCCCACCGACCGAAATGTATAAATGCAACGCGCGGTGTGTTAAGTGGATAATTCCATTATTTGTCTTTTTGGGAGTTGGAAATCATTTATGCAGCATCATGCGGCAGAGGTGCGCGTGTCGGCCGCGGTGAGAATTGCGCTAAATATTAATTTCGCATGACAAGGGTGGTAATAATTTAAATTATGGGGCGTCGGCAGGGGATCGGAATTCGTTCGGTCTCGCTCGCGTACCAAATCATACGCAGAGGGTTCAATTGCCTGTGTGAATGGAGGCCATTTGCTGACACAACGTCAGCGGATTTTGCATGTATGTGAGTTCAGAGGTGTATAAATTATCATAAACCCGAGAGGGTGCGGGTTAGTGAGTGCGAAAATTCGCGGAGAGGAAAGAGTGCGTCGTCATCGAAATTTCGGCAAATCGGATCAATTGCTTTGAATGGCGCGCGGTGACAAATTATAGAATTAACCCACTTCAAGTCAGGCCAAAGTTTGACAGACGGGGGGGAGAAAGTCCTGAGCTGGCATAATTTTATTCATGGAATAGTGATTTTCTGGGCTTCTGAAGTTGAACCCAAAAATTTTGATTTTTTTTAACAGGGAGATTTGCGTTTAATTAATGAATTTTTCAACGAAATTATCCAAATTTTTTATGGATAGATTGGAAGAAAAGATTTTGTATTGATTATTAAAATAAAATATAGCTCTTTTCATAATTTTTAAATAAAACTGTTAGAACAAAATGTTTAATGCTAATTTGAAATTTATTTTGAAACTGTTCAAATTGTAATTTCAATTTCTCCCAATCATGCTGATGAAGCCAGATCATAACAACTATTACAAAATGGAGCAATTAGTGCAAAAGCTTATTAGAAAGGTAGCAATTACGCAATACACGCGTTTCCCATAAAGTTGCGATTGAATTACGTCGATTCAGTTTACCTTCATTGTTTAGGGTGCTTAAGGCAAATTTGATCGGCGCGCGTTATTAGTGAAATGCGCGCGTGTTGTTCTCCCTTCACGTGTTCATCATCCGGCGCTCGTATTAAAACATCAAACGGCGATAATTAATCTGCTGTCTGCTTCCCTTGAGACCTGTAAAGGCGCACCAAGCAGGATCAATTTGAACGTCAACCCATGCGGCTTTTTTGCGTATTACGCCACACCGGGAAAGTCTATCTAATAACAGCTCACGCCGTCAGAGTCTAATTAGACGCAATTAGCTGGTGGCCTCGTTTGTCGTTCGTCTAATGAATTTGCATTTGCACTTTAGTGTTTCAATTAGTCTTCCAGCTAAATTTTGTCCGCATTGTTAAACTTTCAGTAAAGGTTTGAGGAAATAGTTAATATTAATTACAATTACTTTCAAATTATTATGCAATGTTGAGGGAAAAAATTCATTGCTATTTGATTTAAATACACTCTAAATACTCCAATTTATGTAAAAGCATCGTTTTTTTTTAAGTTTTTTCTTTATTATATTCAGTGTAAGAAAATGAGCTAGAAACATTTTACGTCTGACTTCACAAAGTGAAAAAGAAGTCAAAGCTTTGACTTGGAGCTGCAATCGTCGTGGCGAAATGCATTTGACCTTAATTACATGGCAACCGCTTCAGATTTTATACGCATCAGCAACAGCCGCGACCCTCCGGCAGCCTCTCGGTCGCTGCAAATTGCCAAGCCTTTTCCTTTAGATTGCGCGGAATGGCCTGGGCGTTAAAAAAGCGACGGCAGATCAGTTTCCTCCGCTCCCCAAGTTTGCTGCCGCCGACATTCAAGTGTGTTGTGTGTCTTTTTGACTTTTACCCCTAAAGACACGGCTAATGCGACACAAGTTCATTTTGTCCGAGTGTACAGAGTAGATTTTGGACTTCACAAAAAGCTCTTTTCAACTAGCATTTTACTGTCACAAAAGCCAAAAAAATGATGATGAGTTGGTTACATAAGAAGAAGTTAAAGATAATTTGATTAAATTTTGGAGTGCCTATCAAACACCTACAAAAAGCAACTTACAATTGTTAATTTTATCAATAAAAAAATGTAATTATTTTATTATTATTTATTCTTGAAGAATATTATATTTTATCAGTAGATCAATAGTGTATGTGTGAGGAATTTGCTATAATTTTATAACTTTTTTTTTAATTCGACGAGCCTTTAAAATGGTATTAAAATGTGGGCTGAAGTAAAATAAAAAATGAGTCACAGTGAGTAAGAAAAGGAACCTCCAGCCAAAAATATTAAGACCACACTTTTGAGACACGTCTCCGAGCATTTCCACTCTGTAAATTAAACCGAGAAAAAAAACCTCGCGTGCCAGACCGATTCCCAAAGTGCTCTGCTCGTTTGCCGTACAAAGCAAGACTGCGCAACTTTTGAAACGCAAACAACCCGAGCGAAATTATTTTTGCACAGCCTTTTGATGTTTGCGTGGAGCTTGCAAAACTCTTCTTCCTTCGCACGCTCCGGAGCCGCCCTCGGAGGGACACGTGGGCGAGGAACTTTCTTGCCCGCGTGTGGGAAACAATATATTCACGCGTTGAGATTAGTAAGTGGTTCTTGAGGCGCGAGACGTGACCGTTATTGTATGGATTAATGATCAGATTTCGCTCTCAGCCGCAGAAGCACTTGAGGGCCTGCAAAAGGACGTGCCAGTGGCGGAAATATTACGACCTGAACGAAAAATCCGCGTCTGCACCGACGAGCTAATAAAATGGGAGGATGGAAAGATTATATAAATGGCAGGACTTTTCTTTTGAAATTTTTATAAAAAAAAATTCTATATGAAGGAGAGGAAGGAAGATCACTTTGGCTCTATAACGAGCCAAATCATCTTCCATGACTAATTGGGGTATGTTTTTAGAAGTGCTTTCAGAGGAAATATTGGCCCGGATTATCAGATCGAAAAATAAATTAGGTTGATATTTTGCTCGCCATTCTTTTACAAAATTTAAAGTCATATAAATACGATGTATCAAATTTTTTCCCCTGCTATAATCTGCTTAATTAATCGAATTTGCTCTAATTGTTTTTTTTTTTCATTTATTCATTGTTTTTATGAGCCAAAGTCAGTACAAATAAAATTTCTACGACAGCTGTTTTTCTATTTAAAATTTACTTACTGAAAATACTGCTTTTCATTTTCAATTTTACAATTTTATCTATTTCTTTTTATTAACTTATTATTTAATTTTTTTAGAGCAGTTAAAGAATATTCTGAATCCGCCCCTGGAGTACAAACCAATGTCGCTGATCTTTTCATCTCTTGAATCGGTTCTCCCTGGGCGAAGTGAGATTATTAAGCTACGTAACGACAGCAGTTGATCAAAAGCGCCGTTCTCTATGTGTGCGAGTGCTGGGAGGGACGTATGAAATATTCGGCAAATCATCTCTCACAGGGCTGCGGTCCATTTGGAACACGTTGCGCTCTCAAGACACGCAATTAAATAATTAATTATCCTGTTTGATCTCGGCCGCCGCTCGATCAATTTCCTGCCACGGCAGTTTGAGGTTTCGCACCGCTCACTTTCCGTCCGGCCTGCCTGCCTGCAACGATATCCATCCATCAATTTAGCCCTCGTGATAATCGGCGACAAATTCGCCCGACTTTCGATGCGGCAATGGCCGTAATTTGAGCATCCATTATTCATTTCGAGTGCCCACGAGGATCGTTGCTCGTGTCGACAATGGAAGACCCTTTCTTTTTTTTTTATCATTATTTTATCCCGGGCGGCTCAAATTTGCTCTGCAGTCTGGAATAAATTGAGCTGCTGCCTTTGTTAGCTTTGCAAAACGCGACCTGCTTTCTTTCTCTCTCTCTCTCTTTCGCCTTCGCCGAGATGAAAATCCCCAAATAATTGCTCTTGAAGCGCTTCTTTCACTCGTGACCGAGACGATTTCTCTTCACAGCCAAAAGAAAGTTTCCATGAAGTGTTTTGCAATTAAAACTTGGAAAACAATGTGCAGTTGACTGAATCAAGAGGAGGGAAGAGAGGTGCGCCTTTGGCGGTTCCGCAAAATTTAACACGCTGCGTTTGAGCCAAAGAAGAAAAAAAATGGCTTTTCTGTAAACGAATTTATTTATGCGTCCTCTTAATTAGTTGAAAATCACAGCTGTTTGACTTTTCTTTTCAAAGCCAAATCCTTGATGCACGTTTCTGATCTAAACTCTCGCCTAAAATCACGCTCCATCAAACCAACTCCTTGATTCTGAGGGAGCTCAGGAAGGAAATTGTAAAAATTAACTGACAATGACGCAAAGAGTGTTGCAGAATTTGAATTCCGAGCTCAGGAAAGACAACTTTTTTTATTTAATTCAATTTTTATTTCAATAGCCCTCCGTTTTTGGCCATGCGTTCTCATTTCTCTTTGGTCCTCCAGCGCCGTCTGAAACAACTTGCACATTTTCAAGTTATGAAAACTCTCATAACACTTTTTATGTTGTTTAGCTTCTACCCAAATTTTACTGCCTGTTTACGTCTGTGTATGCGTAAGGGGTGAGTGCAGGGCGTGAAAATTGAGATAAAAGAGCAGGGCCACAGTTTGTTTCCTTTTTTTTTTATTAAACTTTTGCGGGCGTGCGCCGTGCAAAAAGTTGACCGCGGACGATTTTGGCTCGATGTGCATTTGGCGCGTTTCGCTTCATTGGCTTTCCACATTGGCAATTCGTGCAAACAACGCGCACATCGTCTCGTGTGATGTGGGTGTCCCGTAATGTGATGAAAAATTCCTGCTCGGCAGTTTCGCTTCGATGTATAGAACAAGGGTCCGCCAACGAGTGCTTGAGGTGCCGATGTCGCCCACCGAATTTCATCAGGGACGAGACAGACTGATGCCATTTCAGAGTCGTTTTATTTATCACGCTTCGCTGAACCCCAAAATCGTCGCAGTCTTGCTGCACCTCCTGGTGTTTCTGATCAACACATTCCATTATGGTGTCCCACCACGTCCCTGGATCTATTTGTCGAGCCTTGCAACGAAAAAAACGGATAAAATTAATGGGTGTTCAAATTTAATGCTTGGAATTCTGGCAAATCTGGGCTCTGAAATTTAAATCTTAAAATTTCATTGTCTTGTCTCGTAGGGTGAATTAGTTTATAAATTGTTATTGTAAGTGAGCCTTTTTTATTTGTTTTTGCAGGTCTGTTTTAGCAAAAGAAAAAGATTTAAACTTTTTATTCCAACGTTTTTGCGTTGTATTTAGTAATTGAAGGCCACGTAAAGGATGATTCGTGACAAAAAATTATAACAGATATAATATATCTGAGGTATCTCAGGATTTACTTGTTGAGAAATCATTGATTGTGACTAATTTATGCAATATCTTATTATCATCTTAAAACTTAAATTTAATTAATTATTATTTTATTAAAAAATTTACCTAAAATAAAAATAATTAATTAATTATTAAATCTGTAGAAATGTGATATTATTTATACTTTTTTAAAGTTATTGTGCGATTTTAAATTAATAAGATTAAAAAAAAATGTTTTATTACATTTTTTGAGCATTATTTAGTTGTAAAAAAGAACAAATTAAGGACTATTATTTTGGAATGTTTAATATGTTTATCCATTATTTTAAATTTCTCAATTATTTACAGAACTTAACTTTTTTATATAACTTTATTATCCCTTGCTGTGTGTTATGCAAATTTAAAGAGTGGCAGATGCGAAATTTGACCGCCGCCCTTTCACCCTGCCGCAGCGTTATTTATCACGATGGGGGCGAGGGCGCTGCCAAGAAAGGCGCGGCTCTTATTAAGCATCTCACATCACCGACTTGGGCTCGTCGACGAGCTGGCTGCCTGCCTGCTTAATAAACATGCAAAGTACAGTATATTCGAGCATTTAAAATATTCAAGCAGCCACGGCGAGAGAGAGAAAGAGCACCTCATGCACATTATGAACTTTGTCGCCGGGCGAAGTAACGCCGCCGCCGGGCTGCATCGCCCACATTTCAGAGCACACCGAGTTTAGGGCGCCCCGGGCGCAATTTATGGTCGGGCTTGGTGTATCGTGGTCCGTTATAATGATATTAGGGCGGCGAAGAGGACGCAACGGGAAACGCTTGTTATTAGGATCATCCTACAATATTTCTATTGACTGTCAAGATATAAAATAGGTTATTTTATTTTCCATATATGCAGAAAAATTTAATTCCACTTAAATAAAAAAATAAATAAGAAACCAGACAGTTTTAAATATTATTAAGAGAAATGGAAACAAAAATAAGATTGAAAATTATTGGTTATTCATTTGAGGCCCAAATTGAGTGGACATCTTTTTTGCCAGTAATTTGCCATTTATTCACACTTTTGTATTATCATATATTTATTGAAGACCTGATTAGGAAAGAATGAACAGAAATGAAAATAAAAATAGTGCAATTATTTAATTAGAAAAACTTTTTGTAGCAACGAGAAAAGCCTAAAATTAATAGTTGGTTTAAATACAAACTAAAGGAATAATTATGGGAGAATCTGATGAGAATATCTCCACAACCTATTTTGTATTAAAAAATTTGATGCGTTTTTTTTTTATTTTTTCTTTTTAAACGTGAGCTGAAATTAATACAAACATTATTTTAATGTTGGCAAATTCAAAGCTATTATAAATCCATTTACGTTTAGCAGGAATAAGAAAAAAATTGCAGAGTTGGCGCCATTGGCACTCGATATCACGAACTCTATCGGTGAATGAATATAAATCAAGTTTGGACGTCCACATGAAAATGGAGCAGAGTGCTAAGTGCGAATTTATTGACTCTCTCGCTCTCACACAAAAGGGGCAATGATAAGTAAATCACGGTGTTCTCTCCGTGTCAGCATCATTTTTCGTTCCCGAGCAGACTCTGCAGCGCACAACCCTCTCGAACGCCCGGGCTACTTTTATCCACTCTCGCGTTTCAGCCCGCTGCAGTTTGCAAAATAATGCATGCGACTCTGCAATAAAGCCCACTTTGCAGTCGGCGCGAATCTTCTTGACTTGACCCACATCCTCTCTCACTGCGCGCTGACGACGCTGCTTTTCAATCCCCAGCCGCAACTCTCGCTCGCACCCCCTGCGCAAGAAAGGGAGCTTTTTCCAAAGCGCGCTCAACTTGTTGAGTTTGACGTGCGCTCTTTCTCTCTCGACTTTGTTCTCTGCCTCGGCAATTTAAGTGACTTTCACCCGTTCTTGATTTGCTTTCTTTGGCCAACTGACTGAATGTGCTTCCCTTTGAAGACAAAAAAATTAATAACCCTATTTAACCAGCCCAATGGGGGGTAAAATTTTTAACAGTCAAAAGAAATGACCCAGCTGCTCCTTATTTGGTAGTTTTGAAATGCATTTTTTTTATAACAACACACATTATTTTATTTTATTTTAATTTATAATTTATTTTAAATTCCAGCCTTCAGAAATCCAATAGGAATTCAATAGGAATTTTCCTCTGAGTCTGAACACGTTAGTATTTTATAACACCATATTCATTTTCATTGATCATATTCTCTCTCAAGGCTTTAGTTCAAATTTTTTAAATTTATCGAAATTTATGATTAATTGTAAGTATGAAGGCAAATAAAATATAAAAAACATCTGTTTTTAAAATTTCTCAATAAACAGCAGATGAGTTTGTTTATTTATTTGATACAATCATGAATACACAACAAAAAAAGCCATACCTGAAAAGTACAGAAAAAGCTGAAATACATTATTTTAAGTTTTCAAATCTTTTGTAGCCCTAGATTCAGAAAAAATGTACAATAACATATTTAAATTTATAAAAATCTATCTTTGGAAGTAATTTATGTATCCACCATCGACACATTATTTGTTCTGACTAACTGGCAATCTATTTATTTTGAATCTGCCTTACATGCTACTGTGAGTAGAATTTCTTTCTCTCCCCCGCTTATGCATTTATTATCTATTCATCATATTGTTTGTATTTCTTGAAGATAATATTCTAGAAGTCTGGATTCCAAACGGTCTGTTGAAGCCAATTTTTTCCTCTTTATGTACCTCCGATTATTACTTTGAAATGTCAATTGTAAAAGCTCTTATAAAGACAAATATTAAATTTTATTTACGTTTGAAAAGTTTCTCATTTTACAAAGAGATGGAGAAGAAAATGTTCTCCAGTATTTGTTTTTCGTGTTTAATAAAGCGTTTTATCCTTTGAAAAGAAAAACATAAGATAAAAGTGTCTTAATTTCTTAATTTTCATGGAAAAAAATGGCTTCGTTAGTGCATAAGCAAACAAGGCTCGTTTTGCACGCTTTTACTTGCTGCTTTTTTGCTTTAACGAGTGGCGCTTGTCATCGTTAATCGACAGGAAGTCACTTTTGCCGACGGATAATGAAATTAGGCCTTTAGTTGTGCCATCAGCGTGATTCATAATGGGGGCTGAAAGCCGATTGCGACTCGGCAGCGTGACGCTTTTATTGCAAGCGACTTGATTGAAATTTCACTGTCGTCGCTGGTTGACAAACACCGAGTGAGACGTGTGCAATGTATATTGCGGCATAAGAGGGTGTTCTAGGAAGAGAATTTCCAGACACTGAAATAAATTTATTTCCATTCGGGGCACAAAGGAAACTGCCGGAGATTGCAATAACTGAGACCGTTTCTATCTCTCGAGCACCGGAAATGATGTGCTTTTGTTGTTGAGTCCACATTCGGTTGGAGGCACTCAATAAGGTGGAAAGCGGCCGATAAGTGAAAAAGAAAAACAATCGATTGTGAAGGCGAATTTCGTTAGAGAAAGGCGGCCAAGCCGGACCCCAATCCATCAAAGTAACCAGAGAAATCTCTTAAGCCAATTCACAAATCACGATTGGCTCCAATTTCTTCATTGCAATTTCTGCAAACGGAAAGAAGCTTAACTTAAATTGAAAATATTATTGACTGGAGCTAAAAAGGTGCGGCAGATTTTTGAAGATTAGATGGCGTTAAAAAAGAGTTTGAAATATAGAGGCGGCGGCGCAGTGACAGGTCGAGCGCTGCCTTCAAAGGGAAACGCGTTAATACGTGTTTTTTTTTCTTTCATCAGGACAGGCAGCTCGATTTAGATTAACTCGTTTTCAAAGAGACACGTACACAGATTCATCGCCTCTACCCTCAGACGGTTCTGTGATATAACGAACAGTACTAGATTTGAATTATTATTGCGAATTTTTTTTAGAAAAAAAAAATAAATTAAAAAATCTTTGGAAATGAAACTAATCTTGGCTTTCAGTTACTGGTGTACTAAAAGCAAATTATTTTAAACTTTTCCATGTGATTCATATTTTTTGCAATTTTTAATTGTTCATCCACAACATTATTTCAATTAAACTGGCTTACAAAGTAGCTCCTTGTTAGGATAAACATTATTTAATAGCTACTCAAACTTTTATCGCCATTATTGAAGAAAATTTGATTTGATTGCAATTAATTAAAATAAAATTATACAATTTTTAATACATTAAACATTACGCCCGTTTTGTTCTATAATTAAGAAGTTTTGTTCAAAGTTAAAACAGATGTTTCACAGAAATCAGTTTTTTTTAATTCCAAAATTATTTGATGAAAATTGATTTCATTATTTGTTTACCTTAAATTTCAGAATTGTTTTAAAACGTTTTCTGTTGAAAAAATATTTTTATTTAAATACATTTTGTCATTTTTGCTCTTTTTTATCTGTTAAGAAAATTACAAATTATATTTTTAGTATATTATTCAAAAATTATTATTTTTTACTAAAACCATGATTTCTTGTTTGAAAGAGCAGGCGAGTATAACTGGGCCTATTTCTAGATTAGATAATCGTTGATTACGTTTTAGGGTTAATATTACGCAGTGCCAAACGCCTTGCAATGATTTAAGGAAACGGTCTTTGTTAATGCGCAACTATAATTGGACGATTATCTCTCCCTTGTGCGTTAATTATTCCCAAACGACGCCGAAAGTTGCGTGCTTAACGAAGAGTAATTTTCCTCAAAGGCAACTTGCTCCTAGCGCGCGCACTTGATTTATACCGCACTGTTGGGCGAATTTATTTTCAACTTGGTGCCGCATTTGCCAACTCGGGATTGGGGCCATAAAAAGAGGCGCTAGGCAAGCAGCATATCAAGTCGGCGAGAGAAAGAGAGCTTTGCAACTTTTTATTAACATAATATAAGAAATGCGCCAAGTTTGGCAAAACAAATTCGGCCGGGCAATGGAAGCAGCAAAAGTTTTTTTCCGCTGCCGACAAAACGGCCCAGCGAGTAGGTGATGGTGATGCGAAATGTCTTTTCGCGCCACATCACTCTCGCGTCGGCCCATATTTCCGGATCGCGCACATTTTTAAGCGGCTTTTTCGCGCCACGTCGCTCGAAATCTGGAAATTTGTTGGGATTTTGTGTCCACCAGGATCTGCGGGTCAAATCCATGTTTGCCATTAGTCATCGGGATTCATCGGTGATAAGGGCAAAGATTGGAAATAAGCCAATAGCGAAAAATTATAGTGAATTAAATAAAATAATCTGATTTCAGGGACATGCCAGGGAAACATTTTATTTCCAATCATTGATAATTTTTATATTATTCAATAAATTTTCACTCAAAATTTCAAATTAAGTGAGCCTGATTTTGTAAATCCAGGGGAAATGTTTCATATTATTTTTGAAGTTCAAGGAGATAATGTTGCAAATATATCAGGGACTGAAATATTTAAACCTCTATCTTTATTTAAATTAATTATCATCAGTAAAGGAATTAAATGTTTGACTCAAATAATGGGTACTTTTGTCCTATAAGGTGGAGTAAAAATTTATTTTACTGGAAATAAAGGATTATTGAATATGTTTATAATCAAATGCACATAAAATTCATTAACAATAAGATTTCTATTGGCAATTTAAGATTTTTGTTGCCAAAACTTTCTTAAGTATTGCTAAAGATTCACAAAATATATTTTCAATTCTAATTGTTGATATTTAAAAGATTTTCACCAAACACTACTTTAAATTGTAAAATATCTATAAAAAAAAAAACATCACAAGTACATTTAAATAAAATAAAATAATGAAAGAAAACAATTAATAATTTAAGTGAAACTATTAAATAATTTATAAACGTTTAGAGATAAAAAATATAATTATTTAAATCATTTATTTAAAAATTAAACTAAGATATTTTAAAGTTACCCTTACGAATTTATGTTTATGTCTTAAATTGTGTCGGGCGAGAGAAGCTGGGACGCGAAATATCGAGCAGCAGAAGGTCGGTTTCATTTAGGCGAGGCAGACGAAAGAGTGGTGGCTCGCGCGCGGCTCGGTGGCGCAGGCCCCTCCGAGCGCCTGGCAGCTGCACCGCCAGCTCAACAGCAGTATCGGCCGCGTTGCCTAACAGTTTTCTAGTGTGGCCTGGTGCGAGCGGAACGCGACGAGTGCAAGTAGTGGTGCTCCCAATGAAGGGGTCCTCGGCGCCAAATCACGACGTCATCGCATCAACATAGCGTGGCCAACGCAGCATGGTGGTACGTTTTCACTTTTCGGGAAATTTTAAAAGCAAAATCCTCGTTACTTCTCGATGGCGCGATTCTGCTTGTTTAATTAAAAACTTGGATGCTGCAGGGGATGGTTTTTTGTGTGTGTCGGTGCGCGGCGCCTCTGTTTTATTAATTACAAAGTGACGCTGAAAGCAGCGCAACTTTCGAAAATTAAAACTCTTCGAAATTTTGTCTCCCGTCTGCAATATCAAAATTCAGAGTCCTTTGAAAACAAATTAAAAGTTTGTGTCTGTTCAAAATTCAATTAATCATCCGCGTTTTCCCATCAGCAAAGCACTTTTTTTTGTCCCCGGGAAAAGCGAGCATAATTAAAAAGGCGTTAGTTCCGACGGAAAAAAAACTCTCTTGGAAATTTCACCAGCATGTACACACGGAGCGATAATATTGCGAGCTGATAGGTTGGGCCCATTGATTAAATGACAAAAAGAGCGTTTTCCAGCAGCCCTGCCTGCTCGTAATATTACCAGCCCGGACGCCTGTTGGCATGCGCTCGCATTCAACTCGATGTTTTAATGAATTATGGCGTTCTTTTTCTTTTTGCTCTCGTCGAGTGCGCGCTGGCAGGTCGCGATTATGGCGCAGAATATTGACCATCAACGTGTACCGACTTGCTTAATTAGGTATTGATTATTTTGACAAAAGGTAAACTCTGATCCTTGAACTCTGTATGTTTGCAACTTTTGTTTCGAAAATTCCATTTAATTTAAATTTTATTTTGTGAGAATATCCGTTTTTAAAATTTCAATAAAAACTACCTCGCAACGTTTATCATATTTGAGTTGTTGATTCGCTTTTTTGTGGAGAGCAAAAAATTATTAATTTGATCATAACAAGAGCGCAGTAAAAGCTTACCTGAACTTTTCATTATTATATTTCTATTGAAAGGAATCAGTTTTTGCACCTGTGATGTTGCACGTAGCCCCACCCGTATTCATACTCGCGAATTTTCGTTCAACGCCAAGAGAGAACCGTCGGTAGGGTGGCGTCCTTCCGAATGCCGATTGCCCAGCAATTGATGCCACATCCGGGCTTGCACAAATTTGCCCTGCGACAATGCCAGCCAGCATCATTTGTGAGGATGTGTTGAGATGCCTTTGATGTGCAGACCGCCTCTTCCAGCCAATTTCGCAAACACGTGTCTACCTTTTGAAATAACAAGGAGAAAAATACTTCATTTTAATTAAATTTCGGCTTTTCCTTGATTCGTTTCATGAAAATTAAAAAAAAAACTAATGTAACAGCAACAAAATCAGATTTAAATCCAATTAATTCTGGATAATAAAAATTTATGATGAAATTAAGAATTACCTTCATCCGTCAAGATTTTTTTCCCAAATCATTTTCCCTCTTTTTGACCAGCCGGCTGGAATAAATTCTACAATTTGCAGAGAGGCCTTTCATGTATTTTACTTTCATTTTGTTAATTTCAAGGACCCTTAATTAGCCCGGGATTATAAAATGTGGTGTCATGTACGTTTAATTAACCCCCAGGACCCCGGCAGACCTCGTGAAAAAGAAGGTCCAGGAGGGGCTATTTTTCTCTCATTCTGTGCGGGTACAAACAAAAGTGCGCGTGGATGCTGAAAAGCAAGCAGGGAAAACAAAACCCTCGACCCTTTCTTTTTCTTTTGCCTTTTTCCTCCCTTCACTTCCTGCGCGCGGACGGCCTGGATGCAATTAAAATTTACGCGCTGGAATGCAGAGGAGTAAGAGGAATTAGCATTTTGATCTCTTTAATTATCCGCACGTCACGCACTACTTCAAATTTTAATTCCTTCCACTTCTTTTTGCAATGAATTTCTCTCGCAATTGCAGCCGACGGGTGCGAAATCCCCCGTCCACTCTCGACACAAATCTCCTCTGTTATTTCAAAAGATAATTATTATTTATGCTGCTACTCTCCTTTGCGCCCTAATTTGAATAATTCTCACACCCTTCAGCACCAGACGCGCACACTAAACGCTTTATTATTTTTTCCTTCTCGTTGCCACTTTTTTTTCCTCTGCTGTCAATTTTTCTTGATCAACTTTGAGCAGAATTAAAAGGATGTTGCGCCGCACTCGAGCTATCGGAGTGGCCTCGGGAGGTGCCGTATTAAAGAAATGGGTCACAGAGCCCTTTGAGTCGACAGGAGAGCCTAATCGAATTCCTATAGTCAGCCGCAGGGCAAATTTGCTCAGCCTTCTTTGAGTGAGGCAAACATTGGCAGGCTCTCGCCGAAATGTTCATGGAAATTTTTCGCCTGGAGAGAACACGGCGATTTTGTCTTTGACGTTGTGGTGGAAATTTTTCAAATTTTCAGAAACTCGGGAGGGAAATTTGATTACTCCAAGAAGAGGCGTTTCATATTTTAAGAACAGCGTGGCCCGGGGCTATGGTTACATTAATTTAATCAAACCTGTGGTGATCAATACTCGTTGAGTAGCAATTACAAGAAACTCCCTACAACGCCTCAGGATAAATAAGGGAGAGAAACGAAGTCAAATTATGAAGATGGCCAAATTTAGCTTAAAATTGCTGAAAAATGGTACATCAACCACGTATTGTTGTTGAAATAATTATTTTAAATGTATATAATTTATATTTTATTCATTTTTTTTAAATGAAATAGACTATGACTACTAATTTTAGCTGTAAAAAATCTAAAAATTTTGAACAAACTCTAAATTTTGATATTCAGCAGAACATAAATCGCAGATTGTGGAAGTTATGGCGCAAATTTATGACATCAGAACGCATGAAACGAACAAACAAGACGCGCCATCCAAGATATTAAATTTCAAGGCAAAGCTAACAAGTAAACAGAGAGATAAAACTATAGCTGGGCAGCGCAGAAATAGCTAGAGGAGCTTTTAGCTCTTGAAACGCTCCGGCTTTGTGTGGATTTAAAAGTGAAAATTTCATAAAGAAAACGTCCAGTGCGCTAACAATATGCATGCGAGAAAAAGAGAGGCTTTTGCGGTGTAATTCTGACAATTCAATTATTCCTTCTTTCGTTGTGCGCGTGTTTTCCTCCTCTTGGATTAGCAATTATGAGGGCTATTCAAACCTCAAAGTTGACCCTAAGCAAATTTTGCCTCTATGTACTGTTAAAATGGTCGCAGTGGTCATTTCACAATATAAACAGGCCAGATAATTAGGTCACTCTCTCTATAAAAATTTGTTCAATAGAGAAATTATGTTGATAAAAAATTTATAATATATCCTTGAAAACTTGTATGTTGCTAAAAATTAATTGCATGAGGATAGAAATGATAAAATAAATATAATGACAATATTAAAAATAGGCCCCTTTTTGCCCAGTTTTGACTCCAGAGAATCTAGAAATACAACAATCAAACAATGGCCTCATTTGAATCAATCGGAAGACACTCCAAAACAAGTTATTTTATTTATATTTATTTATAAATCAATGTCTTTGGAACATTAAAATATTAACGATGGAAACACCAATCTGGAAATTTTTATTTAATCAAATAAAAAAAGGCATAATCATTTAAAAATATCAACATATTTTACTGTGAAAATTTACTTTCCAAACTGCTGTTCCATTGGCCTACAAAAATTTTCCCCTTTGTGGATTCCTTTAGGCATTAAACGCAAATTCAAAGAAAACAATTCGTTAGAAAATACCCTGTTAAATTTTAAAACACACAAAAAAACCAGCTTTCCGCAGCTTTGGAGAATCTGGTTTCATGCGCTGGACAAACGGTGGAAAACATGGCACGCCACTCAACTCGAGCCTTTATTCAAAATTAATGTTTTCGAGTGAGCGCTTGCATTTGTAACAATAATAAGCCCTTGGCTGAGTTGCCGCCTGATTGAAATATTCCAGCGTCGGACAAAAGTTTGCAGCGCTCGATAGATTGAAATTGAAATGTCGCTGGTCCATTGTGTTTGCCGCTCGCTAATCCGCATTCATAGCGCAATGCACAAACTGGCCGCGAAGGATTTTTCCGTGAATGCACGCCAACGAAGAATCAGCTGGAGCTGAGCTGCTCATTAAACTTTCAAATCGACAATGCACGGATAATGTCGCAGCGTTGCGGCTGCTGCACGGAGCGAGCGAGCGAGGCTTTCATGACGACAAACGAGAATCGTGCTCGCGCTCCAAGGATCTTTCTTACGCTCGGCAGCCTCCAAACGCACAGAATGCCTAATTTCCCTTTTGCATTCTTCCCGGCACCAGCTGCTGCAAACAAAATGTATAAAAATAAAAAGGAGAAAGTGACATTTTTAATTAGTATTTAAATATTAGCCTGAAATTTCAAGCAAAGGATTATTTTTAATTTTACCTTGTATAAGTTTTTAGTGCTAATTAATTTTTAATATTAAAAAAGAAGTTTTGAAATAGTTTATTGAGTTTATTATTAATTTTTATTTCAAATTAGTCTCTTTAAAAAATATATTTATAGTTTTTACTTTTTTACTCCAATCAAAGTTTTGTTATTATTTTTATTATTATTGTTTTTAAATGAGCAGAATGTATTAATAAAACAGGCCACACATTGAAAGTTTATGAAATTGAATTGATAAAATCTTAATTTTTTTGGCTCGCTGTAACTATTTTATTTAAAAGAGAACTTTTTATTTACCTATAAATTTTATGTCATTTAAAAATAAAATCAGACAAGACATGACACTCAGAGGCTAATTAATGCACCTAAATATTTCAATATCAAAGAACTCACAATTGTACTCGGAGCTTCTTCATTTGAAGGAAAGACATATATTCCCGCAGGGAGACGTGATTGCAAATTTTTTGAAGTCGTGAATATGCATCAGCGACTTTTCCAAGGAATCCGATTGCAATCAAGAGCATGCATGGACTTGAAAGAAAGCCAAATCATAATCAGAGCGCAACCTTTGATCAAAGCGACGTACGAGACTCTTGATTTGAGCTACTTTAACACAACTCTTGTCAGAGCTGAATGCAAATCTGCTTTGAGTAGGTTTCAATTTACGATCAATGAAGCGCGCCGGATAAACAAGGGTGTTGAGTGTGTGCATATTTCTCTTTTACGGAGCCACGGGGAATAGATTTTGCACGCGTGATTGCAGAAAATAACTTTTTATTCGCAGATAAAGCCATCAAATGGAATGGCAATGCTCAATGCTGTTCACACTTGAAACAGAGAAAAGAGAAAAATTGAAAGTCGTTGATGGAAAAAAGATTTGTAAAAATTAAAATCTACTTCGTGTGCATTTATGAAAAGAAATACTGTTTTAGAACTTTCCAATTTGCAAAATTATCAACTCCAGACATTTTAACACCGAAAACATTAAAATATTTTGTCAGAATTATATTCGGCTCGAATTTCCAATATATTTTAACGAGAAAAGTTGTCCCATTATTAAAAATTTGAGTCGTCATGACAGCTATGATGTATTAACTCAATATTAGGACAAAAGCTTTCTTACCGCTTTGATTAAATAATCAAATTGATTTGAATTTTGATACAAAATAAGCAGATTTTAATCTCGAACAAAGCAGGCTTTTATTTTCTGATGAAATTGATTGATTAAAAAGTTGATACAAAAATTCCTATATGTAACAAAATGATGACTCTTTCAAAAAATATCACGGATTTGCATCGACGCCCGCCAAGGGAATGTACATATTTATTTATGTGTGTCGCGCTCGGCATTCAGGCAAAGAGTGCACCAGTGGTTTCGAATCGCGCACATATTGGAAATAATATTATGCATTCCGTTGGGAGTTTTGTCTGTCAAGATGCCAAAAAGCGCGCATTTTGAGTGAGAGAGCAAGCCTTTCTCCCCAGCCGACGTCTCTGTCTCTCGAGCACTGAGGCAGTTTATTTATTCCATTTTCTATCTCGTCCTCCATTTCTCACCCGGCCTTTTTTCGCACGGGGGGCCAGAAAAAAATCCTTGGGAAAAAAAATGTGTTCATCACTTTGATTAGTGGCGAGCCGGCTTGTTTGCGCGAGTGTGTCAACCGCAAACCGTTTCCAAAAATGTGACAAATAAATCAATTGAGCGCGTGCAAAATGACCCGAGGCGGCGAAGCACGCTCTGCCCTCCCGTCTATAACTCATTTCAGCGCGGGCCTCCGGCCTGCCCCGGCCAGCCTGAGCCAAATTTTGGGGCTCGAACTATATATGTGGTCTCTGTGGCTAGCGGAACGACCCCTCGCCCCCCGCCAGCTTGCAAATAATAATAATCCCTCAAATTTAGTTTGGGACGCCCGCAGCACCGCGCAAACTGCATTTTTCTTGCCAAAGTGTAAAGCTCACAGTTAACTTTGGGCGGTGTTTGTTCCAGATTCATGAATGGTTTGAAATTTTTTATGTAAAAACGGTGAATAATCAAATTGATAAGACTGGAAAACCATTCTCATGAATACGTGGCTAATTATTATCCTTACAATAAGAACCAATTCCAGAGCAAATTTAACAAGTAAAGAAAACAAATACTTCAATAGAAAATGTCTGAATGAAACAAATGTATATTGCCACGCTTGCGGAATCTATTGCCACATTTGCCTCCATTAAAAAACTTGCAAAATAAAAATGTAGTGATAAAGAAAAATTAAAAAAAAATGATGTTAAAACTAAATTAAGAATGTAAAAAATGCACTTTTTTTAATAAAGCATAATAATATAAAATGTCTAATTTGTAATTGCTTCTAACTTGAAGCAATTAGTCTGTTAAGCACCAGCTGATAATTTCTTCAGAAATTGCTGGACTTGTATTGAATTGAATTAAACAAATACTTAAACTATTTAAATTAAAACATATTTATGTAATTAAAAATATTCGCTTTTATATTTCATCAATTAGTGAAAAAAATCCCTCAAATACATTTCTTGGATTATATTGAACAACTTGACCGTTTTTCTTTTCCTTATGATAATTAATTAATTAAATCTTTATTAAAATAACAACTTCAATCTTTATAATAAGCCAACTATCAAGATTACCACGATCAATAATGGCAGATGTGTGAAAAGTATCTCGAGCCCCTTTTGTCTCATTGAAGTATAGTAAAATAAGTTCTTACAATTAGTACAACAATGAACAACAAACAAACAATGGGCAGATTTTTACTTTATTATTTTAGATTTTTTCAACAATTTGGGACGAAAATATTGAATTGTTGCACAAAATGTTTGCTTAAAAATTAATAATTTTGGTCATATAAGTTAATTTTTATGCCTATCTCCCTCAACAACGTCTCTGATTTCGACAAAATATCAAACAGAAATTACGTCCGCAGGAATTAAATATATTCCAGGAAATTAATAATATTTAATTAATTAATTCGTTCATCATCTCCCTCCAAAATCTCTTTTTAAAATCGACGTTCATGGATGCCATTTTGAGGTCATCCGGGGATAATGTTGCGTGAAAATTTCAAGTATCCGCCGCCATGTGACCGAAATTGGCTCGCTCGAGGACCTAAAAACCGCCCCACGTCCCTTGGAGCGTGGAAAATCTTCTCATTTAATTGAAAGCCAAACAGTGTAAACGGAGCAAAAATTCGCGTTTGTGGGGAGCGAGCTGATGTTTCATTTGGCGGAACGAGCAAATAAAATTCCAGAGAGGGCTGTTTTTTGATAATGAATTCTCGTGCGCGTCTTCTGCTCGTTATCGGACTCGAAAAGTGTTCGGCCGAGCGTGAAACAGAGGCAGTGCAACAATTTCCGCGAGTCTTTGCCACGCGAACAACAAAAAGAGAGACCGACGCATTGGTCGCTTTTGTGTATACAGGTCATTGCATTTTTGGTCTAGAAAAAAAGTCGACACGTTTTGATACAAAGGGCGAGTTTTTTTTTCCGTTTGGCCGCGGCAATAAAAGGGCGGCGGACACAATTTATTCGGGCTCGGAGAGAGCGAGTGGGCGCGCCGAGTGAAAGGGGGGATTCCTCCGGGGACTTTTGGCAATATTAATGAAATGAATTTTGCAGTGCAGAAGATGGAATAGATTTGGCCGCGGCGGTCTGCTCGATCTCGGAGGGGAAATTAAAAAGAGAGGAGCGCTTCCGCTTGATTAAAACAAAGAATCCTTTGGGCGGTGCAGTTGGTGCGGAAAAGAGAACCAACGCCCCATCCATTTTTCGATTTGATCGATCGTGAATTAATGGGCCGGATTGGATCTGCTCGCAGCAGAATACGATTGATGGCCGTGATTTAAACCGAACCGGTCTCTGGCATTCATTCACAGTCGCTCTCTGACGGTTCAATTTGCGTGGCGGCAACGCGAATTTTCGATTTCTACCGGCGCCGCCCGGAAAAGTAATTTACGTCGGTGCCGAAAAGAAAGTTTGTGAGTCTGGAGGAGCCGGAGCGAATTGTATAGAGATTGTGAAAGGGATGAAAATATTCATTCATTCAATTATTTGGCAATGTTCAAAAGAAGAAGAGAGTTTATCGTTTATTGAAAAAGTCTCGTGCTCTTGTCTAAATATCGAATGTTCTAAACAATCAACAATCTTTGTTATTAAAATTCTGGTTGGAATTTTGTAAAATAATAATGTTTGGTTTAATAAAAGCAATACAATGTCCTGACGTTATTAAGCCTTCAGGGGCTTAGTCAAATTATTTTAGGTGATTTTAATTTAAAGACGGCTTTTCCTCGATCGATGGGTTTTGTGAGTTGCTTATTGCTTAAGAAAAAAACATCCTTCTGTACATATTTTGGCTGCGGGCTGCAGCCATAATTCATGAAATCATTTTTGAGAAGAATGATTAAAAAAATAATTTTTTTTTTAATAATTATTTTTCTTTCATAGCAATAATTTTCAGAAAAAAATTATTTCTATTATATTTGATCGCAAAAAATTTTTAACACAAATTTTGACTTTGAATTGAAAATCTTTTTCAAATTAATTTGTATAATAATTTTTGTTAGACTCTCAAAATCCATTGAGGAAAAGCCGACTTTAAATTCAAAGAACCATGAATCAAATTCTAATATTTCTCATTAACTTCTTTTGACAATTATAGTTATTATTAATATATTTTGAAATAATTGAAGTGTTAATTAATTTCCTTAAACAGTTGAGAGCTATAATTTTCAATGCAAATTTGTCTTATAATTTAAAAAAAAATTATGACCACGGTGGTCTCAGGAATGTTAATTTATAATCAATGAAATTATGGAGAATCTTTTCAAATTTATTTAATCTCCTTTCAACACCCACAAAATGTGAGAAGTGATTTCGGCAAAATTAATCAGGGTTTCTGAGCACAAAATTTTTCAGGTGCTCTAATTAATTTGCTCCTGCTCCTGCTCACTTCTAAAGTGCTCCCTAATTTCTGCTCCTGCTCCTGCTCACCTCAGTAGTGCTCACCTACATCTGCTCGCGAGCATGCTCCCTCTCAGGGTGCTCGCGAGCAGATGCTCGTGAGCATGCTCACTGAAGGAGTGCTCAATGCTGCTCCGAGCAATTTTTGCTCCTGCGATATGCTCCCAAGCAGTGTCATGCTCATGTTTGATATGAAAATTCGGCATGTAGGTTTTTAATTTATTCTGAAAGAATATTTATTACGCCGAAATAATTTAGCAAAATTCAAATACATCAATTTGATACCAAATTAAGACCATATAAAAAATTTAATATAATTAAAATAATAAAATTGTTTCCATAAAATAATTTCATTATTATTTAAAAAGACGAATTGTTGCCAGGAGCACATAAATATGAAGCAGGAGATTGAGCTCTTTATAAATTATGTACAGCGGAAAAGACTCTAGAGGACTGAAGGTTTGCCAGGAGCACATAAGGTGCAGCAGGTCGAACTCAGGGCTGAAAGGGGTGTAGGCGGAGCGTCAGAGCATAGGATTAATGCATTGCGATTCTAAAGCGTCCTCCACTGGTTTTTGTTGATCTCACAGTATACAGTATAGATTTAGTATGAAATTCTGTTATTGTAGTAAAATTTTTAAAGCAAATGTGAGCAGAAGGAGCATCTCGAGCATTTTTAGTTAATTTTGCTCCTGCTCCTGCTCACTTCTAAAAAGTGCTCCCTAATTTCTGCTCCTGCTCCTGCTCACCTCAGGAGTGCTCCCCTATATCTGCTCGCGAGCATGCTCCCTTTTGGGGTGCTCGCAAGCATCTGCTCGCGAGCATGCTCACTAAAAGGAGTGCTCAATGGTGCTCGCGAGCAAAATTTTGCTCAATCTTGCTCGCGAGCAGCTCATGCTCAGAGACCCTGAAATTAATGAAGTGTTGACCCTCGGGCGGAATTTTCCTCCACTTGGATGAAATTGTTTCTCTGGCGGAAACGAATTTCCTTCCCTCAATTCTTGCAGAACGCACGTTTTCGGCCGGCTGGAGTGGCTTTTTAATTGAGAACGGAGGAGCATCTGATCTTTCCCCCTCATTGGCTCGGCGCTGCCGCTTTGCTGATTAAGCGCCGTTCCCAGGCGAACGAACCGTGTTACACGCAATCTCGCAGCAAATCAAATTAACCGTTTTCTTGCAGACTCGAGAGCGGAAAATAATGGATCCTGCAGCAGAATAAATAAGACACGTTGTTATTATCGCTCGGCTCGTGAAACTCGATGTACAGAGTCGGTGCATTTCGCGTTTCAGTCTGAAGAGCAAAACCGCAGCGAGTCGTGTAAAAGCATCCTTTGATTTGAGAACGGCAGCAACTGCAGTTTATTTATATAAATAACTTTTCGCGGGATGAGTCAAAGCAAAAGTAATTCCGTCGGGTTTCAAAGCTGGCACACTTCCCACTCGCAGAGAGATGATTTTCCAGCTAGTAACCTGCTTGCACGAGTGACTTTTATTCTCGGGTGGGCGGAAAACGAATTTTTATTCTGTTCTCGTATCATTCAAGATTCAGCCCGACGCTGGTCCCCGGATTTAAATCCCCGAAATAGGCGTTTTATGCTAAGCGAATTGTCACCGACGGGAAGGTGCTGTTTAGCATGGAGATATTTTACACTAAGCGTGAATTTGCATTGCTTTTTCATTGCCTTTCTGATTTGGGGAGCCATTCCGAGAAAGTGAATGGGACAAGACAAACCTCTGACACTATAACTTTTCCCAAATTTCTGCATACTTTACTCCTGTATCGCCAATTTAAAAACTTTTTCACTGCAGTTAAAACGTAAAAAAGTATTAATTAAGTAAAAAATTATTTAAAATTTTTAAATGAAAAAAAATAATAATATCTGAAATACCTAGTTTTCAGTTAAATAAACCAGTGCAAAAGTTACAGAACACATTAAAAATGTTAAACTTTCCAAAAATAAAAATAATACTAACCCAGGGCTCAGGGGTTAATTCTTTCTTTTGGCGAGAAAATGTGAAATTTTATTTTTATTTTTTAATTAATAGCAAAATTCAGGCCTCACAAAGAAAACTTTTGACTTTTGTTCCTTTCGTTTGGGAGAAATTTGAGATTTAATATATTTAAAAGTGGTTTTCATTTAGTGTTCTATAGGCAAGACATTACATTTCTTGTGACTAATCCTCTCTTTTTTTAATATTAATAGACACAGTTTCAACCTGTTTATTTCAAGGAGAAATTATTAACGTTTTAGAGAGTGGAAAATTTCCACGTGCTCTTTTCCTCTCTCATGTTTTTTTCTACCAAAGTTAAAATTCTACCTCTTTATTTTTTAATTCTCCAGAATTTTATTCTTCAACTTAAACGTTTTAATTACCAAGGAAAATTACAAAACTTTTTTAGTGTCGAGGAAAGAGCTTTCCTCGCAGAGAGTTTGTTTATGCAATTGAGTTTACTTGGCGAAAAAACCTCAAAGCGGCATACATTTGCCCGACAATTAGGTCTCTCATTTTGCTGCGAGGCGGAGGAACTCTCTGTGTGCGCAAAAAGAAAACGAATGGGCCGTTCGCCGCCGAGGCGAAAGAGAAAAATGGCTGCAAACACAGTTAAAGGGATTAAACAGACGCCCACTTAGAGAAAGTAATCAGAGGGCGGCTGAAAAATGACACGCTCGCACATAAAAAGCAGAAAAAGGCTGCACCAAAACACGCACCTAGCTCCGTCGAATGCTGCGCGGAATAAATCTCTGGAGAAATTACGAGCAGTTGGGGTGTGCAAAGACTTTAGGCTCATTTTCCCGCTCATTTCTGCACCACACTTTTTCTCCACAGACAATGAGCCTCCGTGCACGTACTGTACTGTAAGTGCAGAGAGAGCAAAGCTGCCTCAAGTTCCGTGGACACGGTCGTGATTACATTTGAGAGCAATTGTTAGTTTTAGCCGGCCGGGTCGAGTGCTCTTGAGAGTTGCCGAGAAATGGCGCACCAAGAGGTTCCATACCTCTTGGTCTTGCTTGCGGTTTTGCGCTCGGTGGATTTTACTAACGCGAAAGAATCCAGGTTGTGACAATGGTATACTATGAGCGCGAATTATAAGAATATCATATAAAAACACAATAAATGATTTTTTTACTCTATTAAGAAAATGCAGCAAAATATATTCTAAGAGCTCCCCAGAAAGACGGTGAGCAAAGTCAGCAGAGCAAAAAACAATGAGAATATTTTAGTTTTATCCATGAAGCAAAAGTTTTTTTTTGTATGCTTATATACTTTTTGAACATTAAATTCTATTAATTTGCTACCTTTCTCGATATAATAAATTTAGAAAATGATTAATTTAAAACTACTTGAAAGTAAAAAGCACAATTCTTATTGAACCCTTACATTTTTATTCAGTTTGAATTTCGGAAATGATAATTTAATTTTTGTAAGCTAAAAAACATAAATTTTAATTCTTAAAAAAAAGTAAAAATTTCCTTATAGTATTTTTTATTTCTAGGTCATTTTAAAAATTAAATCAATACAAATTATTTCACCCTAAATATAAAAAAAAACTTTGTAAAATGGCTGTGATGACAAAAATGTGAGTGTCCTTATCCTTCAGTCTAAAATTAATATATTTCAAAAAGTTTATATTATGTTGATCACCTATTTTTCCGTCCCAAATCGCCTGAAGCATTCATTAAAGCTTAATAATATTTATTATTTTACATTTTATTCTTCTCAGTCGATAAAAAAATTTATAATTTGAAAAAGAGAAGAAAGGGTTTAAGAATAACTTAAAGTGGCCAATGTTGTCCAAAGAACCCAAGCTGTAATCGAGCAGCCCATTTCACAGTGGAAAGACGCCTCGTAAAAATTCATGGCAATCTGGGAGCGCAATCAAAACGGCTGATTTATCCGCCGATGTCGCGGAAGCCGGAAGGCGAAATTGCCTTCGCTCCCCCGCAGCCAGGCATTTATCAGAAAATGAGGTATCGTCTCGAGCCGCCCGCGCCTCTGCTGGCTATCTCCGTCTTCTTTCTTCCTTTTCCTCGCCGCCAGAAACAGACTCTCGCCATCTAAGCAGTCATTAACCCGGCCGACCCCTTTGAAGAAAGAACCCCTTGATGTTGCGAATTTCTTGTTTTGCACAAAAAGGTCGTTTTGCGAGGCAGTTTCCCGTTTGCTTTGTTCGTCACACTTGAGCCGAAAAAGGAGCAAACGGGTTGAATGAAGGCAAATAGTCGCCAAGCAAAACGTAAACAAACTGACATTTTGATCAAACGCCTGCTTCGCGAGAAGAAAGTAAACCACGCAAGGCAAACATCATTATGCTCCATAGTCGAGGAGAGTTTCCAAAGTTTTTTGGCTGCTTCTTCACTCTCTGACCAAGTTTATTTTTTCCCTGTCCATTGGCAGTTTGAAACTTTTCTTCTACTTTCGTAACTCGTTGTTTTATGGATGTGGAAAATTCGCCTGATTGATCTACTCGAGAGCACCGCATTTCATTAGATATTCATATTGGGTTCCAACTTTTCCTAAAGTAAAGATAAAAAGGCAACTATGCATTTAATTAGTTAAGAAAAATATGCTTTGAAGAAATGGACACTCAAGGAGATGATTACAGAAATGAAGAGATCGGGCTTTTCCATGTTGCAAAATTTATTTTTATTCTAGGGCCTTTTTGTTTTTGTTCATATAAACAATTTTTGCAACGCGGAAAAGCCCAATCTCTCTATTTCCAAAAGAAAATTTACCTAAAAAATACATGATAAAAAAATAATAATGCTTCAATATGTTCGTCCTGTTCCTGAATTTTTTTCCTAATAAATTTTTCATTTCTTTTGAGGTGACTTCAAATGTAGATAGGCTAGGATTGTAATTTTAATAGAAGTGGTAGTTTTTATTTTGTATCTCAGAGCATTCTCTATATGACAAAAATACATGAATGTATTGAAAAATGTTACTCCCATAACAGTTTAAGATTCATTAAACATAATTTTTTTAACTTCATTAATTTAACATTTTTCCTTTTCACGAAAATATTTAACCTTGTTTTGACTAAAATATCATCAAATAAACGTAATAATCAATTAAATTGATGTTTTTAGGTAATAATTCTAATTCAATGTTTTAACAAAGCTACCAGCATAACCTTTTTTCAATTAAATACTAATTGAACGTCATATTTCAATTAACCCAAGCATCTCCTCCTACATATTAATTAGCCTTCCGAGCGTAGTAAATGAAGTTCCTCGCGAGTCAACAAAATTGCAAATTAAATACAACGCCAATTACAAAAAGCAATTAGTTTTGTTGTGTATTATACTTCCTCAATTACGAGTGTTTTGCAGGCGCGAGCTTTAAATTTCATAGCCTATTAATTTCGCGGGCGCTCGACGCGGCCATTTAAAGAGCAACTACTGTGTGTGGTGCAGCGGCAGCGAAATGTAAGCAGTCTTGGCTGTGGCTGTGGCGCGCCATTCATCGCAATTAGCCAAAATGACACGGCAAGTGTGTGTGTCCCGCCGCTGCAGACATTAATAGTAGTTGTGACAATGGCGGTTGAAGCCGTTCTCAAGAATTAATTCTTGGCCGCCGCGATTCGCACACAAAACGAGCCGTAAAAGCAACAATAATCACGGCCACGATATCATTAACACATTCCCCGGCGCAACCAAATCTGCCGCTCGCTCGGCTTTTATTCTAATTAAGGAGGCGCACCCTGAATGCAAGTTGCGGCCGAGCAGACGAATAAATACAAATTCTCCCTCGGGCGCTGCCATTTAAGTAATTGCTACACTGCTCACGATAAATTTGGCCCCTCGCATTTCCCTCCTGGTCCCCCCAAGTTGGAAATAATGCATTTATGAAGTTGCTCCGTTTAGTGAAAAGAGCTATTTCTGGATACAGTTTCCTCTGACTATCCCAATGGATTTCCTCTTCATAAAATTACAGTTTGGCTTTGCTCACAGTTAATTAATACTTTTTTTAATTATTTATGTTCAAATTACTACAAAAAATTGGAAGTTATAAAAAAATGAATTGTTTAAAGAGAAACATAGAATGTTTGACACACAAAAAGCACACCTGCCAAACCAAAATTAGTCTTTAAGATGGCTTTTTTTAATCAAAACTATATATCGTTCTTTTTTTTTCGATAGTGTGGGTTTACCGCGGCGGCCGTGTCTCTTTTGATGTCGGGCGTTTTAGCAGACATCTGCTAGTTGTAAACCCTTTCTTCTCTTTTTTCTCCAATTTAAAAATTTTTGTACAGACCGAGAAGAATAAATAATAATAAATTTAACACTGTTTTATTTATACGAAAAGTTTCAAACGTAATTTAGAAATATTTCTTGTATTTCAAAATTTCCCGAGTTCAAAACTAGCTGCTGCTTTGGGAATTTAGGAAGCTTCCTTATTCCTTATTGATAAGTGTTCAAAAACAGTTTTTTTTTTAGTTAGAATTCTTAAGCAGAAAGATTTTTTTAATGAAACCAGAAAAAACTAGCGGAAAAAGAAAAAAAAATTAATGAAACAATATGAATTTCGGCTCACTGCAGCGGATGGGGTCCTTTTTATCTTTGAAGTTTTAGCAAAATTCTTGCTAGTGGTGGTGCCGTTTTGTCTAACAAATAAATTTTTATTTTTAAAATTGAATTTAAACAATTTGAACAGTTAAACAAAAATTTTCTGATAAAATTCATTCTACGATACAAAAAAAAATCTCTACCTTTTCATTATTTAGTCCGAATGTTGTTGTTCACCTCTATTTGAAATTTCACCCTCATCCCCCGGTGTTTACCAATTCAATCCACTCTCTGCTGGCAAATGTTTTTGCATCAATATACGGACCTTGTGCAAAAACACGTCGGCAACAAAAGCGTAATGAACGCTGTCGGTGCCACACACAAATAGTACAATTCGTTTGGACGAGAGAGCGCATTCTGCTTTTAACTTGTTCTGCACTCGATGGCATTGTCGCAAAAATTGCCCGCGGAGGGAATTTGCGTTAGCGAGAATCGCTCGGCACAAATGGGGAAACTCTCGCGGGCGCATTTTGCCGACAGGTGCGCGCGATGTTCGTTCGGAAACGCCGCCAATGAGGCGAACCACGCAAATTGTGCGGTCGTCGCCGCTGCTCAATAGTGTGAAAATGCCGCGTCCACTTTAATTAGGCCGCGATTAGTCAAGCCGAAATGCATGGCCTCCAAAAAAGGTTGTCACAGAAAAATTAGCAATTTCGGGAAATGGCCTCATTTTTCTCTCCAGTAAAAAGAGCACACGCCAAAAAAGGGTAAAATTTACAGGATTAAATTCTGTAGGGTGGGTCTTTGAAATATTCCCACAATGACGACAGGGAACCCCTTATTTATCAGAAAATAGACATCTGAAAATATTTCATCAGCAAATATACATCAGAACACAATGATTCCTTTTCCTGAAAATAATAAATCAGAAAACACAACAAGTGAATTTTAAGCAATTTGCAAACAAAATACAGTGGAATTTGTCCCTAAAAGTTTATAGCTAACATCATAATGATAAATTAATATTCCCAAATACTGAAAGGAGAAAAATTCAGTCATAACATTTTGATACTGTAACTCGGTTACTAACAAATACTTAACAAAATACTCTTAAATAAAGTCATTCTTTTTTAATATGAGAATAAAAATTATTTTTAATGCTGTAGTTTTAGTGAATTGAACAAAAATTTCCATTTTATGTAATTTTAATTCACCCTTGGGTTAAAATTTAATTGACTTGGGCTTGAAAAAGAGTATTTTATTTTCACAACTGCATTCAAAAATTAAAAGGAATGAATTTTTGTCTCAAAAAAATGGCCAGTGCTTTAAACTGGCAATGCAATTGATGAGAATTTCAAAGATTACAGCGCTTAAATAAATGTTGTGTTGCTTTATGATTTATAGGATTTCCAGAGTGACTTTTGTGGTTTGTTTATACTTTCGGTGTATTTTTTCCAGTTGACTGAAACGTTTGTTTTTGCTTTGTTTGCCTAAAAGCTATTTTTTCGCTCACCCTTTCTATCGGTGGCGGCCTCTCTCCGTTGTTTTTACCCTGCAAAACAAAACGGCTCGATTGATATCGGAGGGAAAAAGGGCAAAAATGAAAATGCCATCTGGTGCCTGATGGCGTGTTTGCGTGCGCAAACTGTGGCGATCGCTTTGTCTTGCCATCGGTGTCGCCAGACTCGGCAATTCCCTCGTGTGTCTATCTGGTCCAGCCAGCAAATGCAAATATCATGAGCCTACCTTGTTTCGGCGCCAGCCGGTTCCCCTTTGTCCGCTTTATTGCACAGAAACCGCCTCTTCACTCGCCGCACCAACCCTCTCTGTGCATGCACGTGCAGAGAGATAAAATTTTCATTGACGGAGGCCAATCGACTTAATTTCGTCGTGGCACTGCGCAAGAACGGTATAACAACCTCAATATCGGCAGACTGTTGGAACGTTTTATCTTCGGCGGGTTTTTGCGGCGCGAAACTTTCTTTTTTTGCCGAGCTTGGCAGAAGAGTTCGTGTATATCCGAGAGATACAGTTCAAGAGGAAGTAAATTTTGCATCCGCCAGACTTGACTGCCAAAATCTGCGACCACCAGCAACTTTTCCTAGAAAAAGTAAAGCAAAAAGCTGAGAAAAAAAATGCTGCAACTAGATTTTTAGCAAATAAAACACTGATCGATATTGTTGTTTTTTATAATATTTTTAATTTTTTTATTCAATTAATTTTATTTTCTTTTGGCTTGTCACTTCAATAAAATTTATCACTCCGAAGATGCACCGTCGAGTCTATGGATATTTTAACTCTAGTTTAAAAAAAAATTAGATTCAACATTCCCAGGTCAATTTTTATTTAATTATTTATTTACATCTTAAATCATATCAAACCTAAAATGGGTAAAAAAATTCAAAGCAAATGTATCTTCCATTAAATAAATTATCGTCCTTTGCATAGAACAAAAATGTTTTAGCTGGCTGAACGTTTTTGGGGCACTGTAACTTTTTGTTGCCAGACTTTCGTCATGGGGGTCTCACAAACAGTCTGTCGGACCCTCAAGGTCTAAGCAAGCTGACATGTAGAAATTGTGAATAGAAGAGACGCATTAGTTCCGACTAGCAGAATTCGTGTGACTACTCGTGTCTAGGTTGACGGAACAATAAGCAGGAGAACGCCTGCAGTTTCAAAGAGCGCTTTTTGCCACGCACGCAGGACATGCGGGTTGCCGAAACCATACTTTAGAATGTGCTCATTTGGATTCCCGGCACCGCCGACCGTAGCCTGTTTGCTAATTTTGAAATGTATAGCTCGGATACGGACCAAGGAAGACAAACACAAAGCAAAAGCATCGATTGCAATCACATGCAAGAATTATATTTTGAAAGAGAACAAGTCTGCTGCGATAACCTTAAGTTCAAGTTAAGTAATTTTTAAATTATGTTATTATTTGTATAATTCTTTTTAAGATCAATTTTTATTTTTAACGAGAAATTTTTCAAATTTATCTTCAGAACAAAATTATGTAACAATAAATTTTAAAATTTTGTGAAGTAGCCTTTTACTAATTTTTGAAATTTCTCTGCACATTCTCATTACTTAAAATCGTCCTACCACAAATTCATGTCAATTTATGAAACTTTTACTCTATATTTTTTACCTTTTGTATAAATTTTCACAGTATTGGGGAATTTTTTCCACAATTTGCAATAATGTCTAGATTTTGAATTTTTAGAAAGTGGAATGGAATTTTTTAATTGTTTTAAAATTTAAATGTGGTACGTCTTTTATTATTTGGGCCGTGCTAGAAATTAAAATTTTGAAAAAAAAAATGTAATTATAATAATTTTATTATTCCTGACAAAAACTGTTTTATTAAATTTCTCCTATTGGATCTTAAGTTATATTTTACTTTTCACTGCCTTTAAGCCTTAAATAGGATTAAAACTAAACAAAATATATCCGCTTTCCAGACGTTCAATAATCCATTTTTTCCCCTCTTAAAAACCTATATCTTTGCATAACCTTGACCCTTGTAATCCGTCACATTTGCTTGCAAACGCATTCAACCGCGAGTAAGATTTATTCAGAGGAAGTGAACCACTTATGCGAGGGTCAAGTATTCAGCGAAACAAATCACCCGCGTCAGAGCAAAACCAGCCAGCACTGCATTCGCGTCCGACCACACATTGGTCAAAATGATTGATCCGCCGCTCCGCCAGACGTAAATGGAGCTGCTCTGTTTGAATTCCTCGGAAACCTTTCTCCGAAATTCGACGTGTTGTTGAATTACGCGGCGCAACTGAAAGGACTGTAATGGAAACATCTCTTTGGTGCGAGTGTAACATCCCCAGAGCTGCGCCGCAGCCATAAATATAATCTCACTTTGCGCCTCTCTCTCTCGTGTGTGCGAGCCTAAAATAATACGGCCGCCTGCAAAGTGCAAACAAACCTGATGCTTTTTGCCACACAACATGCGCGCACGTCGCTAATGCATAATATCAAGCAAGCCCGTCGAGTGCCGCCGGTTATCCGTGGTGTAACATTTCGCTGTTCTCGGCGGCCGCTCCCCCCTCGTGGGAATTCTGACCTGCACGCATTAATTTCGCACACCCGAAATATGCAGCTAACGCGCGAAGTTTGGTGCTTCCAAACTCCGGCTCAGTCAATGACGGTGGCGAGGGTGAAAGTTAAACTTGGGGGGGTGCAAGCCAGCTAGGTATGTTCCAGCATTTGTAGAAACCAAGCCGAAAGTTTTTCCTAAAAATTTTTCCCATATTTACAAATTACGGAAATTTCTTATTTGTAGGCCCGTGCATTTTAGTCGGTTTTTAGGAACCAAAAAGTATTTTGACTTCTATACTTTGTGTTTGATTTTACAGAAATTTAGTCGCCTTTTCAGGTGGTTTTTGCGAGAATATTCGGTTTTATTTGCTTTTTTTTAATTTGGATTTTACGAGAGCAGCCATAAAATTCATGAAAATATTATTTTAACAGATTTTTTTTTTTTATTTTTTTTAATAGATATTTTGTTGAAAAATTCTATATTTATAATGTTCAAAAAAAGCTCAAAAACATATTTTGCCGTTATTGAAAAATTATGAATTTTTCAACCATCTGATTCCTCATTTAAAAAAGGTGAAAACATAGGTTTTTTTAGTGTCTACTTATTTCTATGTAATTTATGTTATGTGACTAAAATAAAAGAAAATATCACCTCCCCTCTTATTATGAACCATAAACTTATGCACATTTCATGCACTCCCTTAAGCGCGGTTCTCTTTATGGCTCAATTTTCATATATTATCTTCGGTCAATATGTATCTATTCTTATAAATTTTACAGTATATTTAGATCATCAACAGTTAAAAAAACCATTTTGACTTTTAATTTGGGAGCGGAATGTGATGTGGTAAATTGTATATATTATTGTATATTATATTATTTATTATCTTATTACATTAAAATTTTTATTTAAAGAAGCCGTTTAAAATTATTACTTAAATTTCTTAAATTATATTGAACCTATTAAACAAAATTATGAGATTATTCTCTGAAAATGCAATTTTGTTTTACGTCGCTTTATTTAGGCACAACGCTCAAAATTTTGTTACAAAATAATACTTAAAATCGTTTTTCTATGATAAATATTTGCTTATTTATCAATTTAAATGTTTTATTTAAATATCAAATAAATAAGAAAATCTATTTTGTGATCAAGGGACTAAAAAATTATTACCTGCCCATCCCTACTATTTGCATATTTAAATATGTCTGCATTTTGTTTCCAAAAATAACTTTTGTTAAGTAAGTAACAGTTATAAAAACAAAATTGAGAAAGTTTTCTTTAGTGCAATTGAAATCTTTGCTTTTTCTGTGTTTGCAGATAAAGAGGTGTTGCATTGAAAAATTTCATAAGTCTCTCTGCTGCGACTGAATACAATTTGCGGATTGGGAAAAAAACGCGCAGAGCCAATACTTGTTTGGCAGTAAATACCGCTGTGATATGATGATGCAAAAGCGGCTGAATGAAAATCGATATGCGCAAAAAGTTGGAGAGCTCTGCTCTCAGTCTTTTCAATACACAAATCGCACCCGTTCGCTGCGTCTGTCTCTCCTCCTTCGGCATTAAAGTTATCTTTTTGCTCGAGTGGCGGAACCCATTTTATTATTACCAACAATCAAAAGAGGTGGCGAGGAATAAGAAAGAAAGAAAGTAAGTTTCTCCCTGGGAAAGACCTTTGTGAGGAATGGGTTTGTTTTGTGCAGTCGAACGAGAAAGTCCAATAAATTTGGTCAGCCGAGCGAATTCGGAAAGCTCTCGCAGGGCTGATTTCAAGATTTTGCGATTCACGCACCAAAGTTTCCATCGCGTTGTAAAAAACTTGGTGTTTTTCCTGTTTGCCGCGCAGATGGAAATCCCTGGCTGCGTGTTTGTCCTCTCCGGAAGGAAAAGCAGCTCCATCTTATTCCGCAACCTTGGCGTGCAAGCGGGTTTTATTATTTGAAGAGAAAAGAAAGAGTGTCAAAAGGCGTACGAAGAATGTGGAAATTGCATTTCACAGACGAGCAATTCCTGCAAGATGAATTACAGACATGACTCATGAAATTCAGCTCTTGCGCTCGCGCTTTGTACATTTACAATGTTCTCGTCTCGGCATCTGGAGAATATGGGGAAACTTTGAATGTGTGAAGAAGCAAGTTTCTTCATTCGAAAATGCCTCCAACTTGCAATTAATCCTAAGGGTATTCATGACAGCTCCACATGCAAATAGATCTAGTTCAACCTAAAAAAGTTGGAGTTTGAAAGAGTTATGAAATTGTGTAGTGAGCGTCGCATGAAGTTTTAGTTTAAAATAAAAGTTTTATTAATGCCAGACATGCCAGTATTTGAGTTTAAATTCAACTTTTCCTCAATGGGTATTGTGAGATGTTTATTGTTTAAGAAAAAATCCTTCTCCACATGTTTCGGCCATAATTCGTGAGCTGTGAAATCATTTTGACAAGAATTAGAACAAAAATCAATCTTTTTTCTTCCAAAGTAACAATTTTCCGAGAAAAATTTAAAGTGATATTTTGTCACAAAATAATTTTGAACACGAAATTTGACATCAGACAAATTAATTTTTATAATAATTTTGGTCAGACTTGCAAAAACCATCGCGGAAAAGCCGACTTTGAATTCAAATCACCATGAATCAACCCTCGATCGTGAAATTCTATTGCAAAATATATAATTAATATTGCAATTTCCGATTTTGCGATCATTTGATTATTTTACATTTTCACCCAAAAACATTAACTTACAAAGTGCCAAAGATTACAAAAGTAAAAATGAATTATGCATTAGTTAAATCGAATTTAATTGAAAATTAACTCCCCTCTCCTTTTCTTTTATTGATTGGATTGAATTTTGTGATTTCAGGTGGCTGCAGGTGGCTGATAAAATGCGGCCAACTTTGGCTCAAGAAGCGTACAGTCTGTTTTCACTCAGGGTTGGCCTTTTGCTCGCATTGCTGGACAGTACGAGCTGCGTGTCCACGTCGTCGTCCTTCGCCGATTCCACCATTCCGCCTGCACAGAGCAACCAGACGGACTCGGCAGGTCCGTACCTGGCGCACCAGCACCAAGAGAAGGAGCCCGAATGTGAGTTTATTGATTTCGGCGGCGTGAGCGATATTTCATTCATGGCGCAGAAACAAACTTGCTTATTTTCCAGCCTCTCCATTGCAAAAAAGAGAGAGCGCGCTCCGTCGGCTCGGAAGCAATTTTCACAGTAAATGAATGCGAATTTAGACAATAATTGTGCGCTCGGCTCACGCACGCACCATCCCTTTTTAATTGCTTCGGGCAACTCCCCAGTTGTGTTATTTATTTGCAAACGCATACCAAGTTTTCAATTTGGGAAATTAATTTGCTTGGTTAATAATAATAAAATTTGAACGGCAACTCGACTCAATCTGATTGTAAAGCTTCAAATTAACATGGCTAACATAGAGCTGGTTAAATAATTTTTTTTAATAAAAAAATAAAATTTATAGGTCTTCTTGAAAAATAATTGTATGATTATTTATTTAATTTACTTATTTAATTATTATTACAATTATTTAATAACTTTTTATTTATTTTATTTTTTCAATTACTAAGCAGTTATCGACGTTTCTATATTGAATTAATCAAAGTGCAATAATAATGTGAAAAATGCTTAGTGTGTTTCAAAGTAAATACATATAATTTTATCACGCTATAATGAAATCAATTTAATTACACCTTGCTTTTCAAAGCAATAAAAATAGTCCTTGGATCGAATAGGATTTGGTGAAGGTGTCAATTTTCATTCTAATGTTTCTTTAAATTTGATCAGTTTAAAAAACCTTGTTACTAATTATTGATCAAACTTGCTGATTGAAAAAATTTCCCCTTGAAATAGATGCTTTACTTCTTATTATATATGATGACTTCAAACAATGTATAGAATAATTTTTAAAGTTCACTCTTGACGCTCTCTGCTTTTTTTCCAAACATTTATTTTTATTTTTTGGAATATGACTTTATAATAAAACTCAGCATGTACAATTGTAAAAAGAGGTTAAAAATAATTTTTGACATGAATTAGAACTATTAGCTATTTATAAATAAAAATAAAACTTATTTTTCCTGTTGAGCTTTCAAAGAACGTGAAATGGATATTTTAAAATAATTTTATTTAATGCGCCAATTCATTCCAACTCTGCCGTTGGTAACGTGGTTCATTATTGTGCACATTTAATAAATTTTCCTCATTTTCATTTGCCTAAAAGTGACACTGAAACGTGAGGACGAAAAACATGACAAATGTACGCACACAACTCCGGCAAAAAATGATGAGACTGCAGCAACTGGTACACGCCGAGTTGTCCAAATGCGAGTACATTTTTAAATTTCATTTGTCAAAAAGTGACGTTGTCAGGCAAGAGAGAGAGAGAAAGAAAGACGCAGCTGCAAAACGAGGAGAAAAGTGATATTCGTCCAATCCACTTTTTACTCGGCGCTCGTTGCTGGCTGGAATTAAATTTGCCTCTCTCGTCTCGCGAGCGAAAATTTCTCGCGGGGCTTTTAAATCGCTTTTCGTGCAGCGACCTCGGAAAATACAAGTTTGGTCGACCAGAATTTTTATTTTCCATCCACAAAGACGAACACGTGCCGCACCAGGAACTACAATGCCTCGGGCTAATGATGCAGATTGGCTGCGATAAATTTGCATTCAAACCTTGCAGCCTCGGTGCGCGCCCGGCTCTAATTCATGCAGTGCAATTAGCATACTAACATGCTCTCGAAATCTGCAAACGGAATCTGAAATTGCACACACGGTGAATTTTTAATTCGAAATTGCTGCCAATCGGCGAACAAAGGATGAATTTTTAATCGGGAAATCAATCGCGCGCTTCGGATAAAATGAAACACGAGGCCTTTTTAATCATGAATGCTCGGCAAAGGGAAAAATAACGCAATAATGGGGCTTTCGTGTTGCGCGTACACAATGGGGTTAATTTGTTGTGCAACTAACTAATCGCACAAAGAGGAAACTCTCGTTTCAAAAGCTCTCCGATGTGCCGTTTGATTGCCGGCTATTGTTCCAAGGCAAAAAAAAAATAAAAATATAGATGGAGCGAGCAGAAATTGCCTGTGTGTGCGAGTCGCCGTGTTTCAAAAGAGACCATTTATTATTGTTTCTTTATTTGTGTAATTATAAAGAGTGCTTTGAAATCTGCTTTTCTGCAACAATTCCTTTTTGATTAATAAAAATTGTTTTCAACATTTAAATGTAAACAATGTGGACAAATAAACAACAACAATAATAATTCAATGAAGCGACATAAGAATTATTTTTGTTTCACAAGATCTTAGCAACATCATAATAAAGATTAAATATTATCCAATTTTTCTATTTAGAAAATATTGATTTAAATACAAATTTTTGACAACCTTGTAAGCATAAAATGCATCAGGACAACCAAAAAGTTCCAGCCAAACTTTAATAAATTGCTTCATAACATAATTTAGAGAGAGGGAAGTTTTTTTTCCACCCTCGAAAACACTTTCGAGCAAGAAGGGTTACGGACCATTAATTAAAGCAAGTCTACCGCCAAAAAATAGCATCTTCCTTCCAGTTTCCTTTTAAAAAAGCAACATGCGCATTTACCATAAAAATTCTAATTACTGTAAATTTGCTGTGCCAAACTTGGGTTGGCGCCGGAAAGTCTCAAAAGTTGGCAACCGAGTGCGCTCCACAAGTTTACCCCAGTGACCCGTTGTAGCAGAGAGAAGGCTTTGAAAGTACATGTTTGTACGTTAAGGGGCTCACCTGTGCATATTGAAAGCAGCAAGGCTCTTCTTTTGAGGGGACGAACAGACTCAAGTGCACATCTAAAGCACACACATATACGCACAGCCGAGTTTAAAACATTATGCATGAGCGCTCGATCAGAGAATGAACCCTGCCTCTGTTTTGACTAACAAAGTAATGAACAACAATTTATGCTCATCATCGTATAATCAATGTGGCCTGACATTAACTAACCCTGAAAATCAATTAAGCAGTGCGGCAACACCGATGTGGAAACTCAAAGGGATCAGATTATCACCTCTGAAAAATTCGAGCCGAAAGAAAATAGATCGAAAATTCCAACGTAGACTCTAATTGTAAAAAAAAGGAATATTAATATGGAAAAAAAATGCTTTAAATTTTTATTCTCAGCCTGAAACAATTTCATAATTTATGGAGCAGTAAAATCAAATATTTCATAATAAATTTGATTTAAAATTATTGCCAAATATTTCATTAATTGTCTGATAGAGAATTCGTCCTCAACGTTTCTTTTCCCATTGATATTCGTGCCTCGTCCTGACATGGTGTTTTTCACCTTTTCCCTCTGGGCTTTTAGGAAAACTGTTTATTTACCGTGTGGGTTGTCGCTCGCGGCGACAAAAATCTCACGTCGCGTGTATGTAGGTCAGACAAGCCGTTGTGCACCAAGTTTCGTTGTGCGCCATAAAAATTAGCGCGGTCGCATTAATCCGGGCTGACCTGCACTCGTGGATGGCTGACCCGGCGCGGCCACACACTCACGCTCGAGTGCACAAAGCACTTTTTCTCTTTCAAGTGCACACACAAGCTAATTACGACTAATGCTTCGGAGGAAAGGGTGCAGTGTGCCGTAAATTAAAGACACTCGCAAGTATTTATCTGGATGATGTGCAAAGGGATGAGAATTGCAAATTAATTATTTTTTCAAATTCAAATCACCAAAAAATGTCCCTTAAGTTGAATTACGAAGAAAACAAACTTGGTGCACCAAACTTTGAGAATAATATGTATAAACATTGCAATTGCTTAACAAAAAAACGTATCAAAGTTTTGATGCTTTGTTAGAATTAAGCCATTTAAAGCTTTCCTTAGAATAAGATATTGATCCACTGTAATTTCTGCACGTTGTGTGTATCAAGCTGTTATTTTTATGTAATTTTAATTTTTTAGCTTTTCATTGAACTAGAAAAATAGCCTAGTTCAACTATATTCCAAATTCCTAGATCCAGTAATTATCCACATCATCCTGATTTATGGCAATTAAAAATCATAAAGTATTCAATCCAATTGGAGGAGAAAAAAGCTCAAATTTTGTATCACCTCCTTGCCTTAAACCATGCGATTTTTCCCCTCTTACTTTAAAATTGTTCCTAGTTTTGAAAGTTCCACAATAAAATATTCCATAAATATAGTTGCAAATTGTGTTTTTATATTGTTTATATATTATTATCTCAAATTTACACTCTATAGTAAGCAATTAAGTTGTAATGAACATATTGGGGGATAATCACATGCTAAGTTAGCACCAGCAAATCCCATAAGAAAGTTAGCATGTTTCCTAAAAAAATTTGAATTCGCGCCCCAAATTTATTTCATGCAAATTAGCTCACTATACCGTTCAAAGGCATATATTCCAAAAAATATTTATAATTTATGAAACATTTAAATGAAATCAATATTAAATTTGCTTGTGGTGTTCAGTGGTGTTGATTTTACTGAGGGAATGGTTTTTAATATTTTAGTGGAATATTAAATTTACGAGTTATAATCGATTTTATTAAACTTAACATCGAAATTTCCTGATTCTTCAAAATGGATGTTCTTTGAAAGATAAAATATTTGCGAAATTTTTCTTGTTCCACAGTCGAGCAAGTATGATGTACAGATTAATTAATTAATTAATTCAAAAACTTATAAAATTCTGATTCCTGATCATGTGCCTCTTCTGTATGTTGCAGCTGTAACCTGCTACACGTGTGTCAATGTGTCGGACAACTTGATATGTAATCGATTTGCGATTGATCGTCCGTGTCCCTCGGGTATGTTTTGCACAAGCTTTGCCTTTCTTGCTTGCATCCCGTCTTCTCTCCCAAAAACTTTCCACTCTCATTCCAGGCCCGAGGAAAAAAAGCGAAACAAACTTTGACGCCTACTTTGCAGCGCGCGTGCAGATTAGCCCACCTAGCTTGGTTGCACCTGCGGATTATTTGCAACTTCTCTTCCGTCCTGTGTGTATAAATTTTTTTGTGATAAACGACTCGTTCGCACCGGCTGCTTTTGTATACGTTTAGTCGCTCTCGTTCCAGCAAAAATGACGCATCCGCAAACCATTTTTCAAAAGTGGGTCAAAATGCTGTTGAAAAAGGAGGATGTAATTTGAAGTAAATCAGCGGTTTGACTGATTTTTATAACCAAAATAACTCGCAGTGGAATCCAAATTGTTTTCAAATAAAAGTAAAATCTTGGAATAAATTTAAATTTTTCTCAATGAGAAAATTATATTGAGATACAAACGAAATCTTCACAGATAATGATTACTATCGATTTCTGATTTTTCTTAAAAATATAGTAATTACTTGCTAATTATTATTATTATTAATAATATTATCAACGATCACTTTTAATTTGAAATTCACCACTTTCAATTTCATCACATTTTTATTTTTTATAATGAAAAACACCCCTTCAATTATTAATTCATTGTAGATAAATAACAAACGATTTGCTGGATTTTAAAATAGATCAACCGCAAAAATTTACAAATAAATCGCTTTCACTTTTTGGAAGAAAAATCGTGGGCCACCGCTTAAAATCGCCTTTCACGTCCGCATTGCCCATAAATAACATGGATTGGGCTGGTCTCTGCGAAATAATTACTTTTCTTCCACGGTTTGCAGCGGCAGCTACTAATCCAATTTGAGCAGCTGCGGAGAACAGGTCGAATTAGTTGGCGGGGATGAAATTAGCACACCGGTCGGTGCTCGCCTCGGCCAGATTAGCCCCCGTGCGAATAAATGGTATATATCGGGGCGGCCCTCTTGAAACTTGGCCACTAGAATGCGAAGAAGAAGAAGAAGAGTTTGCTTTCGGGGGCGCTTCTTGTGCCGGTAAGTTTGTCTTCAATAGAGACGGCCAAGTTAACTTTATGATTCGGAGCCGGTGACAAGGAAGAGGCCATTTTCAACACTGGGATCAAGAAAAGGTCGGCGCCGATGTATGGCTTTGCGTGCGACCGACGCACCAACTTTCTTTGAGCCTCTGAAAGGGCCTCCTGCACTTTTAATTAGAAACTTCTTCGCGCCAAATTGCAAACAGGAAAAAAGTGAAAAGTTAAGTGGGGGCGAAGCGCTTTTGCATTCACGTCGTGCGGTTTCGCTCGGGTGCAACTAACGGCCCTCGTCGTTTAATCAGAATACGACGTGGGTCTCATTTCGACTTGGTTTGTTTGCGACGAGTGCTGAGTTTGCGTTTCGACGGCACACGCAGCTCTTCAAAGTACTCACAGAAATTGGAAGAGAAGTTGCAAATAATTCCATAATTTCACCGTCTCCACTCAATTTTATTACCGTAGCTTAAAAGGTATTGAAACGGACTAATGAAATAAGTTTTCATCATTATAGGCTGTAAAAACTGCTTAATCAAAAGTTTGTGGTTTCGTTTTCCTCTTGAGAGAGATGAGTTTTTTATAAATTAATCCATCAGCAATGACTAAAATTGCTCATTTGCTAGTATCATAACTCCAAATTTTAATTTGTATTGTTGAAACCTGTTTTTAATTTATTCACCGTCGTTTGAACCAAGTTCAATAACAAAGAAGAATTTGCCATGTAAATTATTTTTATAAGAAGTTTCTAGAAATTTATGATTAAATTAGAATACTGAATCAAATATGTCACACCATTGTTAAATTTAGAAACTGCTTTACGACAAAAAATGTAATAAATTTTTAATTTAATAGAGTTAATTTAAACTGTAATAATTTTCGTAATCCTACGATACAATTCTTCTTGGTGGCAATTTCACTGTTTTGCAATTTTATAAACAATGAATTCTTTTCTTGGAAGATGTGCAGCAGCAATTTCAGGCTAATCAATCAAATTATTTAGAATAATATTGATTGTAATTGTTAAATTTCCAGTTTCTTCGTGAAAGTGTCTTATTCTTTTTGTCTGTTCTTTCCCCCAGTAGCGTATTTTTGTGCAAAAATCAATACTTGGAATCATGCAAAATGTGCCTTGTTTTCCAGGTGAAGTGTTCTGCCATACTTTGCACATAATGGATTCCCACGGCGGCAGCGTAATAGTGCATAAAAAGTGCGCCGGCCCCAAAGAATGCTCCCCTGCAACGGTCGGTTGCCTCGATATTGACTCGCAAAGAGTAAGTTGCTCGCTCCCCATGGATTTCTACCTCGCTTCGCATCATATTTTTTTTTCTGCCATGAAAAATGACCAACCTGAGCTTTCTTTATTTTCCATAAGTTCTTTTTTTTTTCACTTCCCTTCGATGTGAATTTTTCTTTTTTTAATTTAACGAAATCAATAAGTCCATAGAAAAGTTTTAATGAAATCTGATGTCGAACGGCAGATCACTTAAATTTTGATCGCCTTCCGAGCTTGCCCCTCATAATTACACGCCTTAAAAGGTTTATCTCGGCGTGATCTCGTCCTGATTTCCCCTAAAAACTTTGCCCTCTTTCGCAACAAATTGAATTAATGAACGAATCAATAAAAGGCGTCTCGCTCGCTCCACCAGAGAGATTATTAAAATAATAATGGCACCGTCGGCAGCGGCAGTAGGTGGAATAATAAATTCCATTCATAAATTCATTGTTCGCAAAAGCGATTCCCAGCGGTGAGATAATTTCCGCTGCTGATTTATTCTCGAACGGCTTTTTATTATTATCGGAACGCGAAGCCTTCTCTCGCTCTGCCGTCCTCTTGAATTAAAAAGGCCGTTTGCAGCAGCGCTATTATCAGTTAAACATCGTGCGCAGCCCTTTTTCGCGCGAGTCGCCAGGGCCCAGATTAGGAAACCCGGCATTTGTCCTAAATATTTTGCAATTTATAATGAATACTTAAACCTAAGTAAATTTAACTGCCCTTAAAACTTAACTACATTCTACGTCGTTTACTAATTTATTTTGTTGTTACAATTCGTCCTTAATTTTTATTTAATTTTTTATTCGTTCCAAAACTATAGCATATTATTTTAATGCAGCCGTCATTAAAAAATTTCAGTCCTTTAGAAAATAGCACTATATTGATTTTGAAATAATCCAACCTCCAGCAGATGCAGTCGCATCATTTTTATTGGACCTCTCATTGATGTTCATTTTATATTACAATTTTGTCTTTTGACCGACAAAATCTGTCAAAATGATCGATTTTTAAAGAAATATTGGTTATTTATTTTTCCATCATAGAGCCTTATCATTTAAAATTTTTGTCATTTTTAACAGGAGATAATAAAATCACTCTAAGGTATTATTTCAAGAAACTGAAAATTTTCCGCCTGCCTCTGCAATCACATTAATTTGACTTATAAAAATACAATTTTAACCTAGAAACTGTTAATAATCAATTTGTTAATTCTGGTTTGATTTTTTTTTTTATCAAGAAGCCACAAATAAAAGCTCTTTATTACCATCGGGACAATTAATTTTGATATTCAATTACAATCTTTTTCGAGACCAGCGCTGGCGCCCCCAGATTACAGCAGCTGAGGCAGATAAGAAGGAAATTATACGAGCGGGGAACGTCCCTTGAATAAAAATCGGGCGGAAAGAAAGGGGCTCTTAAATAATCTGAATTCAATTTATTTTAATGGATATAAAGAAAGAAAGAAATAAAAGTGCAGTGTCGGTGGGGTGCATAGGGCCAATTGTCAGCGCGCCGGAGACTCCACTGGTGCTTAGTCTTGCTTAAACTTTGGGCAAATTTATAACGTTTCAACGCGCGGCTGCGGCGGTCTTTCGTCGCATAAATCCCTTTTTATACTCTTGTGTAGGCGGAAACGCCTGCGGCGGGCGCGGAAAACGCGCACAAACGACGACTTGCTTTCGCGTGTCTCGGCACACGCACAATTTATTTTTGTGTTTTGCATTCTTCTCGTTATTCCTCATTACTTCTGCCCCGATTCAGAACGAGACGATTCACGTACGCAAGAAAAGTTTTATGCTTTCCTACTGTAAGCTATGAAAAGTAGTGATGCAGAATGTTTTATGTTCCATTTCTTTGAATCTTTCCGAAAATTCGTCCTTTTCACATTAATATCAATTAAGTGTTTCTGGATCCAGTTCTTGAAAATTACGTTAAAGGTTGAATTCTGGAGATGTAAACGGTGCACACACAAAACTTTTTGAAATATTTAAAGGGCATGAAAAACAATTTTTCTATGTTTTAATGTTCCATAATTTACTAGCAATGAATATTAACTTTCAACAAAAATAAATCTTTACTGAAGTTTTATCTGAATCTTCAAAAAAATTTCATAAAAGTATTAAATAAAAAAATGCTAACTGTGAAAATGGACAAACAAACAAAACACTGCAATGAATAAGCTTTTTTAATTCTTAGGCTCGAATTTTAATTATCTTGTATAATTATTCATCATCTTCATTACATTATTATTATTATTTTCCTAGCAAATATGATTTAAGGAATTAAAAAAAAAATGTGAATTCAAGTTTCTTAGGGTTCTGTCATTTCCATAATAAAAATTAGTGGGAGGAATTCAAAATTTGTATAATGAAATGCAGAGAATTTAATTTATTTTAATATTAATTTTTGTTTGTTTGAAGAAATTGACACTCGAAAAGATGTTCATGGAAGTGAAGAGATCGGGCTTTTCCTCGATGCTGAAATTGTTTGTATTCAAAATAAAACGGCTCCACCAATTTTTACCAATTTTTGCAATGAGGAAAAAGCCCGATCTCTTCATTCTGCATTCACAATAATTTTTGTTTATTAAATTAAAACTTTTTATGTTTATAAATTCCTACCACTTCTATAGTTTTAATTTGGACACAACAAAACCCTGGGTTTTATAAGTACCAGCAGACCGCAGGTCACCTTTTGGGGTCATAATTGTCCTTTATTTTGTCATTTTCTTTTCTTTGCAACACGGTTTGGCCGTTTTCTTATTTCATTTTAATAATGAGAATTGAATTACATTTAATTTGAAATGATGGTTTAAGACTGTAATAAATAATTTTCGGGAAAACAAAATCAGTTATTGTTTATAAAAAAACTAACATTTTATATTGTTTAAGTGCGCACACGTCTGCGAGCGGGCACAAAAATTACATCAACTTATCCGGTCACGTTGCGCGCACAAAGCATGAATTATGTAATACGGGGGTAAAGCCCAGCAGCTGCAGCAACAGCTTTATTATCGCTCGGATTCACCCGCCCGGACGGCGAGTGCGGGCAAGAGAGACCCTTTGCGAAATCGTGTTTGGACTACGTCTATATTTTGTAGGCCAAGTGGTCTGAAACGGTGATGGTGCATCTCGCTTCGATCGACACTTGCTATTAATTAACAAAGCCGGCCGATAATTAAGTCAGGGGTGCGCGAATTTCCGTGCAGTGCGCGGATGAACCACTTGTTTGAACGCAAAAATAATTCCCAGAAATTTACTGCTTGGCTCTCTCTGGCAATTATTCGAGTGCGAGCACGGCGGCGCGAGAATGATGTTATTTGCCCTTGAATTATTTAACGGCGCCGTTTCGCGCTCGCCTCCGCGAAATTAAATCCACCTTTCTCCCTCGGCACGCACTTTTTTTTGCGTCGGCATGTTTTACTGCTGCTGGAATGCTTTTAACGCGCGTTTGCACTGCTTGATGAGCAAATTTGTAATTTCGCACAAAGAGACTACTTGGTGAGGGCGGTTGATGGAAATGAAATTATTGCGCGCCTTAATTTTGCAGCGCCAGGGTCAAACGCCGCAGCAGCAACTTCAAAGGGGAACAATTTTCTCGACAAGTCAACTGGTCCGTTAAATCTGTTGGACATTTGATTACCTCTTTTTGGTTAGATGAATTTGATCCATTTTACCTCCTCAAAGTTGTGTTATATAGTGAAATTTTAAACTTTTTAACTCTAGAACGTATTCTGTGATTTGAAACAAATTGATTTAACTTATTTCTTTAGACATCAAGCTGCTGGCATATAAGAAATTATTGAAAAATTAAAGCATATTTTAAGTGTTAAAAAAAACCACTTTAAACAATTTTCTTCCCTGAAATGGTGATGTAAATTTTCATTCGGCTTCTCTTTGATTGATTTTGTGAATTATTTATCATTGAAGTAAAAAATATAAGAATGTTCCGACTGCAGACTGCAGCTATAATTCATGAGAGCTGTGAAATTATTTTGGCAAAAAACAGTGAAAAAATCAATTCGTGTACAATTGTAGCTGCTGTAAATATAATTTTTCCATAAAAAAATTTTGAAAAGATTGATTTTTTGTTATATGAATGTTACAGGCTTGAGTCACAAACTGTGAATAAAAAGTAAAAAAATAATATATAGATAATAAATAATAATAATATTAAACTACCGAAAATAAAACAAATTAAATTTACCGATGGATTGAAAGAGGCACTCTTTTGTAAATTGCAGGGAAAATTTGGAGAAGCAACAAAATCACGTTTAAAAGGAAACGACGGAGAGGAAAAGGTGGTTGGTCCTTTTGTGCGCGACAAACTACTGCACACAATGAGCACTCGATCGACGGCGGCCAGCGTTTGCTGCAAAGAAATCAAATTTCCGGTGTTGTCAGTCGCAAATCAGAGGCAATCGTAAAAACGACCGGCCTTTCGCGATGGCAAATTCGCGTTGACCTGCTCTCTGGGTGGGTAGGGTGCGTGTCGCCAATACCGAGTGAGCGCCACTCATCAGAGCCTGAATGGACCTGAGAGTGGAAAACGCAGCCGGCAGTCCAAAGTCGCCGGCGGGGGTGGCTGCTCTGATGGTTAAGCGCGCAAAAAATAACAGCCACACTAAAAATAAGCGCTCTTATACTTGACGTGAGATGAAATTTTGAGTGCCCAAGTCAATTTAGTGCTCGGCAAATATATATATAAAAAAAAGAGAATTGGGGGATCAAATGGCGCACCAGCTTGTATTGACATTCTCGACAAGAAATTGACAAGTTTGTTAGGTAGTTTCGGTCTCTATAAACATCGATTTTTTTGCTCTCTTCAGGAGGCACGTAAAAAATGTTGCTCTCCAAGATAAGAAAAAAGCATAGAAAAGTTTGAACAATGCCATTAGCACTAACAAAGCAAGAAAACCAATTCTTTATTCACTGCAGTCCAATTTTCACATAGCATACAGTTTTTTTGGCATTTTTTTTTTCGTCAAAAGGACTAAAAAACATTCAATTTTAATATCGAAACATTGACTTTGATGATGGATATTTATTGTTTTTTTTTTTAGGCTTTCCTGTTGAAATGAAATCAGCGTTTCTTAACTTCCAATTCACGGCATTTTCTTAATCTGCAAATGAATGGTTAAATTAAATTTACTTCTAATTTTAATTATAGAATTACAACAATGATAGTTCTTATGATAACGTACTACAACATCTTTAACATCATCATTAAAAGAACCTCAAATTTTAAACATATTTTAATGCAAATTATTCATCTTCATATTTTATAACATTTGCGAAATACGTAGAAACTGCTCCACCTTTAGCTATCGAAACGGTACAGGTCCTCTTTCATAGAAGAGAACTGCCTGAAATGATTATTTAAATAGCAAGGAAGTTGTGTGAATTTTAAAATGTTTAAATTAAAGTTAAAAAGCTTTCTACATTAACTCAAGAGAGGTATCTAGGAATTGGTTTGCCAGATGGATCATAAATTTACAAAACGATGCCTTCGATTGCAGAAGTTTCCGGGGGGAAAAATCGCCTGAAGTAAGATATTCCTGTGCACACTCAGGGGTAAAACCCTCCTGAATTAAATAACTCGTCGGCAAAACTGGTGCGCGCAAAAAAAGGCGGCGTTTCCCTCCTCGGTGGCCGCAGCATGCGGTCGGCCGCAGCCGCGCTGAATTATTCAAATCCTTGCACGGAACTGCACTCGCCGCGCGTTGTAGAATCCATTACAAGCATGTCTGTCGCAACATAAACCTCGCGTGGTCCAAAATAAATCAAGCCGCAACAGGCGCACTCTGCTCTGGAAATCCGGCCGCGGATGCTCTGACTAAATAAGCTTAAGCGCGCAAACGGGGCCGACTTTTTAATTTTTCACTCTGCATAAAAAAAAATAAGAAGGAAAACCGGCGGTGCTTATGCTTGCAATCAACTCCCCTGTTAATTAATTTGCCTCCAACGACTTTCAAGATCTTAAACTGCCTTTAATTATTCACGCCCAATTAATTCTGAGCAGATAGGATTATTTATATAAAATTTTTCGGCTTATTGTGCAGTGAAGTTATTGTTTAAATTTAATGTGGTTAGTATTTTAGAGTTGGTGGAAAAAATCAGAAAAAATGATATTCAAAAATATAATTAAACAACTAAAAAAATATCCATCGAGGATATTCCCAACTTCAAATCAAAAATTATGAATAAAACCGTTAAAACGTTCATTCTTGCAAAAACAGGTACAAAATAAAATTATGCTTTTATAAATTTTAATTTTTTTTTCTTCTGCTTAGAACACAAATTTATAATCATTATTTTAATAATTTAGAATTATTACTAAAACTAAAACCAAAAGAAGCGAGGACAATTTTGTTCAACCCTTTTTTTTATAAACTCTTTTGGGGATAATTTCGTCGGATAATATTAATTGCGGGTTACGCTTGCAGATTTGCGTGTCGTGCTGTGACTCGATGTACTGCAACGAGGCTGTGCCGACGAACCACACGAACGCCGTGTTCTCCGCCACGGCCACCCCTCAGCCGCCGCACCAAACCAGCCCCAGCTCGGCAGCCACGGCAGTCGCGTCGTCGGTGCACAATGGCGGCGCAAGGACACTTTTCGTCGGTCATCGTTCCTTTCGCGTTCTGCTCGCCGCGTTTTCCATCTCCTTCCGAGTGGTGCTCTAATTTGATACACACTTGAAAGTCAAAATCGTGTTCAATAAAAAAACAAGAATGAAGAAGACATTTCTGGTGCTCTTTTGGGACTCGGCGCGCGTGCACAGTTTTGGAGAAAAAAACGTTTTCGCAAAACAACGCAAAAGAAATTTAATTGGTTCTCGGTGTTGCCAAAACATCGAGAGATTTCGGCCGGTATTTTTTCCTAGAAATGAAATCACTAAATTTCGTCATCATTCTACAGGTGGATATGGAACGGTGCGTGTAAAAAATATTCACATGCTCAGAGGGTTTTTTGGGAGGTAAATTTACTGATTAATTATATTTGAGTAATTTTACAAAGATTGTTGTTTTGTATTTAAGAAATTTGATCATTCCAATGATCGTGTTGATTTACAATTTTATGAAGATATATTTTATTTAATTTGCACTACGTTAATCCTTTTCAAAATTAGTTTTCACTATTGGGCCAAAATTCTGTCTTTGTTCTCAAAATTTTTGTCCAACCCTTTATCGAAAAGCAATATTGTAGAACGCAATGTTTCCAGTAAAAGTGGTTTAGCTATTGAATAATTTTGCAATTCCACGCACGTGAATATTCAAACGCACAGCCACTAACATTTTTAACGATCTGCGCACTTTTTAATTTCACATAGCAGACCTATTGTTTAGACAACGCATCAAAAAGATGAGAGAAATAAATAAAAGCACCAATCCCTCGTGTGGACAACCCTCCCATTTTCACCCCTTTAGAGAACTGACACGTCTCATCTCAATATTGTTGATATAAGCAATCGCGCCGCGGCTTATTGGTTTAATCTGTGAATAAAAAAGTAATATTATTATGAGAGAAACAAAAAATATTGAAAAGAATGTTAAAAAGTATATATTATTGTTTTTAAAAAAGCGTTATTTCAAATGTTTAACATTGAAAAGCTCCTATTGTCAATAATATACATGCTGAATTCAACGCTAAGTCTATTTTTCAAGAGAGCAAGTGCGTGTGTTGAATGAAAAGAGTCTCTGGATCTGAAGAATTTTTATTGTTTCCAAGACGGAGGCTGCGAGAGAACGAGAAAAAATGTGCAGTTGTTGACTTTGATTGAAAGTCCCGAGGGAGGAAGCAGTAAATGCTCAGCCGCCGATACATTAAAGTGCGAATCTCCTCCTTCTTTTTCTCTTCTCTCCAGCTAGCACTCAATGTAAATAAAACGAACCATTCTATATCATTATACGCTATAGGTCGTGTAATAAAAAATTTCACTGCTCATGACGCTGCTTGGAAAAAATATGACAGAAAGAGAGGTGGTGTCTCATTTTTTTGCATTGCAAAATATATCCTGGTCGGAAATCACCCGTGGCGCTAATTCATCACATCTTTTGACGGGGAACAAAAGGATTTTGGTTGAAAAGGGCAAAAATGTAAATTCCATTCATCTTATTATTTTTTGAGTAAAAAAAAATGCAACACAGGCAGACTAAAAAAGTTGATTTCGTGTAAATCAAAAATTGGATTATTTAATTCGCTATTCAATTCTTTTGGGGGAAACTCGTGCAAATTGTTTGCTAAATTTTTATCTGCTGTAAAACTTTTACTTTTACTTAGTGAATGGGCTGTTTTAGAAATTTTATTTGGGTGCAGCTCGCTGATAGTTGCAACGGATGTTCTATTCTGCATGAATAATGCAGCAACTTTCCAGTTTCGAGTCGGAGTCTGTGGCGCGCACGGCGTGTGATTATTTATTTAGTATCGTGCTTGTGTACATGTCATGTTTGCTCTAGTGTTGATTTATTATTTGCTGCTTCATGCCACAGTGGCACATATACCGTCATGAGTAATTCGTAATTCGGATAAATCTACCAGTGGCATATACAGTGTGCCTTTTTTGCTTCATTTTTATGAAAGCTTCATCATATATTATCTAATTCATGGTTACAACGCCATGGCCAATAGCTAACCGTGAGTTTATTTATAAATATTTAATTGATAAGAGTAAAAATAAATTTTTCGGTATTCAAATTTTTTCATCTTTGGCGTAACTCCAACGATTTCTATGTTTATATAAAGTAAATCAACCATAGATTATTGAACCATTAAATTATTAGGTCCATGAAATCAACGCTTAACAAATTTGTACAAATAAAATCTTTCATTTTGTATGAAAATAATTACTAATTTTTGAAAACCTGTTAGAGATATATTAATTTGTATCAATAATTTGTATCTTATACCTTCTTTAGAATTAAAAAAAATATAAATTCGTTTCTTGAACTATTGGAAATGCTACAAACATGTTTTAAAAATGGTGATTTGAATTAAAATTCGGCTTTTCCTTGATGGGTTTTTGTGAGTTTTTTATTGTTCAAGAAAAAATACAAAAGCCCATCAAGGAAAAGCCGAATTTAGATTCAATTCACAATGAATCCACCCTCAATCGTGAACTTCTACAACAAAGCTTTTAATAAATTGCTTTGCAAGTTTGAAGCCCAATTGTAGTAAATATGGGAAGTAATGACACATTTTTTTTAAGACAAATAATCGAATGGAGAAAATTTAAAAGTAATAAATCAAACATGAATAAAGGAAATCTTAAACATATGGTAATCATACACTATATTCAATTAATTGCATATATGTATGCAAAAAGGAATTTATACCAAATCACAATTTTTTATATTGAAATGTTTTCAATATTTGCAATTTTAGCTTCTTCAGCGTCTCAACTAATCCCAGCTTCAAGGACTTAACCAGTTTTAATGGTGGTCCGTCCGTCTCAACCTTATTGACCTCTGTCGCCAGCATTTTATTCCCAAGTGCAGGGCAGCGATGAATGTTGCATTATATCCAGCATCCGTTGGGATTTGTCGTTGGCCTTTGCATACTGCGTACAATGACGGTCAATAGCTCAACATCAATTTCCCGTTTAATGCGCCGTGCGTGTGCCGCCGGCCGTTGTCCTGCCCAGCTCTTTCAATATTTCATCGTCCCCATCGGAACCCCCGTTTTGTGTGCCCTTGACCCAGCCTTACTTACTTCAACAAAGGCACGTTTCGCAGCAGCGAGAAGAAGAGCCGCGTGTAATCACCTTTTGCTGGTAATAGACTCTGATATTGACATATGAGATCACCGGCGTTTTTTTTTCCAGCCAGTCACGCCGATAAATCATTGTGCGTGTCTCTCGTGCGTCGGAAAAATGGGAAATTATTTTACGGACAAAAAGCCCGAATGGACACAAATTGCGCCATTCATCATCGCCGCTCGAAATGCTCTCCTTGAGGATTGATAGGAAAAAATGCATGAAAGTCAAATGGAGGGTGCTGCTCTGCTTTTTTCTCTTCGCCACAGAGTGTTGCTATTATTTTCAAATTTTCTGTGCGTCGGAGAAAGAACCCACTTTCCAGTGGCGAGAAAAATTGTTTTAATTCCGCATCCCCTTTGGCTCAAACATTTAAAATAATTGAGAAGCACAGTCAAATTTAAGCAGCTTAGAGTTCATCATTCATTTTAAAACTGAATTTTTTCATTTTCAAAATTAAGGTCTACTTTTTTTTAAGAGTCCTATTTTGTTTATGAAAATTTCTCTTTGTAATGACAATTAAAAATTAATTGCACAGCTCAAATAATATTCATCCGGGCGCTAAAATAGAATATATTGCGGTCGTGTAATCAAATTCTCTACCTTATAGTGAAATCATACATTTTAAATATGTAATTTTTTGTTTTCAAATTTAAGGACTTCTTGTAATTTGAAAGGTCTTATTAATAATCTACCTTATCTTTTTCTTTTTAACACGAAAATAAAGGATTTTACCGCTCAATAAATGTCAAGCTAGGCGAACACATTTAAAATCATTATGGAGCACTGTAAAATTTTTACAGCTAAGAGTTAATCATCCATTTTAAAACTGAATTTTTTCATTTTCAAAATTAAGGTCTACTTTTTTTTAAGAGTCCTATTTTGTTTATGAAAATTTCTCTTTGTAATGACAATTAAAAATTAATTGCACAGCTCAAATAATATTCATCCGGGCGCTAAAATAGAATATATTGCGGTCGTGTAATCAAATTCTCTACCTTATAGTGAAATCATACATTTGAAATATGTAATTTTTTGTTTTCAAATTTAAGGACTTCTTGTAATTTGAAAGGTCTTATTTATAATCACCCTTATCTTTTTCATATTAACACGAAAATATAGGATTTTACCGCTCAATAAATGTCATGCTAGGCGCACACATTTAAAATTATTAAGAAGCACTGTAAAATTTTAACAGCTAAGAGTTAATCATCCATTTTAAAACTGAATTTTTTTATTTTCAAAATTATGGTCAACTTTTTTTTAAGAGTCCTATTTTGTTTATGAAAATTTCTCTTTGTAATGACAATTAAAAATTAATTGCACAGCTCAAATAATATTCATCCGGGCGCTAAAATAGAATATATTGCGGTCGTGTAATCAAATTCTCTACCTTATAGTGAAATCATACATTTTAAATATGTAATTTTATGTTTTCAAATTTAAGGACTTCTTGTAATTTGAAAGGTCTTATTTATAATCTACCTTATCTTTTTCATTTTAACACGAAAATATAGGATTTTACCGCTCAATAATTGTCAAGCTAGGCGCACACATTTAAAATTATTTAGAAACACTGTAAAATTTTAACAGTTAAGAGTTAATCATCCATTTTAAAACTGAATTTTTTTATTTTCAAAATTAAGGTCTACTTTTTTTTAAGAGTCCTATTTTGTTTATGAAAATTTCTCTTTGTAATGACAATTAAAAATTAATTGCACAGCTCAAATAATATTCATCCGGGCGCTAAAATAGAATATATTGCGGTCGTGTAATCAAATTCTCTACCTTATAGTGAAATCATACATTTGAAATATGTAATTTTTTGTTTTCAAATTTAAGGACTTCTTGTAATTTGAAAGGTCTTATTTATAATCACCCTTATCTTTTTCATATTAACACGAAAATATAGGATTTTACCGCTCAATAAATGTCATGCTAGGCGCACACATTTAAAATTATTAAGAAGCACTGTAAAATTTTAACAGCTAAGAGTTAATCATCCATTTTAAAACTGAATTTTTTTATTTTCAAAATTATGGTCAACTTTTTTTTAAGAGTCCTATTTTGTTTATGAAAATTTCTCTTTGTAATGACAATTAAAAATTAATTGCACAGCTCAAATAATATTCATCCGGGCGCTAAAATAGAATATATTGCGGTCGTGTAATCAAATTCTCTACCTTATAGTGAAATCATACATTTGAAATATGTAATTTTTTGTTTTCAAATTTAAGGACTTCTTGTAATTTGAAAGGTCTTATTTATAATCACCCTTATCTTTTTCATATTAACACGAAAATATAGGATTTTACCGCTCAATAAATGTCATGCTAGGCGCACACATTAAAAATTATTAAGAAGCACTGTAAAATTTTAACAGCTAAGAGTTAATCATCCATTTTAAAACTGAATTTTTTTATTTTCAAAATTATGGTCAACTTTTTTTTAAGAGTCCTATTTTGTTTATGAAAATTTCTCTTTGTAATGACAATTAAAAATTAATTGCACAGCTCAAATAATATTCATCCGGGCGCTAAAATAGAATATATTGCGGTCGTGTAATCAAATTCTCTACCTTATAGTGAAATCATACATTTGAAATATGTAATTTTTTGTTTTCAAATTTAAGGACTTCTTGTAATTTGAAAGGTCTTATTTATAATCACCCTTATCTTTTTCATATTAACACGAAAATATAGGATTTTACCGCTCAATAAATGTCATGCTAGGCGCACACATTTAAAATTATTAAGAAGCACTGTAAAATTTTAACAGCTAAGAGTTAATCATCCATTTTAAAACTGAATTTTTTTATTTTCAAAATTATGGTCAACTTTTTTTTAAGAGTCCTATTTTGTTTATGAAAATTTCTCTTTGTAATGACAATTAAAAATTAATTGCACAGCTCAAATAATATTCATCCGGGCGCTAAAATAGAATATATTGCGGTCGTGTAATCAAATTCTCTACCTTATAGTGAAATCATACATTTGAAATATGTAATTTTTTGTTTTCAAATTTAAGGACTTCTTGTAATTTGAAAGGTCTTATTTATAATCACCCTTATCTTTTTCATATTAACACGAAAATATAGGATTTTACCGCTCAATAAATGTCATGCTAGGCGCACACATTAAAAATTATTAAGAAGCACTGTAAAATTTTAACAGCTAAGAGTTAATCATCCATTTTAAAACTGAATTTTTTTATTTTCAAAATTATGGTCTACTTTTTTTTAAGAGTCCTATTTTGTTTATGAAAATTTCTCTTTGTCATGACAATTAAAAATTAATTGCACAGCTCAAATAATATTCATCCGGGCGCTAAAATAGAATATATTGCGGTCGTGTAATCGAATTCTCTACCTTATAGTGAAATCATACAATATAAATATGTAATTTTTTGTTTTCAAATTTAAGGACTTCTTGTAATTTGAAAGGTCTTATTAATAATCTACCTTATCTTTTTCTTTTTAACACGAAAATAAAGGATTTTACCGCTCAATAAATGTCAAGCTAGGCGCACACATTTAAAATTATTAAGAAGCGCTGTAAAATTTTAACAGCTAAGAGTTAATCATCCATTTTAAAACTGAATTTTTTCATTTTCAAAATTAAGGTCTACTTTTTTTTAAGAGTCCTATTTTGTTTATGAAAATTTCTCTTTGTCATGACAATTAAAAATTAATTGCACAGCTCAAATAATATTCATCCGGGCGCTAAAATAGAATATATTGCGGTCGTGTAATCAAATTCTCTACCTTATAGTGAAATCATACATTTGAAATATGTAATTTTTTGTTTTCAAATTTAAGGAATTCTTGTAATTTGAAAGGTCTTATAATTTGAAAGGTATATAACTTCTGAGGGAGTAATTCATTGTTGGTAGTAAATTTTTTTGAATTTTCGGAGATATGGCTAAAATAGAGTAAAATAAGATAATTTAGTTAACATTAACTTTTGACGCTTTTTGCAGAATTTCAATTGTATAAATCGTGATCAATACTTCTAAATTTTGTAGATTAGGGCTCGATATTGAGAAAAATATAAGTGCTGAAGGAGCTATTCACTGTGAGTAAAAAAGTTTCGTCATTTTCTGAGATATGATCATAATAAAGCAAAATAAGATGATATAGTTGACGCTAAAGTTTGACACTTTTTGCGGGGTTTCAATTGTATGAATCAAGATCAATACTACTAAATTTTGTAGATTAGGGTTTGAATATGAGAAAAATATAGTTGCTGATGGAGTAATTCATTGTGGGTAGTAAATTTTTTGAATTTTCTGAGATATGGCTAAAATGGAGTAAAATAAGATGTTTTGAGCCAACACTAAATTTGACGCTTTTTGCGGGGTTTCAATTGTATAAATCGAGATCAATACTACTAAATTTTGTAGATTAGGGTTTGAAATTATAAATAATATAAGTGCTGAGGGAGTAATTCATTGTTGGTAGTAAATTTTTTTGAATTTTCTGAGATATGGCTAAAATAGAGTAAAATAAGATGTTTTAGCCAACACTAACTTTTGACGATTTTTGCGGGGTTTCAATTGTATACATCGAGATCAATACTACTAAATTTTGTAGATTAGGGTATGAAATTGAGAAAAATATAAGTGCTGAAGGAGCTTTTCACTGTGAGTAAAAAAGTTTCGTCATTTTCTGAGATATGATCATAATAAAGCAAAATAAGATGATATAGTTGACGCTAAAGTTTGACACTTTTTGCGGGGTTTCAATTGTATAATTCAAGATCAATACTACTAAATTTTGTAGATTAGTGTTTGAATATGAGAAAAATATAATTGCTGAAGGAGTAATTCAATGTGGGTATTAAATTTTTTGAATTTTCTGAGATATGGCTAAAATGGAGTAAAATAAGATGTTTTGAGTCAACACTAAATTTGACGCTTTTTGCGGGGTTTCAATTGTATACATCGAGATCAATACTACTAAATTTTGTAGATTAGTGTTTGAAATTATAAAAAATATAAGTGCTGAGGGAGTAATTCATTGTTGGTAGTAAATTTTTTTGAATTTTCTGAGATATGGCTAAAATAGAGTAAAATAAGATGTTTTAGCCAACACTAACTTTTGACGATTTTTGCGGGGTTTCAATTGTATACATCGAGATCAATACTACTAAATTTTGTAGATTAGGGTTTGAAATTGAGAAAAATATAAGTGCTGAGGTAGTAATTCACTGTGAGTAGAATATTTTCGTTATTTTCTGAGATATGATTATAATAGAGCAAAATAAGATCATTTAGTTAACAATAACTTTTGACGCTTTTTGCAGAATTTCAGTTGTATATATCGAGATCAATACTACTAAATTTTGTAGATTAGGGTTTGAAATTGAGAAAAATATAAGTGCTGAATGAGTAATTCACTGTGAGTAGAAAACTTTCTTTATTTTCTGATATATGATTATAATAGAATAAAATAAGATGTTTTAGCCAACACTAACTTTTGACGATTTTTGCGGGGTTTCAATTGTATACATCGAGATCAATACTACTAAATTTTGTAGATTAGGGTTTGAAATTGAGAAAAATATAAGTGCTGAGGTAGTAATTCACTGTGAGTAGAATATTTTCGTTATTTTCTGAGATATGATTATAATAGAGCAAAATAAGATGATTTAGTTAACACTAATTTTTGACGCTTTTTGTGGGAATTCAATTGTATATATCGAGATCAATACTACTAAATTTTGTAGATTAGGGTTTGAAATTGAGAAAAATATAAGTGCTGAAGGAGTAATTCACTGTGAGTAGAAAATTTTCTTTATTTTCTGAGATATGATTATAATAGAATAAAATAAGATGTTTTAGCCAACACTAACTTTTGACGATTTTTGCGGGGTTTCAATTGTATACATCGAGATCAATACTACTAAATTTTGTAGATTAGGGTTTGAAATTGAGAAAAATATAAGTGCTGAGGGAGTAATTCACTGTGAGTAGAATATTTTCGTTATTTTCTGAGATATGATTATAATAGAGCAAAATAAGATATTTTAGCCAACACTAACTTTTGACGCTTTTTGCAGAATTTCAATTGAATAAATCGTGATCAATACTTCTAAATTTTGTAAATTAGGGTATTAAATTGAGAAAAATATAAGTTCTGAAGGAGTAATTCATTGTGGGTAGTAAATTTTTTGAATTTTCTGTGATATGGCTAAAATGGAGTAAAATAAGATGTTTTGAGCCAACACTAAATTTGACGCTTTTTTCGGGGTTTCAATAGTATAAATCGAGATCAATACTACTAAATTTTGTAGATTAGGGTTTGAAATTATAAATAATATAAGTGCTGAGGGAGTAATTCATTGTTGGTAGTAAATTTTTTTGAATTTTCTGAGATATGGCTAAAATAGAGTAAAATAAGATGTTTTAGCCAACACTAACTTTTGACGATTTTTGCGGGGTTTCAATTGTATACATCGAGATCAATACTACTAAATTTTGTAGATTAGGGTTTGATATTGAGAAAAATATAAGTGCTGAGGGAGTAATTCACTGTGAGTAGAATATTTTCGTTATTTTCTGAGATATGATTATAATAGAGCAAAATAAGATATTTTAGCCAACACTAACTTTTGACGCTTTTTGCAGAATTTCAGTTGTATAAATCGAGATCAATACTACTAAATTTTTTAAATTAGGGTATTAAATTGAGAAAAATATAAGTTCTGAAGGAGTAATTCATTGTGGGTAGTAAATTTTTTTGAATTTTCAGAGATATGGCTAAAATAGAGTAAAATAAGATGATTTAGTTAACATTAACTTTTGACGCTTTTTGAAGAATTTCAATTGTATAAATCGTGAACAATACTTCTAAATTTTGTAGATTAGGGCTCGATATTGAGAAAAATATAAGTGCTGAAGGAGCTATTCACTGTGAGTAAAAAAGTTTCGTCATTTTCTGAGATATGATCATAATAATGCAAAATAAGATGATATAGTTGACGCTAAAGTTTGACACTTTTTGCGGGGTTTCAATTGTATGAATCAAGATCAATACTACTAAATTTTGTAGATTAGGGTTTGAATATGAGAAAAATATAATTGCTGAAGGAGTAATTCATTGTGGGTTGTAAATTTTTTGAATTTTCTGAGATATGGCTAAAATGGAGTAAAATAAGATGTTTTGAGCCAACACTAAATATGACGCTTTTTGCGGGGTTTCAATTGTATAAGTCGAGATCAATACGACTAAATTTTTTAGATTAGGGTTTGAAATTATGAAAAATATAACTTCTGAGGGAGTAATTCATTGTTGGTAGTCAATTTTTTTGAATTTTCTGAGATATGGCTAAAATGGAGTAAAATAAGATGTTTTGAGCCAACACTAAATTTGACGCTTTTTGCGGGGTTTCAATTGTATAAATCGAGATCAATACTACTAAATTTTGTAGATTAGGGTTTGAAATTATAAATAATATAAGTGCTGAGGGAGTAATTCATTGTTGGTAGTAAATTTTTTTGAATTTTCAGAGATATGGCTAAAATAGAGTAAAATAAGATGATTTAGTTAACATTAACTTTTGACGCTTTTTGAAGAATTTCAATTGTATAAATCGTGACCAATCAGTGGGCCAGCATAAGGAGAAATTTTTTGTTTCCCGCCGCGCAGGCAACTCAAGATGGCTGCTCGGTGCGAGAGCCAATCAGAGACGGCCTCGGGGGCCTTTGTTTTGATCATCGCGAGATCAAATGGTTTCATGCTTTCTGGGTGTTTATTCCGTATTTTAATTTCAATTCAGTCCAATGAAATGTATTTTCGCGAGTTAACGTCATGCTTGGTACGGCTGGATGCAGATTCAATATGAAATTTACGTTTTTTTGCTGATGTGAAGATGAAGAACGCAACGCAAAAGTGCAATCCAAATGGAAGGAACGAATTACGCAAATACGCACACTACATAATTAATCACTTAATCAGATAAGTCAAACTCATTGCTATGGAAATATTTAACCGCTGGTCGCTGGTCCGCTGCCTGCCTTTTTGGTTTTGGAATTTCTTTCCAATTTTGGTAAAACGGGTTGTTATTTTGCAGGAAGTACCTGAGTCGAGTCCTGTTATCAGTTTTTAAGACTCTCTTGGCTGAAAATTCGCAGCAAAGTAATTTTTTAATTCTTTGGCAGGGCAGCTGGATTAGAAATCTATAATTTTTTATAAGAATATTTTTACTTTGTGTCATTATTATTTGCAGTTCAAGAAGTCAACAAGACAAGGAATCGACGTGCCCTGGTGCCCCCCGACTTTTCGATCCCGACAAGAGACCTTACTATGATGTCTTTTACATTTCATTGAGCATTTTCAAATCTGTTGCAAATGACCGGATTTAAAGGTATATTTTCATTGCAATTACTTATTATAGTCAACAAATTTTAACAATATCTGAATTCTTACAGTAAAAAAATTGATTGCCAAATAATTACGAAACAAAACGGGAAGCCAGATACATAGGCTGCAGGCCACAAATTACGACTAGATTTCTGATTTTAAGTCTCTTTCAAGACTCAAAAAGGTAAATTTAAATTATAAATCTTTAAGATTTGAAATCTTACAACATAATTTTTCATTTCAGAATCCTCAATTGCCAACTGCCAACCCATCCCAAGGCACTAACCGGATTTTTGAAACCCAAAGAGGCAATGGCAGCCTTAAGCCTTTAATTTCACGGAACTAATCTGGTGCAATTCGTCATGGACTTATTGAAAATATTTTGGCCTATTTCACTGTATTTTTTGTGTATTGAAATAAAGTTTTTGGGGTGTTACATTCAAAATACAGATAATTTTTTTAATTTCAGAAGTCTCGAAGTGAATTTGTCTTCGTCTCCAGATCTTTTTTTCCTAAGGGTAATGGGATTTTCAGAGTTAATCATTAATTGACATGAATATTTCAGTTTTAAAGGACTTAGAATGTTAGAATTGAAACTATAAATAAATGAAAGTGATCTAACAAAAATTTTATACAGCTGTTATGCTGCAAAAATTTAAAAACAAAATTAGGCAAGATTTCACATTTCCTAATAATTGAACTCCAATTTTTTTTAAATAAAAAAACAGGGTATAGTATAGTTCCCACGCACTCAATTAAAATTTCATAACAAGGATCAAGGTGTTCATTAAAATTTTTGAAGATAAAGCAAGTTGAAAAACTGATTTTTCCTTAAAATTGCCTACAATTATGTTCATTGCCTAATGCCTAACAAGTAATTCAAATTATTTGCAGATTAACTTAATTAATATGTAACATAATTTTACAGAGACGCTGAATTTTTGCTCAAACTAACAGGCAAACATAAATCTTAATTGGACGAAAGACAAAAGCTTACTTGGCCGTGTTGCTCGAGTCTCGAGACAGATCGAGTGACCGAAATCTCTCTGTATATTTGGTCTAGCGTGTCTAACAGAGGGGAATAGACATTCAATTAAAAGCAATAAAATTTACTCCTACTTTGCTTCATGATCACACTTAATAAAAAAATTAATTTTTGCCATGTTTTGATATGGGTTTGTTGGTGCACTTTTTTCAAACAACAGCTGTGAGCTGTGACGCATGTGCCACCTAAACGCAGCATTGTGAAGTATAAAAAAAAAAACAACAACACCTGGGAAGCATGATTATCCAAACAAAAGTCATTGTTTTGATCAGATTAAAGGTAGGATTAATTGTTATTACGGGTTATTACTGCCGCTATGGAATAGCACGTGCATTCACCCAACTCAAATTTTTCGCGCCTCTCAGGGAGCGGCCATATTGTGCGCAGCTTGCTTTTATGCCGGCCCACTGTGACCAATACTTCTAAATTTTGTAGATTAGGGCTCGATATTGAGAAAAATATAAGTGCTGAAGGAGCTATTCACTGTGAGTAAAAAAGTTTCGTCATTTTCTGAGATATGATCATAATAATGCAAAATAAGATGATATAGTTGACGCTAAAGTTTGACACTTTTTGCGGGGTTTCAATTGTATGAATCAAGATCAATACTACTAAATTTTGTAGATTAGGGTTTGAATATGAGAAAAATATAATTGCTGAAGGAGTAATTCATTGTGGGTTGTAAATTTTTTGAATTTTCTGAGATATGGCTAAAATGGAGTAAAATAAGATGTTTTGAGCCAACACTAAATATGACGCTTTTTGCGGGGTTTCAATTGTATAAGTCGAGATCAATACGACTAAATTTTTTAGATTAGGGTTTGAAATTATGAAAAATATAACTTCTGAGGGAGTAATTCATTGTTGGTAGTCAATTTTTTTGAATTTTCTGAGATATGGCTAAAAAAGAGTAAAATAAGATGTTTTAGCCAACACTAACTTTTGACGATTTTTGCGGGGTTTCAATTGTATACATCGAGATCAATACTACTAAATTTTGTAGATTAGGGTTTGAAATTGAGAAAAATATAAGTGCTGAGGGAGTAATTCACTGTGAGTAGAAAATTTTCTTTATTTTCTGAGATATGATTATAATAGAATAAAATAAGATGTTTTAGCCAACACTAACTTTTGACGCTTTTTGCAGAATTTCAGTTGTATAGATCGTGATCAATACTTCTAAATTTTGTAGATTAGGGCTCGATATTGAGAAAAATATAAGTGCTGAAGGAGCTATTCACTGTGAGTAAGAATGTTTCGTCATTTTCTGAGATATGATCATAATAAAGCAAAATAAGATGATATAGTTGACGCTAAAGTTTGACACTTTTTGCGGGGTTTCAATTGTATAAATCAAGATCAATACTACTAAATTTTGTAGATTAGGGTTTGAATATGAGAAAAATATAATTGCTGAAGGAGTAATTCATTGTGGGTAGTAAATTTTTTGAATTTTCTGAGATATGGCTAAAATGGAGTAAAATAAGATGTTTTGAGCCAACTCTAAATTTGACGCTTTTTGCGGGGTTTCAATTGTATAAATCGAGATCAATACTACTAAATTTTGTAGATTAGGGTTTGAAATTATAAATAATATAAGTGCTGAGGGAGTAATTCATTGTTGGTAGTAAATTTTTTTGAATTTTCTGAGATATGGCTAAAATAGAGTAAAATAAGATGTTTTAGCCAACTCTAACCTTTGACGATTTTTGCGGGGTTTCAATTGTATACATCGAGATCAACACTTTTAAATTTTGTAGATTAGGGTTTGAAATTGAGAAAAATATAAGTGCTGAGGGAGTAATTCACTGTGAGTAGAAAATTTTCTTTATTTTCTGAGATATGATTATAATAGAATAAAATAAGATGTTTTAGCCAACACTAACTTTTGACGCTTTTTGCAGAATTTCAGTTGTATAAATCGAGATCAATGCTACTAAATTTTGTAGATTAGGGTTTGAAATTATGAAAAATATAACTTCTGAGGGAGTAATTCATTGTTGGAAGTAAATTTTTTTGAATTTTCAGAGATATGGCTAAAATAGAGTAAAATAAGATGATTTAGTTAACATTAACTTTTGACGCTTTTTGCAGAATTTCAATTGTATAAATCGTGATCAATACTTCTAAATTTTGTAGATTAGGGCTCGATATTGAGAAATATATAAGTGCTGAAGGAGCTATTCACTGTGAGTAAAAAAGTTTCGTCATTTTCTGAGATATGATCATAATAAAGCAAAATAAGATGATATAGTTGACGCTAAAGTTTGACACTTTTTGCGGGGTTTAAATTTATGAATCAAGATCAATACTACTAAATTTTGTAGATTAGGGTTTGAATATGAGAAAAATATAATTGCTGAAGGAGTAATTCATTGTGGGTAGTAAATTTTTTGAATTTTCTGAGATATGGCTAAAATGGAGTAAAATAAGATGTTTTGAGCCAACACTAAATTTGACGCTTTTTGCGGGGTTTCAATTGTATAAATCGAGATCAATACGACTAAATTTTGTAGATTAGGGTTTGAAATTATGAAAAATATAACTTCTGAGGGAGTAATTCATTGTTGGTAGTAAATTTTTTTGAATTTTCAGAGATATGGCTAAAATAGAGTAAAATAAGATGATTTAGTTAACATTAACTTTTGACGCTTTTTGCAGAATTTCAATTGTATAAATCGTGATCAATACTTCTAAATTTTGTAGATTAGGGCTCGATATTGAGAAATATATAAGTGCTGAAGGAGCTATTCACTGTGAGTAAAAAAGTTTCGTCATTTTCTGAGATATGATCATAATAAAGCAAAATAAGATGATATAGTTGACGCTAAAGTTTGACACTTTTTGCGGGGTTTCAATTGTATGAATCAAGATCAATACTACTAAATTTTGTAGATTAGGGTTTGAATATGAGAAAAATATAATTGCTAAAGGAGTAATTCATTGTGGGTAGTAAATTTTTTGTATTTTCTGAGATATGGCTAAAATAGAGTAAAATAAGATGTTTTGAGCCAACACTAAATTTGACGCTTTTTGCGGGGTTTCAATTGTATAAATCGAGATCAATACGACTTAATTTTGTAGATTAGGGTTTGAAATTATGAAAAATATAACTTCTGAGGGAGTAATTCATTGTTGGTAGTAAATTTTTTTGAATTTTCAGAGATATGGCTAAAATAGAGTAAAATAAGATGATTTAGTTAACATTAACTTTTGACGCTTTTTGCAGAATTTCAATTGTATAAATCGTGATCAATACTTCTAAATTTTGTAGATTAGGGCTCGATATTGAGAAATATATAAGTGCTGAAGGAGCTATTCACTGTGAGTAAAAAAGTTTCGTCATTTTCTGAGATATGATCATAATAATGCAAAATAAGATGATATAGTTGACGCTAAAGTTTGACACTTTTTGCGGGGTTTCAATTGTATGAATCAAGATCAATACTACTAAATTTTGTAGATTAGGGTTTGAATATGAGAAAAATATAATTGCTGAAGGAGTAATTCATTGTGGGTTGTAAATTTTTTGAATTTTCTGAGATATGGCTAAAATGGAGTAAAATAAGATGTTTTGAGCCAACACTAAATATGACGCTTTTTGCGGGGTTTCAATTGTATAAGTCGAGATCAATACGACTAAATTTTTTAGATTAGGGTTTGAAATTATGAAAAATATAACTTCTGAGGGAGTAATTCATTGTTGGTAGTCAATTTTTTTGAATTTTCTGAGATATGGCTAAAATAGAGTAAAATAAGATGTTTTAGCCAACACTAACTTTTGACGATTTTTGCGGGGTTTCAATTGTATACATCGAGATCAATACTACTAAATTTTGTAGATTAGGGTTTGAAATTGAGAAAAATATAAGTGCTGAATGAGTAATTCACTGTGAGTAGAAAACTTTCTTTATTTTCTGATATATGATTATAATAGAATAAAATAAGATGTTTTAGCCAACACTAACTTTTGACGATTTTTGCGGGGTTTCAATTGTATACATCGAGATCAATACTACTAAATTTTGTAGATTAGGGTTTGAAATTGAGAAAAATATAAGTGCTGAGGTAGTAATTCACTGTGAGTAGAATATTTTCGTTATTTTCTGAGATATGATTATAATAGAGCAAAATAAGATGATTTAGTTAACACTAATTTTTGACGCTTTTTGTGGGAATTCAATTGTATATATCGAGATATATACTACTAAATTTTGTAGATTAGGGTTTGAAATTGAGAAAAATATAAGTGCTGAAGGAGTAATTCACTGTGAGTAGAAAATTTTCTTTATTTTCTGAGATATGATTATAATAGAATAAAATAAGATGTTTTAGCCAACACTAACTTTTGACGATTTTTGCGGGGTTTCAATTGTATACATCGAGATCAATACTACTAAATTTTGTAGATTAGGGTTTGAAATTGAGAAAAATATAAGTGCTGAGGGAGTAATTCACTGTGAGTAGAATATTTTCGTTATTTTCTGAGATATGATTATAATAGAGCAAAATAAGATATTTTAGCCAACACTAACTTTTGACGCTTTTTGCAGAATTTCAATTGAATAAATCGTGATCAATACTTCTAAATTTTGTAAATTAGGGTATTAAATTGAGAAAAATATAAGTTCTGAAGGAGTAATTCATTGTGGGTAGTAAATTTTTTGAATTTTCTGAGATATGGCTAAAATGGAGTAAAATAAGATGTTTTGAGCCAACACTAAATATGACGCTTTTTGCGGGGTTTCAATAGTATAAATCGAGATCAATACTACTAAATTTTGTAGATTAGGGTTTGAAATTATAAATAATATAAGTGCTGAGGGAGTAATTCATTGTTGGTAGTAAATTTTTTTGAATTTTCTGAGATATGGCTAAAATAGAGTAAAATAAGATGTTTTAGCCAACACTAACTTTTGACGATTTTTGCGGGGTTTCAATTGTATACATCGAGATCAATACTACTAAATTTTGTAGATTAGGGTTTGAAATTGAGAAAAATATAAGTGCTGAGGGAGTAATTCACTGTGAGTAGAATATTTTCGTTATTTTCTGAGATATGATTATAATAGAGCAAAATAAGATATTTTAGCCAACACTAACTTTTGACGCTTTTTGCAGAATTTCAGTTGTATAAATCGAGATCAATACTACTAAATTTTTTAAATTAGGGTATTAAATTGAGAAAAATATAAGTTCTGAAGGAGTAATTCATTGTGGGTAGTAAATTTTTTTGAATTTTCAGAGATATGGCTAAAATAGAGTAAAATAAGATGATTTAGTTAACATTAACTTTTGACGCTTTTTGAAGAATTTCAATTGTATAAATCGTGACCAATACTTCTAAATTTTGTAGATTAGGGCTCGATATTGAGAAAAATATAAGTGCTGAAGGAGCTATTCACTGTGAGTAAAAAAGTTTCGTCATTTTCTGAGATATGATCATAATAATGCAAAATAAGATGATATAGTTGACGCTAAAGTTTGACACTTTTTGCGGGGTTTCAATTGTATGAATCAAGATCAATACTACTAAATTTTGTAGATTAGGGTTTGAATATGAGAAAAATATAATTGCTGAAGGAGTAATTCATTGTGGGTTGTAAATTTTTTGAATTTTCTGAGATATGGCTAAAATGGAGTAAAATAAGATGTTTTAGCCAACACTAACTTTTGACGATTTTTGCGGGGTTTCAATTGTATACATCGAGATCAATACTACTAAATTTTGTAGATTAGGGTTTGAAATTGAGAAAAATATAAGTGCTGAGGTAGTAATTCACTGTGAGTAGAATATTTTCGTTATTTTCTGAGATATGATTATAATAGAGCAAAATAAGATGATTTAGTTAACACTAATTTTTGACGCTTTTTGTGGGAATTCAATTGTATATATCGAGATATATACTACTAAATTTTGTAGATTAGGGTTTGAAATTGAGAAAAATATAAGTGCTGAAGGAGTAATTCACTGTGAGTAGAAAATTTTCTTTATTTTCTGAGATATGATTATAATAGAATAAAATAAGATGTTTTAGCCAACACTAACTTTTGACGATTTTTGCGGGGTTTCAATTGTATACATCGAGATCAATACTACTAAATTTTGTAGATTAGGGTTTGAAATTGAGAAAAATATAAGTGCTGAGGGAGTAATTCACTGTGAGTAGAATATTTTCGTTATTTTCTGAGATATGATTATAATAGAGCAAAATAAGATATTTTAGCCAACACTAACTTTTGACGCTTTTTGCAGAATTTCAATTGAATAAATCGTGATCAATACTTCTAAATTTTGTAAATTAGGGTATTAAATTGAGAAAAATATAAGTTCTGAAGGAGTAATTCATTGTGGGTAGTAAATTTTTTGAATTTTCTGAGATATGGCTAAAATGGAGTAAAATAAGATGTTTTGAGCCAACACTAAATTTGACGCTTTTTGCGGGGTTTCAATAGTATAAATCGAGATCAATACTACTAAATTTTGTAGATTAGGGCTTGAAATTATAAATAATATAAGTGCTGAGGGAGTAATTCATTGTTGGTAGTAAATGTTTTTGAATTTTCTGAGATATGGCTAAAATAGAGTAAAATAAGATGTTTTAGCCAACACTAACTTTTGACGATTTTTGCGGGGTTTCAATTGTATACATCGAGATCAATACTACTAAATTTTGTAGATTAGGGTTTGAAATTGAGAAAAATATAAGTGCTGAGGGAGTAATTCACTGTGAGTAGAATATTTTCGTTATTTTCTGAGATATGATTATAATAGAGCAAAATAAGATATTTTAGCCAACACTAACTTTTGACGCTTTTTGCAGAATTTCAGTTGTATAAATCGAGATCAATACTACTAAATTTTTTAAATTAGGGTATTAAATTGAGAAAAATATAAGTTCTGAAGGAGTAATTCATTGTGGGTAGTAAATTTTTTTGAATTTTCAGAGATATGGCTAAAATAGAGTAAAATAAGATGATTTAGTTAACATTAACTTTTGACGCTTTTTGAAGAATTTCAATTGTATAAATCGTGACCAATACTTCTAAATTTTGTAGATTAGGGCTCGATATTGAGAAAAATATAAGTGCTGAAGGAGCTATTCACTGTGAGTAAAAAAGTTTCGTCATTTTCTGAGATATGATCATAATAATGCAAAATAAGATGATATAGTTGACGCTAAAGTTTGACACTTTTTGCGGGGTTTCAATTGTATGAATCAAGATCAATACTACTAAATTTTGTAGATTAGGGTTTGAATATGAGAAAAATATAATTGCTAAAGGAGTAATTCATTGTGGGTTGTAAATTTTTTGAATTTTCTGAGATATGGCTAAAATGGAGTAAAATAAGATGTTTTGAGCCAACACTAAATATGACGCTTTTTGCGGGGTTTCAATTGTATAAGTCGAGATCAATACGACTAAATTTTTTAGATTAGGGTTTGAAATTATGAAAAATATAACTTCTGAGGGAGTAATTCATTGTTGGTAGTCAATTTTTTTGAATTTTCTGAGATATGGCTAAAATGGAGTAAAATAAGATGTTTTGAGCCAACACTAAATTTGACGCTTTTTGCGGGGTTTCAATTGTATAAATCGAGATCAATACTACTAAATTTTGTAGATTAGGGTTTGAAATTATAAATAATATAAGTGCTGAGGGAGTTATTCATTGTTGGTAGTAAATTTTTTTGAATTTTCAGAGATATGGCTAAAATAGAGTAAAATAAGATGATTTAGTTCACATTAACTTTTGACGCTTTTTGAAGAATTTCAATTGTATAAATCGTGACCAATACTTCTAAATTTTGTAGATTAGGGCTCGATATTGAGAAAAATATAAGTGCTGAAGGAGCTATTCACTGTGAGTAAAAAAGTTTCGTCATTTTCTGAGATATGATCATAATAATGCAAAATAAGATGATATAGTTGACGCTAAAGTTTGACACTTTTTGCGGGGTTTCAATTGTATGAATCAAGATCAATACTACTAAATTTTGTAGATTAGGGTTTGAATATGAGAAAAATATAATTGCTGAAGGAGTAATTCATTGTGGGTAGTAAATTTTTTGAATTTTCTGAGATATGGCTAAAATGGAGTAAAATAAGATGTTTTGAGCCAACACTAAATATGACGCTTTTTGCGGGGTTTCAATTGTATAAGTCGAGATCAATACGACTAAATTTTTTAGATTAGGGTTTGAAATTATGAAAAATATAACTTCTGAGGGAGTAATTCATTGTTGGTAGTCAATTTTTTTGAATTTTCTGAGATATGGCTAAAAAAGAGTAAAATAAGATGTTTTAGCCAACACTAACTTTTGACGATTTTTGCGGGGTTTCAATTGTATACATCGAGATCAATACTACTAAATTTTGTAGATTAGGGTTTGAAATTGAGAAAAATATAAGTGCTGAGGGAGTAATTCACTGTGAGTAGAAAATTTTCTTTATTTTCTGAGATATGATTATAATAGAATAAAATAAGATGTTTTAGCCAACACTAACTTTTGACGCTTTTTGCAGAATTTCAGTTGTATAGATCGTGATCAATACTTCTAAATTTTGTAGATTAGGGCTCGATATTGAGAAAAATATAAGTGCTGAAGGAGCTATTCACTGTGAGTAAGAATGTTTCGTCATTTTCTGAGATATGATCATAATAAAGCAAAATAAGATGATATAGTTGACGCTAAAGTTTGACACTTTTTGCGGGGTTTCAATTGTATAAATCAAGATCAATACTACTAAATTTTGTAGATTAGGGTTTGAATATGAGAAAAATATAATTGCTGAAGGAGTAATTCATTGTGGGTAGTAAATTTTTTGAATTTTCTGAGATATGGCTAAAATGGAGTAAAATAAGATGTTTTGAGCCAACTCTAAATTTGACGCTTTTTGCGGGGTTTCAATTGTATAAATCGAGATCAATACTACTAAATTTTTTAGATTAGGGTTTGAAATTATAAATAATATAAGTGCTGAGGGAGTAATTCATTGTTGGTAGTAAATTTTTTTGAATTTTCTGAGATATGGCTAAAATAGAGTAAAATAAGATGTTTTAGCCAACTCTAACCTTTGACGATTTTTGCGGGGTTTCAATTGTATACATCGAGATCAACACTTTTAAATTTTGTAGATTAGGGTTTGAAATTGAGAAAAATATAAGTGCTGAGGGAGTAATTCACTGTGAGTAGAAAATTTTCTTTATTTTCTGAGATATGATTATAATAGAATAAAATAAGATGTTTTAGCCAACACTAACTTTTGACGCTTTTTGCAGAATTTCAGTTGTATAAATCGAGATCAATGCTACTAAATTTTGTAGATTAGGGTTTGAAATTATGAAAAATATAACTTCTGAGGGAGTAATTCATTGTTGGAAGTAAATTTTTTTGAATTTTCAGAGATATGGCTAAAATAGAGTAAAATAAGATGATTTAGTTAACATTAACTTTTGACGCTTTTTGCAGAATTTCAATTGTATAAATCGTGATCAATACTTCTAAATTTTGTAGATTAGGGCTCGATATTGAGAAATATATAAGTGCTGAAGGAGCTATTCACTGTGAGTAAAAAAGTTTCGTCATTTTCTGAGATATGATCATAATAAAGCAAAATAAGATGATATAGTTGACGCTAAAGTTTGACACTTTTTGCGGGGTTTCAATTGTATGAATCAAGATCAATACTACTAAATTTTGTAGATTAGGGTTTGAATATGAGAAAAATATAATTGCTGAAGGAGTAATTCATTGTGGGTAGTAAATTTTTTGAATTTTCTGAGATATGGCTAAAATGGAGTAAAATAAGATGTTTTGAGCCAACACTAAATTTGACGCTTTTTGCGGGGTTTCAATTGTATAAATCGAGATCAATACGACTAAATTTTGTAGATTAGGGTTTGAAATTATGAAAAATATAACTTCTGAGGGAGTAATTCATTGTTGGTAGTAAATTTTTTTGAATTTTCAGAGATATGGCTAAAATAGAGTAAAATAAGATGATTTAGTTAACATTAACTTTTGACGCTTTTTGCAGAATTTCAATTGTATAAATCGTGATCAATACTTCTAAATTTTGTAGATTTGGGCTCGATATTGAGAAATATATAAGTGCTGAAGGAGCTATTCACTGTGAGTAAAAAAGTTTCGTCATTTTCTGAGATATGATCATAATAAAGCAAAATAAGATGATATAGTTGACGCTAAAGTTTGACACTTTTTGCGGGGTTTCAATTGTATGAATCAAGATCAAAACTACTAAATTTTGTAGATTAGGGTTTGAATATGAGAAAAATATAATTGCTGAAGGAGTAATTCATTGTGGGTAGTTAATTTTTTGAATTTTCTGAGATATGGCTAAAATGGAGTAAAATAAGATGTTTTGAGCCAACACTAAATTTGACGCTTTTTGCGGGGTTTCAATTGTATTAATCGAGATCAATACGACTAAATTTTGTAGATTAGGGTTTGAAATTATGAAAAATATAACTTCTGAGGGAGTAATTCATTGTTGGTAGTAAATTTTTTTGAATTTTCAGAGATATGGCTAAAATAGAGTAAAATAAGATGATATAGTTAACATTAACTTTTGACGCTTTTTGCAGAATTTCAATTGTATAAATCGTGATCAATACTTCTAAATTTTGTAGATTAGGGCTCGATATTGAGAAATATATAAGTGCTGAAGGAGCTATTCACTGTGAGTAAAAAAGTTTCGTCATTTTCTGAGATATGATCATAATAAAGCAAAATAAGATGATATAGTTGACGCTAAAGTTTGACACTTTTTGCGGGGTTTCAATTGTATGAATCAAGATCAATACTACTAAATTTTGTAGATTAGGGTTTGAATATGAGAAAAATATAATTGCTAAAGGAGTAATTCATTGTGGGTAGTAAATTTTTTGTATTTTCTCAGATATGGCTAAAATAGAGTAAAATAAGATGTTTTGAGCCAACACTAAATTTGACGCTTTTTGCGGGGTTTCAATTGTATAAATCGAGATCAATACGACTTAATTTTGTAGATTAGGGTTTGAAATTATGAAAAATATAACTTCTGAGGGAGTAATTCATTGTTGGTAGTCAATTTTTTTGAATTTTCTGAGATATGGCTAAAATAGAGTAAAATAAGATGTTTTAGCCAACACTAACTTTTGACGATTTTTGCGGGGTTTCAATTGTATACATCGAGATCAATACTACTAAATTTTGTAGATTAGGGTTTGAAATTGAGAAAAATATAAGTGCTGAGGGAGTAATTCACTGTGAGTAGAAAATTTTCTTTATTTTCTGAGATATGATTATAATAGAATAAAATAAGATGTTTTAGCCAACACTAACTTTTGACGCTTTTTGCAGAATTTCAGTTGTATAGATCGTGATCAATACTTCTAAATTTTGTAGATTAGGGCTCGATATTGAGAAAAATATAAGTGCTGAAGGAGCTATTCACTGTGAGTAAGAATGTTTCGTCATTTTCTGAGATATGATCATAATAAAGCAAAATAAGATGATATAGTTGACGCTAAAGTTTGACACTTTTTGCGGGGTTTCAATTGTATGAATCAAGATCAAAACTACTAAATTTTGTAGATTAGGGTTTGAATATGAGAAAAATATAATTGCTGAAGGAGTAATTCATTGTGGGTAGTAAATTTTTTGAATTTTCTGAGATATGGCTAAAATGGAGTAAAATAAGATGTTTTGAGCCAACACTAAATTTGACGCTTTTTGCGGGGTTTCAATTGTATAAATCGAGATCAATACTACTAAATTTTGTAGATTAGGGTTTGAAATTATAAATAATATAAGTGCTGAGGGAGTAATTCATTGTTGGTAGAAATTTTTTTTGAATTTTCTGAGATATGGCTAAAATAGAGTAAAATAAGATGTTTTAGCCAACACTAACTTTTGACGATTTTTGCGGGGTTTCAATTGTATACATCGAGATCAACACTTTTAAATTTTGTAGATTAGAGTTTGAAATTGAGAAAAATATAAGTGCTGAGGGAGTAATTCACTGTGAGTAGAATATTTTCGTCAATTTCTGAGATATGAATATAATAGAGCAAAATAAGATTATTTAGTTAACACTAACTTTTGACGCTTTTTGTGGGAATTCAATTGTATATATCGAGATCAATACTACTAAATTTTGTAGATTAGGGATTGAAATTGAGAAAAATATAAGTGCTGAAGGAGTAATTCACTGTGAGTAGAAAATTTTCTTTATTTTCTGAGATATGATTATAATAGAATAAAATAAGATGTTTTGAGCCAACACTAAATTTGACGCTTTTTGCGGGGTTTCAATTGTATAAATCGAGATCAATACTACTAAATTTTGTAGATTAGGGTTTGAAATTATGAAAAATATAACTTCTGAGCAAGTAATTCATTGTTGGTAGTAAATTTTTTTGAATTTTCAGAGATATGGCTAAAATAGAGTAAAATAAGATTATTTAGTTAACATTAACTTTTGACGCTTTTTGCAGAATTTCAATTGTATAAATCGTGATCAATGCTTCTAAATTTTGTAGATTAGGGCTCGATATTGAGAAATATATAAGTGCTGAAGGAGCTATTCACTGTGAGTAAAAAAGTTTCGTCATTTTCTGAGATATGATCATAATAAAGCAAAATAAGATGATATAGTTGACGCTAAAGTTTGACACTTTTTGCGGGGTTTCAATTGTATGAAACAAGATCAATGCTACTAAATTTTGTAGATTAGGGTTTGAATATGAGAAAAATATAATTGCTGAAGGAGTAATTCATTGTGGGTAGTAAATTTTTTGAATTTTCTGAGATATGGCTAAAATGGAGTAAAATAAGATGTTTTGAGCTAACACTAAATTTGACGCTTTTTGCGGGGTTTCAATTGTATAAATCGAGATCAATACGACTAAATTTTGTAGATTAGGGTTTGAAATTATGAAAAATATAACTTCTGAGGGAGTAATTCATTGTTGGTAGCAAATTTTTTTGAATTTTCAGAGATATGGCTAAAATAGAGTAAAATAAGATGATTTAGTTAACATTAAATTTGACGCTTTTTGCAGAATTTCAATTGTATAAATCGTGATCAACACTTCTAAATTTTGTAGATTAGGGCTCGATATTGATAAATATATAAGTGCTGAAGGAGCTATTCACTGTGAGTAAAAAAGTTTCGTCATTTTCTGAGATATGATCATAATAAAGCAAAATAAGATGATATAGTTGACGCTAAAGTTTGACACTTTTTGCGGGGTTTCAATTGTATGAATCAAGATCAATACTACTAAATTTTGTAGATTAGGGTTTGAATATGAGAAAAATATAATTGCTGAAGGAGTAATTCATTGTGGGTAGTAAATTTTTTGAATTTTCTGAGATATGGCTAAAATGGAGTAAAATAAGATGTTTTGAGCCAACACTAAATATGACGCTTTTTGCGGGGTTTCAATTGTATAAGTCGAGATCAATACGACTAAATTTTTTAGATTAGGGTTTGAAATTATGAAAAATATAACTTCTGAGGGAGTAATTCATTGTTGGTAGTCAATTTTTTTGAATTTTCTGAGATATGGCTAAAAAAGAGTAAAATAAGATGTTTTAGCCAACACTAACTTTTGACGATTTTTGCGGGGTTTCAATTGTATACATCGAGATCAATACTACTAAATTTTGTAGATTAGGGTTTGAAATTGAGAAAAATATAAGTGCTGAGGGAGTAATTCACTGTGAGTAGAAAATTTTCTTTATTTTCTGAGATATGATTATAATAGAATAAAATAAGATGTTTTAGCCAACACTAACTTTTGACGCTTTTTGCAGAATTTCAGTTGTATAGATCGTGATCAATACTTCTAAATTTTGTAGATTAGGGCTCGATATTGAGAAAAATATAAGTGCTGAAGGAGCTATTCACTGTGAGTAAGAATGTTTCGTCATTTTCTGAGATATGATCATAATAAAGCAAAATAAGATGATATAGTTGACGCTAAAGTTTGACACTTTTTGCGGGGTTTCAATTGTATAAATCAAGATCAATACTACTAAATTTTGTAGATTAGGGTTTGAATATGAGAAAAATATAATTGCTGAAGGAGTAATTCATTGTGGGTAGTAAATTTTTTGAATTTTCTGAGATATGGCTAAAATGGAGTAAAATAAGATGTTTTGAGCCAACTCTAAATTTGACGCTTTTTGCGGGGTTTCAATTGTATAAATCGAGATCAATACTACTAAATTTTTTAGATTAGGGTTTGAAATTATAAATAATATAAGTGCTGAGGGAGTAATTCATTGTTGGTAGTAAATTTTTTTGAATTTTCTGAGATATGGCTAAAATAGAGTAAAATAAGATGTTTTAGCCAACTCTAACCTTTGACGATTTTTGCGGGGTTTCAATTGTATACATCGAGATCAACACTTTTAAATTTTGTAGATTAGGGTTTGAAATTGAGAAAAATATAAGTGCTGAGGGAGTAATTCACTGTGAGTAGAAAATTTTCTTTATTTTCTGAGATATGATTATAATAGAATAAAATAAGATGTTTTAGCCAACACTAACTTTTGACGCTTTTTGCAGAATTTCAGTTGTATAAATCGAGATCAATGCTACTAAATTTTGTAGATTAGGGTTTGAAATTATGAAAAATATAACTTCTGAGGGAGTAATTCATTGTTGGAAGTAAATTTTTTTGAATTTTCAGAGATATGGCTAAAATAGAGTAAAATAAGATGATTTAGTTAACATTAACTTTTGACGCTTTTTGCAGAATTTCAATTGTATAAATCGTGATCAATACTTCTAAATTTTGTAGATTAGGGCTCGATATTGAGAAATATATAAGTGCTGAAGGAGCTATTCACTGTGAGTAAAAAAGTTTCGTCATTTTCTGAGATATGATCATAATAAAGCAAAATAAGATGATATAGTTGACGCTAAAGTTTGACACTTTTTGCGGGGTTTCAATTGTATGAATCAAGATCAATACTACTAAATTTTGTAGATTAGGGTTTGAATATGAGAAAAATATAATTGCTGAAGGAGTAATTCATTGTGGGTAGTAAATTTTTTGAATTTTCTGAGATATGGCTAAAATGGAGTAAAATAAGATGTTTTGAGCCAACACTAAATTTGACGCTTTTTGCGGGGTTTCAATTGTATAAATCGAGATCAATACGACTAAATTTTGTAGATTAGGGTTTGAAATTATGAAAAATATAACTTCTGAGGGAGTAATTCATTGTTGGTAGTAAATTTTTTTGAATTTTCAGAGATATGGCTAAAATAGAGTAAAATAAGATGATTTAGTTAACATTAACTTTTGACGCTTTTTGCAGAATTTCAATTGTATAAATCGTGATCAATACTTCTAAATTTTGTAGATTTGGGCTCGATATTGAGAAATATATAAGTGCTGAAGGAGCTATTCACTGTGAGTAAAAAAGTTTCGTCATTTTCTGAGATATGATCATAATAAAGCAAAATAAGATGATATAGTTGACGCTAAAGTTTGACACTTTTTGCGGGGTTTCAATTGTATGAATCAAGATCAAAACTACTAAATTTTGTAGATTAGGGTTTGAATATGAGAAAAATATAATTGCTGAAGGAGTAATTCATTGTGGGTAGTAAATTTTTTGAATTTTCTGAGATATGGCTAAAATGGAGTAAAATAAGATGTTTTGAGCCAACACTAAATTTGACGCTTTTTGCGGGGTTTCAATTGTATTAATCGAGATCAATACGACTAAATTTTGTAGATTAGGGTTTGAAATTATGAAAAATATAACTTCTGAGGGAGTAATTCATTGTTGGTAGTAAATTTTTTTGAATTTTCAGAGATATGGCTAAAATAGAGTAAAATAAGATGATTTAGTTAACATTAACTTTTGACGCTTTTTGCAGAATTTCAATTGTATAAATCGTGATCAATACTTCTAAATTTTGTAGATTAGGGCTCGATATTGAGAAATATATAAGTGCTGAAGGAGCTATTCACTGTGAGTAAAAAAGTTTCGTCATTTTCTGAGATATGATCATAATAAAGCAAAATAAGATGATATAGTTGACGCTAAAGTTTGACACTTTTTGCGGGGTTTCAATTGTATGAATCAAGATCAATACTACTAAATTTTGTAGATTAGGGTTTGAATATGAGAAAAATATAATTGCTAAAGGAGTAATTCATTGTGGGTAGTAAATTTTTTGTATTTTCTCAGATATGGCTAAAATAGAGTAAAATAAGATGTTTTGAGCCAACACTAAATTTGACGCTTTTTGCGGGGTTTCAATTGTATAAATCGAGATCAATACGACTTAATTTTGTAGATTAGGGTTTGAAATTATGAAAAATATAACTTCTGAGGGAGTAATTCATTGTTGGTAGTCAATTTTTTTGAATTTTCTGAGATATGGCTAAAATAGAGTAAAATAAGATGTTTTAGCCAACACTAACTTTTGACGATTTTTGCGGGGTTTCAATTGTATACATCGAGATCAATACTACTAAATTTTGTAGATTAGGGTTTGAAATTGAGAAAAATATAAGTGCTGAGGGAGTAATTCACTGTGAGTAGAAAATTTTCTTTATTTTCTGAGATATGATTATAATAGAATAAAATAAGATGTTTTAGCCAACACTAACTTTTGACGCTTTTTGCAGAATTTCAGTTGTATAGATCGTGATCAATACTTCTAAATTTTGTAGATTAGGGCTCGATATTGAGAAAAATATAAGTGCTGAAGGAGCTATTCACTGTGAGTAAGAATGTTTCGTCATTTTCTGAGATATGATCATAATAAAGCAAAATAAGATGATATAGTTGACGCTAAAGTTTGACACTTTTTGCGGGGTTTCAATTGTATAAATCAAGATCAATACTACTAAATTTTGTAGATTAGGGTTTGAATATGAGAAAAATATAATTGCTGAAGGAGTAATTCATTGTGGGTAGTAAATTTTTTGAATTTTCTGAGATATGGCTAAAATGGAGTAAAATAAGATGTTTTGAGCCAACTCTAAATTTGACGCTTTTTGCGGGGTTTCAATTGTATAAATCGAGATCAATACTACTAAATTTTGTAGATTAGGGTTTGAAATTATAAATAATATAAGTGCTGAGGGAGTAATTCATTGTTGGTAGTAAATTTTTTTGAATTTTCTGAGATATGGCTAAAATAGAGTAAAATAAGATGTTTTAGCCAACTCTAAACTTTGACGATTTTTGCGGGGTTTCAATTGTATACATCGAGATCAACACTTTTAAATTTTGTAGATTAGGGTTTGAAATTGAGAAAAATATAAGTGCTGAGGGAGTAATTCACTGTGAGTAGAAAATTTTCTTTATTTTCTGAGATATGATTATAATAGAATAAAATAAGATGTTTTAGCCAACACTAACTTTTGACGCTTTTTGCAGAATTTCAGTTGTATAAATCGAGATCAATGCTACTAAATTTTGTAGATTAGGGTTTGAAATTATGAAAAATATAACTTCTGAGGGAGTAATTCATTGTTGGAAGTAAATTTTTTTGAATTTTCAGAGATATGGCTAAAATAGAGTAAAATAAGATGATTTAGTTAACATTAACTTTTGACGCTTTTTGCAGAATTTCAATTGTATAAATCGTGATCAATACTTCTAAATTTTGTAGATTAGGGCTCGATATTGAGAAATATATAAGTGCTGAAGGAGCTATTCACTGTGAGTAAAAAAGTTTCGTCATTTTCTGAGATATGATCATAATAAAGCTCGATATATAGAAATATATAAGTGCTGAAGCAGCTATTCACTGTGAGTAAAAAAGTTTCGTCATTTTCTGAGATATGATCATAATAAAGCAAAATAAGATGATATAGTTGACGCTAAAGTTTGACACTTTTTGCGGGGTTTCAATTGTATGAATCAAGATCAAAACTACTAAATTTTGTAGATTAGGGTTTGAATATGAGAAAAATATAATTGCTGAAGGAGTAATTCATTGTGGGTAGTAAATTTTTTGAATTTTCTGAGATATGGCTAAAATGGAGTAAAATAAGATGTTTTGAGCCAACACTAAATTTGACGCTTTTTGCGGGGTTTCAATTGTATAAATCGAGATCAATACTACTAAATTTTGTAGATTAGGGTTTGAAATTATAAATAATATAAGTGCTGAGAGAGTAATTCATTGTTGGTAGAAATTTTTTTTGAATTTTCTGAGATATGGCTAAAATAGAGTAAAATAAGATGTTTTAGCCAACACTAACTTTTGACGATTTTTGCGGGGTTTCAATTGTATACATCGAGATCAACACTTTTAAATTTTGTAGATTAGAGTTTGAAATTGAGAAAAATATAAGTGCTGAGGGAGTAATTCACTGTGAGTAGAATATTTTCGTCAATTTCTGAGATATGAATATAATAGAGCAAAATAAGATTATTTAGTTAACACTAACTTTTGACGCTTTTTGTGGGAATTCAATTGTATATATCGAGATCAATACTACTAAATTTTGTAGATTAGGGATTGAAATTGAGAAAAATATAAGTGCTGAAGGAGTAATTCACTGTGAGTAGAAAATTTTCTTTATTTTCTGAGATATGATTATAATAGAATAAAATAAGATGTTTTGAGCCAACACTAAATTTGACGCTTTTTGCGGGGTTTCAATTGTATAAATCGAGATCAATACTACTAAATTTTGTAGATTAGGGTTTGAAATTATGAAAAATATAACTTCTGAGCAAGTAATTCATTGTTGGTAGTAAATTTTTTTGAATTTTCAGAGATATGGCTAAAATAGAGTAAAATAAGATTATTTAGTTAACATTAACTTTTGACGCTTTTTGCAGAATTTCAATTGTATAAATCGTGATCAATGCTTCTAAATTTTGTAGATTAGGGCTCGATATTGAGAAATATATAAGTGCTGAAGGAGCTATTCACTGTGAGTAAAAAAGTTTCGTCATTTTCTGAGATATGATCATAATAAAGCAAAATAAGATGATATAGTTGACGCTAAAGTTTGACACTTTTTGCGGGGTTTCAATTGTATGAAACAAGATCAATGCTACTAAATTTTGTAGATTAGGGTTTGAATATGAGAAAAATATAATTGCTGAAGGAGTAATTCATTGTGGGTAGTAAATTTTTTGAATTTTCTGAGATATGGCTAAAATGGAGTAAAATAAGATGTTTTGAGCTAACACTAAATTTGACGCTTTTTGCGGGGTTTCAATTGTATAAATCGAGATCAATACGACTAAATTTTGTAGATTAGGGTTTGAAATTATGAAAAATATAACTTCTGAGGGAGTAATTCATTGTTGGTAGCAAATTTTTTTGAATTTTCAGAGATATGGCTAAAATAGAGTAAAATAAGATGATTTAGTTAACATTAAATTTGACGCTTTTTGCAGAATTTCAATTGTATAAATCGTGATCAACACTTCTAAATTTTGTAGATTAGGGCTCGATATTGATAAATATATAAGTGCTGAAGGAGCTATTCACTGTGAGTAAAAAAGTTTCGTCATTTTCTGAGATATGATCATAATAAAGCAAAATAAGATGATATAGTTGACGCTAAAGTTTGACACTTTTTGCGGGGTTTCAATTGTATGAATCAAGATCAATACTACTAAATTTTGTAGATTAGGGTTTGAATATGAGAAAAATATAATTGCTGAAGGAGTAATTCATTGTGGGTAGTAAATTTTTTGAATTTTCTGAGATATGGCTAAAATGGAGTAAAATAAGATGTTTAAGCCAACACTAACTTTTGACGATTTTTGCGGGGTTTCAATTGTATACATCGAGATCAACACTTTTAAATTTTGTAGATTAGGGTTTGAAATTGAGAAAAATATAAGTGCTGAGGGAGTAATTCACTTTGAGTAGAATATTTTCGTTATTTTCTGAGATTTGATTATAATAGAGCAAAATAAGATGATTTAGTTAACACTAACTTTTGACGCTTTTTTTGGGAATTCAATTGTATATATCGAGATCAATACTACTAAATTTTGTAGATTAGGGTTTGAAATTGAGAAAAATATATGTGCTGAAGGAGTAATTCACTGTGAGTAGAAAATTTTCTTTATTTTCTGAGATATGATTTTAATAGAATAAAATAAGATGTTTTAGCCAACACTAATTTTGACGCTTTTTGCGGGGTTTCAATTGTATAAATCGAGATCAATACGACTAAATTTTGTAGATTAGGGTTTGAAATTATGAAAAATATAACTTCTGAGGGAGTAATTCATTGTTGGTAGCAAATTTTTTTGAATTTTCAGAGATATGGCTAAAATAGAGTAAAATAAGATGATTTAGTTAACATTAACTTTTGACGCTTTTTGCAGAATTTCAATTGTATAAATCGTGATCAATACTTCTTAATTTTGTAGATTAGGGCTCGATATTGAGAAATATATAAGTGCTGAAGGAGCTATTCACTGTGAGTAAAAAAGTTTCGTCATTTTCTGAGATATGATCATAATAAAGCAAAATAAGATGATATAGTTGACGCTAAAGTTTGACACTTTTTGCGGGGTTTCAATTGTATGAATCAAGATCAATACTACTAAATTTTGTAGATTAGGGTTTGAATATGAGAAAAATATAATTGCTGAAGGAGTAATTCATTGTGGGTAGTAAATTTTTTGAATTTTCTGAGATATGGCTAAAATGGAGTAAAATAAGATGTTTTGAGCCAACAATAAATTTGACGCTTTTTGCGGGGTTTCAATTGTATACATCGAGATCAATACTACTAAATTTTGTAGATTAGGGTTTGAAATTATAAAAAATATAAGTGCTGAGGGAGTAATTCATTGTTGGTAGTAAATTTTTTTGAATTTTCTGAGATATGGCTAAAATAAAGTAAAATAAGATGTTTTAGCCAACACTAACTTTTGACGATTTTTGCGGGGTTTCAATTGTATACATCGAGATCAATACTACTAAATTTTGTAGATTAGGGTTTGAAATTGAGAAAAATATAAGTGCTGAGGAAGTAATTCACTGTGAGTAGAAAATTTTCTTTATTTTCTGAGATATGATTATAATAGAATAAAATAAGATGTTTTAGCCAACACTAACTTTTGACGCTTTTTGCAGAATTTCAGTTGTATAAATCGAGATCAATACTACTAAATTTTGTAGATTAGGGTTTGAAATTATGAAAAATATAACTTCTGAGGGAGTAATTCATTGTTGGAAGTAAATTTTTTTGAATTTTCAGAGATATGGCTAAAATAGAGTAAAATAAGATGATTTAGTTAACATTAACTTTTGACGCTTTTTGCAGAATTTCAATTGTATAAATCGTGATCAATACTTCTAAATTTTGTAGATTAGGGCTCGATATATAGAAATATATAAGTGCTGAAGCAGCTATTCACTGTGAGTAAAAAAGTTTCGTCATTTTCTGAGATATGATCATAATAAAGCAAAATAAGATGATATAGTTGACGCTAAAGTTTGACACTTTTTGCGGGGTTTCAATTGTATGAATCAAGATCAAAACTACTAAATCTTGTAGATTAGGGTTTGAATATGAGAAAAATATAATTGCTGAAGGAGTAATTCATTGTGGGTAGTAAATTTTTTGAATTTTCTGAGATATGGCTAAAATGGAGTAAAATAAGATGTTTTGAGCCAACACTAAATTTGACGCTTTTTGCGGGGTTTCAATTGTATAAATCGAGATCAATACTACTAAATTTTGTAGATTAGGGTTTGAAATTATAAATAATATAAGTGCTGAGGGAGTAATTCATTGTTGGTAGAAATTTTTTTTGAATTTTCTGAGATATGGCTAAAATAGAGTAAAATAAGATGTTTTAGCCAACACTAACTTTTGACGATTTTTGCGGGGTTTCAATTGTATACATCGAGATCAACACTTTTAAATTTTGTAGATTAGAGTTTGAAATTGAGAAAAATATAAGTGCTGAGGGACTAATTCACTGTGAGTAGAATATTTTCGTCAATTTCTGAGATATGAATATAATAGAGCAAAATAAGATTATTTAGTTAACACTAACTTTTGACGCTTTTTGTGGGAATTCAATTGTATATATCGAGATCAATACTACTAAATTTTGTAGATTAGGGATTGAAATTGAGAAAAATATAAGTGCTGAAGGAGTAATTCACTGTGAGTAGAAAATTTTCTTTATTTTCTGAGATATGATTATAATAGAATAAAATAAGATGTTTTGAGCCAACACTAAATTTGACGCTTTTTGCGGGGTTTCAATTGTATAAATCGAGATCAATACTACTAAATTTTGTAGATTAGGGTTTGAAATTATGAAAAATATAACTTCTGAGCAAGTAATTCATTGTTGGTAGTAAATTTTTTTGAATTTTCAGAGATATGGCTAAAATAGAGTAAAATAAGATTATTTAGTTAACATTAACTTTTGACGCTTTTTGCAGAATTTCAATTGTATAAATCGTGATCAATGCTTCTAAATTTTGTAGATTAGGGCTCGATATTGAGAAATATATAAGTGCTGAAGGAGCTATTCACTGTGAGTAAAAAAGTTTCGTCATTTTCTGAGATATGATCATAATAAAGCAAAATAAGATGATATAGTTGACGCTAAAGTTTGACACTTTTTGCGGGGTTTCAATTGTATGAAACAAGATCAATGCTACTAAATTTTGTAGATTAGGGTTTGAATATGAGAAAAATATAATTGCTGAAGGAGTAATTCATTGTGGGTAGTAAATTTTTTGAATTTTCTGAGATATGGCTAAAATGGAGTAAAATAAGATGTTTTGAGCTAACACTAAATTTGACGCTTTTTGCGGGGTTTCAATTGTATTAATCGAGATCAATACGACTAAATTTTGTAGATTAGGGTTTGAAATTATGAAAAATATAACTTCTGAGGGAGTAATTCATTGTTGGTAGTAAATTTTTTTGAATTTTCAGAGATATGGCTAAAATAGAGTAAAATAAGATGATTTAGTAAACATTAACTTTTGACGCTTTTTGCAGAATTTCAATTGTATAAATCGTGATCAATACTTCTAAATTTTGTAGATTAGGGCTCGATATTGAGAAATATATAAGTGCTGAAGGAGCTATTCACTGTGAGTAAAAAAGTTTCGTCATTTTCTGAGATATGATCATAATAAAGCAAAATAAGATGATATAGTTGACGCTAAAGTTTGACACTTTTTGCGGGGTTTCAATTGTATGAATCAAGATCAATACTACTAAATTTTGTAGATTAGGGTTTGAATATGAGAAAAATATAATTGCTGAAGGAGTAATTCATTGTGGGTAGTAAATTTTTTGAATTTTCTGAGATATGGCTAAAATGGAGTAAAATAAGATGTTTTGAGCCAACACTAAATTTGACGCTTTTTGCGGGGTTTCAATTGTATAAATCGAGATCAATACTACTAAATTTTGTAGATAAGGGTTTGAAATTATAAATAATATAAGTGCTGAGGGAGTAATTCATTGTTGGTAGAAATTTTTTTTGAATTTTCTGAGATATGGCTAAAATAGAGTAAAATAAGATGTTTTAGCCAACACTAACTTTTGACGATTTTTGCGGGGTTTCAATTGTATACATCGAGATCAACACTTTTAAATTTTGTAGATTAGGGTTTGAAATTGAGAAAAATATAAGTGCTGAGGGAGTAATTCACTGTGAGTAGAATATTTTCGTCATTTTCTGAGATATGAATATAATAGAGCAAAATAAGATTATTTAGTTAACACTAACTTTTGACGCTTTTTGTGGGAATTCAATTGTATATATCGAGATCAATACTACTAAATTTTGTAGATTAGGGTTTGAAATTGAGAAAAATATAAGTGCTGAAGGAGTAATTCACTGTGAGTAGAAAATTTTCTTTATTTTCTGATATATGATTATAATAGAATAAAATAAGATGTTTTAGCCAACACTAACTTTTGACGATTTTTGCAGGGTTTCAATTGTATACATCGAGATCATCACTTTTAAATTTTGTAGATTAGGGTTTGAAATTGAGAAAAATATAAGTGCTGAGATAGTAATTCACTGTGAGTAGAATATTTTCGTCATTTTCTGAGATATGAATATAATAGAGCAAAATAAGATTATTTAGTTAACACTAACTTTTGACGCTTTTTGTGGGAATTCAATTGTATATATCGAGATCAATACTACTAAATTTTGTAGATTAGGGTTTGAATATGAGAAAAATATAATTGCTGAAGGAGTAATTCATTGTGGGTAGTAAATTTTTTGAATTTTCTGAGATATGGCTAAAATGGAGTAAAATAAGATGTTTTGAGCCAACACTAAATTTGACGCTTTTTGCGGGGTTTCAATTGTATAAATCGAGATCAATACTACTAAATTTTGTAGATTAGGGTTTGAAATTATAAATAATATAAGTGCTGAGGGAGTAATTCATTGTTGGTAGAAAATTTTTTTGAATTTTCTGAGATATGGCTAAAATAGAGTAAAATAAGATGTTTTAGCCAACACTAACTTTTGACGATTTTTGCGGGGTTTCAATTGTATACATCGAGATCAACACTTTTAAATTTTGTAGATTAGGGTTTGAAATTGAGAAAAATATAAGTGCTGAGGGAGTAATTCACTGTGAGTAGAAAATTTTCTTTATTTTCTGAGATATGATTATAATAGAATAAAATAAGATGTTTTGAGCCAACACTAAATTTGACGCTTTTTGCGGGGTTTCAATTGTATAAATCGAGATCAATACTACTAAATTTTGTAGATTAGGGTTTGAAATTATAAAAAATATAACTTCTGAGGGAGTAATTCATTGTTGGAAGTAAATTTTTTTGAATTTTCAGAGATATGGCTAAAATAGAGTAAAATAAGATGATTTAGTTAACATTAACTTTTGACGCTTTTTGCAGAATTTCAATTGTATAAATCGTGATCAATACTTCTAAATTTTGTAGATTAGGGCTCGATATATAGAAATATATAAGTGCTGAAGCAGCTATTCACTGTGAGTAAAAAAGTTTCGTCATTTTCTGAGATATGATCATAATAAAGCAAAATAAGATGATATAGTTGACGCTAAAGTTTGACACTTTTTGCGGGGTTTCAATTGTATGAATCAAGATCAAAACTACTAAATTTTGTAGATTAGGGTTTGAATATGAGAAAAATATAACTGCTGAAGGAGTAATTCATTGTGGGTAGTAAATTTTTTGAATTTTCTGAGATATGGCTAAAATGGAGTAAAATAAGATGTTTTGAGCCAACACTAAATTTGACGCTTTTTGCGGGGTTTCAATTGTATAAATCGAGATCAATACTACTAAATTTTGTAGATTAGGGTTTGAAATTATAAATAATATAAGTGCTGAGGGAGTAATTCATTGTTGGTAGAAATTTTTTTTGAATTTTCTGAGATATGGCTAAAATAGAGTAAAATAAGATGTTTTAGCCAACACTAACTTTTGACGATTTTTGCGGGGTTTCAATTGTATACATCGAGATCAACACTTTTAAATTTTGTAGATTAGGGTTTGAAATTGAGAAAAATATAAGTGCTGAGATAGTAATTCACTGTGAGTAGAATATTTTCGTCATTTTCTGAGATATGAATATAATAGAGAAAAATAAGATTATTTAGTTAACACTAACTTTTGACGCTTTTTCTGGGGAATTCAATTGTATATATCGAGATCAATACTACTAAATTTTGTAGATTAGGGTTTGAATATGAGAAAAATATAATTGCTGAAGGAGTAATTCATTGTGGGTAGTAAATTTTTTGAATTTTCTGAGATATGGCTAAAATGGAGTAAAATAAGATGTTTTGAGCCAACACTAAATATGACGCTTTTTGCGGAGTTTCAATTGTATAAATCGAGATCAATACTACTAAATTTTGTAGATTAGGGTTTGAAATTATAAATAATATAAGTGCTGAGGGAGTAATTCATTGTTGGTAGAAAATTTTTTTGAATTTTCTGAGATATGGCTAAAATAGAGTAAAATAAGATGTTTTAGCCAACACTAACTTTTGACGATTTTTGCGGGGTTTCAATTGTATACATCGAGATCAACACTTTTAAATTTTGTAGATTAGGGTTTGAAATTGAGAAAAATATAAGTGCTGAGGGAGTAATTCACTGTGAGTAGAAAATTTTCTTTATTTTCTGAGATATGATTATAATAGAATAAAATAAGATGTTTTAGCCAACACTAACTTTTGACGCTTTTTGCAGAATTTCAGTTGTATAAATCGAGATCAATACTACTAAATTTTGTAGATTAGGGTTTGAAATTATGAAAAATATAACTTCTGAGGGAGTAATTCATTGTTGTAAGTAAATTTTTTTGAATTTTCTGAGATATGGCTAAAATAGAGTAAAATAAGATGTTTTAGCCAACACTAACTTTTGACGATTTTTGCGGGGTTTCAATTGTATACATCGAGATCAACACTTTTAAATTTTGTAGATAAGGGTTTGAAATTGAGAAAAATATAAGTGCTGAGATAGTAATTCACTGTGAGTAGAATATTTTCGTCATTTTCTGAGATATGAATATAATAGAGCAAAATAAGATTATTTAGTTAACACTAACTTTTGACGCTTTTTGTGGGAATTCAATTGTATATATCGAGATCAATACTACTAAATTTTGTAGATTAGGGTTTGAAATTGAGAAAAATATAAGTGCTGAAGGAGTAATTCACTGTGAGTAGAAAATTTTCTTTATTTTCTGAGATATGATTATAATAGAATAAAATAAGATGTTTTGAGCTAACACTAAATTTGACGCTTTTTGCGGGGTTTCAATTGTATTAATCGAGATCAATACTACTAAATTTTGTAGATTAGGGTTTGAAATTATGAAAAATATAACTTCTGAGGGAGTAATTCATTGTTGGTAGTAAATTTTTTTGAATTTTCAGAGATATGGCTAAAATAGAGTAAAATAAGATGATTTAGTAAACATTAACTTTTGACGCTTTTTGCAGAATTTCAATTGTATAAATCGTGATCAATACTTCTAAATTTTGTAGATTAGGGCTCGATATTGAGAAATATATAAGTGCTGAAGGAGCTATTCACTGTGAGTAAAAAAGTTTCGTCATTTTCTGAGATATGATCATAATAAAGCAAAATAAGATGATATAGTTGACGCTAAAGTTTGACACTTTTTGCGGGGTTTCAATTGTATGAATCAAGATCAATACTACTAAATTTTGTAGATTAGGGTTTGAATATGAGAAAAATATAATTGCTGAAGGAGTAATTCATTGTGGGTAGTAAATTTTTTGAATTTTCTGAGATATGGCTAAAATGGAGTAAAATAAGATGTTTTGAGCCAACACTAAATTTGACGCTTTTTGCGGGGTTTCAATTGTATAAATCGAGATCAATACTACTAAATTTTGTAGATAAGGGTTTGAAATTATAAATAATATAAGTGCTGAGGGAGTAATTCATTGTTGGTAGAAATTTTTTTTGAATTTTCTGAGATATGGCTAAAATAGAGTAAAATAAGATGTTTTAGCCAACACTAACTTTTGACGATTTTTGCGGGGTTTCAATTGTATACATCGAGATCAACACTTTTAAATTTTGTAGATTAGGGTTTGAAATTGAGAAAAATATAAGTGCTGAGGGAGTAATTCACTGTGAGTAGAATATTTTCGTCATTTTCTGAGATATGAATATAATAGAGCAAAATAAGATTATTTAGTTAACACTAACTTTTGACGCTTTTTGTGGGAATTCAATTGTATATATCGAGATCAATACTACTAAATTTTGTAGATTAGGGTTTGAAATTGAGAAAATTTAAGTGCTGAAGGAGTAATTCACTGTGAGTAGAAAATTTTCTTTATTTTCTGAGATGTGATTATAATAGAACAAAATAAGATGTTTTAGCCAACACTAACTTTTGACGATTTTTGCGGGGTTTCAATTGTATATATCGAGATCAATACTACTAAATTTTGTAGATTAGGGTTTGAAATTGAGAAAAATATAAGTGCTGAAGGAGTAATTCACTGTGAGTAGAAAATTTTCTTTATTTTCTGATATATGATTATAATAGAATAAAATAAGATGTTTTAGCCAACACTAACTTTTGACGATTTTTGCGGGGTTTCAATTGTATACATCGGGATCATCACTTTTAAATTTTGTAGATTAGGGTTTGAAATTGAGAAAAATATAAGTGCTGAGATAGTAATTCACTGTGAGTAGAATATTTTCGTCATTTTCTGAGATATGAATATATAGAGCAAAATAAGATTATTTAGTTAACACTAACTTTTGACGCTTTTTGTGGGAATTCAATTGTATATATCGAGATCAATACTACTAAATTTTGTAGATTAGGGTTTGAATATGAGAAAAATATAATTGCTGAAGGAGTAATTCATTGTGGGTAGTAAATTTTTTGAATTTTCTGAGATATGGCTAAAATGGAGTAAAATAAGATGTTTTGAGCCAACACTAAATTTGACGCTTTTTGCGGGGTTTCAATTGTATAAATCGAGATCAATACTACTAAATTTTGTAGATTAGGGTTTGAAATTATAAATAATATAAGTGCTGAGGGAGTAATTCATTGTTGGTAGAAAATTTTTTTGAATTTTCTGAGATATGGCTAAAATAGAGTAAAATAAGATGTTTTAGCCAACACTAACTTTTGACGATTTTTGCGGGGTTTCAATTGTATACATCGAGATCAACACTTTTAAATTTTGTAGATTAGGGTTTGAAATTGAGAAAAATATAAGTGCTGAGGGAGTAATTCACTGTGAGTAGAAAATTTTCTTTATTTTCTGAGATATGATTATAATAGAATAAAATAAGATGTTTTGAGCCAACACTAAATTTGACGCTTTTTGCGGGGTTTCAATTGTATAAATCGAGATCAATACTACTAAATTTTGTAGATTAGGGTTTGAAATTGAGAAAATTTAAGTGCTGAAGGAGTAATTCACTGTGAGTAGAAAATTTTCTTTATTTTCTGAGATATGATTATAATAGAACAAAATAAGATGTTTTAGCCAACACTAAATTTGACGCTTTTTGCGGGGTTTCAATTGTATATATCGAGATCAATACTACTAAATTTTGTAGATTAGGGTTTGAAATTGAGAAAATTTAAGTGCTGAAGGAGTAATTCACTGTGAGTAGAAAATTTTCTTTATTTTCTGAGATATGATTATAATAGAATAAAATAAGATGTTTTGAGCCAACACTAAATTTGACGCTTTTTGCGGGGTTTCAATTGTATATATCGAGATCAATACTACTAAATTTTGTAGATTAGGGTTTGAAATTGAGAAAATTTAAGTGCTGAAGGAGTAATTCACTGTGAGTAGAAAATTTTCTTTATTTTCTGAGATATGATTATAATAGAACAAAATAAGATGTTTTAGCCAACACTAACTTTTGACGATTTTTGCGGGGTTTCAATTGTATATATCGAGATCAATACTACTAAATTTTGTAGATTAGGGTTTGAAATTGAGAAAAATATAAGTGCTGAAGGAGTAATTCACTGTGAGTAGAAAATTTTCTTTATTTTCTGATATATGATTATAATAGAATAAAATAAGATGTTTTAGCCAACACTAACTTTTGACGATTTTTGCGGGGTTTCAATTGTATACATCGAGATCATCACTTTTAAATTTTGTAGATTAGGGTTTGAAATTGAGAAAAATATAAGTGCTGAGATAGTAATTCACTGTGAGTAGAATATTTTCGTCATTTTCTGAGATATGAATATATAGAGCAAAATAAGATTATTTAGTTAACACTAACTTTTGACGCTTTTTGTGGGAATTCAATTGTATATATCGAGATCAATACTACTAAATTTTGTAGATTAGGGTTTGAATATGAGAAAAATATAATTGCTGAAGGAGTAATTCATTGTGGGTAGTAAATTTTTTGTATTTTCTGAGATATGGCTAAAATGGAGTAAAATAAGATGTTTTGAGCCAACACTAAATTTGACGCTTTTTGCGGGGTTTCAATTGTATAAATCGAGATCAATACTACTAAATTTTGTAGATTAGGGTTTGAAATTATAAATAATATAAGTGCTGAGGGAGTAATTCATTGTTGGTAGAAAATTTTTTTGAATTTTCTGAGATATGGCTAAAATAGAGTAAAATAAGATGTTTTAGCCAACACTAACTTTTGACGATTTTTGCGGGGTTTCAATTGTATACATCGAGATCAACACTTTTAAATTTTGTAGATTAGGGTTTGAAATTGAGAAAAATATAAGTGCTGAGGGAGTAATTCACTGTGAGTAGAAAATTTTCTTTATTTTCTGAGATATGATTATAATAGAATAAAATAAGATGTTTTAGCCAACACTAACTTTTGACGCTTTTTGCAGAATTTCAGTTGTATAAATCGAGATCAATACTACTAAATTTTGTAGATTAGGGTTTGAAATTATGAAAAATATAACTTCTGAGGGAGTAATTCATTGTTGTAAGTAAATTTTTTTGAATTTTCAGAGATATGGCTAAAATAGAGTAAAATAAGATTATTTAGTTAACATTAACTTTTGACGCTTTTTGCAGAATTTCAATTGTATAAATCGTGATCAATACTTCTAAATTTTGTAGATTAGGGCTCGATATTGAGAAATATATAAGTGCTGAAGGAGCTATTCACTGTGAGTAAAAAAGTTTCGTCATTTTCTGAGATATGATCATAATAAAGCAAAATAAGATGATATAGTTGACGCTAAAGTTTGACACTTTTTGCGGGGTTTCAATTGTATGAAACAAGATCAATGCTACTAAATTTTGTAGATTAGGGTTTGAATATGAGAAAAATATAATTGCTGAAGGAGTAATTCATTGTGGGTAGTAAATTTTTTGAATTTTCTGAGATATGGCTAAAATGGAGTAAAATAAGATGTTTTGAGCCAACACTAAATTTGACGCTTTTTGCGGGGTTTCAATTGTATTAATCGAGATCAATACGACTAAATTTTGTAGATTAGGGTTTGAAATTATGAAAAATATAACTTCTGAGGGAGTAATTCATTGTTGGTAGTAAATTTTTTTGAATTTTCAGAGATATGGCTAAAATAGAGTAAAATAAGATGATTTAGTAAACATTAACTTTTGACGCTTTTTGCAGAATTTCAATTGTATAAATCGTGATCAATACTTCTAAATTTTGTAGATTAGGGCTCGATATTGAGAAATATATAAGTGCTGAAGGAGCTATTCACTGTGAGTAAAAAAGTTTCGTCATTTTCTGAGATATGATCATAATAAAGCAAAATAAGATGATATAGTTGACGCTAAAGTTTGACACTTTTTGCGGGGTTTCAATTGTATGAATCAAGATCAATACAACTAAATTTTGTAGATTAGGGTTGGAATATGAGAAAAATATAATTGCTAAAGGAGTAATTCATTGTGGGTAGTAAATTTTTTGTATTTTCTGAGATATGGCTAAAATGGAGTAAAATAAGATGTTTTGAGCCAACACTAAATTTGACGCTTTTTGCGGGGTTTCAATTGTATAAATCGAGATCAATACTACTAAATTTTGTAGATTAGGGTTTGAAATTATAAATAATATAAGTGCTGAGGGAGTAATTCATTGTTGGTAGAAAATTTTTTTGAATTTTCTGAGATATGGCTAAAATAGAGTAAAATAAGATGTTTTAGCCAACACTAACTTTTGACGATTTTTGCGGGGTTTCAATTGTATACATCGAGATCAACACTTTTAAATTTTGTAGATTAGGGTTTGAAATTGAGAAAAATATAAGTGCTGAGGGAGTAATTCACTGTGAGTAGAATATTTTCGTCATTTTCTGAGATATGAATATAATAGAGCAAAATAAGATTATTTAGTTAACACTAACTTTTGACGCTTTTTGTGGGAATTCAATTGTATATATCGAGATCAATACTACTAAATTTTGTAGATTAGGGTTTGAAATTGAGAAAATTTAAGTGCTGAAGGAGTAATTCACTGTGAGTAGAAAATTTTCTTTATTTTCTGAGATCTGATTATAATAGAACAAAATAAGATGTTTTAGCCAACTCTAACTTTTGACGCTTTTTGTGGGAATTCAATTGTATATATCGAGATCAATACTACTAAATTTTGTAGATTAGGGTTTGAAATTGAGAAAAATATAAGTGCTGAAGGAGTAATTCACTGTGAGTAGAAAATTTTCTTTATTTTCTGATATATGATTATAATAGAATAAAATAAGATGTTTTAGCCAACACTAACTTTTGACGATTTTTGCGGTGTTTCAATTGTATACATCGAGATCAATACTACTAAATTTTGTAGATTAGGGTTTGAAATTGAGAAAAATATAAGTGCTGAGGGAGTAATTCACTGTGAGTAGAATATTTTCGTCATTTTCTGAGATATGAATATAATAGAGCCAAATAAGATTATTTAGTTAACACTAACTTTTGACGCTTTTTGTGGGAATTCAATTGTATATATCGAGAACAATACTACTAAATTTTGTAGATTAGGGTTTGAAATTGAGAAAAATATAAGTGCTGAAGGAGTAATTCACTGTGAGTAGATAATTTTCTTTATTTTCTGAGATATGATTATAATAGAATAAAATAAGATGTTTTAGCCAACGCTAACTTTTGACGATTTTTGCGGGGTTTCAATTGTATAAATCGAGATCAATACTACTAAATTTTGTAGATTAGGGTTTGAAATTATGAAAAATATAACTTCTGAGGAAGTAATTCATTGTTGGTAGTAAATTTTTTTGAATTTTCAGAGATATGGCTAAAATAGAGTAAAATAAGATGATTTAGTTAACATTAACTTTTGACGCTTTTTGCAGAATTTCAATTGTATAAATCGTGATCAATACTTCTAAATTTTGTAGATTAGGGCTCGATATTGAGAAATATATAAGTGCTGAAGGAGCTATTCACTGTGACTAAAAAAGTTTCGTCATTTTCTGAGATATGATCATAATAAAGCAAAATAAGATGATATAGTTGACGCTAAAGTTTGACACTTTTTGCGGGGTTTCAATTGTATGAATCAAGATCAATACTACTAAATTTTGTAGATTAGGGTTGGAATATGAGAAAAATATAATTGCTAAAGGAGTAATTCATTGTGGGTAGTAAATTTTTTGTATTTTCAGAGATATGGCTAAAATGGAGTAAAATAAGATGTTTTGAGCCAACACTAAATTTGACGCTTTTTGCGGGGTTTCAATTGTATAAATTGAGATCAATACTACTAAATTTTGTAGATTAGGGTTTGAAATTATAAATAATATAAGTGCTGAGGGAGTAATTCATTGTTGGTAGAAAATTTTTTTGAATTTTCTGAGATATGGCTAAAATAGAGTAAAATAAGATGTTTTAGCCAACACTAACTTTTGACGATTTTTGCGGAGTTTCAATTGTATACATCGAGATCAACACTTTTAAATTTTGTAGATTAGGGCTCGATATTGAGAAATATATAAGTGCTGAAGGAGCTATTCACTGTGAGTAAAAAAGTTTCGTCATTTTCTGAGATATGATCATAATAAAGCAAAATAAGATGATATAGTTGACGCTAAAGTTTGACACTTTTTGCGGGGTTTCAATTGTATGAAACAAGATCAATGCTACTAAATTTTGTAGATTAGGGTTTGAATATGAGAAAAATATAATTGCTGAAGGAGTACTTCATTGTGGGTAGTAAATTTTTTGAATTTTCTGAGATATGGCTAAAATGGAGTAAAATAAGATGTTTTGAGCCAACACTAAATTTGACGCTTTTTGCGGGGTTTCAATTGTATTAATCGAGATCAATACGACTAAATTTTGTAGATTAGGGTTTGAAATTATGAAAAATATAACTTCTGAGGGAGTAATTCATTGTTGGTAGTAAATTTTTTTGAATTTTCAGAGATATGGCTAAAATAGAGTAAAATAAGATGATTTAGTAAACATTAACTTTTGACGCTTTTTGCAGAATTTCAATTGTATAAATCGTGATCAATACTTCTAAATTTTGTAGATTAGGGCTCGATATTGAGAAATATATAAGTGCTGAAGGAGCTATTCACTGTGAGTAAAAAAGTTTCGTCATTTTCTGAGATATGATCATAATAAAGCAAAATAAGATGATATAGTTGACGCTAAAGTTTGACACTTTTTGCGGGGTTTCAATTGTATGAATCAAGATCAATACTACTAAATTTTGTAGATTAGGGTTGGAATATGAGAAAAATATAATTGCTAAAGGAGTAATTCATTGTGGGTAGTAAATTTTTTGTATTTTCAGAGATATGGCTAAAATGGAGTAAAATAAGATGTTTTGAGCCAACACTAAATTTGACGCTTTTTGCGGGGTTTCAATTGTATAAATCGAGATCAATACTACTAAATTTTGTAGATTAGGGTTTGAAATTATAAATAATATAAGTGCTGAGGGAGTAATTCATTGTTGGTAGAAAATTTTTTTGAATTTTCTGAGATATGGCTAAAATAGAGTAAAATAAGATGTTTTAGCCAACACTAACTTTTGACGATTTTTGCGGAGTTTCAATTGTATACATCGAGATCAACACTTTTAAATTTTGTAGATTAGGGCTCGATATTGAGAAATATATAAGTGCTGAAGGAGCTATTCACTGTGAGTAAAAAAGTTTCGTCATTTTCTGAGATATGATCATAATAAAGCAAAATAAGATGATATAGTTGACGCTAAAGTTTGACACTTTTTGCGGGGTTTCAATTGTATGAAACAAGATCAATGCTACTAAATTTTGTAGATTAGGGTTTGAATATGAGAAAAATATAATTGCTGAAGGAGTACTTCATTGTGGGTAGTAAATTTTTTGAATTTTCTGAGATATGGCTAAAATGGAGTAAAATAAGATGTTTTGAGCCAACACTAAATTTGACGCTTTTTGCGGGGTTTCAATTGTATACATCGAGATCAATACTACTAAATTTTGTAGATTAGGGTTTGAATATGAGAAAAATATAATTGCTGAAGGAGTAATTCATTGTGGGTAGTAAATTTTTTGAATTTTCTGAGATATGGCTAAAATGGAGTAAAATAAGATGTTTTGAGCCAACACTAAATTTGACGCTTTTTGCGGGGTTTCAATTGTATAAATCGAGATCAATACTACTAAATTTTGTAGATTAGGGTTTGAAATTATAAATAATATAAGTGCTGAGGGAGTAATTCATTGTTGGTAGAAAATTTTTTTGAATTTTCTGAGATATGGCTAAAATAGAGTAAAATAAGATGTTTTAGCCAACACTAACTTTTGACGATTTTTGCGGGGTTTCAATTGTATACATCGAGATCAACACTTTTTAATTTTGTAGATTAGGCTTTGAAATTGAGAAAAATATAACTTCTGAGGGAGTAATTCATTGTTGGTAGTAAATTTTTTTGAATTTTCTGAGATAGGGCTTCAATAGAGTAAAATAGGATGATTTAGTTGACGCTGAAGTTTGACACTTTTTGCGGGAATTCAATTGTATATATCGAGATTAATACTACTAAATTTTGTAGACTAGGGTTTGAAATTGAGAAAAATAGAAGTGCTCAAGGAGTAATTCACTGTGAGTTGAAAATTTTCTATATTTTCTGAGATATGATTATAATAGAGCAAAATAAGATGATTTAATTAACACTAACTTTTGACGCTTTTTGTGGGAATTCAATTGTATATATCGAGATCAATACTACTAAATTTTGTTGATTAGGGTTTGAAATTGAGAAAAATATAAGTGCTGAAGGAGTTATTCACTGTGAGTAGAAAATTTTCTTTATTTTCTGAGATATGATTATAATAGAGCAAAATAAGATGATTAATTTAACACTAACTTTTGACGCTTTTTGTGGGAATTTAATTGTATATATCGAGATCAATACTACTAAATTTTGTAGATTAGGGTTTGAAATAGAGAAAATAAAACTGCTGAAGGAGTTATTCACTGTGAGTAGAAAAGTTTCGTAATTTTCTGAGATATAATTATAATAGAGCAAAATAAGATGATTTAGTTAACATTAACTTTTGATGCTTTTTGCAGAATTTCAATTGTATAAATCGTGATCAATACTTCTAAATTTTGTAGATTAGGGCTCGATATTGAGAAAAATATTAGTGCTGAAGGAGCTATTCACTGTGAGTAAAAAAGTTTCGTCACTTTCTGAGATATGATCATAATAAAGCAAAATAAGATGATATAGTTGACGCTAAAGTTTGACACTTTTTTCGGGGTTTCAATTGTATAAATCAAGATCAATACTACTAAATTTTGTAGATTAGGGTTTGCAATTATAAAAAATATAAGTGCTGAGGGAGTAATTCATTGTTGGAAGTAAATTTTTTTGAATTTCCTGAGATATGGCTTCAATAGAGTAAAATAGGATGATTTAGTTGACGCTAAAGTTTGACACTTTTTGCGGGATTTCAATTGTATATATCGAGATTAATACTACTAAATTTTGTAGATTAGGGTTTGAAATTGAGAAAAATATAAGTGCTGAGGGAGTAATTCACTGTGAGTTGAAAATTTTCTTTATTTTCTGAGATATGATTATAATAGAGCAAAATAAGATGATTTAATTAACACTAACTTTCGACGCTTTTTGTGGGAATTCAATTGTTTATATCGAGATCAATACTACTAAATTTTGTAGATTAGGGTTTGAAATTGAGAAAAATATAACTGCTGAAGGAGTTATTCACTGTGAGTAGTAAAGTTTCGTAATTTTCTTAGATATGATTATAATAGAGCAAAATAAGATGTTTTAGCTAACACTAACTTTTGACGCTTTTTGCGGGGTTACAATTGTATAATTCGAGATCAATACTACTAAATTTTGTAACTTAGTGTTTTTAATTGAGAAAATATATAAGTGCTGAAGGAGTAATTCACTGTGAGTAGAAAATTTTCTTTATTTTCTGAGATTTGATTATAATAGAGCAAAATAAGATGATTTAATTAACACTAACTTTTGACGCTTTTTGTAGAATTTCAATTGTATAAATCGTTATCAATACTTCTAAATTTTGTAGATTAGGGCTCGATATTGAGATCAAATATATAAGTGCTGAAGGAACTATTCACTGTGAGTAAAAAAGTTTCGTCATTTTCTGAGATATGATCATAATAAAGCAAAATAAGATGATATAGTTGACGCTAAAGTTTGACACTTTTTGCGGGGTTTCAATTGTATGAATCAAGATCAATACTACTAAATTTTGTAGATTAGGGTTGGAATATGAGAAAAATATAATTGCTAAAGGAGTAATTCATTGTGGGTAGTAAATTTTTTGAATTTTCTGAGATATGGCTAAAATGGAGTAAAATAAGATGTTTTGAGCCAACACTAAATTTGACGCTTTTTGCGGGGTTTCAATTGTATACATCGAGATCAATACTACTAAATTTTGTAGATTAGGGTTTGCAATTATAAAAAATATAAGTGCTGAGGGAGTAATTCATTGTTGTTAGTAAATTTTTTTGAATTTCTGAGATATGGCTAAAATAGAGTAAAATAAGATGTTTTAGCCAACACTAACTGTTGACGATTTTTGCGGGGTTTCAATTGTATAAATCGAGATCAATACTACTAAATTTTGTAGATTAGGGTTTGAATATAAGAAAAATATAAGTGCTGAGGGAGTAATTCATTGTTGGAAGTAAATTTTATTGAATTTTCTGAGATATGGCTTCAATAGAGTAAAATAGGAATATTTAGTTGACGCTAAAGTTTGACACTTTTTCGGGATTTTAATTGTATATATCGAGATCAATACTACTAAATTTTGTAGATTAGGGTTTGAAATTGAGAAAAATATAACTTCTGAGGGAGTAATTCATTGTTGGTAGTAAATTTTTTTGAATTTTCTGAGATAGGGCTTCAATAGAGTAAAATAGGATGATTTAGTTGACGCTAAAGTTTGACACTTTTTGCGGGAATTCAATTGTATATATCGAGATTAATACTACTAAATTTTGTAGACTAGGGTTTGAAATTGAGAAAAATAGAAGTGCTCAAGGAGTAATTCACTGTGAGTTGAAAATTTTCTATATTTTCTGAGATATGATTATAATAGAGCAAAATAAGATGATTTAATTAACACTAACTTTTGACGCTTTTTGTGGGAATTCAATTGTATATATCGAGATCAATACTACTAAATTTTGTTGATTAGGGTTTGAAATTGAGAAAATAAAACTGCTGAAGGAGTTATTCACTGTGAGTAGAAAAGTTTCGTAATTTTCTGAGATATAATTATAATAGAGCAAAATAAGATGATTTAGTTAACATTAACTTTTGACGCTTTTTGCAGAATTTCAATTGTATAAATCGTGATCAATACTTCTAAATTTTGTAGATTAGGGCTCGATATTGAGAAAAATATAAGTGCTGAAGGAGCTATTCACTGTGAGTAAAAAAGTTTCGTCATTTTCTGAGATATGATCATAATAAAGCAAAATAAGATGATATAGTTGACGCTAAAGTTTGACACTTTTTCGGGATTTCAATTGTATATATCGAGTTCAATACTACTAAATTTTGTAGATTAGGGTTTGAAATTGAGAAAAATATAAGTGCTGAAGGAGTTATTCAATATGACTAGAAAATTTTCGTAATTTTCTTAGATATGATTATAATAGAGCAAAATAAGATGTTTTAGCTAACATTAAATTTTGACGCTTTTTGCGGGAATTCAATTGTATATATCGAGATCAATACTACTAAATTTTGTAGATTAGGGTTTGAAATTGAGGAAAATATAACTTCTGAGGGAGTAATTCATTGTTGGTAGTAAATTTTTTTGAATTTTCTGAGATATGGCTAAAACAGAGTAAAATAAGATGTTTTAGCCAACACTAACTTTTGACGATTTTTGCGGGGTTTCAATTGTACAAATCGAGATCAATACTACTAAATTTTGTAGATTAGGGTTAGAAATTGAGAAAAATATAAGTGCTGAGGGAGTAATTCATTGTTGGAATTAATTATTTTGAATTTTCTGAGATCTGGCTTCAATAGAGTAAAATAGGATGATTTAGTTGACGCTAAAGTTTGACACTTTTTGCGGGATTTCAATTGTATATATCGAGATCAATACTACTAAATTTTGTAGATTAGGGTTTGAAATTGAGAAAAATATAAGTGCTGAAGGAGTAATTCACTGTGAGTAGAAAATTTTCGTTATTTTCTGAGATATGATTGTAATAGAGCAAAATAAGATGATTTAGTTAACACTAACTATTGGCGCTTTTTGTGGTATTATATTATTTTCGCAAATTTATGCTATTTTAAAGACCGTTTAGACATAATACGCCCAATAGTACCAACAATATTTATTTAATTCCAACCTGAAAATTATGTCATGCACATTAGCTTATATAGCCCTATTAAGTCCTTTATTCAAGTAAATTCAAAATATCATGCTTCGGCAATGATATATATAAATAATATATATAATTTTCGCTAATTTATGCTATTTTGAAGACCGTTTAGTAATAATACCCACAATATTACCAACAATATTATTTTAATTCCAACTTGAAAATTTGGTCATGCACATTAGCTTATTCAGCCTTTTAGACGCCGATAATCAATTAAATTAAAAAAATCATGCTTCGGCAATGATATATAAGTATAATATATATAATTTTCGCAAATTTGTGCTATTTTGATGACCGTTTAATAATAATACGCCCAATATTACCATGTTAAACTTTATGGGAATTGACGAGTCAACGTTGATTCAACGTTTCTTGGAATGAAGTGGAAGGCTAAAAAAATTAATTGATTAAAATTTTAATTTTTTAGCCTTCCTTCCTTGGTTAATTGTGATAGCAGAAAATTTCTTTCTGATTCAGAACCATATAATTACCATTTTTTTTTTTAATTCATTCCATTAAATCCTAAAATGAAATAAATTATATAACAGCAATTGTTTTGCATATACATGAAAATATTTCCCCTTTTTTAATTAAAAATATTGCCAATAACTCGCCAATGCCAACTATCAACTTGCAAAAGCAATAAAATTTTCATCCACTTCGTATCTAAAACTTTATTTCCAAGAATTCCAAGTGAAGAGGTGAACCAAGGTGAACATTGGAAAGTTCACCGTGCTTTTGTTGAGAAAGAAAATCAGCCGTTGTAAAAGACTTTTGTAGATATTTGGAATAAAAAGGCAGTAAAAATGAAATGAGCGCAAATTGGTCTTAGCAGAACATTGTCGAGTGAAAATTTGAGCGGAGTGCGTCTGGCGGCGGCGCTTTGGGCTCGCCTTGCCTCTCATTTGGACAAATTTTGAAATAATTCTGTCGTGCAGCCGAGGAGGGAGTCTTTTCTCTCGCCCTGAGCACTTCTTCCCTCTCGCTTTTTCTCTCCTCGACAGAACACTTTTTTGCTTTTAAAAAAGCCACAGATGGTTCTTAACGCTTTTAATCGCAAATTGATTTTCCAGCCGCCTCCACTCGGCGCATTCTTTCTTAACCAGGAAGCTGTTGCGAAAACGCGTATACCTTGATTCAAGTTTGAAGAGGTCCTTTTGTAAGCACAGATCTCGTCAGGAATACGCCTCTTGATTATTTGCACGTCTCTTAAAAATTCACTCTTCCAAAAATCATCAGAAGCGATTTAATTATTCTGGCTTACGCTTAAGGATTGCAGAAATTTCATAACACTCTGGGCATTCTTCACAATCAGAATTTGAAAGGTTTATTTAATTTTTTCGTGCCATATCTTGAGTAAACTTTTTTAATGCCAAATGAAATGTTCTTTAATTCTAAGGTCATTACATTACTTTGCATTCCTTTATAGAACGCTGAATCAATGGTAAAAATTAACTTTTTCTACACATTTTTTTGTTTAATATTGCCATTTTTCCAGTTTATTTACTTCAGGCATTAAAATCAGAGTATTGTTGCAAAGTATCTTTATTGATTTATGATTTATAGCAGCATTTCATTTTTAAACCACTGAAATACGTTGCTAAAAATTAAAAAAAAAAAAATTAGTTTAAATTTCTGCCGATTTTCAACTATGCAACCTGCGGAATATACGTGTTAAGGGGGAAGCATAACATTTTATTGTGTGCATGCCATAGAAAATTTATAAAATTTTATTATAGTTTTTTTGAAAAATCCTCATCAGAGTACTATTCTTCAATATTTAAAATAATACAAATTAAAATTAAATTACAGTAAATTTTTAATTATTCTAAAAATTTAAAACTGAATATATATTTTTAACAATTTATAAATTTTAAGATCATATTATCTATAAATTAAATTACATAAATTATACTCTCAGTAACTTTCATCAAATTTTTAGCCGTTCTGAGAAGATTTCTGTATAGAAAGTATGTTTATCTGCATATTTAATTATATTCAATGCTATCCTTTACTTTTCCTTTGATGTGTCAAAGACTCGACACAAGACAATAAATAATATGTGATATGTGCCATGACGCAATGGTTTTTTTACCTCATTCGTGAGAAAAATAAAAATAAAATGAAATTATCATTTAAGTTTGGCTTTCTTTCACTTCCACGTTTCGCGAGGAAAAGACAGCTTACTGCTTGTGCATTGGATTTGCTCTCAGAGGAAAAACTGACGCGAAGAATACCGAGGCTAAAGGAAAGGTAAAAGAAGGCTGTTAAAAAAATTCGCTGCACATGTGCATGAGAGACGCCGCTTTTCTCACGGCACAAAAACAGCGCCAACAACAGCCGTTTGGCTGTTCGATACACAAAACCAGCTCTTCCGTTGCCGCAACTGGTGATCGGCTTTATCTTCCTCGAGCCGACCGCACAAAAGAAATCAATAGTTTACTCGACTATAATTGACAGTGTTGCAGTCACAGGACCCAGCAGATATTTATTAAATAGTTGAAACAAAAATAAATATATTCCAAATTCATTTTGTGATTGAGATAATCTGGACTATTCTGCTACTTAAACATTAAAAATAAAATGAAATTGTTCATTTTATTTAATTTGCTCTACAAATTTAAAAAACTATGGCTTTTTCTATTATGATTTGAAAATCAATCAGAAGCAAATAATGAACGGAATTATAAAAAAAGTTTACATTTGTTATGAATTAAATTTTTATTATGATAAATTAATCAGAAATATTTCAGGGTTAATATATCACAAAAAGCGTAAAATTGACAATTTATTTAACATTTTATTTGAAATCAATAATTTTTTGTTAATTAACTTATTATTTGGTTAAGCAAGACCAGAAATCGTTAGCAACGGAACAGCAGACCTCAGTTTTAGTAAAATGATCCTACAAAAGTAATCGTTGTTTCAGACGCTCCAGACACAGGAAGACTGCGAGACCGCCAGAATTGCCAGTTGTAAAACACTGAAATCACATATTATTTTATTTTGGTCATAAATATAAAATCTAAAAACTTACAAATATCTCCTTCTTGTAACAAAATCGACACTCCGTGGCATCGTCCAATGCACTGAGGGGATGAATTTAACGCCAACAACCTGGCCCCTTTAGCTTGGCTAACCCAGACATTTGCAAAATCAGTCAAGGGCTGAAATGCACATAGTTAAGTAATGATTCAATTAAAGATGTACCGCTGAACTTACGATGGTGTAAGTTGGAGCAGCTGGTCCATCGATGAAAATAAATCTCTGGATGGCTGCCTCAGTGTTCGGTGGGACAAACGGTGGCAAAGGGAATAATTTTTTCAAAACTCTAGCTGCCTCTGATCGTGTTACTTTCCTGCAAGTCACAGATTGGAATACATTTGATGTTTGCAGTTAGTTTTTATTTAATCCTACCAAGTAAAATGCGCCTCTGGATGGACGTCAGTCATGTTGAACTCTGGAATTTTTAAAAAATCTTCAACAAAATATGTGGTCGTCTCCGTATTTTCTGCGATTATTCTCGGCGCTGACCTGTTGATGATTTTCCGAGTGTCAAGATACAAGTCTTTGATTTTATCCTTGTTGACCAAAACAGAATGTCCCTGTAAATTGAAAGATTTTGGTGAAAATAAAGAAACACTTTTTCTGGAAATTTACTTTCAATACAAAAGGAACTCCGTTGTGGAAATACGTGTCAGCAAAGTTTTCAGGTGATGAAGTAAAAGTAAGAACACTGCGAACATTTTCGCACGGCCAGCAATCAGGACCTCGGAAGCCGTAAAGTGGATTTCGTAGCAGACACGGCTCTTCATGCCACTCTGAAAACAAGTTAATTTTTAGATCAGAATTATTTTTTTTACAAAATGACCCACCGGCCAATTCAGGATAAGCATGCAAAATGGGCAGAGTGAGCTTCCTGAAGGCTCTCATGAAAGGATAGATGAAGCCCTGAATGTGCCTTGACAGCGACTTCTGGGTTGGTGTGTGGCAGGAGACCACTGCGTACAAAAGCAAGGTCAAGAACACAAGCTTCAAAAGTCGAAAAGTCCATTTCTTTGCGGTTTTGTATATAGACAGCTGAGGATGCATTTCTTTTGCGATTTCGTCCAACGATTCACTGATCAGTTGGTCGAATTGTTCCTGTGGAACTCCCTTGCCTTCGGCCTTGATCCTCAACTCCTCGATAGCCCTTGCATACTCCTCCAAGGCTTCTTCTCTTGTGACCATTTTTTCAATCTGGAATTTTCAATTTATGTAAGACTTTTCACGACAAAATAGTTCCTCAACAAAAAGAAAGACTAATAAATAAAGAAAAGAATAACCTATTGGATGTTTCCATAAAATTTAGCAAAATTAAAACTGTACATTTTTAGGTAAATGCAATTTTAAAAATTGAAAAGGAATTATGCTCACCAGGTTTTCTCATTTTGAAGAAGTATGCAATGATTTATAACTTAAAATACTCTTTAAGCTCAAGATAAGTAAAAATGACAGAGCCCAGAATTATGCAGACGCAGACTGATGGAAAACCTGAATTACTTTCGAGCCATGAAGACTGAAGAGACGTAGGACTGCGTAGGACGTATTCTGCCTTTTTGGTTTTTATTTACAAACAATCATGACGTAATGCATAGCCGGCGGGCATCAGCCAATCAGAAGCGTCCGTTGGCCTCACCGCTTCTCTTATTGGCCAACAGGCAGGACATGCGGCGCAGCGGCTGTTGCTTTTTTCGATAGGCAACTCCAATAATTATTTTCCCAAACACTTTTCCGGTCGATAAAGAAACGTGCTTCCCGTTTACGCTGCCGGTAAACATTTAGGTTGCAGTATTTGGTCAAGCATCGTAATTACCGTTGCAAAAAGTCATTTGCATCTCTCAACTGAAGATGCCCAGGACGAAGGCCTCGCCCAAAAAATGCGTTAAATCGCAGGTCGCCAACGACACTCTCCTGCTCATCCTCAAAGGTAAAACTTTTTGGTTCACCTTGCCTTCGAATCATGAATTGAAACAGCGTTCATATCAATTCCTGTAGGCGATGCCCTAACAATTCCTGAAGGATGCGACGGAAAATTGAACATTGTGAAGCTACGGCATCCGCAAACTTCTTCACAGGCGATGTTCTTTTTCAGCGCCGACAATAAAATGGTCCAAGAGATTCTCAGCTTTTCCGAGGACAAAAGGTAAATGACTATGTATATAACTATATGTAGTTAATTGTTCTTTTAAGGATATAGAAAAAAAATTTAATTTATTTTGCTTTTATAATCTCCTAGGTCTTGGGTGATCGATGACCACATCCAGTCGGACGGAAAAGTTCACCTGTCAACACCAGTTGACCCTCTGTTTTTGATTTTACCTTACATGACAAAGGTACTTAAAATTTTGATTGAAATGTTTCACTTTTCATAAAATTTCCTTCTACAGAGTGCTGGTCGTTTTGAATCTTTGGAGCAGCTTATCCAGGACGAGGATTTCCCAGAAACAAAAAGATTGCTTCAGTGCGTAACCCCCAAGCAGCTTAGGTGCATTTCAGAAATTAAAGGTAAAACATTATAAAATTTATTAAAATATTATTCCAACTATCGTGACTTGCAGAAGTTGGTGATGATAAGTATTACCGGATCAACGAGGAGAAAACTCTCAGATGGCTCACCAAGAAGGTCAAACGGGTCAGTGAAGTTTTAAAGGAGAAGGGCATCCACGTGGGTCCGGGTGCGGTTTCGGCCAATTTCGTCCGAGGCTCAAGATATGTGGACGCAGACACAGCACCTGCAGAAACAGAGTTCCTTCTCTACGCCTTTGGCATTCTTTCGGAATACATATCAGCCGACTTGTGCATGAAACTGAGGAATGCACTGGACCTGCCAGAGGCAACAAGCAATGGTATAAAACCAAAATAAGGTTTTCTTTCATTTTGATTTTGCTTTCGACTCTTAGATTCAGGCAAAGGAAAGAAACGCAAAGCTGACGAATGTGATGCTGGTGATGGTAAAAAAACGAAAGTGGAAGAGGCCAAAGATAATGCTCCTTCAAGCACTTTTGTCCCCAAAAGTTCAGAGCCAAAGGTACAGTATTTCATTATTAACTTGAACATGTGTTATCTTTAAAATTAATTCTGCAGGCTGCTCCAAAGAAAGAAACTGCCAAGGACAAAGCTCTCGCAAGAGCAGCAGTTGGTACAAAGAGTATCTCCAACTTTTTTAAGAGGAAATAAATACCAGAGCTGAAAGACGAATTGCAGACTTAAAGGCTCTACTGACATTTTTCACCATTTTATATTTTGATATTATTTAAACGTTAACTTAAGCCTTGTGTGAGAACCTCTAAATTATATTTAGCAGCTATCATTAAAACTAAAATTTGTCTTCTTTTCTCTACCCCCTAAATAGTTTGTTAAAATATAAAGCCAAATGCAGGAGATTTAAGACACTTGGGCAATTCTAAAAATTGAGCAAGAGGTCAAAAGTAAGAAGTCTCAAAATAGTCAAAATAAAGTTGTATAACTTTGTTGTGCTTTTTATAAATCACATTACAAAGTATTTTGTTGTTCTCTACAGGTGAAATGTACATTTAATAATGTTTTATGGCAAAATTATGCAAACCAGAATGATTTTTCATATGGCTCTTTATGAGTAGAGATTTCCTAGACATTCACCTTCTCGTAAATAAGCAACTAATTTGTAAATTAAAAGCATTTTATTTTTCGAGGAAAATTTTATTTGTCACTTTCATCCAAACAAAACGTCCCCAATTCCCCCAACAACTTGCGCCACAAAGAATATACAAAATGAGGATTTCTAAGCAAAGAGCCAAAATTTGCAGAGCTTGTTGTCAAAGGAATCAATATAGAAAGTTTAATTGTAAGTGGATTTATGAGACGAGGGCCGAAGCTGTGCTGGACTCGTATTTCCAGTTGGGGGGAACCATGCTCTTGGTCTTGTAATAACGGGCCAGTCGGTGAATGCGCGACTCGACCAAGATGAGCCTGAACTTGGAATCCTTGTCCTTTCTGTTCCTCTCCAAATGCTTGCGGATAGCAACAGCCTTCTTGATAAGGTAATACAAATCCTCGGGCAGCTGTGGGGCAAGGCTCATGGCTTTCATGATCCTCATGATTTTGTTGCCGGTGATGAAGCGCACCTGGGCCACACCGTGCATGTCCCTAAGAATGACACCTAAGAAAACGGTGAAGACATCATTAGTTTGTTTATTTAAGAAAAATCGGCGTCGTTCGAACCAATCTGGGAAGGTGTCAGGCCCTTCTTGCCGAGCTTTTTGATGTGCTCCTTCACCTCGTCCGAGGTCAATTTCAACCAGGTGGGCACTCCTCTGCGGTACGGCAGGGCCGATTTGGAGATACCCTTTCCAGGCGCGTGCATACGACCCATCTTGGACCACTTCTAGATCACTTTCCGGTCGAAAAACTGCGAAATTAGACCAAACAGGTCGAAAACAACCACGCGGTCGGCAAATGACGTACACGAAGACTGATGGCGGAAATGGACCCAGACGGTGCTGCAACCTGAGCGAAGTGCGAAGTAACCACTTTTTAGCGGAAAATTCGAAAGTTAGTGGTGGCGCCACCGTCGGGCTTATGGCGGCGAGCGGACAAGACCTGACACTTGTGTAGCGGCCCTGTTTCGTCGAATTTCAGCATCGTTTTGAACTGGTACGTTAAAATAACTTTGAATTTCTTGACAGAACGTGTTTTACTCTTGATAACCATCAGCATCGGCTCGATTCGCGCCTTCGGTGGGAGTTAAAATTCCTCCAGCCGGCGGGGGTTGTCAACACGAGTGACTGCCTGGGCCGCGCTGTTTCTATTTTTTATTCGAAATAAAAAAAATCGAGGAGTTCACCGAGCGCGGTGCGAAAAAGTTAAGCGGGTGGTATATAAATAGCATTGGTTGACCACCAAATTTTTTTCCAAGTAAAATATTTTTCAGAAATGCACCGTAGTATAAATTATTTTTTTAATTATTATTTTTTTCTGCTCTGGAGAATCCTCCTCCTACAAAAAAATATGATAATCCAGATACAAACACATACTGATAAGTCAAAGTAATTATGCTTTTGTTGTCAAGAAGATATTGCGATAATAAAAAGCCATTAAAGTAGAAAATTCATTATGTATGTGTACGTAATTGTATGGACTAATCATTTCAAAATCAAGGCCCGTGAATTTTATATAATTATTAAAGTAATCAAAATTAATTCTTAATTTTGGAACAGTGATAATTTCATGTTAAGTTGTATTACGACCAGAAATAATACAAGATGAAAAATTTAATACATACATAGTAGGAATGGAGTCATGAGTCAAATAAATTTAGAACAAAACAAATTTTAAAGGTTAATTTTTGTTATTTAATTTTTATAATAAAAATCTAAATATTTGAATATAATTTGAAGTAAAATTTGATTTAAGTTAGAGTGTCCCTAAACAAAGGCTTGGTGAAACCGCAGCGATCTAAATTAAATATATTATATCATGCAAAGAACGATTCTCTCTCGCATCTTCCTCGGAGTCAAAGTGTGATGGCCTTGTTGGTTGTCACGCTATTACGCAAATTGTAAAACGCTGGCTGCGCAAACAACGATCTCTTGTTTCGAATCGACCGGCGCCTAAATTTCCCCTTACGCACGCATGCAGAGGTGTGATAAAGGGTTCTGCAAATATTTAAATTTTTTGTTCTTTCATTTGGCACCTCCTCTAGCTGTTTCTCCAGACCATTCGCTACTCCATATATCAGACGAAGTTTATTCAACCCAAAGTTCACTAATTTTAATTTCCTGTTGATGCCGTTGGGAATCTTTGATGATTTTTTTGCGGCTTCTAAAAATTATTTGGCTCTGTCCAGCAGTCACGCGCCTGGAGCCTGGTCTAAAATTAGCTTCAACTACGCAAATCGTCCGAGTCTATCCCGTTGACCACCTGAAAAAATACCAATCGCTCGGCACATTAATCTCAATTGAATGCAGAAGTGTGTACAGTACTGGACCAAAGCATTGGCTGCAGAATAAATTTACAAATTGCTTTCAAAGAAATTTAATTTTAAAAAAGTCTAGAAATTATTTCAATTATGAAGATTTTGAATGATGAGCTAAAAATATTTAAAAATAATACGTAAATGTTCATATATTCTGCTTATTTAAATGACTTGTGTAATTAATTTTATATCACTTTTGTTTTTTGAACAAGTTTTGATTTGATATTGTGCAAATTCCACAGGTGCTGTAGTCAATCAAAACACGATGGTGGCCATCTGGAGGCTGCCGTTGAACGCAGCCATCGCCCAGAAAAAGGGTGCCTCTGCCCTTGCCAGCAGGGCAATCAGCGTGTCTGTTAGGAGACTCGACAAGCCAGCTGCCGCCGCAAAAGATGCCGCCAAGCAATCGGCCACGGTGCCAGGTATCCCGTACTCGAAACTCACCATAGGTGTTCCAAAGGAAATCTGGCCCAAGGAGCGAAGGTAAATTAAAAAAAAAATTAATTTGTAATATCCACCTAGAACTTTTTCAACTGATTCACTTTGTAATTTAATAGAGTGGCACTGACTCCAACCGTTACCGCTGCCCTGATCAAACAAGGTTTTCAAGTGCAGTGTGAGGCTGGAGCGGGCAATGAGGCCAAGTTCCGTGATGACGATTTTGCTGCAGCCGGTGCAAAAATAGTGGATCGAAACAAGGTCTTCAATTCAGGTGAAACATTTACCTTTTGAATAAAATCAATATTAATAGAGAAAAAAATTCCAGACTTGCTGCTGAAAGTACGTCAACCTTTGAAAGAAGAGATCTCCTTTCTTCGTCCTGGCACCACTTTGATATCCTTTGTTTATCCTGGTCAAAACCAAGATCTTGTGAAACAACTGGCTGAGAAAAAGATAACGCTTTTTGGTAATTATATTATTATTAAAACATAATTATAATAATACTCCACAACTGATTGTTCCCAAAGCCATGGATTGCATTCCTCGCATCTCGAGGGCGCAGGTATTTGATGCCCTCAGCTCCATGGCCAACATTGCTGGTTACAGAGCTGTGATTGAAGCTGCAAACAACTTTGGTCGCTTCTTTACCGGCCAGATCACTGCAGCTGGAAAGGTTCCTCCGGCCAAGATTCTTGTTATTGGTGGTGGCGTTGCTGGTCTCGCTGCCATTGGCCAAGCCAAGTGTATGGGCGCCATCGTTCGAGCTTTTGACACCAGAGCTGCTGTGAAAGAACAGGTGAATATTTGTGCTTGGTGGGGAATATATTATCGACAATGTTGATTTCAGGTTGAGTCAATGGGAGCCGAGTTCCTAACTATAAATCTGAAGGAATCCGGAGATGGAGCTGGAGGTTATGCTAAGGAGATGTCTCCAGAGTTCATTGCCGCTGAACACGCTTTGTTTGCCAAGCAGGCAGCTGATGTTGATGTGATCATTACAACTGCTCTCATCCCGGGGAAAAAGGCTCCTCTGCTTATTCTGAAAGTAAGCCATAGCAATAAACTTGTTTTATGATTAAAATCAGTATTGTAGTTACAAAAAGTAAACACAATCAGTTTTCCGATTTCTAATTAAAAAAATTTAAAGGAACACATTGAGAAAATGAGACCTGGCAGCGTCGTTGTGGATTTGGCTTCAGAAGCCGGTGGCAACATTGAAACAACCAAGCCTGGCGAGCTTTACTCCTACAAAGACGTGGTGCACATTGGTTACACCGACTTTCCGAGCAGGTTGCCAACTCAGAGTTCCACTCTGTACGCCAATAACATCTCAAAATTCCTTCTCTCCATGGGTATTTGATTTATTTTATAAAATTTGATTTGTTTGCACTTTATAAATTAACAGGTGGAAAGGGCTCCTTTAATATTGACCTAGAAGATGAGGTTGTGAGGGGAAGCATCATCTTGAAGGATGGCACTGTAATGTGGCCTCCTCCGCCACCTCCTCCGCCAACACCTCAACAGATCGCTGCTGCAGCAGCACCTGCCAAGGCTGCAATCGCCGCACCGGAGCCTCCGAATCCATTCACTGTCACTCTCAAAGACTCCCTTGCTTACACAACAGGTTATTCTTATAAGCTTTCTTCTCGTAGACTCAAAATAAAATAATTATATTTGTAACACAGGCCTTGGAAGTTTGCTTGGTTTGGGAGCTATTTCACCAAACGCTTCTTTCACGGCAATGACCAGCACTTTTGCCCTGGCTGGTCTTTGTGGTTACCACACTGTTTGGGGAGTCACACCTGCTCTCCACTCTCCACTCATGTCTGTTACAAACGCAATTTCCGGCACCACTGCTGTTGGTGGTTTACTTTTGATGGGAGGAGGACTTTACCCACAAACACCTGTCCATGTTCTCTCAGCGGCAGCAGCTTTCATTAGCTGCATTAACATCTCGGGTGGATTCCTGGTCACCAAGCGTATGTTAGACATGTTCAAGAGGTTTGGCGTTTGTTTTTGAAAACTGCAGATGATTAAATAATTAATTATACAGGCCCGACGACCCTCCCGAGTATAACTACCTGTATGGAATTCCAGCTGCATTGTTCATTGGAGGCTACGGCTTTGGAGCAATGTCTGGGATTACTGAAATGCATCAAATGGCTTACCTGGGTTCTTCGTTATGCTGTGTAGGTGCATTGGCAGGACTGAGCTCTCAAAAAACATCTCGTCTTGGAAACTCCCTCGGAATGGTTTGTTTTTACAGACTTAAATTAAAATTGTTTCAAATTTATTTCATGCTCAGATTGGTGTTTCCGGAGGAATCGCCGCAACTCTTGGCCAACTGGCACCTTCCAACGATGTTCTTGCTCAAATGGCAGCCGTCTCTGGCGTTGGTGGCCTTCTTGGTGCCGTCATTGCCAAGAGGATTGAAATTACAGACTTGCCCCAACTGGTCGCTGCCTTTCACTCTCTTGTGGGCGCTGCTGCTGTTCTCACCTGCTTTGCCACATACATCCATGATTTTCCTACCTTTGCTGAGGATGCCGCTGCCAATGTCACAAAAACTGCCCTTTTCCTTGGTACTTACATCGGTGGAGTCACTTTCAGGTACAATTTCAACCCAATCTCGTACAACTTGAACACCTAAAATTAATTGATAAAAACAATAATTTAAAAGCTGGCTGTTTATTTAATTTAATTTTTCAGTGGCTCTCTGGTTGCTTATGGCAAGCTGCAAGGTATTCTCTCATCCAACCCTTTGCTCCTGCCCGGCCGTCACGCCATGAACCTTGGTCTTTTGGCTGCTAATGGTGGTGCCTTGGCCTACTATTTCATGACCCCCACCTTGGCCGGTGGTCTCTCAATGCTGGGAGCCACTGCTGGTCTCTCTGCCACCATGGGAGTGACTCTTACAGCAGCTATCGGTGGAGCTGACATGCCTGTTGTGATCACCGTACTCAACTCTTACTCCGGGTGGGCTCTGTGTGCTGAAGGGTTCATGCTCAACAACAATCTAATGACAATCGTTGGTGCCCTCATTGGCTCCTCTGGTGCCATTCTTTCATACATCATGTGCAAGGTATGAAATGTTGAGTTTGAATTGCATCATTAATTACATAAAATTGATTTGCAGGCGATGAATCGTTCTTTGCCCAGTGTTATCCTTGGTGGCTACGGAACTTCATCCACTGGAGGCGGAAAGCCAATGGAAATCACCGGCACTCATACTGAGGTTAATGTCGACGGTGCTGCTGAGATGATTGCTAATGCCAAGAATATCGTTATTACTCCTGGTAGGATTTTATTTCTTGATAGTTTAATTTACTAAGCACAGTTATTTATAGGTTACGGATTGTGTGTGGCAAAAGCTCAATATCCTTTGGCTGAAATGGTCAAAATCTTACAAAGTCACGGCAAGAACGTCAAATTCGCAATCCACCCAGTTGCTGGTAAAAATGATTAATTTCTCTTCTCCCACAATTTATTAAAAATTTCTTTTTCCAGGCCGTATGCCAGGTCAACTGAATGTGCTCTTGGCCGAGGCGGGAGTGCCCTACGATATTGTGCAGGAGATGGATGAAATCAACCCTGAAATTCCAGACCAAGACCTTGTTCTCGTCATTGGCGCCAACGACACCGTCAACTCTGCAGCAGAGGACGATCCCAACTCCATCATCGCTGGCATGCCCGTCATTCGAGTTTGGAAAGCAGATCAGGTAAATGATCTCTGAACACAAATTTTGAGTCAAATTCTATCTTATTAATTTTGTAGGTTATCGTCATGAAGAGGTCCCTTGGAGTTGGATATGCTGCAGTCGATAATCCCATCTTCTACAAGCCTAACACGTCCATGCTGCTTGGGGACGCAAAGAAAACTTGCGACGGTCTTCTATCGAAAATCAAGGAAATTTATCCTGACTAAGCGTTTTCCTTTATTTCTGCCATTGTACTTTGTGTCTTACTATTTGAATTTTTTCCAACTTGAAATCTATGTGCCATTTTGAGTTTCAACTTCTGAACTTCATTAGACTGCTGCGCAAACTAAAATTTAATTTCAAAGTATTATGTAGTGCTTGTGCTTCTACGTCTGCGTAACATAATCTGGACTGATTTTATACAATGTTTAAAATGGCAGTTTTAATCAAATTATTATTCTTTTTCAAGCCAACTTTATAACCATAGTGTCAACTCATGTAACATTATCATTTGTCTAGCTGAAGCAGGTAAATGATCTACAAATTTTATCATATTGGGTGGTCAGAGCCAATATTCCATTTTAATGGTAGATTAGATTTGTATGCTGGTTGCAGCAAAAAACAAACAAATAGCCTTTGATGTAATCAATGTGTACTAGATGAACACGGTACAAATCGACAAATCAGGTGCAATGTGTTGTGCATTTTGCTTATGAATCTACCTATAACGGAGCCCATTTGGACCCATTTCCAAAATAAAGAATTAACTGTAAAGTAAATCTATTGTGTAATTTATTGAACACACTATCGAGACGTAAATTATCTCAATAAATGAATTCCAATCTACATTGCTTAGTCTTTCAATTAGACATTAAATAATATTTTAATGAGTCTAATTTCCGAGCAAAGTGAAAATGAAAATTCGCCGTAAATGAAAATTTCTGCAGAAATATGATTCAAATAATGAATTATTTCCAACACAAGTGCGACGGATATGCACCATTTGAAAAGAAAGTTAAATTATGATTATGTATTATATTTTTTGCATCCAGTTGTACACCATAAAGGTATCCATCTCTTTTTTTTTATTTTCCTTTGAAATAATCGAAACAATTTCTTTAATTATATGCTGCTCAGCTTCCAGTCTGTTTACTCTGTTTTGTCTTTGTCGCTCAACATCATAAGTTTTGAAAAATAAAATAACCAGTGTGTAAATTATGTACTTCCTACATGTTCCCACAGAAGATTTGAAAACATGATACATATAAAGGGACGTTTTTACTCCACAATCCCAGAGGTGGGGTGATAACCGAATAGTGGGGGTTGAGAAATGAAACATTAGTGCAACACATTAAAAAAATCATATTATACTTATTACTTGTCTTGAAGAAAAAGTTACTTCCCTCCACCCTCCTTTTCTTCTTCCCCTACTGCGGTCTCTCAACTACTTGTCGCTTGTTCTTCTGATTTGTCTGTTGTCAGTGCCTCAGCCGAGCTCCGACTTCGACCTCGCTGTGGAGACTGTTCGTGCAAGTGGCCGCTTTGTTCGTAAGGACAACGAGTCTGCTGACGGACTGAAAGCCGCGTGTCCCGACGACCGTCTGACTTGACCGGCAAACCAGGCTCCGCAGTGCTGAAGTGCGACCGGACAGATCGTTCACCAAGAGCGCATCTCATTTGAGGACGATCGCAAAAAGAGGCTGGCGACTTTGACCGACGCTACTGAAATTTCAAATCAATCCGAGGTAAGAATTTTTCACTATCAACTCTAAAATAATATGTATTTATCTGTGGAAAACGTTGAATTTTCCCCGGACATGATTGCGGCTCGATCTCCTTGTCATATTTTGCATGGGGATTTTCAAATTCAACCTTACTCGATGGGTGCGAATTTTTAAAGTTATATCCTGAAAAAAGCGACCCGATTGAAAAAAAAAACTTTAACGAAGCGATCTTTTGTGACATGTGAGCCTGTGCGTTATGGGTCGATTGCAAATTCTCAGCCTCGACGAGATGAATTTTTTGGTGGCTTTGCAAAAGAATTTTGTGTGTCGGAGCTTGAAATATTATGCCATGCATCGTCCATTTTACAACTTTAAATTTTTGTTGGGCCAACATTACAAATTGTTAATTAAAAACAAAATAATGAAAGCCCAAGAAGTGATTTCCGTTGGGCCTGTGCGTGAACGCCGAACGGTTTTAATTTGCCCATACAGCCGCCATTTTAAAAGGATTACTTTTTGCCGTTATTTATCCCGTGTTTCCAATTGTGCAATTTATATAATGACGCGTGCTTAGTATTCTTTTGCACGACGATTAAACAATTTAACAGGTCGGAGAGATTAAATTTTCCAAGTCAGCATTAAAAAATCATGCAAGACTTTTCTCATCCATCGTTTGATTTTATTAGAAAAAAAGCAAAGCAAGAAATGCTTTCCAAATTTGTTCAGAATAGTACATATTTTGTGTTCGGATACGTTTCGCATCCGTGGAGTGACAAGAAAAAGGACGCGTTTTCGTTCGCTTGCGTTTGAAACCGTTCGAACTTGTTCGTTTTCCGCATTCCGCCTCTCTTCCTTGCCGCCAGAAAGCAGACGCAGACCGTGCGCTTTTGGCAAGATCCTTGGCTTTTGGGCAGGAGTTTGGAAAGGTCAATGACACAGAACTCGACGCGCTATCCGAGATTCGTCGCAGACTGTGAAGCGAATACTTAACAAATGTCCAGCCGTTTTCAATAAGAGCATGTATTTTGTAAAGCGCCTAGTGACCTTGATGATCAAATAAAGTTGTTATTAGATATTATTTTTTTAAGTTGAAAACGGCTAAAGATTTTTTGATGAAATTTGAGATCTAATTGTAAGGTCAAAATTAAATTTCCAGTCAATTGGCTGTCTTGAAATAATTGTCAAAAATTTATTTCATTCTGAAAAATATCAAAGTTTGACTTTGATTCCTCAAGCGGCAAATAAAAAAAAAATTCTGACGTCATCTGCACTTGAAAAGAAAAGAAGGATAATTTAATTGGCTACATTTTGCTATTTAAGTTTATATTTTTAAAATTTTTTCTCAATTAGAAATATTCAACGCAACAAAAATGCTTTATAACTCCGCTCCTAATAAAGATTTTTTCAAAAATAAAAAATTAAACGTTTTGTCGATTCATCAGCTATCAATGCTGAAAATATGAATTTTTTATATAAGACAGTTTTTAATTGGCGCCGATCTCAATAAAACCAAGCGAAGTGCTTTTTAATTTTCCTCCCTCCTTCTCGCGGCGAGAGCGGCACGTCTCTCGCCGCCGTCCAGACTTGTTCGCTCTTGTCTTCGAGGGTGGAGCAGCAGCGGCCGCCAGCCAGCAGGAGGAAGGAAAAACATGGCGAATGCGCAAAAAAGTCCACGGACTGAAATTTCAATCGCCAAATTCGCCAATGAAATCACCGAATTTTCGACCACCCTGGTAATATGTTGTTCGTATACCGCTTGGTTTTATATGGAAATGCAGTAATAGCGAGGGGTCAGCGCTCCTTTAAACAAAAAATAATGTAGTCTTCTCTTGATCTCTACTCAAAGCTCACGTTTCTATTGTGACCAAAATTATTTAAATATATAGAAATAAATTGCTTTAAAAAAATTCAACTAATTTGTGTTATATATTTTTTTGTGGAAAAATGGAAGATTAAAAAAAGTTTTTCTAATAAAATTATTAAGTTTATGAGGAATAAAAAGTTAAAATTTATGTTCCAATTCTTGTTAAAATGAATTCACATCTCATGAATTACGGCTGCAGTCCGCTGTCAAAACATGTAGAGCAAGAAATATTTTTCGTAAACAATTAACAACTCACAAAACACAGACGGAGAGTAAATCACTATTGTTGACTATGGAATGCGTTTTAAGAAAAATCGCTTATTGGAATCAGATTGGAATATTTTTAATTAAGCGATTCTCTCACCCTTGAGGCCAATAACGACATCTTTATTTTAAAAATCTATTGAAAACAATAATATTTTGCATTTAAATCCCGTTTCCGATTTCATTATTTTCGCTGAAAAAAATAATTATTTCAATTTAATTTATAATTTAATGCCGTACTTCACAAAAATTTTCTATGTTTAGGACAGAGAAACAAATTTTATACTGAAAATAATTTTAAATTGCTCTGCCTATGTATCAGACACAGGAGAGAAAAATTCTTCCTTTGCGATGAGGTGGAGATGCCTCAGGGGCTGTGTATTGTTTCCCTTATGTTATTTTTACTTTCCACCTTCCACCTTCCCCTTATAACAAATAGGTGTCTAATAAACTGAATAGAATAATTTGTATGACGTGGAATAAAAATTAAATGTAGAGCGCTTTCTCTTTTTATTAATCAGTCATTTTTCGTAAATTAATAAATTACATTGCATAATTGATAATATTTGCATAAATCGAGGCTTACAAAGCAAAATATGTAAATTGAAATAGTGCTATCCAAAAGCATCAACGATATCAGAATATCACCATGTAAAATTTAATTAAAATTTTCATAAATGCGAAGTCCACGATTGAGTAGTCGCGCGAACGAAGTTTGATGCATGCGCGGCCCATAAGTCGTCCACAACCAGTTTGCTGGGCGAAATTTCTCCTGTTGCGCGGCTCAAGCGAAGTTTGTGCAGAGTAATTTTTTATTTAAATAATACATAATTGAAAGACAGAATTATTATTATTGATCTTTATTGACATATGAAGCGTCGCCACGATGTAATGACTCATTGCAACGCGCCCCATTTGCAAATTAATTTTAATAATATTTTAAAAGAATAATTTATAGTTATAATTCAATAAATTTGTAATAAATAAAATTAAAAAAAAGCTGGTCTTTCTCTATGCTATGATTGGTGGTATTTGCGCTTAATTAAATAAATAAACTGATTCAAATTTAAACATGAACTTGTCACATTTTCGTATTTTCCAGATATCTAGTTCACTATAAATAAATTTGATTGATAATTATTTGTTTTTTTAGCTCAAATTTCAAAGTAATATTAAATAGAAACAAATTATGATGAAGGTTAAAAATAATATAATTGAATTTCCATCAAGCATCACAAGATATTATCAAGTATTTTACCGATTCGATCTAAAAGAAAAATTTATTCCAACACGGTGCAACACGGCATTGCCAAAAAAGAAAAAAAAAATCACCGCTTTAAGCAGTGGTGTGGAATAATTATTTTAGTCCTCTCTTAATTTGTTTGTTTTGACTGTGGCTGTGTCATCGGAGAACTTCATTGTTTTTTTTTATTATTATTATTCAATTAATTTTCGGCTTACAATTAAATTCATTTTTTAAGGGCTTTCTTTTTAATTATTCTTTTTTAATTTCTGGCAATTGTTTTAAGTTGAATTCTTACAAATAAATCTTGCATTTATTTTAAATTTAAAGTAGCTTTAAATTTACAAATAATTATTATAAATTCAATTGGAATTAGCTTGTACAATTCATGGGATTCCAATTCACTTCAAGGGAATTTATAAAGGCATTTTAGAATTCAACTGCAGATTCACAGAACTTTCTAGATGCATCTAGAAAGTTCTCAATGTAAATCAAATGGGTGGGTGGGTTTTGCACGACCCTCCCAGGGCTGCTACCCGCGCTATAAAAGGCGCTCCGTCCGCTGGCTCGATGCAGAAGGCTGACAGACCTCAGAGAAATCAGAGGACACCTGGACTTCCAGTGCAGTTTCGGACACCCGTCCGAACCCTTCGCACTCGTCCGAGCCGTCCCAAGGCCCCGACCGCTGTCTCGTCCCGACGCTGCCTCGTCCGAGGACAGCCGGAAGGCCGACCGCGTCCCGAGCCCCTCGAGCGGCACGCCTGTGTCCATCGTACTGTCCGGGGTGTGGCCGAGCCGTCCGAAGCCGTACGGAGCAGTTTTGCCAGGTAAGAGAAATTACAATTGTTTCTCCCTGAGGCCTTCTTTTGGCCAAAAGGTCAAACCACTACGTGAGACGGAAGTACAGCCGAGTGACCCATTGTTTTTGTCCCCAGCTCCTTCCTGTCCGAGGAATCGGGCGCCGACGTGGCACGCCGCCAGCGAGCGCTCGGACGAAGGCGTCCGAACGTCCGCCGCCAGAGACCCGCACGCCGTGGGCCCCGGCCGCGCCGAGAGCCGCCGCCGACCTGCAGGGAGCCGTCCGGGTTCCCAGCAAGGACGTTTCCAGGGCAGCCTGCCGGCCTACCCAGGGAACACCGCTCCCATTTGTTGATTTTTAAGTGACACTATACGGACAATTTCGAGCCAGTGAATTTACCCTATCCAGCCAGAATTGTTGTGAATACAATAAAGCCCGTGTGTAAGCCAACTTACATTGTTTTAAACAATTACAAATTAATCATAATAATTTACACAATAGAAATTACTGAACAATTACCCATTAATAATTTATTAAGCAATTAAATAATCAGTCAGTATAATCATATGCAAACCCCTTACTTGCAACTTCTTATTATCATTTTGGTTTGCAATAAACTAAATTTGTAATACCAATTGGCGATCCTGGCACTCCTGGGGATTATACTGACAAACACAATAAACAAATTACAATTTACACAATTTTTAACACTCTATTTTGTTAAAATACAATGGCAGACAAAGAACAACTGTCTCCTTTATTTTTAAATCAAATTCATTTTGGACCCCTGGCTGCTGAGCAGATAACAACGGGGTGTGACCCTGGAGGGTGTGACCCTGGAAAGACTCTACAGCTGTACAAGTCGGACGACAACGACCCAATTGCACAAATTTCCCTCCCACTTCAACAACAACAAACACTTCTTTCTTGCCAATACCAGCAGTACACTCAGGTGGATGTCCTGCACCCTCAGGAGCACCTCCTCCCCTTGGACGGCGCATCACAGGTTGGCCAACTGCTGCCTGAACACCCAGTGTCCCACATCAATCACGACGAGGCGCCAAAACCAGACGTACTCACAGAGGGACCTGAAAGAAAAACTGGTCAGCAAATATTTTATGACAGATTATACAAACAAACAGAAAACAGGGCAACATCACTACACACTACACAATTGTCCAACCAGACACAAAATGGGCAATATTTTCAACCCAAGTTGGACTTGACATTAATCCCTGTATTCTCTGGAGACAAAATATTGCTGGAGGATTTTCTTATCAGCATTGCTGGATTTTTCACCTACCAACAACTGCAGCCAAAAGATGTGTGGTGGTTGTTACTTTTCCGCACTTCTGGACGAGCAAGGGAGTTTGTTAAGCATCTTGACGAGGCCACCATCAGCAACTTCTCCTCACTCCAGAAGGTTTTTCAAGACGAATTTGAGCCGCCAGTAAGCACCTTGCAATTGCACAGAAAATTTGTAAAAGCCTGTCAGCTTGAGGGGGAAAGTTCAGAGGAATTTTACCTACGTGAAGAGAGCTGGCAGACAAATTGTGGCACCAGGAGCAACTAATTGTTGGATTAAGTTTAAAACAAAACTTTGAGGTCAGAGAAGAGGAGTTTCTGCGCATTTTCATCCGTGGCCTACGAGTCGACTTTTATTGGCAGGTGTACATCCGGCAGCCAAAATCAATTCTTGAGGCACGCAAAATCGCCATTCTCGTTGAAGAAACTGCCAAACACATTAAAGATAGATTAAATGAAGACTTCCAGCAGGAAAATAGGCAAACTCACCAACACTGTTTCCCTCAACAACAAAATTTTCCTCCACTTGCTGCCTTCAGAAGCCACCCTCAAATGAACCAACGCTGGCCAGGGCCATTTCCCGCTGCTTCGAGTCCGCAATACTCATCGGCAGTTCCTCCACTCTCCAGTCCGTTTTCCTCCCAACAATGGCTGCCAGCCATTCCACCTGGTGCAGTGCTTCCACCATTTCCGTCAAATTTCCATGAACAGACAGAATCAAGTTCATCCAAAGCACCTTCTAACCTGAGGGGGAACGAAGAAAATGTGAATGAAAATAGTGCAACTTTTTCAGAAAATTTATTTACCAGCAACTCCACCTCTCACGCTCCATGTCCATTCTCACCTCCGTCAAACCAAAAGGATATTGTCCATACCCACCGACCATCCGCCAGCAACGACCACGTCCCTTCTGCGACTCGTAAAGAGAAACGTCGACGGAAAAGACGGTTCAAGCGACGACAACAAAGGGCTTCTAAAGCGAGCTTGCCGTGTCGCACAGTGTCCAATCAGGTTTACGAAGACAAAATTTCTGCAAATGAAGAGAAAATCTTGAGTGCATTGAGCCGGTTAATACAGCCAAAACTTACCCCACCTGCCGACCACATCGCCCAGCATGCATTTACTTGCCGACGGCACCGCCGACAACGCCGACAACCGACAGATAAGGCCGAATTTGCCATTAAAACTCCCACACAAAAAACCACAACGAGTGCGGCAAATAAACAACGTGGGCCAGCTGTTATCTGTGGCGGCCAAAAAGTCAATGAACTTTTCACAAGAGGGGGAAGAAAAATCAGCAGGAGAGAGATGAGAGTGGCGCCACAACCAAGTTCGCCATCAAGCCAGGAGAGGGAGAAGGAAAAATCAGCGCACAAAGGACCAAGACCTCGCCCTCGCCGCATGCGAACAACAACAACAACAAGGCCGGATTCACGCGTGATTATGGTGCCCACGACGTTTTTCCTTGAGGACAGCGCCAGCTCAGGATCTGGACAGTCTACGTGCAGTACGTCGTCCTGGCAATCGTCCTGGAGATCATCCAGTCACAGCTGACCACAGCCGCCAGTCAAAAGAGGGGGATTTGGTGTGGAATAATTATTTTAGTCCTCTCTTAATTTGTTTGTTTTGACTGTGGCTGTGTCATCGGAGAACTTCATTGTTTTTTTTTATTATTATTATTCAATTAATTTTCGGCTTACAATTAAATTCATTTTTTAAGGGCTTTCTTTTTAATTATTCTTTTTTAATTTCTGGCAATTGTTTTAAGTTGAATTCTTACAAATAAATCTTGCATTTATTTTAAATTTAAAGTAGCTTTAAATTTACAAATAATTATTATAAATTCAATTGGAATTAGCTTGTACAATTCATGGGATTCCAATTCACTTCAAGGGAATTTATAAAGGCATTTTAGAATTCAACTGCAGATTCACAGAACTTTCTAGATGCATCTAGAAAGTTCTCAATGTAAATCAAATGGGTGGGTGGGTTTTGCACGACCCTCCCAGGGCTGCTACCCGCGCTATAAAAGGCGCTCCGTCCGCTGGCTCGATGCAGAAGGCTGACAGACCTCAGAGAAATCAGAGGACACCTGGACTTCCAGTGCAGTTTCGGACACCCGTCCGAACCCTTCGCACTCGTCCGAGCCGTCCCAAGGCCCCGACCGCTGTCTCGTCCCGACGCTGCCTCGTCCGAGGACAGCCGGAAGGCCGACCGCGTCCCGAGCCCCTCGAGCGGCACGCCTGTGTCCATCGTACTGTCCGGGGTGTGGCCGAGCCGTCCGAAGCCGTACGGAGCAGTTTTGCCAGGTAAGAGAAATTACAATTGTTTCTCCCTGAGGCCTTCTTTTGGCCAAAAGGTCAAACCACTACGTGAGACGGAAGTACAGCCGAGTGACCCATTGTTTTTGTCCCCAGCTCCTTCCTGTCCGAGGAATCGGGCGCCGACGTGGCACGCCGCCAGCGAGCGCTCGGACGAAGGCGTCCGAACGTCCGCCGCCAGAGACCCGCACGCCGTGGGCCCCGGCCGCGCCGAGAGCCGCCGCCGACCTGCAGGGAGCCGTCCGGGTTCCCAGCAAGGACGTTTCCAGGGCAGCCTGCCGGCCTACCCAGGGAACACCGCTCCCATTTGTTGATTTTTAAGTGACACTATACGGACAATTTCGAGCCAGTGAATTTACCCTATCCAGCCAGAATTGTTGTGAATACAATAAAGCCCGTGTGTAAGCCAACTTACATTGTTTTAAACAATTACAAATTAATCATAATAATTTACACAATAGAAATTACTGAACAATTACCCATTAATAATTTATTAAGCAATTAAATAATCAGTCAGTATAATCATATGCAAACCCCTTACTTGCAACTTCTTATTATCATTTTGGTTTGCAATAAACTAAATTTGTAATACCAGCAGGTTGTAGTGATGAACTCTGTTTTACTTCAATGCTCTGTGCTTTGAGTTCATTTTGGTCAGGAAATGTTTAAAATTTGACAGAAAATGTTTAAACACTTTTGATTGCATTTCTTCTCTCCAAATGCGCGCGTGCAAGGTAAAAAGTGGGGCCAAATCTAAACGGCTCTTTCAGTTTTGATCACGAAGATAACGTGATTTTTGCAAGCTACGTTCGAATATTAAAATTGATTTCCAAATCATCATTAATTTTCCAATTTTAATATAATTCAGCCTGGAAATATTTCGTATTTCAAATATTTGATATAATTAAAATTAAGAAAACGAATTCATCCTCTAAAAGAACGATTAAATTGTCATATCAGAAGTTATTTTTCAATTCCCCGATATCATTGGCTCCCCGTATAGAGGCATCTGCTAAACTTATTAGCATAAATGAGAATCAGGTGTCCCACACTGTCCCCGATTTTTTCGACGATTTTAATCAGGCAGTTTAAAGCCGAGAATGAATGAATATAATGTGAAACTATAAGCTCGTCAGACCAGAAGAAGTATGAATCCTGTTGTACATACACTTAAAACACGTTGCATCTATTGCGGTGTTTTATGTTTCACACGTCCCGTCAAATGACAAATTCAATACTCGCATCATAACGTTAATTTGTAAATATAAAATATACAAATCGTTGTGCTGCCACCAAAAGACGTCCTGATTAAGATAGGAAAAAATTAACTTTGTCCAATTCGTGAATGATTTTTGCAAACACTGTTGGAAAACTTTCAAATTTATTTTGTAGAATGCATAATTTCTGTTTGCATAAATATTTTAATATTATATTTAACATTACACTTTCGAACATTCAAATTTACTAAAGGTGATTTTCTACACTATGTGTGTGTGTGTTGACAAAAGGCCATGAGCCATCAAAATGCATCCTATACGAGCAGACTTAGAAGGAGAAATTAAGATGCGAGAACCCCATGTTAGTTGCAGACTGTCAGCCTTCGGCCCTTATTAAATAAAAAAGATTAATTTCCTAATAATAATATATTTTTTGTGATATTAGGACCTTCACCACAACCCCACCCAGAATGAGAGGAGAAGCAAAACAATTTCACCTTGATCATTTTGTCCAAGGATCAATTGGCAACTGCTGGATTCTGTCAGCCTTAGGTTCAATTATTGATGACCAGGAAACATTGAAATTTTTGTTCCCTGACACTAATGACTCACAAGATTTTTACGGCACAGTGGTGATCAGGTTAGACTTTCTAAATTAGATTTTTGAAATATTGGTCAAATATGATTATAATTTAATAGGTGTTATTGCAAGGATGGTAAATGGGAAGAGGGACTAATTGACCACCGCCTCTGTGCTAGTTCATATTCTGGAGAGCTTGTGTTTACTGGACCATCAGAAATGTGCGAGGAGGACCACCTTATTTTGTGGGCAATGTATATTGAGAAATACCTTGCAAAGTATAAATCACCACCATTTGTTTATTTTCATTACTTAATTATTGCTCTTTCTGTGTAGGGGTTTTGGATCCTTCGAGTCCATCGAAGGAGGGTACATGGATGAGGCTTTTACTCTTTTTACTGATGGCACAACCCTAAGCCTCCGCCTATTTGAAGAGCAGCCTCGCACTGTCCTGATGCTCCTGGAGCACGTGCTCGCCCTCAATGGGTTTGCTGCTGCTGCAACAGAGGTAAAATTTCTCTATAAAGGAAATATTCAGTAAAAGTGATATTTTTCGTGGAATTTAGAACTCGCAAAATACTGAGCTACTCAAGAATTTGCAAACAGGGCACGCTTATGCCATTTTAGATGTGTATTATGTTGACGTTGAAGCCGGGGCCGCTAACAGAGGGGTTGCCTTCAAAGAAATTTTGCTAAGAATCAGGAACCCTCACGGCCAGAAGTCACCAAATGTGGCTTGGAGCAACAAAAAGTATGAAAATATATATATAATTTCCTGTGGTAATCGAACATTGAAATATATATTTTATTTGCGCAGTCACAGCTTGTGGTCTCGTGTGTCAAAAGCTACCAAAGAAAGAGTCGGTTACCACAGATTGCACAGCGGAGAGTTTTTCTTTGCCTTCAGCGACTTCTGTCGTCATTTCGAGATTTTGCAAATTTGCAACAACTCGTTGCCACCGACAGCTGGTGTGTTCGTCAGAGGTCAACAAACTACAGAGGTCTTCACTCTTGACGGTTGCTGGGAGCTCGGATACTCAGCTGGAGGGTCTGACGATCATGAACATGGTAATAAAAATATAGCCCAACATTCTTTTCTCAAATTTTGAATAAAAATTTTGTTTTAGCACCTTTCGTAACCAATCCCAGCTTCGTTTCCAAGTGAATGATTCAAACACCAAGAGCAGCTGTGTTTGGATCCGCCTCCTTGTTAAAGGACAAAGAGAAATCTCCCTCTTGAAAGATGATTACGAGCCATTCTACTACGGTTTTGATATTTACAAGGTAAAAAAAATTATATAAAATTCAAATTTGTTCTAAAAAGCTGTTTTTAATTGTTCAGCTGAACTCTGCTGATACAGAAATCAACGCAGATTTCTTACAATCAAACGAGCCCAAATTTAGAGCCCAATTAGACTTTTTAAGTCAGAATTCTGCAATTCTCGAGCTTGAAAGTGGTTTTTACATTTGCATGCCTTACACGGAGAATCCTGGAATTATGCAAAATTTTCTCTGAAAGTGGCTATTGAGAATGAAGGATGTCTCCGATGGTACTTATTTTTCAATTTGTAATTTCTTTATCATATTATTTTGGCAAATTTTCCTACTCCTTCCAGTGAAATCATCGATGCCATCGGAGAGTGGCTGGAAAGTCAGGTCTTGAAGTACCCAGATACTTCCCCCCAAGAAAAAGCCCGTAGAAGAAAAGCCCACGATCTGCGATTGAAAGCTAGAAGGAAATTGTGATTCCTGTCCACAAAGCCAAAATCGCCTGCACATTTTAGTTCATTCTGATTGAGATTTTCAAAATTTTCATCGTTTCATCATACCTTTAATTCCAATCAAAATAATGCTGATCGTGAATCACATCAAGGAGGAGTAGATTCACACAGCAACAACACACTCATGAGAGAATGCATCTCCAGGGATATCAACTTCATTGGCTTTGCAGCTAAACTTTGCCAGTGACGTAGATAAGGACATTATGTGCAATAGCTGAGGCGGAACAGTACTCTCCTCTCATCGCTCCGGTCAACTACAAGCTGTTTTCCCTTTAAATAATAGATAATTCTTATTTTGACCCTACTTTACACTGGACCAATTTGTTCTGCGCATTTGCGCAAAGAATCTTTTTGTCCTTATCGGATTAGTGCTTATTTTTCAGTATATTTGTGTATAAATATGCAAATTTCTAATTTATAAAGGTACAGAAACTTAGAAAATTAAAAAAAAAAATCTCTTTTGAGGCTTACTTTGAGCATTGTAAATTTAATCTGTAACTTCTATAGAGAATAATTGAGAATTCTCAATTCTTAACAGAGTCATTTTTATGCTCGAGCAGTTGTTTAGACTTAGAGACCGTCTTTCATTCTGAAGGAAATTTAATTCTATGATTTTTATATTGTATAAAATAATTGAATATTAAATTTGAGTGCACCATTTTCCCTTAATATTTCTTAAAACCCAGTCATCGTTATTATTTTAATAAAAGTGATTTGAATTTTAGCACTCAAAAACTAAAGAATTTCTCCCTGCCTAAATTGGCTTAAATCATTTTTTATTAGTGGAAATGAAAAGTTCATTGAGGGGATAAAATCTGCTGCATAATTTCAATTTATTTATTCTCTTGCAAAATGTCATGATATAGTTTGAAAAGCTGGCCAAAAGAAAGTTGACAAGCAGTCTGACCTGCTTTTAATCCAAGCTACATGTTAAAGAAGTAAAATATTATTTTAAGTTCTAATTCTAAATGAAAATATTTTTAAATCAGATGAAGTGAACAGGCCACCCGCCTCGGCCAAGAGCACATTCAGTTGACCTGGCATACGGCCTGGAAAAAGAAATAAATTTAATAAATATTCGAATTTTTTCCAACTTGAAATCTATGTGCCATTTTGAGTTTCAACTTCTGAACTTCATTAGACTGCTGCGCAAACTAAAATTTAATTTCAAAGTATTATGTAGTGCTTGTGCTTCTACGTCTGCGTAACATAATCTGGACTGATTTTATACAATGTTTAAAATGGCAGTTTTAATCAAATTATTTTTCTTTTTCAAGCCAACTTTATAACCCTAGTGTCAACTCATGTAACATTATCATTTTGTCTAGCTGAAGCAGGTAAATGATCTACAAATTTTATCATATTGGGTGGTCAGAGCCAATATTCCATTTTAATGGTAGATTAGATTTGCATGCTGGTTGCAGCAAAAAACAAACGAATAGCCTTTGATGTAATCAATGTGTACTAGATGAACACGGTACAAATCGACAAATCAGGTGCAATGTGTTGTGCATTTTGCTTATGAATCTACCTATAACGGAGCCCATTTGGACCCATTTCCAAAATAAAGAATTAACTGTAAAGTAAATCTATTGTGTAATTTATTGAACACACTATCGAGACGTAAATTATCTCAATAAAAGAATTCCTATCTACATTGCTTAGTCTTTCAATTAGACATTATATAATATTTTAATGAGTCTTTCCGAGCAAAGTGAAAATGAAAATTCGCCGTAAATGAAAATTTCTGCAGAAATATGATTCATATAATGAATTATTTCCAACACAAGTGCGATGGATATGCACCATTTGAAAAGAAAGTCACATTATGATATGTATTATATTTTTTGCAAATTGTACACCATGAAGGTTTATGTGTTATGTATTCATCTCTTTTTTTTCCTTTGAAATAATTTCTTTAATTATGTGGGCAAGGCCATTCCGTCTGCCTTTTACAAATAAGGCCAATCAAAAGGGAAAACAAACATTTAAAAAATATTTTTGGCAAGAATTCGTTTTAAAAGAAAAATCGCAAAAATTACAACATATGTCATGTAATTTTTTTGTATCAAATTCCAACGACCCGCTGCAAAAATTGAGATAGTAAATTGGATAAATTCATTGGAAGTTATATAATATTTAATTTTTAATGGAACTTTGTGTTCTGTCAAATATTCCACATTCTGAAAACTAAAAATTATAAATTTTTATCATTTTTCGCCGCTCATGGCAGCAGTTTATAGCTTAGAGGGGATGATTTGAGTGAGTCAAATGTATTGGCTTCATTTCTTATTAATTATGTAGATATTTTGGATATTTTTTCTGTTTTTTGTAAAAAGCAGGATGTCGCTTTGTGCAAGTCAGGCTGGATTGGCGCCAAACGAAGCCTCGCCTTCATTTGTCAACCACACTCTTTTCCTCAATATGGCGTCGGGTGAGTTGAATTTGTGTTTGACACGTGATGATTTTCAATCTATTACCGGCTGATGAGGTTAAAATTTTCCTCAAACGTAACCTGACGGCTCGCAAGTGTTCTTCCGAAGGCGGCGACGTCATTGGTGGGTTCGTCCGAGGCGCGGTTTGGACGCTTCGGACAGCCACCTGTGAGCGCGCAAACTTCGGGGAACCATGCTTTGCCAAATCTCCGGCCACATGTCGTCGGCTTCGGTGGCGTTCGCCTTCGTTGAGTGCTGATTTTTCATCTTGAAATTCGCAGGCAAGAAGGTAAAGAAGAGCAAAGGGAAGACCATCAACCTGAATGACTTCCTGGCGACGGACAACGGGCCCACGCCGGGACAGGCGGTGGTCATGGCTCCAAGGAAAATCACGTCATGGGCCGATGAGGTCGACGACGACAATGACTGTAATTGAACTATTCAAACTCTTGATTCTTTTGAGCAACCTTTACTAAACGCACAATCAAATTTAAAATCTGACACAGCAAAAATATTTATGCATGCAGTTATTGTCAAAGAACCAAAAAGCAAAATTAATAATAGTTTACTTGCATCTCAATTCTGTAAACGCCCATATTTTTACAAATTATATAACTCTGGGAATGTACTTGTTTTATAGCCTTATAATTAATCCAGAATATTTGACTTAAGGCTGAATTAAATGTAATTGATTTTAAATTTTGTTGGCCTGTGGAAAAGCAATTGTTAGAATGTGCTTTTTGCAATTTTATAAATCTAGAAAAAATGTTATTCACAGCCTATGAGACTACAAAGCAACGAGTTGTGTTGCCGACTGCGCCGAGAGCAGCGCGAGGAGCGGAAGTTGACGAGGAAAGAATTCCGCATAACCCGCCGTACATGGCGTATGTTTCAAATTTGCCATATGACGCTGATGAGGAGGACCTGATTGCATTTTTTGGAGATTTGAAGGTAGGGTAATTTTTGGGTATTAAAATTGGCTAATTTTCATTTTCGCAGATCCTCGAGGTCAAGCTGCCGAAAGATGATCGCAGTGACAATGGAAAGCTCAAAGGCTACGGCTATGTTGAGTTTGAAGAGAGAGGTGACTTAAAAGCCGCACTCTGCATGACGGACACAGTAAGATCAACGAGACTCTTGTGAAATAAAATTATTGATTTCATAATTTAGAACCTGAAAACCAGAAGAATCCGCATTGATGTGTCTGAAAATGAGAGGAGAGGAGGCATGGGTGGCCGTGGGCGACCTGACTACTCGGATCGGCCGATGACTGACTGGCGGTCAGGTCCTCGTGACGAGCCTCCCAGAGACAGGGAGGGATACGGAGGAGATAGAGGAGGAGATAGGGAAGGTAAGTTTTGAATTCCTGATCAAGAAATTTTTTTTAAATATTTTTTATACATATTTATTAGAAAAATGGGTGATCTCAATCTTAAGATGTGTGTTTATTGATTTAAAGCGTTTAATTTCTCCATCAGTGAAGATCTTAAACAATGGAACAATGAACATCACATTTTTTTTTAAATAAAAATGTAAAAATGAATAATTAGATTTCTCATTGATCTTTTAGTGCCTTTTCCTAAAAAAGATATTCTTTTTAATAAAATCGAATTCTTAATTTATTTTGTAAAGCCTTTGAAGTAGGTGCTAGAAAGCTGTTGATTCATGCACTTGAATGTCCCCTGGTTAACCTGATTCTGGGTTGCTAGGTCTAAGAGTGTGCTAAATCAATGTGCTTCTCAGACACCAAATTCTCAATTTCTTGAAGATTTGGTCGAATTGATTGCCACACTTGTCATGTATTTTGTTTAAGTTGTTTATTTATAAATTACCCTTGTTTCTCCTAGAGCTGTGAACTAACTTTGGCCTTATGCTTTAGGTGGATTTGGACGTCGAGGAGGCGGAGACCGAGACTTTGGTCGCTCGGAAGGTACCATGGGACCTTGGGAGAGGGATCGTGGTGGTCCTGGGCCAGAGCGCTCATTTGACAGAGGTGGTGATCGCTTTGGTGGTGACCGAGGCGGCTTTGACAGAGATCGAGGAGGTGACAGAGACAGGGGTGGCTTCGACAGAGACAGAGGTGGTGATCGAGGTGGCTTTGACCGAGACAGAGGTGGCGATAGAGGTGGATTCAACAGGGACAGAGGAGGCTTTGATAGAGACAGAGGTGGGGACAGGGGAGGCTTTGACCGGGACCGAGGTGGCGGCGATAGAGACAGAGGTTTCCGCAGTAACTTCGGCAATGATCGCTACGAAGGTAGAGACAGAGGAGGTGGTTTCCGAGGAGAGAGGAGGTTTGATGACCGCAGAGATGACCGTGGTGAGGGTGAGTGTAATTGTTAACCCTTCAAAAGCTTAACATGCCTTACATAAACTTTTAGAGCCGGAAGGTCCCAAGGAAAGGCCTAAGCTGAATCTTGCGCCCAGGACAAAACCTATTTCTGAGGCTGCTGAGTCTGACCCCAGGACAGAGGATGAACCTTCGGCCCCTCCTGCTCCCAAAGGAGCTTCAAGCGCTTCTATTTTTGGAGGAGCAAAACCTGTTGACACTTTGGCCAGGGAGCTAGAAATTGAAGAGCGCCTGGCCAAGGACAGAGCTGCAAAGTATTAACCAGTCTTTTTGTGAAAATGGAGCGAACAATGATTTTTGATAATTAATTTTAGAGCATCTGCGGAAGCTGAAGAGAAAGAAAGAGATAGTGCTGCACAAGAGAGGGAGCCAGCACCTGTCAAACCTTCGTGGAGGTCTGAGAGAGTTGTTGTAAGAATCTATTTTGCTTGTTGTACAACCAGAAATTATTGATTGCCTCTGACATAGGATGAGAAAAGAGGCGACGATGGCCCAAGAAAATTGGAGGATCGACCACCCCGAAATGAAGGAGAGGGAAAGTATCAACCTCCCAGGTCTGCTCCTAGGTCTGGTGACGATCGTCGAGGCGATGGACCTCGAGGTGGTCCAAGGAGGGATGATCGTAGGGACGATCGTCGTGATGACCGCCCGAATAGGCGACCTGAGGATCGACCTGGTCGCAATGAAGACCGCAAAGGTGATGACCGGCCGAAAGCAGCAACTGTGGACAAGTAAGAAGCAATTTTCCCCTTTCTTTCCTTTCTATATTGATTATCTTATAGAAATGTAAAACGAGATCCCAAATCAACTGATGAGCCCCGAATGCCGAAATTCCAAGAGCAGAAAACTCCAGTAAGTACACCTGTTTAAAGTGACGTGCAATCAATTGATAGTGCGTTCCATTCTAATTGAAGTGCATCTTATGTCCCCCAGTCTACTTATTTTGTAGGTAGATGGGTCTAAGTGTGTGCTATATCAATCAATCTGCAATGGAATTCTCATCAACCAAAAATTCATAATATTCTGATTGCTTATTTTGATGATTTACTCAATGTGAACTTTTTTCTTTCAGGACTATAGTGAAAAAAATATTTTCGCTGCACTTCCTGACGAAGACATCGAGTGCGAGTAGTGCTGTGCCGATTTTTGTGACGTCTTTCAAAACAGCGCTATTTTTTCTGCTCAACTGGAGCCTGTTCATTTTAATTTTCCTTTTTCACATGTGAAAACCATTATTAGCTACTGATTGGTTTGCATAGGTCAATTATCTAAAGCGAAACCAGTTATATTGATTCACACAAGTTCACACGATGGACCTTTTGCAATCAGTTTTTGTTTTGTATGCATTCATAAGTGTGATGGTTGGGGGAATGTTAACGAGATGAATGTGACAGCATTTGTTGCTGATCTGCATGATCAACCGGAACCAAGACGAGCATTAGTATTGCTTTTGGTTATTATTGTACAGTATGAGTGTTTTGCAATGAATAAATTCCATTTGTATGGCAAAACAGCATTAGCCATTAAAATAAACAACAATTTAAACTTGAGATGGTGTTTTAGTTCTCCTGAGCATCATTGTTAGTTTAAATCAATTGATTAATTTAATATACCGAAATTGCAAATTATACATAATTTATGGTTCAGTGATGACTTAATAAATGGAATCATTTTAATTCTTTTATCAACTGTGGAATATTGAACCAAGTAATATAATTGTTAATTCTGCCAAGCAATGAAATATATAGGAAGGGAAATTAGCACTTAAGTTTATCACAACTACTAATATTTTTCAGCATTAATTTATTAATCAATTATCATATTTTCTTCTACAAGTACACCAAAACAGGAATTTCCAAATGCTAAACACTTGTTAATCGCATCATGCACAATTCAAGGCGTTTCCATAGTCGATAAATGCAAATCCTGCTCATTGTCCTCATCATTCAACAACTCTCCGTCTATTTTCTTTTTCTTCTTGGCCTTCTTCTTAGGTGGTTCCCGACTTCCCAGAGCGTTTTTAGGACAAGCATAGCTCAAATGTCCAACTTCCTTGCACTCGTAACATGTGCTCTTATCGGTGTACTCCTTGCGCTTGATGAACTCGCGAGCTCGCCCGTTGTCCTTGGCAATGCTGCACTTAATAGTCCGGCCCAAGAGTTCTCGACCATTTTCCTCTGCGACACAGTTTTCAGCGTCTTCTTTTTTTATGTACAAAATAAAAGCGATGCCTTTGCTTCTGCGCTCCGAGTCTCTTGCCACAGTCACTTTGGCAATTTTCCCGTGTTTTTCGAATATCTTGTGAATGTCATTGTTGGTGAGAGAGAAAGGAAGATTTGACACATACACTGTGCTCTTCGACGGTGCGAGTCCCCCGCTCATTTTCAGCTCCAATCAAATCTAGAACAAAACAAAATCTTGATTTAAACATAAATTCTAAATCAACTCCTATTTTATTATATTTTTTTCAGCAACCTTCACGGTCTTATTTGAGGGTCCATCATAACAATATTTGGAGGCAGGCAGTTTGCCACAAGCAGATGCTTTTCGTGCATCACTTGCAACGAATCCACAAAATCAAACCAGTAGACAACCATGCCAGGTCCGTATCGATTCCAGTAGGTTGACAGCTGCTTTTTGACATACTTGTCGTGCCACTCCTCACTGCCGAACAGGGCCTTGCTTTCAATCCAATGAATAATGAATCCATTCACTGCGATGGGCACCTGTGTTGCAGAAACCAGAATAAAAAACAAATTCAAAATAAGTGCAGAAAAAAACAAGACTTCTAATTTGATGTCCGGAGTTTTGTCCATGCCCAGGTTTCTCATCTGGTCCTCGGTCAAGAAGGGAATATTCCTCTCACTTAGCTGCAGACTCAGCGAGTGCTCGTACTGCTGTCCGAGCGAGTGATTGATGGCGTCCGCCAATGGGCCGTACTGGTCATCCACCAAAACACAGTAGTGAACGTCCACCGCCAACTGTCTGTCCTCGATGAGAGTTGTGTCCCGAAGCAATTTGGTTATGAACTTAGACAGTGACCCTTCGCCGTCCAAATCCTTTTCCTTTGACCTGAGGAAGGCCTCGAGGATTACCCGAGCAAGTAAGGCGGGCGACAGACCAATTTCGGCCGCCATCGACACCAGTGTTGTCTGCGACGGGCCGCGCTCATCCATGTAGTGCTGCAGGTATTCATCGCCTCTGCTTTTGTGTCTGGAATGGGCGAATCTCATTTTGCGACAGATTTCTTGGGAAAGAATGCTGCGTAGCGTGTGGAAAGGCACGTCCTGGAAGGTTTTCTGCAGTTCAGTCATGGTCGTCCGGCATGTGTGAGGTCCTCTGGCCGACGCGATCAGCTGGACGATTTGATTGAAAATTTCCTTCTTCATCTCCTCAAAGGTCACAATGTCGGGAGTTCCTATATACATAGAAGTGAAAAATGTAACTACTGCCTGCCTCCAGCTTGTGATGAACCAAATTCAACTTTTGAGATTTCAGGTCAAAAAGGGGTAAAAGGTACCGCGGCTTAAAAGCGGTCAAGGGTTTTCCGCGCCAATTAATATATTCTTAAGAAAGAAATTTTCAAACCCACAACAAAAACCTACACTATTTTATGTAATTGATCCTGAATCCAGACCCAGACTTCAGTTTCACTCAGTCAAGGGTCAAGGTGCATGGAAAAATCCTTTTATGCACCTTGTTTCCAGTTCAGACTCGCAGAAGACCAATATCCTTGCAGAAGACGTCTTATTGCAGAAGAGCCAGAAGACCAAGACCAAAACAAACTGCAATGCCCATCCCGGGCCCGGCATTCCCGGCCCATCCCATCCCTGATCCGAAGGAGGGCCAAAAGGGCCAGAGCGCCAAGCGTCATCTTACGGAACTAGCGTCACAAACAAAACAAACAACCTGAACCGGCTGTATTTTTATTTAAATTTATATGAGCATACATTAAACGTGTTGAATATTATTATTATTTTATCTCTCTTGTTCTTGTCACCTTACTTTTCTTGCCTTTCACGTTGTAATTTTATTATGATCGTCCCAAATCCTCTCGAGATGCCGCACCGTTTACAACTGTGATCGCGATGAGATGAAAATCGCAGGCGAGTAAATAAGCTGGAAAATCACACGTCGTCATGTCGGCCACTTCTTGCTGCTCCAACCTGAAAGGGTTCGCGATGACGCGGCCGCCCTTGGTTGTTTTCACTTGCTGTCTTCTTGCCCTGTCGTTTGCCACCATTTATCTTTCCCACTGCATCGACGACTCGAACTTCCTGCCAAACCCGGACATTCCTCGAGTAAGAAATAAATTTGTTTTTAAAGAAATCCGCGATATATTAATATTTACATATTAGGATTGGAACGTACTTTTGACCCGAATGGCCGGACTAGACCTTTGCGCGAGACCTGCTGCTGCTAAATCATCTGAGATAAAAAATGAATCTGCCAATCTTGCCAGAAAAGAAGACATTGTCAGCGTCACTGCTGCCCTTGAGCTGTCCAAAGAGCTGCACAGCCAAATGGGCAACGACACCGAAATCGGAGGCAACATCAATGCCACTTTATTAGGAATAAAAGGTGGTAGAAAAATTTCAAATTATAAATGTAATCAAAGGTGTAACAAAATTTTATCTTGTATAGGCGTTCATAATATTCATGTCAGCTTTGTGGTGTTCTCCAATTATACAAACGGTGTCCATCACAACCACAAAATTTGTGCTACCTTTACCGGACTTAAATCCGAACTTCCTGAAACTCAAGCTCCAACACAGTGTGATGCTAAAAAGGTATATAAGCAGATAAAACTTGTTAAAGAAATGCTTCAGTCAATTTGCGTCAAACGGTCAAACATATATATTCAAATTCTGGCAAAAAGGAGTGATTCACTGAGAAGCAAAGTGAATTAGCAACTTTACACGCCTTTAATTCTTTATTTAAAGAGATTAAAATTTGAAATATTTTGAAATTTTATCCTATATTTTAAAATAAATTCATAATTGTATATTTTGTTAAAACCTGATTTATAATTAAATTTTTTTATCCATTCCTCAGGGTTCTACTCCCGGAGAAAAATTTTCAGCTTTGTCTGTAAGGCTTCGAGGCCCTGAAGCTGCATCAGATTGGTGTTCAGAGGGTACAGAACTACGAATGGCTTACAAGATAAACTCCAATCTCACTGCAACACTAACTGTGGTAATTTATAATATAATTATGCATTATTCATATCAATTACGCGTTTAAAATAATCAACTTGAATACTTGAATCATAGAAAATTTATTAAGCCTATTAGGGACAAATGAGTTTTGGCAGCACTAAGATGTACAGATATGTTTTGATTAAATGAAATAAATTATTTTCTTACTGATTAGATTAATATTTAATAATCACTATAAAATTTGCAAATATGACATTCTTATTTGTTTGGCATATTTCTTGATTATAGTTTTAATCAGGGGTATTATTAGTGGGTTATAATATAATTTCATATCATTTTCACCAGTCAAAATTAAACATAATTTCTACTACACCTACTTATTAAGCAATCGAAATTTTAATGATATCATAAATTTTCAGGCTGACAAGGCGTTGATAAATCTGCATTTGATGCACACCAGTTACTTCCTCCTTGTTATGGCCCTCACTCTGATTTTCTACGCAATGATCAAGGGTAGCCACAGCCACAATCACGAAAAGCTTCCGTTGGGACCCTAGAATACGTGCAATATTCCAACAAAATGTTCAAAAGACTGTTAAAATAATTCCATTATTGATTTGTTAAAATAATTCCATTATTGATTGCCTTGCCAGACCAAATTTCTGTGTTACGGAACCTTCATGTCTTGCTTTTAATTTTATAGCTATACTTTTTGATATGCTTTGTGAGATTTTTTTTAAAATAAAATTATTTTAAAAAATTTTCAAAAATTTCAATTTTTTTTTTTAGTTTGATTTAAAATTTTACTCAAGCAATGATTGCTTTTATTCAACTCTTTTGTTGAAAGCTTCAGACTTCAGCATATTAGCAAGACGGAGTGCCAAGAAATAGTAAAAAATAATAATCTTAATAAGTATCATTTGACGTAGTATGAATGGAGGAGCGGTGCACTTTTAGTGAGCACTGAGCGCGCAGTGAGTTTAGTACCGCGGGTCGTCAGCACGAGGCGCGCGGGTCGCCAAGAAAGGCTCGTGCCAAAATATTGTGTTCGATGTCCTTTGTCGAGCGACAGAGGTTTTTCTAAATTTGGGTCCACACTTTTGCACCCTTAAGGGCGGCCAAGCGGAATTGCACTGTCGCAGTTTGATCAGCCGGGCGTCCGACGGTCGTTTCGGCCAGTGTCAAGTGCAAACTTTCGCTTTTCAGCTCGGCAATTGATCATGTCCAGGTGCCAGCCATGACGACCTACAAGACAAACTCGACTCAATTTTATTGTAAGAAATAATTTTGTTTAAATTTAATTTAATCACAATTGCATCCCCATTATAAACTTATTAAACTTTATTAATTTGAGAAAATATTTAAAAATTCAGTCATAGTAAATTTAAAGTATAACTATTTTTTATTTAATTATTTTCTTTGTTTCTAAATATGTATTTGCGTTTTATACATTTTATTTGTTAACGAGCATTTTATAAATTTAATGCTTATTATTAAACTTTTCACTTTTATGTATATTATACATCAAAATCCACATCAATCAACAAAAACTTTTAATCTTATCTATATCAATTTAATTGTATTTTTATTAATTGACTTCACAGAACTACGAGGATTGATAAATAAATCTTAAAATTTTCCTCTTCCATCCGAACAGAAAATAGCAAATATGGCAAAAGATGACTGTGTGGACGACTTGCTGCCAGACAAAGATGCTGCAAAGGAGTTTTATGCAAAGTATGAACCAAAGGAAATCCTTGGCAGGTAATTTAAAAATTTTATTATTATTTATTAATTATATATTATTTTATTTTATAAATGACACTGTGATGACGTTTGAATCTATTTTGCTTCTAAAATAGTTTGAAATTTGAAACCGCAGCCTTATGCAGTCACCACTCTGCACTTTAGCGAGTTGTGCACTTGTGCAAATTAGTTAAAAATAGTCTCTCAATTACCTCAGCGCTGCTAGATATCGGTTTCACTTTTCGTCACACATTTGCATATTATTATTTGAACTTGAAATGCAGTTTTCCCAAGAGATATAATTTTACATCTATTTCAGGGGCGTGAGTTCGACCGTCAGGAGGTGCATCGAAAAAGAGACTGGCCGCGAATATGCAGCGAAAATCATCGACCTCAGTTCGGACGCTGAGAACTTGTCCATGCACGAGTCGACCATTCAGGAAATCCACATCCTGCGAATAGTGGCCGGACACCCTTTCATCAGTAAAGAGGCCAAACAATTATTAATTAACAAAATTTATTTTCATACTTGAACTATTTATAGTTGAGCTCCACGACGTCTTTGAATCAAACACATTCATCTTCCTTGTTTTCGAGCTGTGCAGAAATGGCGAGCTCTTCGATCACTTGACCAATGTGGTCACTCTTTCCGAGAAGAAAACAAGATACATCATGAAACAGGTTTGGTTTCGAAACGCAAACAAACATTGTCACACTCAAGCTTTGTTTTTGTTTATTTCAACAAAAAGGTTTTCGAGGCCATCGAACACGTCCATGACAAAGGCATTGTTCACCGAGACATCAAACCCGAAAACATTCTCCTCGATGAGAATTTGAATGTGAAGCTCACGGACTTTGGTTTCGCCAGAGTTTTGAAAGATAATGAAAAACTCTTTGGTAAGTGTTTTTAAACCAATTATTTAAGGTAGGAGTTCGAAGCAGTGAGAATTTGCAGAGTTGTGTGGGACGCCAGGCTACTTAGCCCCTGAAGTTTTAAAGTGCAACATGTTCGAGGATTATACAGTCGGTTACGGTCAAGAGGTTGACGTGTAAGGGCCACCAATGTTAAAAATTTAATCCTCAATTTCTTTGCTAAATGTTCAAATTTACAATCTTAGCACGTTGATCGATGTGGCCTCTTTTAAAACTAGTTTTATTAAGTTTGCTTTTCTTAACAAAACCTGCACTTTTTGTGACTGATCATTATTTTAATACAAATTTTTATTTTGCACAAAATAAATAAATAATTTTTGTAATTTGTTTGTTTTAAATCAATATGCGAACAAACACTATTGCTATTATCTTGCTAGAATTTATATTTAATTAACTGCATGCATTTTTCCTTTCATTCTTCCTAAACACACTAGAGGTTTGTGGAACGCCTGGCTATTTTGCACCTGAACTAATTCAAGCAGCCATGTACGATGACTCTGATGGTTATGACAGAGCTATCGACCTGTGAGTCTCCCTGTTTTTCTTTGCTTAATTACCTATATTTTGTAACCCTGACTATCCGAATTCTAAAATATGAACAAAACGTTGACTTGAAAATTCAATTTTCAGATGGGCTTGTGGAGTTGTGATGTACACTTTGTGAGTTAATACAACTTTAACTTAAAATTGGTGATAATAATTTGCATTTCAGGCTAGTGGGGTGCCCTCCTTTTTGGCACAGAAAGCAAATGGTGATGCTCCGGAATATAATGGAAGGCAAATACTCTCTCAGTACCCCGGAGTGGGAGGACATAACAGGTAGTCTACTTTGATGCACGATGGAATTCATGAATATAATTGTAATAAATTTATGAACCAGATGCGCCAAAAGACTTGATTCGAAAGCTCCTCGTTGTTGATCCGAGTAAAAGACTTACAATTACAGAAGCCTTAGCACATCCCTTTTTCCAAATCATGGTAAGTTTCCCATTCAGTGATATACTTTTCTTCAAAACTCTCTCACATCTTTTGAGGTAATTAACACATATTTATCTTCATCACTATTGTGTATGTTTCACTTCCAACAGCAATGGGACACAAACTTGTCTGAACTCAAAAAATCATTCAATCATGTGCCCACCAGTTTGAGTGAGAGGGTAACAAACAGAGAAATGTGATCATCAGTGTAACTAACACCTCTTTTTGAAATTAAGCCTCGCTATTAAAAAAGAAACAATTAAAACACGTTGCTTATTTGCAGCTTATTGCTTTTTGATAAAATTATCTGCTGCGGTTTTACATCCGTCTAGGGATAACTTCTTAACCATAGGTGTCTGGATTTAGCAGAATAGATTGAAAAGAAAATAATTAAATGTTAGCCAATTAATCAAGACTTTAATGCTCTCTTGTTGTATCGTACTCAATATACTATTGCTATTGGTGGTGGTTTATTTTATTATTTTTATTTTTAATTAAAATCCTTAAATTTTAATCTACAACTATCTAATTCACAATCCCATTTACAGCATTACCAAAGTAAGAAGTTTGAGGCCAAAAAGTTGTTCCAATTTGGAATTTTGTGTGTGAGAGCTGTGGTCCGCATCAAAAGATTAAAATACACCCCGGAGCCTCTTTCAATTTCTGTGGCACAGGACGACCCCTACAGAATCAAATCTCTCAGAAAGGTTTGCAATTGTTCATTTTTTTTACAGTTACTTATTTAGCCCTTTAATTCCAATGCTGTGAGTTAGATTTTAAAACATCTCTTTTTTAAAACTTCAGGTGATTGACGCATGTGCATTCAGGGTTTACGGACATTGGGTCAAGAAGGGCGAAGGTCAAAACCGAGCTGCGCTCTTTGAGAATTTCCCGAAGAGAGAAGCCAAGCAACTTTATCTCCAAGCATTTTCGTATGAATCCAACAACCAATGACTTGATTAGTGGCCACAAACAATTACTGCTGTGTGAATGATGCGATATCTTTTTTAGTGTCACAATATTTTATTTTTTACTTTGTTTGGATAGTTTCTTGAACCTTATTGTTTTAATTATTATTTATAATTTTGTTGAGCAACGCTTGTTGTTGTGAGTGTTTTTCATTACCTTCTCCACAATAACTATATCAGAAAGACTTCATAGATTTTTTTCACTAGCCCTTGTGATGTCTTTAGAAGAATTGGACATGTGGATTATTTATTTTGTAAGTTGTTGCATTATAGCCTTACTAAACATAAATATTTCTGTGAAATAGATAATATATGCATTGTTTTTGTCATGCTATACTGTTGGCGTGTAATTATCACAAATATATGATGCTGTAATCACTACACTTTGTAAATTAAGCAGCACAACACAAATGTTCTATTTCAAAACATGTGTGAAATTTTTAGTAGAATTTTTTTAGAAAGAAGTCTATTGGGCGTCACAATTGTTATAAAATTGTAACCATCAATTTACCGATTCAACTTATTGACTAAAAAGTTTTCTTCATTTAATAAAATTTGAAAAAAAAAAAAATGCTCTGTTTTACTACCAAAAGTTTTCCAAGCTGTATTACATATTTATTGCTTATTGCTAATTTGATATCCCCTTAAAATTTAAAATTCTTTGCTATTCAAAATTCACGTATTCTCCAGATTTCAAGCTTAACTAATTCCGCCATAATTGTTTTCATATTTTGATAAAAAAAAAATTAATTACGCTGCTAAATATTTCTTCAATGAGGGCGGGAAAAAGGAATTATACTTGCTGGGGGTGATAATTTGAAGAAATAAAATGACACTGAATGTGACCACTTGCTTTTCACTATATATGTTGATATTTTGACTTTTTAAAACTCAAGCATACACCATTATTTTTAGCTTAATCAATTAAGCGAAATTTTATTTTTATTTTTACTCCGAAATCAATTTCACTGTTCAACTTTAATTAAACAAGGCGGAGAGGATTATTATCAGGCTGTGCAAATTTGTGTGAAAGTGACCACTTGCTTTTCACTTTAAATGTTGAAATTTTCCTTTTTTAAATCCAGGTCTACACCAGATTTCGAGCTTAATTAATTAGGCGAAAATAGTTTTTAATATTTTCATTCAAAAATCAATTCAACCGCTCAATTTAACTCTACCAATTTATATTGTCAGGCGCTGCAAATTTGTTTCAAACATAACTCTTGCTTTTCACTTTAAATGTTGAAATTTTGCCTTATTAAATTCAAGTCATCACCAGATTTTTAGCGTAATTAACGATAATTAATTCATTAATTTTTTTAATTTTTTTTTTCAAAAATGATGTTTTTGGAAAAAATGTTTTGTATTTGTAATTACTACCTTATTCTATTTTATTCAAAATCAAATAAGTTTCACTGGGCTTATAAATATTTTGAAATAGATTTAAATTAAATAATAAATAATTTATATCTCTGTTATATTGCATATAATATCTTTTATTACCTTTTGTTTAAATTTACTAAATCTATATTTAGTAAGGTTAATTATTTTGATAATAATAATAAAAAAAAGATACATATAAAAGTATACAGATTATAAAATAAACGGAAAAAATGAACTATTTTATTTCAATTGGTTCGTAAAATAATAAAATATCTTGAGCACAAAACAAAAAATAGGCAAAGCAGGCAGGCGTGCGCCCCCCTCCCCTCATTCCTCTCCTTGGGAGCGAGGAACTCGCGTGGTGTGTTTTGGCCCGTCAGTGCGCGGAGTGCAGGTCTGGTAACGGGGTCTGCCAGCGAGCGCCGCTCTCTTGCTCCGTGCGTCTGTTCATTCCGATGGGTGACAGCATCTCTGGCCATCTGCTTCTCGACAGGGTGTGATTTCTGCTCGGACAACACCCTGAACTCAATTGCACCCTCCACTTCAAAACTCCTTCGGGTGACCGCGAACTCTGACCTCCTGCGCGGTGACATGCGGAGCTTCGGAGACAACAAGTGGTGCTGACAATTTTGTGTATTTTGACTGAACAGTTTCTTGGACGAGATGAAGGTGTTTGCCCGGGTGATGGGCACCCTGGTGGTGCTGCTCTGCGTCCTCTTCCCCGTCAGCTTGGAACAGGTGTTCGGCGGTGTGCCCACTTTCGATGGATTGCCAGGTAAGACTCTCTCGATTATAATAATTTAAAATTTTGCAACGAGCATGTTTGCAGATAATCATCTTGCATTTTTATTAAGTGAAAATCTTTTAAGGACACGTCTTTAGCCATTTGCATTGGCTTCAGAAAAAAAAATGAGAAAACATTAAATAATTGAACTCTTTAAATAAATAAAATAATGAACATGAAAACTTATTTAATATTAAATTTCAGGTTTTATTGATAGTATTAGTTTAAAATATTCTAAAATTTCCCACTTAACAAATAAATGGTCAATTTTTAACTAAATCTTAGTTAATCCGATGCTGAACGTAAAAGAGGAATTTGTTATTATGAGGCTATACAGTGTTTTTTAGAATCGAAAAAAAAATCATATTCAGTGTCAAAAGGTTGAGGATTAAATTGCAATTGGGCAAGAGCAGCAGAAACTGAAATTAGAGCCTGATTTTGAAAACAAATTCAATCGGAATCTTTACTAAAATACAACATTTTGAACCAAATCCTGAACTAAATGAATTTTCCGAGCGATTTTCATCTAGCGGTCTAATTATTTAGTAAGCGTGTAGTGCTTGGTGGCAAAAAAAACCTAATCAACGGCGACAATTATTCATAAGGGACGACCATCTGTTACAAATTAACACCTGCGTTTGACACACAAATTGCAACATGCGCGAGGCGCAAAAACCGGCCCCGGCGGCGCCGAGGGAAATTTTTTGATTATTGATGGATTGGTGTCTGCCGCATGTCGCTCTTTCTGCTGCCGGCACTTTTTCACGCGCGCGGACGTGTATTGAGAAATCTCATTACACTCTCTCGGGATCATTCCTTCCGCGGCTGGATTATAGTAATGCAGCATCTCGCGCCCGGCGCGTACAAGTCAGAGAGCTCCTCGCAGCATCCTCCAACTCTCACGACCGGTCGCTCTCTTTCTCGCCCAGGGACAGAAGAACAGTTAGAAAATTATGCAAGGTCAGTTTAGCGCAGAGAGAAGATCTTGCCACTTTTGAACTCAATAAGGGAATCAGGAACATGCTTATTGCGGATGGGAATATATTTTAGAAAATTTTGTGCAGGAAACTAAAAATAAACTATAAAACTTATGCCAAAATATTGGAAAATTCACACCTAATTATGCTATTTATGGACATGATTATTTATAATTTTATGCAAAGTTGATTTTAAAAGTTTTTTTTACATTTGATCATGGAATCTAGTGGTATAATATTAACTTAAATTTTTTATTCAAATTAAATAATTGGAAAGGAGTTCATTAAAAAAAACTTTTTGTTTGTGTCTTTATTAAATAATTTTTTTCGTTTTTAAAATGCCCTTATTATAGTGCTTGCATCAAACCAATCCACCAATACTAATTATATGCGCTGAACAACAACAGATGTCTCATTACCTTCGTTATTCCCCGGGCAGCGCATTTTATAATGATAGCAATAAACATTGCAGAAGAAAGGCATTACTTGAAGCATCCTGGATGTTAAAAACACTGGAATGGTCTGTTTGCGTGGCCTGTTACCGCAAAAAGGCTTCCAAATTTATTATTATATTCAGAATTTTGATTCAAGTACCAAAATAAATATTAAAAATTAAATTTGTTTTGCCTATATTATGTCTCTGGCTGATTAATTAATTAATAAAGCCTGTGAAGGTTTAAAAATAACTGGGCTAAACAATGTTATTGGCTTTTTTTATTTTACTAAATGATTTTTTAATATTATCTCAATTGTTTAAAGAAGTTGCAAAAAGCCAGAATAAATTTATTTATTGCTGACGAAATGTTGAAATTTTACTAATTAGGCCGTTCAATTTTGAAACGCTTTTATTCAAAACAAAGAGGACATTAGGTGCAAAGAACCGTTCGCCGCGTGTCCTTTCTTTCCCATTCGGCGTGACAAATGAGCTTTGGCGTCAAAATCTGCGCAGACAGCGAGCTAATTTCCCACTTGCCAGATGAAATTACGCAGACATATCCTCGGAGACAAACATTTTGTGGCGCAAAGCACCAGAGAGAGTTGCAGAGAAAAACCTGCTCCTTAGCATATGCGTTCATTTTTTCTTTGGCCATCAGCCAAACGTCTCATTTCCTGCATCGTTTGAGAGCTAAGGTGATTAAAAGCTCCATATTGCGATCGAGAGCCCGAGCGAAACTATTGCAGGCCCACACAGTACATGCAGGACGGCTCTTTTTTGCTGCTCCGCCCGCCGACGGCCACATTGCGCGCTAAATTGCAAATTCGCCCTAATCTAAAATTAAGCACCGCTTCAACGAGAGCCGAGTGTGTGGCACGACCAGCGTCGTCTCGCTCGTCGCCTGCTTTATTGAATAAAATGGATGAGAGCAAGCAAGAGAGACTGAAAAGTTTGGCCATTTCCTCCCCATGCAGTCCCCAGAGTCTACTTAATGATTGCCTACAATTAATTATCCTAAAAGGCTCAAAAGCTTTGTTTCCTCTCATGGAATGCAAATTTTAGGAGCTGACAGATCTCACGTTTTTGCTTAATGTAATTGAAATTACAATTGGAGTACAAGAAACGAAATTATATTTAGAAAAAAAAGAATAAAAAAAGATTCTATACCTCAATACAATATATATTTTTTCGCATCAAGCTAATTTTTATATTAAAGCGTTTATTTTATTTCTGAATTCCAATTTAAGTGGGGTGTTACAAACTTGATGAAGTAAATTTCTTATTAACAATAAATCTGGCCGGTTTTAAGCAACACATTTTTTTTAGAAATAATGTTTATTTTGGAAATAACTTACACAAGATTTAAAATGCAAAAATAAATCATGTAGTAAAATCAGTATGACTGATTTAATTAGGTTAGATTCTGTTTTCAAATGAAGTTTTTCAGCGAGAATGATTTTTACATTTTATTAATTTGCCAGAATTGTTTTTTCTCTGTAAAAAATAAAAAATTAAAAGTGCAGCAGCTGCAATAAAAAAACTACTTCAAAAATTGTCTCGTCAATTTGTTGAGGAATTTCGGTGCATGTGAAACTATTTTCATAGCTGTTGATGCAGTCAGTTTGGTGTGTATCCATATCTTTGGGTCCCTCTTTCTTTATCTGCAGTAATCTCACACGGCCCTTAAAATAACATCCCAGAGAGCAGGAATTTCTTTTACTTCGAGAGTGTCGAACGGCAACAAGACAGGGCGACAAACGCAGGTTGGTTTTTGGGGAGCAACAGCAGCAGCGTGTGTTAGATGAAGCTATAAGACGCGAGATACTTATCTGCTTGTATGTGCTTGCTTTTGTCTTTTATTTATAGCAACGAGTCAGTCGGCAGCGCGCAGTTGGTGACTTTTCTTATGTTTTCTCTCTTGCGAGTTTCGTTGGTTGCTCCCCTCGCAGCCATGGGACCAACAGGACATAATTGTGTGGCCGTTGCTTTTTACTTTTATCGCCGCAAAACGCGCGGGCCGAGTCTGTTAATTTCTCTCGTAATTTTATTTATTGCCTCAAAAAAGGAACGCTTTGTTTCGGTTCAATGGCAGCTTTGAACGCAATTAATTTAACTCTTCCTTCCACTTTTCCAGCTCAGTGTCAGTTTTAAATTTAGTTACTTATTTAAGTTCACGTATAATATTTTATTTAACAATATTTTACTTTTCCTTTAAATGAAAATTGTACGTATATTATTTATTATATTATTTATTTAAAATAAAATGTTTAATTTTATTTATTTTTTACTAAAGATAAAAATATTTTCACTTTCAATTATAACTGTTGATAACTGTAAAAAACTATTATATATTAAAAAATTCAGTGTTTAATTATATATAATTGCTATGCTATGTTGATGTACCCATTATTATGAACTATGAAAATACAATGCTGAATGCAAAAAAGAATTCAAGTCTGTTAATGAATAAGAATATTATATTATCTTATGATATAAATGTTAATAATTAATAATTAATCTAGTGAAGAAAATGTATTTAAATAACTTAACTATTAACTATTATTTGTGTAAGAGACTTTCATAAGAAAAATTTGGACGTCCAAAAGAATTCAGCCCATTCATTTAACAGACAAAACAATTGCTTTACGATAAAAATATCTTTCCTTATTATTTGCTTTGGAACTAATATTATTCATTTTCAAGTTTGCCAATTTCTCTTCAGTCCAATTAAGAAACGTCAAACCGCAATTCGCGTTGGTGCGGTCCATCTCTCCGCATCCTTTTTGGCTCCTTTGCCAAACGAATTCGAATTTTTCACCGCCACTCAGTAAAAAATATATACATTCACACCACGGACGAGTGAGTTTTTTTTATAAATATATGCATACTAACTGACACGTTCTAAAGGTGTGTTGGTCGTTGCTGAAAAACACACACAAAAATCGTGCATGCGGCCATAAATTTTCCAGTAGCTGGTAACCAACCCCTCGTTCTGCTCTCTCGTGGGATTGAAAACAACAGTAGCAACACCTAATTTACAAAAGTTTGTTGCTCGGCTTGTTTTACAAGGCAACAAATAAAGATTTAATTGGACCGGCGGCAGCAGCGACTTGTCAAGACCCCAACTTTTCTTTCGGACGAGGGAGGGACACAAATAAAATTGGTATTTAACTTATTGATCATTTGTGGTTTCGTCATTTAATAATTTCGTTTAATTTTGATTGACGCGAACAAGTGGATTTTTAATCACAGGAAGAGCAGGTCTCTATCTAGGAGAGTAATTTCAGAGGGTGGAAGCAGCTTGATGAATTCCCTTGTTCTCATCCCGGCTTGAGAGATAGAGAGAGGGATGAGAGTCGAGCCACTTTTGGTCTCACTCAGCAACCCTTTGTCGGGGGGTTTGATTATTGTTCTAGACCCAATTCAACTTGTTATCAAACTGGCTCAGAATGCCTATTCATGTAAAGAAAAGGAAACGCCGAATTGAAATTTTAATTTCTTTCACTGCAAAAGCAATATCAATAAATTTAGCGCCACAACAAACAGCCGTCGTAAATTGGTATGTCGCTGATTTATATGTTGCAGATCTTCGCTGCAAAATATCTTTCCCTTTTATTTTCAATTTGAAAGCAAATTTCATCTCCTTTCCTCTTTGGTTGCGATATTTACTGCTGAATTTTTTACTCGTTCTCCCTTTCTTTTACACTCGGCTGGGCCGTATATTTTTTTTCACGTCCCGGAGAAGAAATATATATTTCACTCTGGCATATCGCAAAATAATAATAAAACTCGTCGCTGCAGCTATGGTGTGGTGTTTTCTCTCTCATATATATTTCCCCGAGACACCGCACCACACAATCGACACACGAGACGTCACCCCGGAATGATTTACGACCGGTGCATTTGCAGCCCTCGCGAGAAATTTCAACCCCAAAGAGCTGTACGGAGACTAACTAATTTCGCACTTGGCCAAATGGGCCGCATAATTTTCCAGCCTTGAGAGTCCTAAAAAGGGGAAGTTTTCTCTCTCTCGGGCGAGATGCAAAAACATTTCTGGCCCCTCTAAAGTTCTGCGAGTTTGTCCATTAAAGATGAATGGGGGTGCATAGGGTGAATTTTTATTACGCGGCCACGCATCGCCGGGTAACAACACCATTAAGTAAATTATATAATCTGGTGGCGAGATATGGCAGTCAAGTTGCACTGTCATTGCACTCTCGTAAAAACACTACCCTAGACCCGAGATTATCATACAAAAGAGGGAAGAGAGAGAGAGACAATGGCCCCAAGACGCATTCAATTGGCTGGGATTTTCTTGGAAACCGCGCCATTACTCATCTCGCTCCTCATAAAATTATATTTCATCTCTTTCCAAATTTGATGCACACGTAGGGAAAAATGCTATTTTTTTTTCAGGAATAGTAAAACTTTCTTGGCCGGAAGGCATTTCAAAATACTCATTTTCAGCAAAAATGGCAAGATCTTTGTTTGATTTTCATTGAAATTGTTGAAAAAAAAAAAAGGAAAAAAGTATATAGTTTATCCAAATTTTTTATTGGAATAAAAAAAGAACATTAATTATTTATTACCTTCCTAAACATTTTATGCCAATTCACTTCATATATTTGACCAGTGGAATGAAATATAATATAGAAGTTTAATTGATTCGATAATGAATTCAATTACATTTATTTTATAATAGAAAATTCAAATCACATATAAGAATAACTATAAAAACATACATTATTATTATTATTCACTATTCATCAGTAATTCATAATTAACTAAAAAATATAAGCTAAGACCTTGAAGGTTCCTGAACTTAATTATTCCGTACATAAAATATTACAAAACTAAATTGTTTCATAGTATTTTATTTCACGATTCAAAAAATCCATTGTCAGCTGGTTTTAACATGTTTGAAGTGCAGCGATAGTAAAATCGATCACGCTTTTTCTTATTGATAAACACAAAAAAGAATTCTCTGGGTGACAATTCTAAAAATAAAACTGCCCGTCTGTATAGCTCGGATGCTGGTTTTGACACTAATTCCTGTCCGATTTAAAATCAAAAGTGATGACAGAATGTATTAGAGCGTGTGATGTACCAGAACCGAAAGGGGTTACGAGTAATTTCCAAAATTAGTCCATCGGCCGGCTTTTATTTTTATCTGGCAGGGAACGTGCCGAGGAACTTTATTTCTTGTCAGTCAAGTCATTTACCGGAGATAAAGTCTTTTTAAAATGCCATCGCCGCGGCCTTTTACTGGCGCAGGAGGCGCGTTTCCCATCGCCGAAACAAACAAAAAGGAAACGACGGGCCTCGTTTAAAATTCCATTGTATGTATAAAATTACATTTGGGGAATAAGAGTAAAAATAAAAAAAGCGTTGAGTTTCTTTGGCACTTAGCAAGTCCGCGTGGACCAACGAACACTCACACACATATTTCCGCCCTCGCCGGTCAAAGAGCAGGACGCGTGCTGAATACTGAGGAAGGACGGAAAAGCTCCGGGGCCCAATATCTGACGGGAAAATATTTTCTTCTGCTGCCCTAATATTTACAGGAGAGTTCGCCAGTAATTGTGGTTCTTTTTGATCAAATGGAGAAGGAAAATTCTTAGACGGCGGAATTGCAGCTTTAGTTAAAAAAATTTCCGATCAATCCAGGCACACCGGTTGACGCAACCCGTGTTCCCGATTTTTGCAGACGGCCTCTGTGGTTTTCTTGTTTTTAATCAAGTTAATGCGCTTGCCAGAGCAAAAAGCAGCGACTGGGAATGTCGGACGCAAGGAGACAAGTGCTCCGCAATTAATTTAAACGAGAGGTTGATGGGCCGTTCATTAATTGAGTAAACATTGCGACGTACTGCAGAACTCGCGTGATGAGAGAGGAAATTGGATAACTGTCTGCACCGCGATAAAAAATATTAAAAAATGGGAGAACACTGTTTATTTAATTATCTATTGTGCTATTAATTAATTAATTGAATCTCTAATACTCTAAAATATTGTTCTATTGCCTTTATTGCTTAATTTAAATATTATTAATTTGTAAAACAATTAACATAATGTTAGATGAGTTGTTTTTTTTTTCTAAAAATTTAAACACAAGATTAAAGAAAATACAATAAAAATGGTGATTTGAATTTAAAATCAGCTTCTCATCAACGGGTTTTTTAAGTTGATAATTGTCTAAGAAAAAATAATTAACAACTCACAAAATCCATCGCGGAAAAGCAAATTTTAAATTTAAATCACCATGAATCAACCATCGATCGTGAAATTCTACAAAATAAAACTACACATATTGAACGTTTTTATTATTCAGTGGGAAAAAAATAAATTTCATTGATGTCGTCATCATGAAATTTTAAATTAATATGGATTGAAGATTAAAATTAATTTTAATTTTAAAATTGAAACCAAATCTGCGTTTTAATCAATTTTTATAAAAAAAACCAACAATGTCCACAAAATTACTCTCCAATTTCGCAACTTGATTGCTGTTCACATATCGATTTTCATCATGTTGTGTACTCCATAGTCAAAATGGGCTCTCCGAAATGAGTTTTGCGCGTGTGTACGCAGGCAGCCCTCTCTGCTCTGACAAAGCACAAAACATCAAGCTTGGACTTAAATATATGGGGGTTAATCATTTAAAAAGCCTCCGGTTCTTTCACTCTCTCCTTGAAAGGGTCAGTCGCATGGCGGCGGCGGTAATTACGCACACCGGCCATAAAATCGAAATCAACAGGAATGAGAAGAGTCGGCCCTTTTTCGCTGACGACCCAAATGAAAGACATGCATTACACTTACTTTCGTTACGCACCACGGACAATTCTCAAAAAAAGGTGGAGAAAAAGTCAGAAAGTAGTCGACGCACTGCCCTTTCATAAATCACCGGGTTTATTTCTCTGCGTGCTGAATTGCAATCGAAATACGTAGCACAGAAGCCCAAGCTAGGAAAGAAAATAAATGAAAATTGGCTGGGAAAAGACACGACAGGGCCAGACCTATCGGAAAGAGCAAGGAGATGAGAAAATTCGAGGAAAATATAACATATAAGAAAATAGTCAATGAACATGTGTTTCTTCTTTCTTGTATAATTTGGGATGGGGAAAATTTACGTAAAATTGAAAATTTGTACAACTGAATTTATTTAAAAAGTAATTATTAATGAGAATTATCTTAATGTTTTCGTTGTAAATAATTGATTGGATTCATTAATGAGAAAAATAAATAATTTTATTTGACTCCCAATCAGAAATTCGCCTTGATGTATTTTAGGCGGAACGTTATAGAAAATGAGGTGCTATATAGGAGAGTATATATATTTTTTTAGATTATATCATTGGACTGAGGAACCATTTCATCCACGTCTGTCACGTTAAATCATAACTCAATTCGATAAAAAGTTCCCTCCTTTCGGAAACCGATCTTATCAGACACGATCCCTGGAGAAAATCGGTGAGAAAAAACTCGGCTTTCTGGCATAAAAAATGGAACAATGCATTCGCGTCAAATCCCAGACGATAATAATCATCTCGTGTTCATCCAATATAAATGTGGCTCGGGCGACACGCCCCAGAGGAGGTTTTTGGCATTTCAATCAATTCGTGTAACGATATTAGAACATCAGGGTGCATCCATCACCTTCGGCTGTTGCAATTTGCCAGCGAGTTGACCACGCGCAGAGAGAGCATTAGAGGGGCTTTCAGCACATTTCCCTGGGGCTTCCATATACGATATTCCTTTTCTGCCGAATACTGGCACGGGAGACGTCCGTCTCTCTCTCTCTCCATCCACCTCTCTCTCTCTCGTCATGCCTGCTATCGATCAAACCCAGTCGGAGAGGACCTGATGCCTCTCTCGTGTCGTTCAGGCCCATCATCCGCAGCTTGCAGGCTGCTTTTGAAATCGCGCCTCTCATTTCGATCCACAACAAATGCAATTTGCCAACTCATTTCTGGAACATCAAACGCAGGAGGCGCGTGGCCCCCCTAACTTGGCACATTAGGCAACTCGTCGACTCTCAACTCGGTGCCGTTTGATGCAAAAATATGCAGGCCATTTTTTTCAGGCGTGAATGCACACGCAAAACTTGCTGGAAACTCGGAGCAGGCTAATGTCATTTGGAAAAGCGAGAGAGAGCGACTTATTCGCGGTCCGCTTGGTTCACGTAGCGATTATCATTCTCTTGGAAAATCTGCTTAGAAGTTTGGTTCAAGTTCTTAGAATGCAAAATACCCACAGATTTTTCTGCTGAAAACCGAATTATAAGAAATTTTAAGAGTAAAAATTTAAAGAAATAATTACTTCGAGACGAATTTAATTAATTTAAACCCTCAAATTGAGTTGGATCTTTGTTGGTTTTGTAAATTAGTTTTAAATCATGTTTATCAATGCATCACCAGGTATTCGTCCATAAATTCAATTTTATAAATTACCTTAGTTACTGGAGAGAGAAAAAAAATACAAAGACAGAACATACAAAGTAAACAGTGCTGATATTAATTTATGCCAATATTTAATGCACATTGCTGTAATTTTTAACTGGATTGTCATCTGCAACTAAATTTTAACGAAACATGACTTAATGATGGGATAAAAAGATATGAAAATGGCTGAAATGATGTAAATTGGCAAGAGAATACATTGCTGATGCGGGAATATATCTTCGTATTAGGCTAACAAGCAAAAGTTGTGCGCGCATATATGTAAAAAAGCGGCCCTAAAATTCCTGCTTTTCACGATTAGCCACTTAAGACGTGAAATTTACTGGACCTGGGTCCAGCACTGGACATAATGCGATTGCGCCGGCGGGCGAAAAAGCAGTCGCGAGATCATATTCACTGGTGCTGCAACTCACGTCCGAACCGAAAAGCAGGTTTTCTTGCCTCCGCGAGAGGCCGAAAGCAAAATAAAGTGTCCAGATTGAAATATTAATTACAGAGCGCGCCGCTCGACTCTCACTCGCAGCGTGAAATATACAAACATATAAAAAAGCTCGAAATATTTCACCGGCATAGCGCTACCGAAAAAAGCTTTAATTTAACGACGTGCTGCTTGATTATGAAATTAATATGCATCTGAAATTTGGTTTTGCTGCCGGACGCCTTAATTTAATCCAATCAGAGCAGCCAACAGCGTGATGTGGAGCCCAAGCGTCGCACAAAGTATATGCTGTGTGGCGGATGCCTGGATTTAATGCAATTATACCCAACTACATGCTAATTACATTAATGCTACTGCGAGAGTTTGCCTCTCGGAAGGAAAAGATTTACGCACACCCGCTGGTTTGGAGAGAAGCACAAGAATTAAATGTGTACAGGTTTTCGAGTAATATTTATCTATTAATATATTTTATTATTATTTTATTTATCTATTCTCCACTCTATATAAAGTCATGAGCAATAAGAAATAAAATTCTTGAAAGTATATTCAGACGTTCTTTGAAAAGTTTAATGTTTCTTATACATGAAACAACTTAACAAAATAAAGAACCTTTGAACGAATTGGAAGTGATCAGTTATCACATCATATGTTATATTTTTAACTGTAAGCATTTTACAAAAAAAAATCCTAAAATTTATACACCATTTTAATATATATAAAATATTTTATTTTAAAAATAATTTAAAGATATTTTTTACGATAATATTAATTTTTCCATTTATTATTTTGTTTTTTTTCTTACTTTTGCATTATTTTCTATAATGAAATAAAAGATTTAGAAATATTTTAATTGCGACGTCCGTCTGGGGTCTAGGGTCCCCTACGGCGCGCGTCAAACGTGTCTACGGCCCATCTCACCCCTTTGGGGGCTGATGTAAAGAGCTTTGATGCGCTCGGCAAAGACTTTTGGTTTGACAATTTGAACTCCAACAATACGGCGCCTTATTCCCGGGCCGCCATAGTGGTGCTCATCAATTTTATTCTCAAATAATTATTCTTTATTTGATTCTCCGGGGGGCTTCGAGTTACCAAAGCCGCTGCCCGAGCCTTACTCCCCTTTACGACCCTGCCTACCCTGCCGGTTAACCCTCACGCCCTAACCTAGGTGTCGGAGAAATTAAAACACGCAGTGTTGCCTTGCCGGGCTGGGAAGAGACTATCATTTATTTTGGTCACATAGGAAAAGAAATACAAAACAATTGAATCACACAGAGCAAAAGAGATACATACAAATTAAAGCGGGAAAGGAACATGGATGGAAGGGCAAGCAAAAATAAAAATTATTTGTGGTCGTCACACTACCCTCTTTTTTATAAAAAAAACTATTAAAAAAAAAATCTCCTGTCTGGGGTAGTAGACTTTTAAGATTTCTTTTTTTTGCTTTAAGAGTTCAAATTTGCCATTTTTTTATGTGTTATTATGTGCTTTAATTTGTAATTTTTATTGTTTGTATTTGACCAAAATAAATAAACAAAATTTATTTGCATTTATGTTTACATATTTTTTTATGGCACTGTATGGTATGTCTTTATATACCAAAATTAAGCTATCAAATTTAAAAAAAAATTGTTTATTTAGAAAATTAAAATGCGTAATTTGACAAAAGCGAGGCGCGATCTGTTGTTTTCGCGGTCGCTGCTGCACCAAATCATGACGTCACACTTTACCGCCTGCAACAACGCCTGCAATTAGTGGGCGTGTTTATGAGTTGCACTTTCTTCTAATTTTACTTGACAGGTGGCAGCTGCTGTCAAAGAAGCAGTTTTTTTTATGAAAAAATACTGCATTGTTATTGTACGTATTTAAAATGAATAAAATTGAATGGTTAATTTCTCTTGTTTAAAATAAATGACCTACAGGCCGTGGTAATGGGCTTATTTCGGTTCACTATCCAGTGGGTTGCCCCTGAAATGTCCTTGTGGACAGGCCGTCCCTAACTGGCAGACCGTGGCTGTCCCAAACGCGTAAACCAAAAGCCGATTGATGACCCTGAGGGTCTTGGTCGTCGTACCCCTGAGAGGTCGACGAGCTGGACTCTGTTGGTACCCAGTCGAGAAACTTGCCAATTTTACAAGCTCTCGGCAGGGTTGGTCCAGTAAGGCTTCGTAGCCGAACCATCCCTGTGTGGGACTTGTTGAATCCCGCAGGTGGGGACTCATTCCCGAAAGGTTTGGTCCGAACCCAACCGCCCCAAGGGATTGATCAGGTCCCTCGAATGCAGCCGGATCTTTTCCGTAGCCTAGAGCAGCCATCGCAATCAAATTTAAGAGTAATTAGAGGTTATTGTTTTATTATTCTTAGAGAATTTTAACAAAATCAATAGTGTTTTTTGTGAGCTTTATTTATCTTTATTTTCCACTTCCGGCGGTCACGTGACCTCGACACGCCGTGTTATTGGAGGCCGAGCCCCCAAGTGCGGCGTCCGTCTGGGGTCTAGGGTCCCCTACGGCGTGCGTCAAACGTGTCTACGGCCCATCTCACCCCTTTGGGGGCTGATGTAAAGAGCTTTGATGCGCTCGGCAAAGACTTTTGGTTTGACAATTTGAACTCCAACAATACGGCGCCTTATTCCCGGGCCGCCATAGTGGTGCTCATCAATTTTATTCTCAAATAATTATTCTTTATTTGATTCTCCGGGGGGCTTCGAGTTACCAAAGCCGCTGCCCGAGCCTTACTCCCCTTTACGACCCTGCCTACCCTGCCGGTTAACCCTCACGCCCTAACCTAGGTGTCGGAGAAATTAAAACACGCAGTGTTGCCTTGCCGGGCTGGGAAGAGACTATCATTTATTTTGGTCACATAGGAAAAGAAATACAAAACAATTGAATCACACAGAGCAAAAGAGATACATACAAATTAAAGCGGGAAAGGAACATGGATGGAAGGGCAAGCAAAAATAAAAATTATTTGTGGTCGTCACATAATGTACTCTGCTCATGTCATTATTGCAAATGGGTAGTTAAAGCTGAAACAAGTATTATTGGTTGATTAAGGACCATCAGTTTCCATATCATATGACTTTAATTAGTGTGATTGTTGAATTGAATTTTAAAAGTTAAAAAATATTTTTCTGATGCTGATTAATTCACACTTGGTTGCCTTTCCCAGTTTTGTTTATATTTTGTAAAGAACATTATATTTTTCACTTGCAATTAACATTCAAACAATATCACAAAATTTTACAACTTTTAAAAGTGTTTTATTATAAATCCACTTGGACACTTTACTGACAACAATTGAGTTTTATTAATTATAGCATTCATTTCTGACAAACTTTTTATCTTCCAACTATTTTTAAATGCAAATAAAATTTTATTATTACGAAATTATCATTATCTCTGTGCCTATTTTACTGCTTGTTTTCTTGCCATCTCTAAAAACATCATTTATCGATTTGTCCTGAAAATTCACTCCAACGAAGCTGTGCTCGCCAGAAATATAATTTCCGCCCGCAGATTTGGATTTTTTCAAGTGGAAACAAATTTCAGGGCACGTGTGCTGCCTTGACTTCATGACCTTAATAAAAGTGCGTTCTCGTTTTTTTTTCCAACGCAGCTCCTCTCTTTTCTCTCTCTCACCGGGAAAATGATTTTAGCCCCGGCTCCTCGGCAGTGCCCCCGCGGCTGCTTGCATTTTGAGCTTTTCATGCGCGTTTCTAGTGTACATCCGTATAGGTGTGGCTGTTGCTTTTTTATATTCGAAGAGCATCATCTCGCTCTTTTGCCGCTCAATGTTTATTCCAGTGAGGGTGCGAGCGTGGCCGGGGACCATATAATGTCCTGCTTCTCAACATACACTTTTCTCTTCTTTAAAGTCTCAGCGTCTACTGCTGAGCAATATATAATTTTGCTGAAGCTGTTAATAAGAATTTTATTTTTATTTGCAAAAACAATTTCAGTCAAAAATTTAAATGAAAGTTTGACTAATATTTTACATGTGTTTTTTTTTAAACAAAATTTGAATAAAAAATTGGGCTTTAAAGTAGATAAAAGCTCTCTTTTTGCAAGTTTAAATTGCTAAATTTTGGTCAAAATGTTTATTTTTGGATTCCAGCAGTATATATTTGATTATCAAAATCAAATCTTCTTAAAATTTCTGTTTCATTTGGTCATGCTTTAAATTATCTTAAGCCACAAAATCGTGCTAAAAGCTGTAATTTCAGCTCGATGAAATCGGATGGGATAAGGAGACAACTTGAGATTTTAACGAGTTTTCAACTGAGACTTGAAAACAATCAGGGGTGGCAAACGCACTCGGCGTAAATTAATTAAAATTTTAATCGCGTCCTCCCGGCCTTGTAATCCAAGCAAATACCGCACGTCCCAGTGGGACTTTTGCTTTTCTCTATTTGCGTCGCGTTTTGCGTGAGCGAGAGAATAAAAAAAGCTGAAAAGCAGCTCTTGTGTTGCGCCGCCAACGAGTAAAGCCTGTTCAAGCAAAACCGCACGAGTGGTTATATTTCTTGCGAAAATCCGCCGCCGCCACAAAGATGGCCTCTGAAAGAGTGAGTTTTGAAGTCCAGTTAGTGGCAAAAAGTGCGGCCGGAATATTTGTGGCCGCACCGGACGACTTTCAATGCTTTTTATTCAAAGCAGCAAAAGGAAATTAGCGAAGCGTGCTTTCCAGGTCATGAAGGAGGGCCCTTGTTGAAGAAGTGACGTCCTTTTGGGCTCAGCCACACGTGAATTTGGCCAAAATTAAATCTTGCAAATAACTTTATCAAATTCATGTTCTGCTTAAAACTTTAATATAATTTGAATTCACTATTTACAGAATAGAGGTAAATTATGAAACATATTATTTAAGACTAAATTTAAATAATCCGATTTTTTTGAATTAACATTTTGATTTTTTTTTTTTCAAATTGTTAAAGAAAATAAATATATTAAAATAAAAGACTTGATAAGTATTTTATATTCTTTATAATTTTCTAACAACTAATTCTAAGACTATTTTAATTAAAAATAAACGTAATTAATAAAATGTGTTTATTATATTTTTATATCTTGTTTTTTTATTTTTGTTTTATAAATTATATTTTTATTGAATTAATTTTTTTACTTTTAATAAATATTTATTTTTTATTTTAGTTTTCGTTTTATGATGTTGTATATTCATCAAATTTTTACAATCACGTAATTTACTTTTTTAATTTAAAAGAAACATATTTAAATATTTTTTTTTTTTGTATAATAACAATGTTTGTTTTTAATATTTGTTGAAATCCAAATTTTGGTGTTTATATGGGATTTTGAATAGACTTTTACCAAAGATGGTTCGTTTTCCACCAGTGCGTTTCTCGGTTTTCACTAATGGGCTGCCTCTTTTTAACCCTTCCCTCGGGAACACTCGTTTTTTTCTCTGTTTGGTATGGACGCGGTTGCCGCGGCCGGCAGGCATTGATTGTGCAACGCAGGAGGAATCAATTTTATCAGCTGGCATCATTCAAACGCCACTCGCACACAAACACGGCTGATCCACAGGCGCACGATAGCGAGCGTGCCGTGTTCCTGCCAGCGTAAAATACCTTCTACCGAGCCATGCGCGCCTGGCAAGATATTGAAAAATCATCGAAATGCTGTAGTTGGCCAATAAAACCGTCGGCTCATCGAACATGCACGCAGCTGATTTCCTACTGAAAAGCTAACAAATTGATTGATTGCAAATCACATTATTACGTGCGTGCAATTGATATGAGCAATTGTTTGAAAGGGAGGTCAGAAAATTGGTTGAAATTTATAAGCGTAAAGTCATTATGAAATTTATTTTTTAATCGACTAATGAAAACCGATTTTTTTTTTTGTCTTTCATTATAATTTTTATTGAAAGATTTTATGAAAATACAAGTAAGAAAATTATTTAAAATTGAAATTAATATAAAATGCTTTAAACTTTAATATTTCGCAAATTTCGTTTGCATTTCTTGCACGTCCCAAGTTTAGTTTCCTTATTTTGTCTCTTGTGTTCAGACCCAATATTGATAGATTATTGGGAAGCAATATTCAGACATTATTTGATTCCAATGAATCAAAAAGATTTTGTAACAGGCGAGCATGCTCTGGCAGGAGGTGCAGCGGCGACGGAATACCGGCACGATACTCTCTCTTGGTATTTTTTTTCTCCCCTCGAGACCGATTTTAAAAAGCCATCCATCGCTGCTTGCTTTCCCCCTCGCCGATTCAAAACTGTGCGAAATTCGTTCCGAGAGCAATTTTTTACTTTGTTTAATTGTTGAGCATAAGTTACGAGCTTATGTGGGCTTTGAAAGAAGAGAAACATAAAGAAAGACGTGGTACGAAGTGACACTTGAATGATTTCACCGAAATGACTGACGACCTTCTTCTCATCAGTCAAATTGGCCATTGTTCTGCGCGAAAGGGCGTGCGATTATATTTTGTTTGATTTCGATCGCCGCCTCAAAATTCAGCCATATAATAATTCACCTTGTCTTTTAGAGTGCCAGGACGAAATTATAACGTTTAATAATTGCAATTATGAACTGAATCTTATTATTAACCATTAGTTTTAAAGAATTCATTGAAGCTCTAACTAAATATTAATACCAATGCCACGATAAATTTTCAATATTTTGATACATTCCAAATAAAAATATTTTCTTGAAATTGACCAAAAAATTAATTTTTCCTGCTTTAAAGTAGCAAAGTATTGAAGTATTGTTGCTGGACTTTTTCATATTATTGTATATTGCATTAAAAATATTTATCATCTCAAGTCTGTTTTTTTTTGTTTAAATAACATTTTAAATAATTCGCTTTTAATTTGTATAAAATTAGTATAATATTATATAATGCATAATTAAAATTACTTCATATTGCACCAACCCTCCTTTCTGTAGCGCTCTTGAGGATGTGGAAGTGCGAGAAAGCGATTTGAATGTGGAACCACAGGCGGTGTCGGGGTGGATAAATGCACCTAACTATGTATAGAAGGGGGTCCTTTTTGCTTCGCGCCAGCCAACGCGCCCGCCCGCCCGCCATTCAACCAAAGAGACTCATTTCTCACACACCCTAGCTTGTCTGGCTGCGTGTGTATTTACCATTGAAATTTGTTTCACGCACACACCTCGCAGCACAGACTGATTGACAATATGCAAATTGACTTTGGAGTACATGTAGCATTTCGGTGGCGACGCCTTTCTGACTTCGCCTGCTAGATTTGATCAACGCGCGCAATTGGAATTAAAATGGCACTGATGCCTCGTCCCTTTTCTCTCTCTCGGGAGGTGCAGATTTTGCATCACGGTACAACTGGATTTTGCATTTTATGCAAATTTTCCGCAAAACCTAATCAATGACACATTAGAATTATCTAGAAATAGCTGTGGAATCATTAAATTATGAATATGAATTTTACATTGTCTTCAAAGTTTTGGATCTAACAAAAAGTTGGATAAAATATTATCTACATTTATCTTTTGTATCGGCCGAGAAGGAAATATATTATGAAATTAGATTGAATTTCTCCTTGTAATTTCTCATTTAATCATCACCCATATTTATATTTACATGTTGCCTATTATCAGCCGTAGCAATTTTGAACCCAAGATATGCGCAATGTATGCAGTCAAGCAGCAACATATTATATATAAATTTATTGCTTCCAAATTGAGTTCACTGTTTTCCTGGCATATTTAATCTATTGAAATTCATAATAAATAGATTGTATAAAATATGTTAAAAATTATATTTTAAAATTTAAACTAATTATAATAATAAAATTAAAATATTAAAGTATTAAAATAATTAATAGAAATCATAATACATTTATAGGTTTTAAAAATAATTAGATGTGTTCCCAATAAAATTGATTAAAAATTTAGACACAATGATCAAACTGATAAAAATGTTTAATATCATTTTATACAAACTATAGATTAAAAAAAGCAAGCTATCTCTTTGTATGAAATTGGTAATTTTTGTTCGCTCTTTCTCTATTTTTCAATCCACATTGCAAAAGTTCAGAGAGCAGGTCAGACATTATACATCTTGTCAAAAAGTCGCCCCGTTTCCCCTTTTAATTACGCATCTGCGAACTCGAGGGGCCTATTTAATTAAAGACGAGCCGGCGAATTAAACTTTCTGCAACAGGAACAATTCAAATAAACTGGCGCGCAGAGTTCCTTTTTCCCGCTGATGAATTTCTCGGTCTGATAAAATCCGGCGAGTAAAGTTTTGGCGCGCGCGTCTAACTTTTTCGTCTCGGGCGTTTATCTTGATGGATGTAGAAGAGCGGAAAACTTTTTGCCGCATTATAATAATTGTCGGCTTCGGGACGCCATTTGTTTGCTAATTTCGCAAAAAGCCGTGACACGTCGGCCCCCCCGATGGGCGAATTTGAATGGACGTGTAGGTAGCGCCGGCAGAGATAAATGATAAAGCTGCTGCTGTTTTGCCACGCCGAGTGATATATTCAATTCCTATATCTCTGGCTTGGTAAACAATGATTAATTCCTCCTCCCTATAGAAGACTCGGTCCGCATTGTGTTGCCAAGTAAAATGGTTTCTATATCTGTGCACGATTTTATACCACTGACGCGCCGACGGAATAATTTATTAAGGAGAGAGGATTTGAAAACAAATGTGCGTCTTTGCTAAGGCATTAAGTCACCCTGCTGGCAAATTCGGCCTGTCTAGCATTCAAATCAGTGTTCGTGTTCAGGAAATCTTACACAGGTAGTTTTATTGTCTTTTGGTGTTTTATAATGAGAGTAATTTTTATTTGTCAACAACAGCAGCAATTTATTAAGATTAATTTAATTATATTTGAAATAAATTAAATTTTCATGTTTACAGAATGATTAAAACCATTTACCAGACGCATATTATAGTTTTATGTATTTGCATTTGAATGATTCAATCAACGCAGTTTAATTAATTTTTGTCTTTCTTTCTGTTGCAGGTAAGCGGATCTTGAATTAATCGTCTTTGTGACAAATTTGGGGCCTTAGAAAAGAAGCCAAAAGGTATAGTACAGTAAATAATAATCAAGAGTTTGATATTTCAGTCATAAATTTTTATTATTATTATTATTTTTTTAAGATTTGCTTGTGAGATTTCTCCAGCACAAATGAATTGCATTAATCAGACCGATGTAACCGGCTCTTTATAAAAGGGGGCGAATTCTGAGGCTCAAATCGTACACAATTGAAAAAGTTCCAGATATATAAAGTCTTTTAGGCCAAAAGTTCAAAACTTATTCTAGCGAGTAATTTTTCTTCTTCAAATGCTTTATAAACATCTATGTGCAAAACAGCAAAGTTGATAGTTTTTACTATAATTTCAAAATTTCATTTTTTATGAGTGCAAAAAAGTCAATTAAAAGTAAGCCCCAGTCCCAATTCATTTAGTTTTTAGTAGTGGAAAGTGGGATGAAAAAATAAGTTGTGGATAAATTTCTAGAAATTTTAGAAAATTTGTAAACCGGCTAACGAAATTTTATTGTAAAAGGCTTTAAATATTGTAAACAATCTTCAGTTTTTTAGCAAAGCCTCCATCAAAAGAGGCTAAATCACAAAGGGCCAGAGTTTTTTTATGGCGGGGCGCGAAAAGGTTCAACCCAGAGGGTGTGTGAAGCTTTTTAAATACACTCATTATATTTCTTTCCAAAGCACCGCAGAAATGGCGAAAAAAGTTTCTCTGAGCTGTGAATGAATACACGAATCCGCCTGAATAAAAAGGCGACGTTTCCCATAAACGAATTGGACATAATTTGAATATGAACTGGCGGCCATTCATCATTCCCCCTCGTCGCGCGCACTTGAACCTTCATTTCAAATAACTCGATAAAGCGCTCCATACATGTGTGCATGCGGTTTATTTAGTTGCTTTTTCATTAGTCACTCCCCGCCTCTTCCATCAAATAATAATAATCATAAATTTCCTCCCTACTTTCTCATGGAAATGTTTCATCTATAAAAATAAAAAATCTGATTGCAGTGATGCGAAAATAAAATAAATCAAAATCGTTCCAATTGGAATCATTATCGCACCTACGCCAATAACCGACCATAACTCGCAGGGACAATCTTTTAATCCGGCGCCGCACAAATTGTGCCCCGGAGCTTTGGTAAAACTTGGTCGCTTCGCTTCGTTTCGTTGTGCATTATAACAATTTGAGCGGCGGGCGTGTATTATTTGCGTGGGAAGCTGTGCACATGCGGTTTATTGTGTGTGTGGATTTTTGTAGCATCCATAACCGGCTGTGTTCGCAGAAATGCATAGCCAGGAAAGCTCTCGACAAACACAAAATGCGTGTGGTGCCTCCCATTAATAATAATCCTTTGCACATTGTTATGGCGCGTCAGCGCGGCCGAGGCTGTTATTTCACCGTCGAAAACCTGCTAACTTTCTCCCTCTCGGCGATTTGCACACGAGAGAGATTCAATAATTAATTGGTCGGCTGCGAAATTTGATCGTGGGCTGCACTCGTTAATGAGCTCATTATAATTTATTTATAAATTACCATTTTATAATTTGTTTTATATAACACATTTAAAGAAAGTTTTACTATAAACATTTTATTTATAACTTAAATACTTTATTACCTTTATTATATGGAATAAAATTTTAAAATACTTTTAAAACAATTTTTTTGTACGTTTCTTTAGTGTTTTTATATTTGTTTAACAATTTATATGATTAATTTTTATATTATACGTTTTAAAATTTAACGTATAAACAACCTTTACTTTAAAATTTTTATAATAAAATTAAAAAATGAATTTTTAATAGTTTATATATTTAACTTCCTTGTAGAATTCAACGTTTAAGGTTGGAGACTAAAATATAATACTTTGGTTAATTGAGGGATATTTTTAAATGTTGAAAGTTTTTTCATTGCATAAACTCTTGTTATCACCCTTGGCTTTCAATATTGAGTGCCAGTCTTCTTTAATTTTTTTTTTATTATTATATTTTATTTTCCCAACTGGTACGAAACATTTTTTACTTATTCCTGGGACTTCTTAATTGTGATTAATTAACTATTTTAGTGGCACATATGAGGCAATTATCTTGCCAACAGTTTTTCTTCTAATTTTAGTTAGAATTAGTTTGATAAATATTTACTCCAACTTTGAACTAGATTTTTTTCATACTTTGGCCTAAATATTTATTGTTGAAGATTTTCTGCTTCGATCATTCGGCTCGGAGACCTTACAATAATATTTATTTCGCGCGACTTTTCCATCCAACTCGGCAATCCGCCTCCTTCGCCGCCCACCGCAGCGCTCTTCTTTTTAGGCGGAAATCAATAAACACCATGCTCGGCGCCGAGCAAAGTTTAATTTAAAGTCACACAATAAAGCCAAAGTGCCTGCGGAAAATTTCCGCGCTTGAAATTTTAAACGGGGCTTTTCCTTTCGTCTCTCTTATGCGAAAATTCTTTCAACTCCCTCAAATGAGATTAGAGATTCGGAGGCATATATATTTAAAAAGAAGTGGCGGCGGCGGCTGCTGCACGGGGCGGCGGCTTTTCAATGAGCTAAAATGTTTTGACGTGCTGCCTTATTCATTTGAGAGCGGCAGTGTCTGCTGCAGATGTGTGAAAAGTGCCTCTCGGTAAAAGCTGCAGAATTCGCACATAAGAGAGAAGGGAGAGAGAGAAAGAATTTCTTTTCTGATCCAAATCTCGTCTGTCGCACGCTCAATAAAACAGCCCCCATATGCATGTGTACAATTTGGATAATGGCAGCACCCGGTTAGTTAAAATCCGTCTGCTGGGAGGCATTTTGTTGACCCACCGCTTATTCCGCTTCATTTAAAACTCATCCCCTTCCGAGAGCAAATTTTCGCACCAAAAAACTCCACAGGGAAGCAATAATTTATCCCCACAAATCCTTCTTTGTTTATTGAATGAGGTCAAAGATAAAATTTGAGGAATTCGCTTTGATCTTGATGAAAAAAATCCGCGTGTCTTGCGAGCGTTTTTTCGATGTTTGAGATAAATTCGCAATCAGGACATCTTAATTGGTTTATTTTTAAACTTGTCCTTTGTCTTGGTTTGCGGCGAGGACGAAAAAGAGACAGAATTACTCAACCGACACAGGAACTCTTTCAAACTTTTTCGCAGAGTCGGCAAAAGAAAGAAGATTGATTGTGAAATCAAATTGGAACCATTTTTCTCTGTCGTATTTTTATTATTAAATATTGTATTAAAAATACTTATGAAATAATATTCAATTCTAGTTTTAATGTTTCTTGATGGATCGCTGCCTAATTATATTATTTATTTAAATTAAAAACTTCAGGAGAGGAACAAAATATTTATTTTCAACTACAGCCTGACAGTGCCTCCGTCCAGAGTGATCTCTACTTGTAATTGCATTTGGATAGTCACAGCATCGCAATTAAGTTTGATTTGTCATGTCTGCCGTCCACCTCTAAGCAAATTTGAGTTAGCTTGGGTGACATGGCGGACAGACACAATTATACACTCCGTTCCTGTTCTGATAACCACATAGACTGCCAACTCTAGAACTTAATTGGTTTAGAATCCAATTGCGATATTCGTAACAAGAGCATTCACAGTTTGAGACATAATCAAATTGGCACACCGCAGGAAAATGATATGATTCGATCCAATTATTTCAATATACAAATTATTATTCAAACTTTTTGTTGAATTTTAAGATGTTAGATTTAAATGAAATTAAGGGTTTTCCTAAGCCTCGTCAGAATAATTTTACCATGGAGGGAGCTTTTATGTATTATCCCTAGGCATACGAATGGATATTTAATTTCGCGTGATTTCATAAACATGCCAGCTCTGCTGTCACTCTAGACCCCGTCTCGTTTCATGTTTTCCCGGCCTGCCATGACACGCTTTTCAGTACAGCCTCATTAAGCACAAAGAGCTCACGTTCGCTTTGGTAAAGCATAAATAACCTTCCTCAGAGCTTATCACACTTTTCAATTTGCACGCACCTTCCTTCTTTTCGCGTGAGCCGATCGTAAAATAGAAGAACTTATTGCCACCTAAAGTAGGATATGGTGCGACACGGAGGGGTTGAATTTGTTTTTTTATTTCAACTGTAATCTTATTTATAAACCTTTAAATTGCAAAAGTTAACTTTGAATGCCAAGTGTGAAAATTAAAAGTTTCATTTAAATTAAAGTGAGGCAGAAGTTTTCAAACTTGCAAATGTTCTGAGATTCTCTCTTTTGGCAAATACTTCGAACAAGCCTCGAGCATCGATTTTTAATTTGCATGTTATTAATTAGCTCTGTAGGAGGAAGACAGCAGGTGCCTGCCGGCAGAAATAACAAAATAAAAAAAGAGCGAGGAGGTCTTTCGCACTCTCAACTCAGACAATGGCGTGCAATTAGGCTGCCTGCGTTTCCCCTCCTCTCTGTACTTTTGGCAAACTGGCAATTTCAAAACGCGAGCACGCACAAAAATAATGCAAAGCCCTCTGAAATTAATTATTACGAAACTAATATACTCGTGCGCGACAAAATCATCTCGGGGAATTTCCTCTGTCGCGCGTGGCAAAGGAGAGAGAATAAATCTTCGCAAAGATTGTGTATATAATATTTTGCCCCCGCGCCAAAGGAAACTGTCAGAGAGAGCGCGTGTGTGCCAAAGGAAGGAGGAACGGCGGGAGACTCTTTGTTATCTTAAAGAGTATGAAATTTCAATCATATGCTGTGCACATATACACGCCCCATCGTTCGGTACACATTTTGATTTTCCGGGCGGAAATTTGCGCGGCAGACACTCACTTCCAAGTTAAACAGCGGGAGGCAACATCCATGCCATCCAAAACGTCTCTCAGCTGTCTGTCGTAAACGGATACAAAGATTTATTTTTTGAAGCTTGCAAACTTTCCTTATTAACTATAATAACAAATTCAAATTTTAATCAGTAAAAGAATATTAAATTTTAGCCATTTTATGCAAATAAAATACTTTTTTTAACTTGGTCTTAAAAAGAAGCCAGAATTAAATTTAACGCGGCAAAACTGCAAAATATTATGCTTAATTATTTAGTTTCCTTCTAAATAAAATATTAAATGTCATTAAAATCGCCACTTCTTTGGAAGAAATTAAAATTGTTAAATATTTTTAACCATATTTGAAGCAGCTTAAAATTATTTTCATTATATGACACGGATATTAATTTTTACTGAATAAATCAGCTAGGAAAATCATGTTGGGTTTTTTTCCTCGTCAATTCAAATTGCATCTGTTGCTGCCTATATTCCCTTTGAAGTAAATGGATTGAAACAAATCCACCCGCCAAAGTTCATTCCAAAACTCCACTTCAACAAACATGCTGGCTTCGTTTTTCCCTCATCAGCATCGATTGGTGTGCAAACATTCGCCCTTTGCGTGCAGTCGTCAAATATAAGAAAAAGTGGAAAATGTTTTCTCGCCGGCAGCACCTTTGCCGCTCCACCCGGCTTGGATGAAATTTTCATTTGGCCCGTTCCTTCCGACAGAGACCGGCATAAATTCGGAATGAGATGATGAAACACGCTCACTTCAAACCGCGTCTCTCGCACGATTTCCTCAATTATTCACGAGAACGCTGCACTTTCTCGGAATGTGGTACTTTTCGGCGCAAAGGGATGAAATGAGCGCGCCGGAAAATCACTTTGCGTGCCCGACGGGGGAGCGAGTTTTTAATTTTCCATCGAAAGACATGCAGCAGCCGGTCATGTGCTTTTCGCACCGAACGGTCGGCACGGCACACCAAGCTTTTGATTAATCTAATTTTTCGAGGGCAGGCAGAGGCAAAGGGCACTCAGGAAATTCTGCACATACATATTTTTACGCTGAAAATTCGCACTGCCGCAAATTGAATTGAATCTAAAAAAACTTTGCAGCGCTGCTGGCACGCAGGGTGCTCTTTAAATACTGCACAGAGGCTAAAATTTTGGGGTGAAGCACAGTATAGACTAATTTATCGTGTATTTTAATGAATTTTTCTCTTATATTTTACTGCTTTGGGATATATAAAGAAGTAAAATGAAAAATTAAAATTTTCAGATTAAGAATTGAAGCGTTACTAGAGGAAATTTCTGGAAATTTCTTATTTACATTGATCTTATTCAAATCGCATCAACATTTATCAAAATAAGTTGGAAGTTACGAACTCGTTTATTTTTTCCTAAATTATAAAGAATTATTATTTTTGTTTAATAGTCTAAATTGTTACATCACATTAATTACATTTAACAACAATAAAGTTAATTAGAAAAAAATAAATTAATATTAATTTATATGTTCGAAGAAGTTGACACTTGAGGAGATGATCATGGTAATGAAGAAGACGGACTTGTCCTCGACTTCTTAATTTCTATTAATTAATAAAATATAAAATGTTTGCCTTCTGAAAGTTACGTAAAATTAAGTAATCTAAAAATAACCGTTATGGAAATGTCAATTTCTTTAAATAATATATTAATAGTATAAGTAAATAAGTATAAAATTTTATATTTAAATTTGTTTGTGTTTGGAATTATGAACTACTCATGCCTTTTATTATTATTAATTCCCACAACAAAAGTTGCGCACACTCATCCAAGTGTGACATTTGTCGGTTGCTAATGCACATTACGCTGGCTGCGACACTCTGTTTGCAATGGTAATTGCGTCCAATCGCGGAGTGTGTGTGCAGCGGGGGTGAGTCATCAATCCATCTCCCTCTATCTGACCCCGCGCATGCATCCCCTGCTCACTTGGAGGTGCGACGAGGGTACATATTGACTCTTTTGCTTGCTGCGATAATATCCTCGCTGCGATGCTTCCACGAGTAGATGTAAAAATAGACGGTGTGTGTGGAGCTGGCAGGGTGATCAATCAAACAAAGAAGAAAAGAGGAAAAGAAACCCTTGGCGGAGGAAGTTAGAAGGATGATCGCTTCAAAGCGGTGGGTGTGCTGGGAGGATTTTCGGGTTTTGGGAATTAATGCCGGCAGCAACCAACTTTTGTTGTCATGCCATCGATTTTGTGAAAAAAAATCCTATATCTATAAATAAAAAAAATCCTTGCTTTGGGTGAATTTTTTATTATTTCCAATGAGTATAAAGTCACAAGCAATTTTCCTAAATTTCTCGGGAAAAGTCGCAGCAAATTTGTCATGGTTCTCAAATAACCATTCACTATTTTTTTCTCTCTCTGTCTCTCTAGCTCATTTGTATTTCGCTTCGGTTTCGTACGGTACGTCATTCACAGAAACGACGGACGAGAGGCGAACAGCGTTTCATGTGATGCGGATGATATCATGCGATTTGACAGTCACGACGGCAAATCAATTGTCATTCTGCACTCACAGATCCAAACGACGAGCGCTCATGAACATTGTGAATATCGTTTCCATTCCGGTTGAGCACAAACAGTAAACGCAATATCAAACTCTTTGGCCTCACTCGGATGGAATTGGGAGAAAATTGAAAATAGATCGATTGGAAAACAGGGATGACAACAAGACATGTTTTGGGTGGAAATTAATAAATAATATTTTTACTGTTCTTTTAAAATTATTTAAGACCTGTAAACCTCAAGTGCGTTATGATCCAAGCAGCTAAGTACAGATAAATCATTTAAATAAATAATGTCATTAGAAAAATTTTTGTTTCTTTTAAATAATTATGATTAATTAAAATTAATTCAAAGGGCCCGTCATTTACATCACAATAATGCTAAATGGCTTCTCAAGTACTTAATTTTTAGGATTATAAAATTAATAAAGTAAATATTTAAAAAAAAATGTTAAATAAATAGACAAATTTGTTTGAAGAAGTTGACACTCGAGGAGATGATCATGGAAATGAAGAGATCGGGCTTTTCCTCGTTGCAGAAAAATTATTTAAAGATTTTAATTTTTATTTAAAATGTGGTGTTTTTTTCAATTTGCTGATTTTTTGTATTTTTTCTTGCTCATGAAATAGGGTCGCAGACCGTGACCGAAACTGGTAGAGCCATTTGTTTTTTAATAAAAACAATTTTTCTGCAACGAGGAAAAGCCCGATCTCTTCATTTCCATAAATAGACAAAAATTGGAATAAAATATAAAAATTTGAAAATATAATTAAAAAATACAGAATTAGGGGAGTAATAACTATTAATCAAATAAAGATTTGTAAAAACATACTTTAGCTTTTTCCAGATTCTCTCGTTAAAATGTAATATGTAATTTACCATATCAACTCAATTAACTTGTTGTGCGACGGTTCCATTTATTGAGTGCAAACGTCCCGAGAAAAGACTAATGTACTTTTGTTTCCGATGCGTCTTTGATTCTCCACTTGAGCGTCTGATGTTTTTGTAGCAACGAGTTTGGTGCAACTTTTCCCATTTCTCACCCCATCCGGTCGACTTTCGGTTTGATTAACTCCTATCAATCACCTCCGTCACTCGCTAGAAAAAGCACAAGGGCGGCTGCACCCGAACTTAATAGCGAGACGGAAGCCACTCGGCGCGCCAAATAGGAAATCGTCGCCCCTGCCAAGTACGCAGCCTGCAGCACTGCGAGGGTGTACCGTGGGCATGCAACAGCCCCGAATGGCGCGGGGGGACTCTCATTCATTCCAGCGTGGTCGTCGCCGTCGTTCGCGCTTTGTAGCGCACGGCACGGGGTTTTAGTTTTATAATTACGGCCCCGGGCACGGCGCGGGTGAGTCGCTCAAAGGCCCTCTCTCGCCAGCCCGGTGATGAACCAGTCACTTTCACGCCCGACTGATAAAAACCTCACACCGCACGCTCGAAATTTAATCGCACCACCGCCAGGGATGAAACTCGTGCGCTGAACGGGGAATATTTTATACCTGCTTTGAATTAAAGTTTTTAAATAATAAATTTAAAATTGTTTAGTTTTGTAAATAATATAACTTTATTTGTAAATTTAGTTAAAGAACATTATTTTATATATATTATAAATTATTATTTTATTATATTTTTTTGATGTTATTTTTTGATGTTTTATTTTTCCTTTTAACAAAAAAAAATACGTTTAACAATACATTAAATAGTAATAAAAAAAAACAAGATATAAAATATTTTTATAAGTATCGAGATAGGAGTTTGAATGCTTAAATGTGATGATAAAAAATATCATTAAAGGTCATTTGCCGATTAAGTTGTTCATCATTAATATTACTTTCTAATTCAATATGCAGCAACATTTAGTCTATTGGGATAATCTATTATTTTAACTTTTTACTTCAATAATTCCAATTCACCGCAGTGGCCAAATATTAAAAAATTAGGAAATTTTACCAAACATTCGCTAGCTGCAAAACCCTTTCTTCTCTATGTTTTAATTTCAAAATATTTCGTGTTTTGGTTGATAAAAATTAATAATAATTAGAAATTGAAACCAATTTGCATTTATAATCAATATTTTCTTTTAAATGGATGCACTGCGTATTTGATCAAAACTAGATTTTTATTATTCCATTGCATCCTACAAATTGCAACCCTTCTTGCTTTTCCATTCACTAATTATCTCTGCACATCACAATTCCGCTCCAAATGAGAAAATAATCCTTCATCCCCGCGAGAGACAAGTCCCTGCGTTTCTAGACACTTTTGATATTAATTTCGCTCAGTCGACCAGAAAGATTAAATATATATTATATTCTCCAAGCGAGAGAGAGTCATCAATCATTCCACGTTCAAGTCATTGCGAAAGTACACAAACTTAACTCAGTTTGTTCAGCAGCATTTTTCCATCATGCAGAGATGCAAACTCATGCGTGCACGCGGCTGATGGATGCGAGATATACATGAAAATCGATCGGTGCCCTTCGGAAAAAGGAGAGTAAACTGCGCTCTTTTGCAACATAAGCTCTTGAAAAGGGAACATCTGCTCGGCTTCTCAGAAACCTTTCCGTGTCCATCAACAAGACAAATTTCTTCTTCACTCCGAGAAAGAAAGTAAGGGGGTGCCTGTAGTGCTAAACAAAGTAAGGCGCAATAAATTTTTAAAGGAGTGGCATCCCCTGGCTGATTTCGAGGTAGGAAGTGATTCCAATTTCCACGGTTTGCCGTCGAATTGGGTGATCAGCGCCGCCGAGGGCGAAAAAAAAACAAATTTCCATATCCTCGGGCGAGTCGCCTTGGTTGGCGCGCGAGAGAGAGGAAATATTATCTTATAATTCAACCAACGCCGAGGCTGCTCAACCAACCCTCGCGGCTGCGAAATTAGATTTGTTGAGATGCAAAGTGGCGCTATATACGACTGCTGGATTTGCCAGGCCGGAAAACTTTGCCCGAAACGGAATCTGCGCGCTCTGCCACTTACGCTGACGGTGCTGTTCGCCTTTGAACGCAGGGAGAGAGTCGGAGAGTTGAACCCCGCAAATCGAAATTTATAGCTGAGTGTGTGGAGTTTTTAAAAAAGTTCTATATCCCGTTGGGTATTTAGATGAGGGATTTCAGACCGTTTCAACTTTTCGCATTGTTTCTAGTAAAAAAAAAAATAATCAACGATTAAAAGTTATCGAAAAGCTTGGGAATAAAATTAAATCTAAATTTATAATTCTTATAATAAATGCAAATAAAACACCTCTAATTATTTGCAGTTAGTCCAGGTGTTCTCATTTATTTAATAAAATTCATATCCACCACCTGAACGATAAAAACAAATGCCCAATTAACCACGCACAAACTTCATTAGTCCGTTCGCAAACTCACCCCCGCGTGTATTACAAAAGAAAAAAGAAACAGGAAATTAATTATTGGCTTTCGCAAAATGCAACATTCGCCTTTTGTTGTATGGGGGAGAGGCAGACTGGCGATTTCTGTCTGGTGCTCACCCCTGTCCGAGTCTCGGACGTTCATTAATAAAAAATTAATAATCCACTCGAGTAGTGCATCAAAATTTCCAGCAGCTGCAGCACTTAGTCTCTCTAGTCAATTTCGGCGCGGTCCCCCGGTGCAGCTTCCGCTTTTGAAGGGCGTCGCGCAAAATTAATGAATTCATTAAGGATGACAAATTGTTTTAAACCCATCGGGCCGGTCGACCGGTCGGCTAACTGAAATTTCATTTATCATCAAAGCGAAATCAGCACAACGACATTCGAGCGAAAGAGCGAGCGCGGACGAGTAAAAAAAAACTAAAAACTCGGCAGGCTGAAGGGGTGCCAAACGAGCAGCCAAACAGCAGAGGACAAAACACTAATTTGTGCCGTGATATTTTACACGAGCGGACAGGCGATATTTTCAGGCAACAACGAGCCCACCCGCGAAAAATGTAATTTTACACCCGCGGGGGGAAAATGATGCAAAAAATTTGGCAACAGAAACAGTCACACAGCGCGAAAAAAATGAACAACGTTGAAACGAAACAAAAAAGATGCTAATTAATCTGTCTTTAAGATGTCATTTGGTAAAATTTATTGAATATTAGACCAGAGGTCTATTTTCCCACCACATTTTCAACGCTTTTTTTTAAATATTTTTTTTTATGATTTTCATTTTATCTCTTCAAAAATAAAAATCTATTGGTCAAAGCTATTTTTTTTAATCATTATATTTCTGATCATTCCATAACTTACTTTATAGGTCATAAGAAGTTAACTGGATTGAATTTCATCCTTCTTATACCTTATTTAGTACATCTAAATCTTTAATGTTTCAACTCTCCAAATCTCATGGATATCTTTTTCATTTGAAATCAGAATGTCATTGCAAAACGAAGCCAAAGAGCAAACGTTTCAAAAACAAATTTGCTTACTTTGTAGTTTCAAATGTTTCGAACAGTAGATTTTCCGTGACTCATTGTGTTTTTTTTCCTCTAACACAGCTGCAACCGATATATTTAAAAGTGCCGTTTCGTAAGGAGATTTGCATCACTCCCACATGTGTGATCGCGATCGAATGTCGGCCAAGAGAAAAAGGGCTTCGCTATTTGTGCAGACGCAGAAAATAGGCCAACTCCCAGCAGATTCTTCTTCATATAGAGTTGAACTTGTTCTCGTTAGGGCGATCCTCATCACCAGTCGCCACTCTTGTAGCCGCTCATATTTTATTGATGAGGGAGAATTTCTCATTATGTGCCTCACTCGCTCGACACCCATAAAGATGGTAATAATTGCTGCTCGTCTCTCTCTTTCTTCTTCTTCTTTTGGAAGGAGATATTTTCACACGCGGGCCTATCACGAGATTGTATCTGGCCGCCTTTATTGTTGTTTTCCGAGAACAAAGCCAAGTGCGCGCTCTGCAATTATTCCGCCGAGACGGAAAGGTGTCCAGCTCGCACATATTAAATGCGAGGGCCTTCAGCGTTTCGGCCTCTGCGCGAATTTACGAGTTCATTTTCGCTACCGCGTTTTAAAATTCATGAGTTCTGTGCTACCGAAAAACATTTACTGGCGGCGGAAACTGCTAAAAAAAGAAACAACATTCCAAACAACGCTTTGTATTGACAGAGACTAGTAAAAATCGCGTTTTTCTTGAACTTGTAGGCTTTTTCAAGCAGTAATATCACCAAATTTGTGTAAGCAACCAGACGAATAATAAATGTAAAGAACTCTATTAAGCTGAAACAAAAAGGAATTAAAAGAAGTCTTCATGTTTTAATTTAAAATAGCCTTTTCCTTCATAATTTTTTTTAGTTGTTCATCATCAATTCATTTATCCTCTCGCAACAAGTCAAACAGAAAATTAAAAAATCTCATTGGGAGAGAATTGGCAGCCAGCTCTAGTAAACAACTTACTAAAACTCATAGGCTCAATTTGGAAGCAAAAGTGTTTCCAACTTAAACCTACTCGCCGAACTGGAGCCGTAAGTGGGAAAAAAAATTAATTTCGTAAAAAAAAAGTAAAAGCTTATTTAATAAATTTAAAATGAGGCTCTGATTAAATCGTTTAAAAAGAACTGTAACATTTTTATTTTTAATTTTCTAATATATTCACTGATTCCAATGTGAAAATAAAATTCAATTGTTTGATATTACAAAAATTTGTTCATTTTAAGCTTATTTTTAATACAATCAATCGTTGCCAAGCAGGTTAAGGCTTTTGAATCTCTTGCTTTTTATTTATTTATTTATTTTTTATCAGAACACCAAGTGATGAATTCATTTTGAGAAGTTTTTTTTAAACCCTGGTATTACTTAACCAAAATAAAATAAAACTTTTTTTTCCTAATCCATAAAACCAGTCATTAGCATTGTACCATCAAACAATAACTAAATTTTTCAATTATCGTCTCAAATTTCTTCAGCTAACTCAATTTTTTATTCTAAATTCCACCAGGCCAAAGTGCACTGCGTGCACATTACCATAAATAAATATTTATGCGCCGTTATAGATAAAAAGACGCTCTCCAAAAATGCATCTCCGCCCTTATACGACCTTTGATAAGGAGGCTCTTGTGCACCACCCTCGTTTATCTTGGACGGCGTCCGATTTTCTTCTCTTATGCAGCTCCGAAAGTGTGAGAAAAAAGCTGCAGCCGAATTTTTTCTCTTGACTGAGAGGCGCCAGATTCATACATCACGTAAATGCTTAATGTCTGCGCGATAGCGAGTCTCACTCTCATGACGGTGATGATGTGATGGCATCTCCTTTTTTTACATCCTTTCTCTCGCTGGATCTTCTTCTTCTTCTCTCGCGCGCGCATTGATGAAGATGAATAATGAGAGCATTCAGACAAACAATCGGATCTTGTTTCAAAGAGAAGAGCGAAATGAAACGCGAGACTCTCAAAAGATTCTGAGGCTTTGTTTGAAATTTTATATATATTTCCATCGATTCGTTTGAATTAATTTTTGTCTCTCTTTGTGTTGCAGGTAAGCGGATCTTGAATATTAGATTGTCCTTGTGGAAAACTTTGGGGTACAATCGTTGTTTGAAGTTGAGCCGATACTAAGGTATTTCAATAAAATTAAATTAAAAATGTGGTCCTTATCTCTACGTTAAAATGTTTTAAATTAAAAATTAATTAAAAAAAAAAACAATTGAAGAGAAAAAAAGAAATTGTTGCAATTTTGTATTAAATCACTGATAAAATTTTTTATTAGTTGTCAAAAGTTTTGCCGCTTTTATTTCAAGGACAGTTGCTTTAGTAAAATTCATTTCAGTATGGTGACGGAAAAAGTGGTGCAATGAAAAAATATCTGATCCGCGTGCCACTCATGAATTTTTCAACTGCGCGGACACTTTTTTATTGCCGTGCACTAAAACGGTATAATATACACACCCGTTCGTAAAATTTTACTGCCTAATTTTAATAGCACGCTCTTTCGTACTTGAATTCTGATGGAAAAGTTCTGTATTTTTTTTGGGTGGACTTTGAATGAATATGGACGGTCTTGTCACTTTCAATTAAATACCTTTCATTTCCACCAAACGTCAATAAAAAGAACAAGGGCCACCCGAGACGATGGATAAAAAAGTTATAATCGTGGAGACTTACGGCTTCTCCCCAACATTAAAATACAAAAGAGCGTCGAATTGATAAGCGCCTGCAGGGCGGTGCTTCTTATATATTATTTTTTTTTAAACATTTTCTGTTGGAAAGAGCAATTCTCTCTTTGAGCGCCTTATGCATTGTATATCACCGTCCTTTGCCGGTCTCAAGTGGCTCTGCTGTCCGCTTGGGCTGCAATAAAATGCCACCCACAATGCATTTTTCACTGCTGAGGACCTTCATATAGTCGAGATTTTCGACCGTATAATTTTTCATTGCGCTCTTTCGTCCCCTTATAATAATAATAATGCCCCGAGCTCTGGTCCCAGTTATGAATGGACGCAATTTATTTTAATTTTTATCGCGCTTGCAGATGGGCTTACGGCGTGCGAGCAATTTTATCCATGCGCTATTCCACGCACGCCTGCCTCCGAGAGTAAAATTTCGCGACGAGTGAAATGGAGATTGGACGTGACGATTATCCGGTGTTTGAAACTTTGCCCGAGTAATGCAATTTTTCACAGCTTTGTACTTTTAAAAACTATGAATGGAATCGTAGTTTGGATATAGGGAAATTTTATCATTTTATTCAGAGGTTTGCGAATTTATTTTGCACTAGTCAACATTTTCTTTTTAATCTGCTAATTAGTTTTCATTTTATAAATTCACAGGGTTTAAATTATAAAGAAATGTTATTGCTCAAATTCACAATCCTCTTTTTGTGACGAACCAACTAATTCTATGTTTTTAATATTATATTCACGAAAGTCCTTTGTAGTTTTTTTTTTATAACTTTGAAGCCTCAGAGAGCGCCATTTAAATGATGAAAACGATAATTGCGTCTAATGAACTCCAAAGTCGGTGCCAACAGCAGTTGCCGAAATAAAGGAGACCTCATTCATTTTTAAATCGGGCATTTTTTTGCCTCCAACGCTCACAGATGTGGTTTCACCCTCGAACGCTCTCTCGCCGCTCGTTTAATTTTTTTTATAATGAGGTCGAGAATGCGACGGAGTTAGAAAAACTATTTGGGCTGGCACTCGTTACCGCGATTTCTTGCGCCGTAAATCGGCGACGAAATTCATTTTTAATTGCAAAAACTCGGCGACGTTGAAAAATGGCTGGCGCGCATGCCAAAACTTTCATTACTTTTTTTCCAACGCGCGAAGACAAATCGAGAGACGGGCGAAAAATCGTCTCCAGAATGGCACGTGGAGGATCTTCTATCACGCATTTTTGTCAACGTGGCATTTGAATTGTTAAAAAAAAATAACATCGCTATTGAATTTATTCACAAGGACGCACATCGAGGAGCGATCGAGATTTACAACTTCCTTTGCAGGAAATGAGCTCCCCGTTTAATCGTGCGATTAACGAAAGCATTGTGTTGCGAGGGCTGTAGGTGCGCATCCTCAACAATTATCATGCTCAAACAGCCATTTGATTAATTAGTGGGCTATTATTCACCCTCTCGATGTATACCGTGCAGAGACAATGCAACGTCGGTTGATTCGAACTCTGGTAATTGCTTCATTGTGATTAATTAAAATTCTCTCTGTGCCGGCTGATTGTCATTCGCAAATACAAATGATGCGGTGCCCATCAAGTCATGCATGAGAATGATTGCAGCAAAAAATAATTAATTGAAATTTTCCTTCTTGTTGCAAGAGAAGAGACGCCAAAGAGTATAAGAATTAATCACAGACAAGACAGTAAAAAACCAAAGTAAACATTTATTTTATTGAATTTTTTCTAACGGGAGGGAAGTTTTTAAATCAAACTTAATTAATCTTATGTCAAATTTTGCCATTCTACCTAAATTTCCCAAAGAAAAACTAATGAATTTTTGGAAAAATTTGAATATTTCAACTTATTGTTTAAAATTTAATTTTAAAGCCAAATTGAATTTTCACTCTCAATCATTAAAATGTTTTGTTCGATTTATTCCAACCTCATCAGAAACCAAGCAATCATTCTTTTATTTTAATTGAAGTGCCGCTGTTTTTTTTTTAGGCTGAAAAGCTAGTTCAGTCAATCTTAAAAACAAAAATAAAATAATTTAAAATTTATGTCTTTTATTATTATTTGCTAAAACGACTTTTGCTTTAAACTTTAAATATGGCCTTTTTTTAATTAAACTAGAAATAACCTGTTTTTTTAGAAAAGGGACAATGTAAAGAATATCTTGAAGGTCCTGATTGTACGAGAATCGTAGGAACCTCTCACGAGCAGAAAAGTAGAATCGATTGGCTCAATTTTCTCGTCGTGAGCGAGGCCGCAGAGTGCGTGAAATCGTGGCTCAATTAGCCCGCATAACGCCCTCCTTCCTTTTCTTCTCGCTCGCAATTTATTTTTTTCTCTCTCTGCTCCCGCCCGTCGTGTCCACTGCTTTTCAGCCGGCAGGTCGTCGAGATCATTATGAGGATTAAAGAGCAGCCCTTTCGTGCCAGCGACTTGCATCTCTCGCCATTTATTTAAACTGCTGTGCGGTTGCTATTGGATTTATCCAGACATTGCTTGCTGGACAAACCGATAATTGGAACGAACCGTGGCTGACACGTGCAGAGTGTTTTGGACATCAAGCTCTCGCCACCCCTGTTGTTCTCTCGGGCGAAAGCGATTAGTGCTTGCTGATGGATTCGCCAATTGAATTGCACCCGGCGAACGCACCACCCCCTGCCGCGGCTTGGCGACCCCTCGACCCAACGTGATTAATTAAAACAAAAAGCGGAACACGGTTCTGGTTTGGGGCTGAAGGGATTAGGACTACGAATTGTTTCGAGGGCACTTTTGCATTAGAAAGGAAAGTTTGGACTTATTGTTAGGGACAAGTCGTCCATTGCAGGATGACTATTTTTAGCTAAAGGAATGCTAAAAAATTTATTTTTTAACTACTCAATTTGATTTTAAATTGAGTGCAATGATGTATAAAAGTTTAATGATTAAACTAATTATACATATTTATTACAAAAGTAGGAAATTAAATATAAACGCATCAATAGTTTAGTCTATTTTTAAATCCAATAAATTATAATTTATTTATTTATTTAAATTTTTAAAATAATTGTTTGTTTTTTAATTAAAATAATTTTTTTAAATTAACACAAAATTTTATATCTGATGAATGCATCAAAATATAAAATAAATAAATATATAAACAAGAGATGGATTTTTATTTGTAGTTAAATGTATTTTATATTTCACAAAGCTTATTCCAAGGTAGTGAGCATTACTATTCTTATTTATTCTTATTAAAACCTCACAAATTAGAAAATTATGCATGAACAAAGCTCTGAAGGGAAACCCACGGTTTCAATCATTGAAAGCTAAAAAAAAAACAGAATTGAAATTTACAAACTAAACTATTCCTTCCCAACTAATAGTTTAATTCTTTATTGAAGTATGTAAAATGTTTCTAAAATGAATTTTGATTCATTTGTTTATTTTTCACTAAGGTTTTATATTAAATTTCTTAATCCTTGGTTTTCACTTTTTTTTTGGTTTTGAAAAATATCATTTGGAACTCTCTTCTTTTGTATTGAGTTTATTGTTCAAAGTGCTGACGAAATTGCACCAAAATACGACCCCTTCACAGCAGACTGCAGGTGAAAATTTTGTACGTGTCTACCTAAATTGTATCAGCGCAGAGCAGGCACACAGCAAATTTAATGAACTTTTGAGCTACGAGAGAGTGCAGGAGGGAGCAGGTCGAAATTGCTCTCTCAGTCACTGTGTTTGCACAGCTAGTCTGGCGAGGCTCAAATTTTTTATATCTCATTTGGCTGCTTTTGTATTAATTTTTTATCTGGCCAGACCAAAACCGCGAGAGAGAGAAAGAGTTGGCGCCGAAAATAATGAACTCTTTCATCCAGAAAAGGCATCCGACTGGCTAACAAAAGAGGGTGCAGGGCGTGTGTCCATTGTCCATTTTTTTTTATCCCATTTATATCCGACTCCAGCGGCCGTAATTGATTTGGACACAAAGTCAACCGACGGCCGAGGAAGAGCACTTGTGCCGAAAAAGTGAGGCCGCACCGCAAAAGTTTGCTTTCCCGGCCAATTCCCGCAGAGTGTTTGTTTTCCCGAGGACGTCTATTTATAAAAAGGGTCTCTCGTATTTTGGAAATGCCTCGGAATATGAAATGGAGCGTTCAGCGAAATACCTCTTTAATACCCTGTGTCGTCACTCGAGCGGCTTTAAATGTATTTTTTGTTTTGTTGCTGGCTGCCGAGACGAAAAGAGAATGAAAAAAAAAAACGAAGGAAGAAAGCAGCCAGCCAGCCAGTCGACGACGACTTGACAATAATGCTTCATCTCTGTCTTCATCATGTCCTCTGGTGGGCGCGCGCGGATATTAAAGGCGAGACGTCGAGTTTTATGCAAATACCGTCCTCCATATTTAATCTGCTGGAACAAATCTTGAAATGGAAAACGAAAAAGAAAACTGGTGGTTTGATTACGCTGCATCCGGATGAATAGTTTCACTGTCAGTTATTTGATGCATGGAAATAGTTTGGATTGTCCATTGCTTAAAAAGACATGAGCTTTCTTTTTGTTTCAGAAACGTTCTTGAACATCCATAAATTAATAAAATTTAATACTTTAATATTGTGCAAATTAAAATTATTTGTGAATGTACACAGCATGTGAGAATGACTTTAATCATTATAGAAATAGGATTTTCCCCCATATTAGACTTTAACCCACCAAGTAAAATAAATTTGTACATTATGTTACAGATGAAGTTAAAAAATATTATTAAACAACATAATTAAGGAATATAAGTTTTAAAGAAAACTAAGATCAAAATTAGTAAATTATACTTTTTTAGTAAATTATAAAAATTAGAAAAAAACAACGTATAAATAAATAAATCAGTATATATCAATAAAAATCAAACAAAATTTTAAATATGTCAGTTATTGTCGTGATCTATATCAACAATTAAGATTGAATTTTAATACTTAGACCTATTTTTATTTTATGAAATAAATTCTTTAAATAATTTTTCTCGCTATCAGAACGATCAAATTCTATAGACGATGCAAAGTTTACGGCTCCAGCTCGGCGAGTAGGTTTAATTTGCTTTCAAATTATATGCTTATGAGTTTTAGTAAATTGTTTACTAGGCCGGCTGCCAATTCTCTCCTCAATGTAACGGATTGAATTTTTGAAGTTTCCTAACATATGTTTTAAAACTTTTATTTTCCCATCTGACTTTCACGTGGGCCATTCAATATTCAGAAATTTTCTTTCTCTGTTCTCACAGACGCTCTGCCATTTGTATTAAGCATGTTGCCAAATTAAATTTGGATGCCACTTCTTTCTTGTGCCAGTGCAAATATAGCCACGCCTTTTTATCTGAATAGTCGCCCCTTAATTTAATTCGGCGCACTTATTCCGCACGCAGCAGCAAGAGAGCACTCAAAAGATTCAAAGGGCTCCGTCGATTTTTCCTTCTCTTTTTCTCCTGCCGGCGCCTCTTTTTTGTACTCGCGTTTTCAAGAAACATGTGTATATTTTTATTCATATTTTCAGCAGACAACAAAAAATATCCGTCACCCAAAAAAGGAGAAGCACTTTCACTCTCTCAGGGAAATTGCATTTTTGTGAAAGATGCACTTCTTCTTCTTTTTACTCTGCACAAGCGGTTGCGGCCGCCAAAATGTAGCACTTTGTCTTTTCATTCCCTGCTCCTCTGCGGTAAGACACACCCTGATGTGCTCTTTTTTATTTCATATATATCTGAGCACTGCTCTCCTTCTTTCTTTTTTCAACGTCTGTTGTTCCCTGCTTTTTTATATATTTCGTCTTACTCTCTCTCTCTCTCTCATCCCTGGGGAGAAACTATATATTCTCTCTCAAAAGAAAGAATGCAAAAAATATCTCTCAGTCTGTAGCTAGGAGGAAACTCGCCCGTTTGCTCTCGCGTTCACTCGCAGCAGACAAAACAATGCTTTGCTCCGTCTGATATTACTATTGGGCGAGAACAACGGAACAGAGAAACATTCTGCGAGACGAGCGAATAAACAGATCCTCCATTATTACCAAAACACCACCAGCAGCACATTTAGCGCTTCTTTTCGTGCTTTTTCTGCGAAATGTTTCTTTCTGCGTATCTAATCTTTTTTTACAAGTTTGCAGATTTTAAATCAGGTACTTGCAGAGAAAAATTATCTCCAATACGGTGGATTAAATCGAAACTAAACCACAATTCGAAGGGGACTTTGAATGGCCCATAAAAAAATTAATACACATTTTTCATCATTCAACAATTTTATTCAAATATATGTCATGCAGAAATTTAGCGTTGAACTCTGAAACGAGACTCAAGATCAACAACGTATATTTGAAAAACCAATTGAATTTAAATGTTTAAAAGAGGAATCTTAATTACAGCAAAATTATTATTTTTTTTTTTAATATAATAACTTAAGCTAAATTAAATACTGATTTATTTGGATGATTTTTTATCCAGACACACAAAGTTAGAACAAAAAAATAATTTGATAAAATAAAATATGAATAAAAAAAATTTGTTTTTGATAAAAATTTATTTATTTATTTACAAATTGTATTTAAATTTATTAAAATATTATAATTTACGTGTTTTAATCTTTTTTTTTTAAACCTACATTCCATATGTCGTTTAATTTTATCATTCAATTAGATATTCAACACAATAATACATATTTATTTTACGGGGTGATTTTAAGTGCAAGTAATGGGAGACACCCTATTCTCTAGTGGAGAACACTCTTCTGTGTAAATACACAAATAATTATTTTTGCATAATGCTGATCCCAATATTAAATTGTGATAAATAAATTTATGGATGTTCAAGAAAATTTATAAAATAAAAAAGAAAGCATATGTGTATTATACAATTGAGGAATCAAAATATTTTCATGCATGATTTGGAAATAAATACAGTTATTTGAGAGACGTTCCTGGTCTCTCGCGAACCATGTAATTTCGCCCCCACCTCTGCGCCTCCTTTGGGAGCCACTTTAATTGGATGTAAAACCGCAAAGCGCCGTGCCAAAAATGTGCCCGAACTTTTTTCTGAGCCAACTATTCGGACCCGCCGCTGATTGATCAAATTATTGTCGCATAACGAAATAAAACCCGTGTCTAGCCCGTCTGACGAGCTCCCAAAGCATTCGCGAAGACTCTCTTAATTGCCTCGCCATGGAGCAAGAGAGACATTAAAGCGCGCAGATTTACTGCACTATGCTAATAAACGACGATTCTTTTATGTCTTGTGCTCGCAGGCAGCAGCCCACTTTCGCAGGGCGAGTCGGACGGGAGCATCGCACCTTCGTAAATTAAGTTTTAACTCTGTCAACACGTCGAAACCGAAAAACTTATTTGCTTTGATCCACAGGCTGAATTAAAAAAATAAACAGAGCTGAATTGAGACATAAATAATTTAATGTTGTTTTTTTACAACAATAATAAAGATCAAATTTACAGTTATTTTTAATAGTTTGGGATTAGAGACCACGCATGATTTGCTTTTAACCTTTATAAATAAAGTTACCCAAATTTCACAAACGAGGAAAAATTTACCCTATCATTTTTTGCGTCTCTTATTTAATCACCAAATCACCTGTTGTAACTCAATTCAACAATTGATTACAACTTTAAAAATAACAATTTCAAATCAAAATTTTTACATTAAAAAAAAAAAAACATTCTAAAACCACCACAAAAATTTTACTGCAAAAATATTGCAAAATCCTTCATTTTGCTCCAAGCGCCAATTATGATAAAAAATTAACTATTTCATCGCTCTTTTCTATTCAAAAATTTTTTTACAGGGAAAAATTTTATTATTTGAAAAATAATGCACAACTTCAGTAAATAATTTAACTTCAACTTTGATGAATAAAGTTCTTTTGTTTAGAATTTTGAAACCTCATTTTATAAACAATTCTCATCTTGATAAGGAAAACAGGAAAACAGAACGAATAAAAATAAATGTTTTCAGGCCAGGTAGCGTTTTTATGCTTTTTCACTTTAGTGTGTGACGTCCACGAGATTCAATTTTCCCATCCACTTGCGAAATGAGATCGGAAACCGATGTCGCGGGCATCAAATCCCACAAGCCCGCCCAACGCACACCTCTCTGTCTCTCTGCAGTCGTTTTAAAGGCCTGGCTATAAATACGCGACTTACGGCACAAAAGCAGAAGTCTTTCTTTTTGTTCTCGTCAGATAGGCATCTGAGGAGCGGACGAGATGGCTCCGTAGTGACTAACACATTTTTTATTTGTTTTCGTCTGGTTTTTTTCTTATTCTGTTCGGGCATAAAAACTCGCGACTGAAAAACGCGCGCCGCTTGCATATTTATTTATCTTCCTTTTCTCCTGCATCAGCTAGAGGAGAATAAAAACGCCATGAAACTCGATCTCAGCGAGGCGAGAGAGCTCACAACATTTTCATATCTCTCTGGTGCTCGAAACTGGTGAAACATAACAATGTTCCGTTTTATATTATGCATGGAATCGGTAAAATTTTACGATCCAGCATCCGTCGACGTTTGCTTTGCAAATTTGTTTTTTCCTTCTTTGCGCATATCATTTTCTGAGAGAGAGATTTGCGAGTTTTGCAGTGCAGGCGTGCGATCGGAGCGAATTTCGAGATTTATGCGATCGCCTATGAAAATTTTATGGCGGGCAAGTGGCTGTGAAAGGGTGGATTCATAAAACATCAGAGGATGAAGAAAAAAGGGTGGTGCACTGCATACCAAGCTAAAATTGCAACTACTTCATCTTCTGTTAAAAATCAGAGGCTTTTTAAGAGCCGAATATTGATTTTAGATTATTTTTTTTCCTAGAAACGCATTTTATGAATAAATTTTTAGATAAAATGATTTGGATTTATATCGCAATTTCTAAAGAGTTTCATCCCAATTCGTGATATTAAAAAGAAGGAAAAATGTTATTTCAAGAGCTTCTTTCCGCAATGGCGTGTATTTTATGGACCCTATATATTATTAGCTGGCTAAATTTTTGGCTTCACATCAAAGAAAAAAGAAAGAGGGAGTAGATAAAAGAAAATTATGCTATACAAAAATTTCAAGAAGGTAACTTTAGTATATATAAAATACAATGCATCATAGAGAGAGATAATGAAACAAGGTATAAAAAAATACTATATTTTTTTTATATATATTATGGTATCGAGCATTATTTTATCATTTAATTTTTTTTAATCTTTTTATTATTAAATTTTTTGATTACATTTTATTTAACAAATATTGTTAATCTACATTATCCATTGATGTAATTTGAGACAAACTGTAATTTTAAATTTTTTGAGTCCATAAGTATTGAATTATATAATTATGTTTTATAAAAAACTTCTCCATGGATATATGTTATGATGAAAATACTTTTGATAGCATTCCATGCTCTTTAAGTACTATGAATTTAATAAATTTAAGTTTAAAATATACAAATGAGATTTGATGCCTTATTGCAATTCTGACGTTAAAAAATATAGAACATAAAAAAATCATGACAAGAATTCAATTGTTTCCTGAAAAAATTTTGTAACCAAGAGAAAAATAATTCAATGGCATGATTGCAGATTTCAATTGTCCATCAACTGAGCATGCAAAATAAACAATTGAAACCCAGCATATTATCATAGAAGGACAAAGCGCAGCTGCAAAAGAGTCCACGAGTGTGCAATAAAAATGAACTGGCCATAAAAATGAATGACCGAGATTTCCTCATTAAAAATGCATTGTGCTGACAATGGAATGAGTGAACGAGAGAGGGTGCACGGAGATTGGAGTCGCACACACGCAGCAGAAAATAAAACTTGAAGACCGCTTTCCTGAGCTGAGAGCTTAATGAAGTGAAATATGATAGCCCCATTTATTTCTCCAGCACTTCTCGCGCGCGACAACTCGAGTAACAACAATAAATTTGAATGTTATTATACAAATGCTCGGCTACATTTTCTTCAACTTTTATATTTTTCTCCGAGAAGTGCATAAATTTCGTTGCATCACACGTGCAGACACCCCTTACAAAGTCGCACCCCTAGTTGGATTGGGGGCGGCATATCTTGCCGCTGCTGTAAATTAGGTGAATCCACCGGAAACTTGTTATTTTGTATTTTATGGAAATTGATGCTTCCGCACCGCTCCTCTCCTTTGGCTTTTTAGCTCAGTGGAATCCGAATTGGTAAAGACGGGAATTTTCTATATATGAATTTTAATGAACGAAATATGCAAATTCGCGTCTCTCACCACCTTCTCTTGTCTAGGGGCTGCTCATTCCTGTAAAATGCAAAGTCAATAATTTGCATTTCTGGCGAAGGCGAGGGAGGAAAATAAAATATATGAAATTCGTCAGCGGCGGCCTTGCTGCGAAAATAATTCGCTGGCGCGACTGCCAAGCTCAATAAAAATAAATGGCTTCGGTTTTGTCGCAATGACAGATAGAGAGGATTAAAATTCACGCACACGCCTCTGGAAAAAGTCGTCGCGCGGTTGTCACTCAGTTTTATGTAGTTGGCGCGCCGTGTAAATACAAACAAGCAGAGCTGCCGCGAAAAAATATGCGAGAATCCAATAAAAGTGGCGGGTATTAATGTCGCTCGTAAGTCTCCGAATGTAAAAAATTGGAAATGCCCCAAGTGTAATATTCAAAACGTCTCTCTCGAGCTGTTTTTTATGCGTGAAAAAGCTCCGCCGGCCCGAATTTGGAGAGAGGCGAATAAATCCAAATCACAAAAGGAGGCGAGAGAGAAAAATCACTTGTATACCATATAAATGTGAGGTGGACATCACGCATATTTATTTAGCTGGCAGATGGAAAAACGCACTGGGGGGAGTTCGGAGGATTATTGCACATTTCATTTGCAGTCAGTCCGTCCTCCCTGGCTTATGTTGCGTGTCCGGCGCATTTCCGAGACATTGCACCTCGACGGACGTGTCTGCTGACGAAATATCTACATTGTTAGTGCATCGCTGTAAAAAAGAATACGGACTTATGGAGATCAGAAAAATAAACATCAAAAGGCCGGCACGTATATTGCAGTAATATAAAAGAATTTGTATAATTTTCAATGTATAAAATTAAAATGAGGTATGGGCAGCAATTGCCTTTGTGATAGATCAATAAACACAGTTTTGCCACTAAAAGTTGATAGAAAAAAAATAAAAGTTCATTTTTGATACTCAAAAGTAGTCCAAATTTCAAAGTTAATTTACGAGGTAATACAATATTAAATATTTTTATGATTAGTAAATGTTTTAATTAGATAATTTAATGTGTTTTTTAAAAATTAAATTGATTTGCATTATTTTTATAAAATTTAATCATTTTATTATGTTATAAAATTATGATGAATACATTATTTTAAACAGGATATTAGAATTGTATTTATATAAAGCCATAAATACTTTTTTTCTTAATATTACATAAGACTTAAATCATTGATATCTTTTACTAATAATAGCAATGCAAATTATTTAATTCCCTGGTTGCAAATGTGTTGTTTAATTATTATGAATTTAATTTTTTAAAGTATAAATAGATGCAAAAATTGTGTATGCCAAACAATGGTTATAAGCAAAAGTCAATTAAAGTCAACAATGTTGCATCATTGTAGCATAACATCCATGTACAATTTTATCATTATATTTTATGGTAAATTTTTCAGTTTTATTTTACAAGAACTTGTTTCTTTCTGTCTTCAAAATGTCCATCACGAGTGCAAGAAGGAGAATTATAACACAATTATTGCATTATAATAAGTTGCTCTTTTATTTTCCTGCTCTTTCTTCTCTCGGCTGCGTTTTCCGCGAGGGGGTTTTCCGTCCGGCGTCTCTGCTTTAATAATAATTCGTGCGTGATGACGTTTAAAGGATCGTAATGGAAAGTGAGATGTTATGAAAGACGCCACGCCATGTGCACATCCATCCATCCTTAATTCCGAGAGGGTGAGTGACGCAACACAAGACACGAAGACGCCTCCCAAAGCAGCCCTCTTGGACGGGGAGAGACATTTCGGGGGAGGCTAGAGAAAGGGCCGAAAGAGCGGAGAAGGACGAGCAACATAAAGTAATTTCAAGTATTGCAGCAGCAGGGGACAAAAAGACAAGTTATCGTTTGGTACAACAAAATGAGAGGAATTTTCTAATAGAGATCAAAAGGTTTTTTATTACTTCAATTTAATGCCAGTTTTTCATTAAATGTGAATAAATATTTGTGAAAATTAACATACAAATTTGTGATAAAAAAACTAATGTCATTTGTTTTTTAAAAGTTTAAATTTGAATCAACCAAAATGCTTTGTGGAGGAAAAAACTGTTTCAAAATTTGGTTGAAAACGCACTTGTGCTGATAAAGACCAACTCCCGCCTGCAATAACATTCACTTAAGCATGACGAACACATGCATCTCTCCATTTATCAGATCTCGCCGACAAAGTACATACCACGCACTTGGGCCCAAACGGTCCTCGCGCACCCCTCGCCTTTTAATACTCAACCGAGTGCATTTTATTTTCCTCTAATTTCGGCCGAGTTTATGTAACTGGGGCACAAAGCTCTTGTGTGTTTACGTTTTGGACCAACTTGCGGCGCACAAGGGAATTAAATTCCAGCCGTCTTTGGATTTTTCCAGCCACTTTATCAAAGCTTAATGGAGATGCAGAGAGCGGCCCCTGCAGAGACTTGTATAATCGGGCATGTGTTTGTTTCGGTATAATTGTCGCTGCGTGTGTTGTGAAATGCGTACGGAAAATGCTCCCAGATGTGCGCTTTCTCCCTTGAATTTCAATTCCTAAGCCGTCTGGAATGCGTTTCATCTTGTAATTTTGGACTATAAAACGCATTTAAAGTGGTTAACAGGATCAAAAGCTTTTTAGAAATTTAAATTAAACTTAATCCCCAGCGAAGAAAAAAAAATGAAAGCCTTTTTTATAAACCAAAAATTAACATAAAAATAATTTGATTTGTTAATTATTTTGATTAAAAAGTAATAATTATATTAAAATGATTCCTAGTGTAGGAGAACTTCAAGGTAAAAATTAACTTCACTTCTTTTAAAATATCAGACAATGTATGCAACCCACGTAATAGAAATATTTTTTAAGTAATGGTTTGTAATCTTTGGATGAAAGTTTGGAAAATTTGGTTGAAAATTTTAAAGCAAATTTTTACACGAACTCTCTGTTCACTGTTCATAAAATTAAATTGAAATTTGCTTCATTTGTAATATTTGTAGTCTTTATTTGTACAATTCGGATTCCTTTTATAATTTACATGTAAATTCATCATTGCTGCTGGTTTATTAATTCTTTTCATTGCGTTTGGTGAGAAAATGTGCTTTGTTTAGATTTAATTAAAGAGGCTCGTGCGTGTTGGCAGGTTGTGCTTTGCGTGCTGCAGGGAGGACCGCTAAATAAATTGGCAAAGGACAATGCCCGAGCGCACAATCGCTGGAAAAGCCGTCGCCGCAGCCATATTAAACGCGCCCGGCGCTCTCACTCCCTATTCTTTTTTAATAAAAGCCGCAGCCGAGAGTGAAAAGTGCCAATCTCGCCTTTGGCAGATTACTTTGCCGCTCAGCAAGGCTAGCCGGACCGGGAGGAAAATTAAATTTTGATGCGTGCCTCGCCGCTCCTCATCACACTACACCCCTTTCACCTTTTTTCCTTTTCGTACCGAGTCTTGCAAGACACGGCTCATCTTAAGGCCGTAAAATGATAATTCAAATCTTGCCGGCTCTGGCTTGTATGCGTATGAAGAGAAAAAAGGTCGTAAAAGTTAAGCCTCCTGTGTGATATTAGAACGGGGAGTAGCGGAAGCGGCGCTCCGACCCGCATCAGGTGGATTATGGTTATAAAAATAATGCATCTCTCGCTCTCATATACGAGGCCATAAAAAAGTCGCTACTGCGCGGAAAATTGCGTTCCGATCGCTCGTGATTGCCAACAAAGGATTCTGCAAAATGACAGGTCAATATAAGGCTCTACAAAATATAATGTTAATAAAAAATTATTTGCCATTTAAATATAAAATTTAAATGGAGAGAAAACATTAAAAAAAATATGCAACAAAAAATGTATGTGCTTTGAGAAGTAATTTTCCAGAAGCTTTAGTTCAATTAGTTTTATTTTTTTACGTGTTAACAAATTAATTAAATATTTATACTAATTAAAGTAATAAATTTTTAAACAAAAATTCAAGTGCTACAATTTATAATAAAATTTAACTTTTCCTGGGCAGAAATTAAATTAATCTAAAGATCCAATACCAAACTACTAGAAATTTAATTTACTGTAATAAGAAATCTCAAACTCTATTTTGCACAATCAAGAACAAAACAGCAATTTCTTTAAAGCAAATTTTTTATATCAAATACTAATGGCAAAAAAAAAATCATTCGTTATCTAGGAAATTTCAATGGTTCCGTTTGTTTCAATTAAAAAATTAATTGATTTGTGACCACATAAACCTCTGCGCTTTGCTGCGCTTGAAACATTTCAAATCTATATTGGAATCTTTCACGTCAAGCCATGATCCCTCATGATGGAGAGGGATGAATCTAGTCTGGAGAGGATCCACGGGGATCTTGCAAGGAACAAAAATGCATCATTTTCACGCCAAAAGCAGCGAGGGCCTCTCGTCGGGTGTGTGGTTTCTCAAAGGTTGAGTGACAGACAGCGCAGCTCCTGTGCTTGCCTCCTACATACTTATTTCTGGTCGCTTAAATCTCTCGTCTCGTACAAAGGAGCCATAGTACGGCGGCAGACAGAGTGCGAGCGAGATTAGTTCCCGTGCGTGTAATGGCCGTCATTTTTCCCTCAACCGGATCACATTAGGGGTGGCCCTTGACGGCTGCAGCTCATTCACAACCAAGATTATTCTTGTGTAACACATAATAGCGGAGAGGCGCTTCAATTACGTCGCCTCCGAGCGGATTACTTACTCTCTCAAAAAGTCGTTATGAAAAGATTGAGATGTGAAATATATTATATGCTGCCTGTATGGAAAAGCTATTTAAAGAGTCGTGTGACTCCTGATTGATTTTGTTCGATGGATTCGAACTTGAAAGATTCTAAAGCTACGATAGATGGAAATTAAAAAATTTAAAATGAAAAAATAGCCGAAAATAGGCATTTGGAAATTCAATTTGCATAAAATGGAAATAAAATATAAGTTATTCCTTGTTAAGCATGTGGAACAAATGATACTGATTTAAATAGTTTTGAAAATTAATAATAAAATAATTTAAGACGGTTTAGATCATTTATCAAATATTTAAATTGGATTAAATCAACATGAATTGCTATGCCAACAAACGTCAATAAAAAGTTATTATTAATTAATTTTATATAAAAAAAAAAATTGATTTTCAAATCGGTATTTAAACAGCAGTTTTCCACCTTAATTCATTTTGAATTTTAATGCACCCGCAATTAAAGAAGAAAAAACATAATTTTTTAATATTAAAATTATATAAAACGATTAAAACTTTTACTTTATTTTTGCTTTTAGAGAATAGTTAGAATTTAAATTTGGGTGTTGATCGTGCAGATAGAAATGCTTTGAAGTCTCCCAAGTTTATTTCTCCGAATTTGTCCCCAGCTTTATTTTAACTCCCTTCGTCGCATTCTCTATGGCGTACGTGTTTTACTTTCGAGCCTAAATCCAGAGCCATGTGCAACCGACGTGATGTCGCGGGAAATAAAACCAGAGACGCAGCACGTCTCTTTATATATCCTTGTGCTCGAACCGAATAAATAGCTTTTCTCCATCAGCGCGGGATTAGTGCGAATGATTGATCCACTCGCCCTGTTGGCAGCTTCCGTTTGAACGAAAAGAGCAGAATCGGCGGAAATAATTGGACCACGGAAAACTCCTCGGGGATGAAACACCGAGAGGGGTGCTGAGGCGAGATCAATATTTATGCTAATCAGTTTTGCGTAAGACTTATGCGATGTGTTCTGCAGAAATTGCTTCCCGAAATGTGACGGAGCTCATTTAAAATCAAGCAAACTTTCGGGCAGCTCAGCAACTTTCGCGTCCTAAACTACTATTAAATTGACTTTGGGCTGCTCGCAGGAGTTTCTGTTTCGAAACTCATTTTGCGTGGAAAATACGACGTCTATAATGGAATTTTAAACATGACGCGCAGATTAAGTACTCACAGGGACAATATGCGTTGTGGTGTGTAATTGAAATTTATTGACATTGCTCCCTGCTGTTGCCAAGATGAAAGTCTCTGTTGTTGACTATAAAGTTCTTTTAGCCATTAACTTCTAGAGGGAAGTACAATTTTATTTGATTTTGATGCAATGAGAGATGCTGAGCAAATGAAGCTGATCGAGTTATTGCGTCCTGCATGTAATTGGCATTGTGAAACTTGAAGCCTATAACATACAAAATGAAATAAAAGACAAGAATTAATATTCAATTACAAAAAATATCCCTTTTGTAATAAAAATAAATTAAAAGTGAAAAATAATTTTGATTTCTTGCTATGCCTAAAAGATGAAGGTTTTTTATTATATGCCATGATAATTAAATATCAAAAAATTAATTAAGCATGGGAGTTGAAGATCATTTGTATTCTAGAGGTCAGAGCCAGCCGCCGATTTTTTAATGCACCGCATGCATCGCATGCATCGCATGCATCGCATGCATCGCATGCATCGCATGCATCGCATGCATCGCATGCATCGCATGCATCGCATGCATCGCATGCACCGCATGCACCGCATGCACCGCATGCACCGCATGCACCGCATGCATCGCATGCACCGCATGCATCGCATGCACCGCATGCATCGCATGCACCGCTGATCAAAATTGAACGGCTCAGGGCTCTATTTGTATCTTATACTTTGTTGATTTCCCAAAGTTTCATTGCATTTTTTTTAGCATATTCTGTTCCATTTGTATGTTGATTCATGTTTAAAATTATAAAACACACTTTTATAATAAAAGAGATGAAAGTAAATCAATTATTTTCAATGATGCATTTCGAAATTTCAATTAATTTGTATTAAAAACAAACGAAGTGAAGCCTTGCTAAGTAAAACTTGAATGAATACTTGCTCCTTTTTTCTTTGCCATTTTGGATGAATTATTAATAATAATTTACATTTTTATACTCATGCGCGACAAGTGAGAGTGTCAGCAAAATAGTGATGCATCTCTGTGTCTGGCCATTATGTGAAACTCAAAGCGTCCTTTTCCACGGAAAGGTGCACACAAGCACCAAACCGAGCTGTACAGCACTTTTACAAAAGTCATAAATCTCGAGCAGACAAACAGTGAAACACCGACTGCCGCTTTTCCTTCTCTGTTATAGCTCTGAAGTGTGTGTGTTGCTGCTGTATCAAGTTTTGTTTTATGTCTCTGGTAATGCAGCCAGATTATGAATAATCGTGCATCTCTTGCGCCGCACATAACAAAGAGTCTGAATTATATACGAGGGAAAAAATCAAAACAAAGCTCTGCTGGAATGAGAGAGGAAGAAAGAAAGGGTTGCTGCAGCAGCAACTTGATTTACGAGGCGGCGGCTCTTGAAAAATTGGCCAGATTTAAAGGAATCAAGAAACTAATAAATTACGCCTCATTACTCGGCCTTTTATTCCTCCTCACGTGAGTTCCATCGGCCCTGCACAAGCACAGGTTATTGATCACCTCGTTTATCACGTCCATTGTATACATGAGCCTCATTTTAAAATTAAAAATTTGATTAAATTTCTCTCTTCGGAATTCCATTTATTTTTATGTTTTATTATTTTTTTTAAAACTCGTGTCGCTCCTCGGACATGGGAAAGTGCAGGAGGGTCAAGCTATGGCCGAGCTGTTTTGCAATTGAAATCAGTAGCCGCCGAGCGTGCTAATGAGAGGCGGTTTTTGATAAAATCACGGTGGCGTGAAAATGTGCCGGATTTGCACGGGCAAAAACTCTGCTTGTGTGTGGGAATTCTCGCGCTACGCTCAAAGGACTGGCCAACTTTGCCCAATAGGTACGGTTTCGTGGACGTTGAAAATGAAAACAGAGAGATTTGGAAAACATTTGTGTGTGATTCGTCAGCTGAAAAAATGTTGATCCTCTTTTTGTGCTAAGTTTATTACACTAGATTTAAAAACATACCAAAATTTAGTTATGAATTATGAATTAAAATGCCTCGAAAATCAGTGCAATTGAAGAATTTAGAAAATATCACTAATATTATTGTAATTTGATCGAGCCTTAAAAATATTTTACATTTTTTCTTTTTAATTTAATTTTTACTTAAAAATCATCCCTTGGGGGGGGGGGAGGCACTTTTACTTTTTCTTCCACATGAAATCTAACTTCGCCGCAATACTTCTCTTAAAATTTATGTCCTTTAGAAAATATTGAAGTAAAACTGGTCTTCTGGAACTAAAAAGGAATTTTAATTTTTTAAGTTTCCTCTTCAACTTTTAAATAAGTTAGCTAAATATTGTGATAATATTTTTCTCACGCTGCTTTTGAAAAACAAAACTTAAGAAAACAGTGTCTGGGAACTGGTAAATCTGGAAAATAAACATTTTTTTTTACAAATATCGGAGAAGTCACGTTCGTTTTGCTTGTGCAGCGCAGATTCACTTCCTGCTGTTACACTCCGCTAATTTGCATCTCGCCAGCGTAACTAGACTGCATTTCCAATGAGGAATAAATTTGCTCCGATCGCAGCAAGAAAAGTTGGTTCTCTTCACGTTTGAAAGTTAAATTACGCTTCGCGCGCAGAAAGCAAATCAGCAGCGAACGATTACACGCGCAGTCAGAATTTTGCTTCTCTCTCATTTTATATTCGCCTTCTTTCCCACACAGTGTATAAAACTCACGGGAATATTTACTCTTCAGCTTGCACAGCGTGATTTTGCATTTATGGCTGAGAGCAAAAAGTCGCAGTGCTGGATTTCAATTCGATGTAAAGTGCAGATTTTATTATTACACTCTCCCGTTGCTAGTTTTGCCAGCAGGCGCGTCTCCTCTCTTTCGCGTTTTTGCTCCGCAGCGTTGCAGCAGTTTGTACAAAAAGAAGAGAAGGAGAAAAGTATCAACTTGGCCATTACTTTAATCAGCTCTGAGATATTTATATAAAGGCGCGCGACGACGAGCAAGCAAACTCGCCTGCGAGAGGATGATTGTATCAAAAGAGCCTTGAGAAATCTCTCTTTCGCTTTCTCGTGTCTCGCCATTTTTTCGCCTTTGACTTTGTTCGATTCGAGCGCAGAAACATGCACCGAGAGTGAGGATGAATTTACGGGGAGGCATAATATAAGATTGCATGCACCGATGCGAATTATGCAAATCAAAGGAACGCCTTGCTTTATTGTACGGCGCGTTATTTTATATGAAGATGAGCTCCTTTTGTATTTCATCTCATGCCTTGCTTAATTGCAAGGTGGAATGAAAAAGAAGAATTCTTTATTAAATTGAACTGGAAATTATTCAAATGAGGAAAATTTGAGATAATTTTTGTTATACAAATTCCCTGTTGAGTTGAAATAAATCAGTTTGATCTATTAAATTATTATTTGATTGCAAAATGAGACCGTAATTAAATTGAATTCAATTGAAATAATATAAAAACGAATTCTTGATATAATTTATGTTATTATTACTGTTTAATATAAATTAAAAAAAATTAATGACAAGAACAAATTTTTAAGCTGATAAAAAAAGATATAAACTGATATTGTTAATGCACACATATATGTATGCATAAAAAAGTGAAAAGGAATTTGGTTTCGGAAGAGCACGCGTAGGATTAGAAACCGCACAAATCAGGCTTTGAGATGTAGAGCATCTGCTGCTCCATCGACGGCAATATTTCACGGCCAAGGAGACAATTTGACAGAAGGCGCAGTGTCCATAACAAAACGCCGCCAAGGCGACACGCCAAGATTAATTGAGCACCTTCTGCCTCTTTCAGCTTTTTCAATCCGCACCTCGCAATTTCTTTCGGCTGTCACGCAGCCGATCTAACGCCCTCGCAGGCACAAATTCTGAATTGGCAAACAATACTATAATATGTAGGAGAGGCTGCGTGAATGGTGGTGAGTCATGTAAAGTGGATAGTCATGGCTTTTGTTGTTGCAACAATGAAATTGGTCTGCAAATGAATGACAAACTTAATAAAATGGTTCAAATTTTAAGAAGTTAATCATTTTTTTAAAGAAAAATGTACAGAAAATACATATTTGTGCGGCTGTAAATTATTTCGTTAAATCTTTAAGTAGGAAAATTAGTTAAATTTAATTGGAAAAAAATCATCGATTAAAAAGATTTTAAAGGTTCAAATTAAAGTGATAAAATAAAGTAGAAAAGACATTTTTAAATAATTGTTATGATTTAAAATTTTGTGCTAATAAAATTTTAAAATTAGACCTCTATGAAATCATTCAAATAAAGTGTCCTGTTGTAAAATTAAACTAAAATAAACTGATAAATTTAAATAAATAGCAAAAAATATTCAAAACTAAAATTTGAAATATAAATAAAGCAAAATTCCCACTTTTCCCAATAAAACTTGTTTCAATTGAATTTTTTTGGATGTTTGTATCCGCTTTAAAGAAATAAATAATACAAGGAACACGTGTGTTGACTGAAAGTGATTTCATTACGGAAAAAAATCCAACACGGCTTATACAGTTTTTACCAACTCGTGTGCAAAATTGAAAATTTGCCGAGATGCAAATGACGCTCCCCGTCGCACAGCTGCAGGCCGGATGAATTTATTTTGCATGGGAGCCCAACCCGGCAATGATTATAAATTACCCACTCACGCTTGCAAGTGTATGGAATCTCTCGGTGCGCGGCGCATTGAATTCGTTTGTGAATTTCCTACCAAAATATAATGATGATGTGCCTGTTGTTTTCCTCTCCCGCTGCGCCCGGGCCCAAAAATTAAACCTTTCGGCCAATTTGAGTTAATGTCCGTGGAGCCAAATTTATTAACCGTCCACCCAGGCAGAGGAATTACCCGCGCGCCTGCGAATATATTTCATTGGAATCGGCAGGCTGACATGTGGACATTAATTCACATTACGGAGATGACCGGCTGAATTGCAAATTTATGCAAATACCGCGCGCCTTGCCTAAATTGGAGCTCATTGAATCGAATTAGATGGTTTATGCAGAGTCTCAGAATTCAAAGGTTTGGAATTTTGTCCCTTTAAATATAATGAGAGGTGTTATTCAATTAAATGTGAATTTTAATTATTTAAAAAACAATTTTTGCAATAATATTTTACTTGTTTTAATTTTAATTAAATAAGTTTTCTAATCACTTTTCCTTTTATTCTAATTTTTTCTAATACTGTCATCTGTAATAAATTAAATTATTTAAGATTCTTTATTTCAATTTAATTAATTTTGTATACTTTTCCAATAAATTTTATAAATTGTTGTTATACTAATTTATTTGGACAAATACAAAATATTACATTCATTTTCATGTTATAAACTTCTTTTCAAATTCAAATTGCATGGAAGCGAAGATGTTGAAATTTTTGAAATTAATTAAGTAAGAAAAAAATGTTACTGAAATAAACAATCTGTAAACGTTTTTATTAAGGCGTTTTTTTTACGTTTTTTGCAGCCTCTGTTGAAAAGACTTCTGAAAGGCATGCATATTATTGATCCGCTCTGATTTCATAGCAAATTTAACATGGAAAATACCTCTCAGCCTCTTTTTCCCTTTGGCGTGCATACATTTCCTTTTCTTCTGACTGCACCCATTCTCCTCGCTCTCTACAAAACCGCACGCAGCACGCATTTCCACAAGTTTTGTTCAAGTGTAACTTATATTTCCTCCGCCGTTTGCATTCGGAAAAGCTTTTTCGAGAGAGATAAAAAAAATATGAAATCTGAAAATCTTTCCCAGCCTTTTTACTTGAGCTCGTGTCTGTATATAAAAAAGCGACGTTTTTATTGTGGAGCTTTTTCTCTCACTTTGGTGCACCATCCAAAAATACACTTTTGTGACGAGCACGTCCCGTACAGACGAAGGACGAGCATTAAAAATTTTTATACGAACACGAAAATATGTACTCGGGAAACTGAAACTCCGAGCGGGCCGTTTTCTGAATGCATAAACAAACACTTTCGGCTGAGTCTAATTCACTCTGAGAATTAAATAAATTTTATTATGCGAAACTGGCCTCGATGTGCTGACTCTTCAGCTATTTATACGACTTTGTGCACGCCGAGTTTTGCCATTTGGCGAGGAATTCGCAACTCTCTTGGCAGCGGAATGTCTTTCTGCGAAATAAAACTGGGCGGATTTTGGCCATTTCCTCTGTGAAATTGGCAAATTTCCCTCTCTGTTCGGCAATTGAGAAATTAATGAAATGATAACATGGCACGAATCTGCTGGACTGATAATATTATTATTAATCTTGAAAGCATATTATTATATTTTGTTTCATGCTTTATATTCATCACACAAATGTAAAATTCAACAAAAATTGTGTACAAATTTAAAATATTTAACATGCGCTGTTGAAGAGGTTTTGATCTATTTTGAAATAAATGCTTCATATGTTACTGGCACTTGTGAAAGTTATTTAAAATTTTTATGAACAACATTGCATCACATATTATACTTACAATTGAATTAAAAGAACTAAAGAATTAAAAAAAATATATATTATAGTTAAAATAATATACAAATACAAAATTTTAATAAAATTTTAAATAGAATTAAAAACAAATTTTACTGTTCAATAAAAATTTTTCTTCTTTAAATAATGTAAAGATTTATATAATCAATAGCAATTTGTAAAGAAAATATTTTTATTACAGCCAATACAAATGAATTCCCAATTTTACTTTATCATCCTGGCTGCGTATAATGTCTCCATTTCAAAAAAAAAAAAAAAAAAAAATATGAGCATGACACAATGAATGAGAAAATATTTTCTCATTTCATTTCAAAACATTTCGTGATTATTCGCTGCAGCTGACGGTTGAAAAGCCAAAGCACTTGCGTTGCTCAATCGAAAACCGTCTCGTGCACTCTGAACCGAAGCATTATCTCATGAACCCTGCACCTTTTCTCAATATCATAAGCACACATCGAGTGCTCTCGTCCATTATTATTACAGAGTGTATGAAAGGTATGCAATATCTCGGTACACTCTTTTGAAATTAATATACGCCACCGCTATATTGCGAATCCGTGCGTGCATGATAAAGTTCTCTCTTTTGAAAACACAAAGGCCGCGAATGTGAAACTCTCTGACCTGTTTTCGTCTCTGCTCGCGACCACTCGTGCGGCAGTAATTAAAAAATCAATCATAATCGCGCGACTCTTTTTTCATCAACGCGAAAAGCCCCTTTCAAAAAAAATATCCTCTTCCATTCAGTGAAAAACGAAAGTCTTCTTTTTTTGTTCTGCGAGATTAAAAGTTGCCCATTTTCGCTTCCGTCGCTTCATTATATGGAAATCAGGCAAAAAAAGAGGCATTTTGCCGACGACCGCCCGCGCGCTAATTAAGTTACACTCGGGCTGACATTGTAGCTCATCAAAGTAGAGAGGAAGGTGTGTGTTTTCGTCTCGTAGGAAATACGTATGGCACAAAAAAGTGAGAGGAAGAGCGTCGGAGGTGCTATTTAGCAGCAGGCCATATGCCACTCGTACCGGCTGCCGCTCGTAAAAAGTTTAGGACGCCAGAAATGAATAAACCTCACGATGTTATCGAGTTAAGTTTGTATATACAAAACGCCTTTTTATAACAATTATAGTTGCAAATGAGATTAAATACACGCACGTCGCGCCTCACGTGCCTCTTCTTTGTCTGTATAAAGTGGCAATTTTTTAGAGAAAAGTTTATTACAGTGAAGCAAGTTTATATTTGTTGGAAAGCAGTTTTTTTATAAATTAGAGTGAATTTTGTATTAAGTTGTAATCTTTTTAAATTTAAATTACCAAACTAAGATGTTTGCTCGTCTGCATTTAAAAAATTTTCTTCTTGGTTTTTAAAATCATATTTAGGTAAAAAATTAATTTAAATTGGTATTTTTACTTTAAAAAATATTGGAAATTTTAATGATAATAGCGGATATTTTACGTAATTTATGATTTTAGTAAAACATTTGCTCAATAGTGATCAATTTGCAGCTGTTTAAACAGTTTTTGTTTGATGCCCCATCGTTGCAAACTCTTTTGTAATTTAATATGTTTGCAATCAAACACGGTGATTAGTCAATTTTTCCCGTTGACGAGCGTCGGACGTGTTGCAGTTCGACAGGCGCGCAGGGGCGGTTTGGACAGAAAATCAACAGATGCGAGAACAAGAAATTATACTCGACGAGCTCACAGGGTGCCCCTTTAATTATTTTTTCAGAGAGAACAGGGCGTTACCCCAGCGTCAATCTGTCCTCCTCGGAGTCAAACACTCGGCCTGAAATATAATAATAAAAATATAACGCACAAAGCATTCCTCGGAAGAATGGGCGGAGAGCCGGAGAAAGTAGTATAAACGCTTAATGATGATGGACTCGCGTCGACTTTTATTTATTTTTTCTATCTCTCTCCACTGAACAACTGAAATAAATTTGCATGTGTCAAACCGAAATGCTTTGGCGAAAAGAAATTTGATTGATACAAATGGTGGTCATTTGTTTCGAAATGACGCCGCCATATTCGGCGTATTAATTTAACCCAATTAGCTCTTTAATGGACTGGTATTGATCAGTTTCATTCGGGTCGTAAATCTATTTCAAGAGAGCGCTGGACGATGAGCTCAACATAAATAAACTTCATGCTTTTGTTATTTTTCAAGACGGTTGAGTACTTTTGTTATTCATGGATTCTTTTTCCTTTTGTTTCAGGTACGAGTTTTCGTCAAAAGAGATGGGTGTTTTCCTTCGAACAAAAAAATAAGTATAAAGATTGATGCCCCTACTTAATTTTGCGAGAAGTCAAACAAACTGGCTTGGCCGAAAATTAGGAGCGCGCTGGCCAATAATTAATAATCATCCAGTCGCCAATTTGCGTCAGTTGGAAATTACGAGGTTCGATCTCCTAAATCACAGCCGCGAGTCTCGCGTCCATAAATTTCGCGACTTAATGCACCCTTAAGAGAGTAAATTGGCCGCGGCGAGAGAGCCTGATTTAAAGCGTCCAGTTTAGTTGTCTCTTGATTGCATGCCAGAGAGTGAATTTTATGATAGGCCGCAGTTTTTAAAGCCTCTGCACGCGACTTTTAAGTGAGTTGTCTCGTTCTGCGTTTTTTTCTTTCTCGCATTTCAACGTTCGATGCTTTATTATTTTAAAGCTTTCCGTCGCCACGCCTCTTATTATCATATTATTATTGTACACGTACCAGTTTTTAATTCTCGCGAGCAGTAAAAGCAGCACTTCTCGTTTTACGGCGAATGATCTCTGCAATTTGCATTTATTATTATCGGCGTCCCGGTGTACGAACATGTAAAATGGATCGTGCAAATTACGACATGATATAAACAGTGAGTCACTCTCGGCAATATTTTAATTTGACACCAGTTTGATTGTCCGCCTCCGTAAGATATTGTTATGCTTTTGGCTAATTTGATCCCGTTGAAAGGCGATATTTGCATAAAATAACAGACACATCTACTTTGTTATAAATTAATAATAATCAATATGCACAAATTATTGACAAATTCTAAATTAGAGTAAAATTAAAACACAAATGCAGTAAAAAAAAATAATTTCTCTAAACAAATGAAGAAAAATTAAAACTATCTTGTAAATAAATTATTTATTTATAATTAAAAAAATTTTTATAATAAAAATACATAAAAAGTTTGAATTAAAACAATACAAATTAAGTAAATTTTTGTTTATTTAACATTATAAATTTGGCTTTTCTTTTTAATAATACGTGTTAATAAAGCTAGATTTTAAGAATAAAAAAAATATATAAAATTGTAGACTGACACGGTTTTACTTATGTTTACGATTTAATATCCTTCCCATTCCAGAGACGCATTCCAGAATTTGTTCACAATAAAATTAAGTGCCAGGTGCCTTACCATTGTTGGGATATTCAAGCTCCAGAGTTAATTTTTTTTAACCGCTGCTGCGGCAATCAAAAGGGGTTCCACGCCCCGTTCCTTTTTCCCTTTTGATAGTCAAAGCAAGTCTCTTTTATATGGTTGCAGCCTCTTGTGCGCCTCATTATAATCAAAATAGAAGTTAATTTTGTTTCCTATTACATGCTCGCCGGGCTCACAAAGCTGTCAGTCCAACATCGCGCGCGCGTTTCCGCCACTTTATTGGTCTTTCTCCGTGTATTTCTCTGTGGCAAAACATGCGTGTAAAAAGCCATTTCCTGCAACAGTCTGGTGATTTTTGAGAGTCTGTGAAAAATAAAGGGTTTTTTAGTTTTTAATTACTATGAGTGCTTGGAACGTTTGGCTTATCCTTTCATATTATATCCGTTGGCGCGTGCATGTTTCTCAAATTACATTTAATTTTTTTCTTGCGCGCACGAGTGACTTTGAATAAGCGAAAAATTGCTCCACATATATTCAAGCGTGTCGTGAGCTAAGCTTGGTGCAAATAAATCACGAAAATTTATCACCCCAGGATTTTCATCACAGACGGGCCTTTATCCTTTCTTCAATTTATTTCTGCACACAATATTGGCGAGACACCGTCGTCAAAGGCGACTTTTCAAATTGACTCCTAAACCGTGGGGACTTTAACCCTTTTTTACGCGGCAGGCCAATCTGCGCAAATCTCTTAATTAAAAACGTGCTCCGGCGAGCACCAGACGGATTCACGGAGAGGAAAAAAATTCCTCCTTGTTTGCCGTGTGTATTGAAAGAGTCCTAATTGAAACATTACAAGTTTGCTCCTTTCAGCACTAATTAATACCCTTAAGTCGTAAACACATGCAAGCAGACGGACAAAAAAATCTCCTCTCGTCTGGGAGAAAAGTTTGTCTCCGGCTCTGAGAAGGGCATTAAATGTTGACACTAAACTCAATTAATGCACCTACCCGAGTGCAGCAAACTTTGCCCGCTCCGAGTCAGAAATCCTTCGGTGCCATTAAGGCCTGGGGATAATTTGTGAACAACGCCAGGACTAAAAGCACCTGCGTCCTCCAGCAAAACAAAATTCCACAATAAAATATAACTCTGCAGAAACAACTTAATTGACAAAAATTTAAATAAGTACATGTAAAAATTAAACATTAAAATAATATATTAATTTTATATTATCTTTTAGTTTAGTTTTTATGATATTTTTCTTTAAAACTTTTTAAATAATATTATTTACATTAAAATCAATTCAATTTAATTCACATTTTAAAATTAATTTAAATCAATAAAACATCTTGGGTCTTTAATAAAATTGATTTTTACTAATTTAACTTAGTGTTATAAATATAATTGATCATCAAATCTATAATGTGTAATAACTTACTCGAAAGTGTTATTCAAATCTTCTTGCAGATTTTTCTTTTGACGATTTTTCAGATGGGTAAATAACTATGAATATTTATCATCACATATTTTATAAATAATCATGAATGCAGAAATAAGTCCAGCAGATTAAATTGGACTGTTTTAAAAAATTCCAAGACGGACAATAATTACTAATTGCACTAATGGCTCAGAATAAATTATTAAAAAAATATAAATATATAAAAATCCATAGATTTCCTCACTTATTCAAGGGAATCCGGCGTATAGTGATAAAATGAAATAATAAGTTCACACAAAACTCGATCAGTATATGAAGAAAACGTGATACCTTTGCTTACCAAGTTATAATGATAAGGTGTGAACTCCTTTGGATATCATTTTACCCTTTTCGCAATTAAGAGCAACACACCCCATCGGCTTCTCTCGCGGCGTGAAATATAAATCGATCTCACACTGACTGATGATATCTCCGCGAGTCCCAAAAGAGCGAGGGGTTTATAAATGTTCCGTGCTGCTTATTGGATGTAATTGGATATTTACATGCCGCGCGAGAGGTATGTACATGTTGGTGCGCGAGAGTTTATCAAAATTAATGACGCCCGTGCACCAGCCGAAGTGAATATGCTGACGGAGAATTTCGATGATTTATCTCCGCTGTGATGATTATTGATGTCTTTCCTCAAGTTTCGGCGACTTTTGAGCGCGTCGGCCATTACTTATTATCTCCTTCTAATCACATTGACGAATTCCTCCTGCTTTTTATAAATGAGAAAAACCTCCTTTGGTGAAATCCTATATCTGGTGCGATGACAGGCGCGCGTCGCTTTTCAACGAGAAAAATGGGAATAATATCAGTTATTTATCAAAACGGGGAATCTCCCCTTTCGTTTTTAATGAAAGCCGAGAGTGTGACGACGACTTTCCTCAACTGTAATTTGAATATTTCGACTGATGCGTTAATGAAAAGAATGCTCTTTGGGTGCGAAAGGTATTTTAATTAAAAGCGGCGGATTATACACGGTGAAAATCGGCTCTGTCACTTTGAAACGTTAAAGGGATTATCAGTGAAATTTTGACAGCGGCGCTTCTAATTAGCATCTCATGTTAGAAGCAGAAAATTGGATAAAACGCGTACATAAATTCATGAAAATGATTGATTTCTTTAAATAATTGATTCCTATTAATCAGATGAGATGGATTTCCATTAAAATATTTAAAAATTTGATTTATATAAAACAAATTTCATTTCCTGCCTTTCCAGACAAGTTTTTGGTAAATCAAAACAAATATCAATTTACTTTGAGTCCAAATTAAATTAGAAAAATCGACTTCACTTTATATTCAAGTAAGAATTTACAAACAATCCCGAATTTGCATATAGATTTCTCAATCTACCTTCTTCGTTTTCCTCCCGTCAACTCAAACATTCCAGCAGGTGCGTCAACTTTCCTCTCATTCCCTTTACAAAAAATGCTGCTCTTTAGAAATTCAAATTGATTCCGCCTCGAAATGCGTCTCTTTATATACGAAAACGTCTTCTCTGGTAAACAACAAACAACAACAATTTACGTACCCTCGTCTCCATCTCGTCCGGGGTAATTGGCTTAGGCGCGCGTTCGCCTACAAAATTATACTCAAAATCATCAGCAGAGACACATTATATTCAAGTTTGTTTAAGGCCCACGTGCATTTTCCCCAGCAGGTGAAGTAATTACATAATCCAGCCAAAGCCTCTCGGATATAATTTTAAGCAAATTTTCCAGAAAACACCCCCAGCAGCTTTCTTGTCCGAAAGCCGCATTCACGCATCTCTTCCTGTGGGAAAATTACACGTTGAGCAAAGTTTTAATGATGTTGATTAGCACTTTGAACTCGCGGCGACGATAAATGACTAATTACAAGGCACGTCAATTGTTTTCCTCTCTCTGTGCGCAGCATTGTCAAGTTTGCAGCGAGAGGCAAAGTTCAGCAAGGGTGAAGTCTCTCTAGATATTGTACGCACAGAGTGCTTTGTGGTTTTTGCGTCGGCCGTAATTTCAGCGCCATTATTCAAGCAACGGCACCAAGGTTCGATTTTGCCCCGGCGGCGTCTGACTTGTGAGTGGCGAACGGTGTCGGCGGAATTGCGGGCGACACTTCGGACAGATTTTCGCAACAAAGCGGCGGGAGCTGCAAATTCTCTTTTGCATAAATACACATCCATACCCTTGCGGCAGTCGATAAAGTAAGAAAGATGAACACAATTTGTCTGTGCAAATTGAAAAATGCGAACAAAATAAATAAAATTAGACTGAATTTTTTTAGAACTTTTTATTCACTGGTTGTTTATTTTAGAAAAAAATTAATCCCAGAAAGAAACACTTGCAACAAACATTGTTAATTTAAAAAAGAAAATAATTCAAAAAGAACTTTGGGTTGAATTTACAAAGTCAGAGTTTCGTTCTGACTTGCTGTTTTGAAATTAAACCCCTATAAGTGCAAATCAGTTTAAAAAAAATAATAAATAATAAATAAATAAAAGATACATCGACTTTCAAAGTGATTTTGATTATATATTTTTGTACTCAATTATACAATTTTTTTGATACAGCAAAATTTGTTGCAAGTAATGCTGATTCAGAATTAATTAATGCCCCTCGCGCTAATCCAATATTCCTTTACGAATTCTCGTCCCTTGAGCAAGTTAATTTGATGACCGACCCCCTTTCAATTCCGTCAGCTCGAATTTTTTCGTCATCTTAGGGGGGAATTCCTCCCTTTTCGCCAGAGACATGCCATAATTTGTTTTACTTAAAAGACATGAAGTAGCATCTTTTCTCGCAGACCGAAAGCGGGAAGTCAGAAATGCTTCTCCTCAACCCTCGAGGTAATTAAACCTGCGCGCTCTATGGATGTATGCGGGAGAAAAAAATAAAAAAAGATGCACCCGGCCGATCTGGCGGCGAAAACTGTCACAAGGGTGAGATTGATGAATGCAGTGACACGACAGGGTGTGTGAGTCACTCGTTGTTCGGGTAAATCGAGATCACGCCTCATTGGTTGAGCCGGCGAGATTTTGCAACAGATGTATTATCTGAGGGTGTCGGGGCGTGCAGTAGTCAGACCGGGGGAAAAATTCAGTCAATTTCCCATCGCTGCTTTATTCGAGACAAGAATCTTTATTATTTCAGGCCGGCGGAACGGAATCGTTTCTCGATTTTATGACGAAAAGCAGCAATGGGAAAAAAGGGCTGATTTGGTTTTATTGGCCGGCTGCCTGGTTAGTGCTCCTTGTTACGGGCTGTAAAAATCGCACGGCCGTAAATTTCAGTCTCGTCAAGTGCTGCCGAGCGCACATCTGTCAGCATGAAAGCCTATTTTACTGCCAAACTACAATTTGAACTTTCAAAAAGTTTCAAGAATTGTGAGAGAATCAAATCTGAAAAGAAAAAAATGCATGCATACACTAAGGAAAAAACTTTAATTTTATTTTGTATAATATATTAAAAATCTGCCGACTCTTTTCTGCCTTGATAATGATCACTTTTAAAAATAAGAATTGATGCAAAACAATGCACAAGTTAATTGCATTTTATTGATGGCTTATCACACTCAATTTGTGCGGTTCTGGCAAACAAAACACGTCGCAACAAATTGAATAAGTTTAATGACAGTCGAAAGAAAAAAGGGACTGCCGAACTAGGGGCTTGTTCTTGTCACTTAAAAAGAGCCACCGCAGGCTTTGGTGACATAAGCCTGATTGACGTAATTAACCAGGGCAGAGCAAGTAAGAGGAATTGACTTGGGGATCGACTGACCCTTCCCTTCTTCCTGCAGCCCGCGCCGCAGCAATAAAACACAGAATATAAAAATGCAAATGAGTGCTTTCGTTCCCAATTAATTAATCTCGTTAGGAAAAGTGACGGACAGCGCGTATAACAAGAGCAGAGCGCGTGAATTGTTGTTGGGGAGAAAAATTATGGGCGAGAGGTCGCCGGGTCAAAAGGCAAAGTGTTGCCTGGCCCACTTAAAAGTACAATTCCCACACACGCGGCACTCGATAATAGATGAAGCTCCTCCTGAGAACGAACGCAGCGTGTGTGTCTTTCGGATCGGACATGAATATTTCATCTTGTCCTGCTGTGGTGAGATCCAGCGAGAGGCCCTTAAAATGCTTTTATATTAAATCATTAATTTATTATACGACTTTCGGTGCCGGCCCACTTGAGGAGAATGAAAATGATAATAAAGTAATATTGCTCTTAATAATGGTGCACGCGATAAAAAAAAAGACCAGACAAATTGGTGATGGAGCGATATTCCATTGAATTTCATTGCACTGGAAAAAGGCGAAGAGAATTCATGTTATCAATCAAATAAATTAAAAAAAAAAAAATTATATTTTTCTGATTAAGCAATATTAACATATTTAATCAATTGCAGTTGTTCAGCACAAATAATTCATTTGGAATACTACATAAAATGTATTATGGGAAAAAGTATATAAAATTAATGTTGCAACGTAATGGAAATTTTTGCAACATTTTAGATTTGAATTTTTTAAATGAAGTTAAAAACATTTTTTTCTATTGAAAGAGAAGAAAAAAAAAACATAAAATGATTAAATAAAATATGGAACATAAAATGCTTATATTTAATAGTATTTTTACTTATAAAAATTTTATGTAAATAAACAATAAGTTAGATTTAAAATTAACAAATATTTTATTCTGTGTTAAAAATTCTCCTTGATCCTTGTTGTTTTAATTTATTTTTGTGAAAAGGAAAACAATTTGTTTGAAGAAATTGAACTCACAGAGAAAATCGTACAAATAAAGAGATCAGACGTTTCCCTTGTTGCGGAAATAGAAAAAAAATTGCAGTGAGCTTTAAGTCCGATCTCTTCATTTCAGGAAAAGAAATAATTGAATTTTTCAAAGCCATAAATTTTTAAGAACTTGCAAAAATATTTTAAAATTGAATGGTAACACTCGAGGTGGATTTCATGCAAAATTGAAGCCGCGCAAACATCGTTTGGATTCATTTCCGGCAAAATCACAGTTGACCGACTCCTTTTTATTAAATTTCTCCAATTTTTGTTTTCTAAAAATTTTCTCCTCCCTATTCTATTTTTAATTTTTTTATTAATTCCTCCTACTTAGTTTTAGGTAAGACACAAAGAACCCTAGGTTTTTAATGTACCAGCAGACCGCAGGGTCAGTAGTCCTTTATTTTTTTCATTTTTTTTTTTTTGTTGCAACGAGGTTAGTCCGCTTTCAATTTTTCAAAAAATAGTTTCATTTTATATTTTATTTAAAAAAAGAATACTAACTTTTTCAATTATTTCCAGTGCATTTTTCAATTTGCTTTAAATATTTGAATTGTGCTACTCAAAAAGTCCTCTGAGCTGACTGGCTTGAATCTCCCTCAATACATTTGGCCCGTCTGCCAACATATCAGCTCGGAGCAGCATCACTTGCTGTACCATAATTTCCAATACAGCAGCAAATGCTGTGTGGCGGAGAAGTAATCTATTTACGATTGCATCCGACAGCTCAGCAGAGCAGTTACATTCGAGCGCGCAAATGGCGAAATCACTCTGAATGGGAGAAAAATTGCAAGCAGCGTTCTATGGCGCTGCTCAACGAACCTCAGCCATACACAGCAAAAAGCCATGGCAGCCACATTGGCTTTTATTTTGCATTCGCCGCCGCGTTTATTGATTTGGAAACGGTCTATTTCGGTGTCGACGGAGCGTGTTTTGTCAACGCACAGATTGACGCCGAATTAATTAGAAATTTCGCTCGTTTGTCGTCGTCGTCGATATGACTTGAATAGTGGGGGAGTGAGAGAGCGTGTGTGTCGTTTGCCCTCTCGCTGTTCAGTTCAATCAATTTTCCAGACTCTTGGGCTCTCTCAGTCTTTTGCTATTTTCCGTTTCATTGGCTTTGTCAGAGCAAATCAATGACGCTTGCCAGTTGTTAATTTTGGAAAGAGCGAAAAGGGCCATTTGGTTTTAATTAATGAATAAATCATTGGGCTTAAAACAGAAACAATCCAATATAATTATACTTTTTCATTGGCAATTTAATTGGTTTTTGGGTGAAATTCTGGAAAGAAATTTTTAAAATGAAATTATTTTAAATTGTATAACTCGTTTTTGTCAGTCTTTTTGTATAAATCTAATCTTATTATTCTTGACTTTTGAGACGTTATCATAATGCGAAGCGACCGTTTAAAACATGGTTCAAAAATTAATGAAAGAAGAAAAAAACAAGAAATATTGCAATGCACTTTGGTTTTTCAGTTTATTCCAGTTTAATTTTTAAACATTAAGTTTGATGCTCTCCAATTTTCAATTGAAATATCTCCTTGTAATTATAACACAATTATTGTGTCGATCGGTTAATTTCAAATAATTGTTAATTCTAAGTAATTAAAAGCAGTTTTCCCTATGAAATGTAAAAAAACCTTAAAATAATGAAATTCCTGAGTTTTCATCTCAAAACCAACGAGGAATATTATATGACAAACAATCTGTTTTGAACAGAACAACATAAAATAATATGATTTTTCACATGAGCCACTTTCCACTTTTCTTTTTGATCCACTGACTTCAGGATTGACCATTACATTGAGAACATATAAAGGCAACCAATCAAAAAGACGACGGAAAAGTGATTTTCCGCTCACATCGGCTGAAAAAACCAAGATTTATGGTGCAGCTTGAAATTGCGCTGTCGACGGCAAGTGTTGCAGCCGCCGCAAAAAGCAGATCGGCTGCACTGCTGCCGTTGATTTTCGTACTTTCTGCGGCCACTGTTTGATAACAACGGCGTCGTGGTTTCGCTCTGCTCTGGCCGGCGATGACGGCGTGGAATTGGTTTTGACAGACGCTGCGGTCAGAGCTGCCCTGCGTGAGTGACACAAGCGCGGGGGAGTTCGCACTCGAGCTTTTTGTCCGGCTGCACCATAGATAGGGTTATCCTATCCACCCCCGAGGGCCACCACTACTGACCGGCTGGCGACAGAGGCGGCTGATTTCCGAGCAATCTGCCGGTCCAATTAATTTTGGACAGCATTGAGAGGAAAGGGTTGAGCGAGCGGTGTATGATAAATATAAAAAGTTCACCTCAAATCAGAGAATGGGGAATTTTAATTAATAATTTAATTAATAATCCGACGTTCCTTAGTTTTATTTATTAAATTCGCTCCAAAATTTATTCCGGCAATTGATCAAATTAAATATTGTGAGCTGATTGCAAGATAAAAATTTTATGATATATACACATATCCTTTTTCACAGAAAAAACTTATCTGAACATTTTTTTTCATTTATAATTTTAATACAACTACTCAATAATTGCAAATATGACAATAAAATAAAATATATTTTATTTAAAAATAATTACAAGTTAAAATAAAATTATTTATACACGTATTATTAAATTATTTATGATAGTTTAATTTGGATATTATTTTAATTATTTTCTAATTATTTAATTCTTTTTAAATTTATTTTATTTCTGATAATTACAATAAAAAATTTTGAGTAAAATGTATTTTTTTGTCATGAGACGCCTGACTTAATATGCGTTAACGTAATTTAATAATGCAATTTATAATTGTCTTGCCTGGTATTTGATAATTAACCAGCGTTTTTTGCCTTTGTGGATTGTCTTGTGTGCCTTTTATTTATTGAAGATGATATATTTTATTTCCAATTTTTTGAAAGCTCGCCAGTAGATCAAATTTTCTGGCTCCTCTCTATATTGAAATTGAGATTTGCTGTGCTAGAAGTGACGTATATTGATATCAATAACCACCGCGCTTGTGCTCGTGGCGGGCGCAAAGTGAAATTAAATCTCCATCGACTGCTGGTTGCAATATCTGCTGCTGCGTGAGGATTGCAAGCGTCAAAGGCAGTCGCCGGAAATCGCACACATTCCCTCGCCCCGAAGCCATATAAACACGCCTGTATGTTTTTCGGTGCACGGGACCTTTTTCTCTGATATCTCTGCCCGCTTTTTATACTTCCTTGCATATATACGCGCGCACCCTTCTTCTTTTGTCGACGACTAAGGTCTTTTTGCCAAAACGGAGAGAAAAAGAGAAAGAGATCACTTTGCCCTTCTCTCATCTGCGGAGAACTTTTTCGGCAAATTTCCAACTCGGCTCATACAAGAGGCAGATAATTTGGCAGCCGAATTTTTGCCTTTTCAGATGCCAAAAAAGTTTATATAATACAAAAAAAATAAACTCTAGAAATCCTCTTTTTAAAACTGTTCGATCAAATAAGAAAAACATGCAAATTTATCGGTCGAGGGACTCGTTCTGAGCGGACACATGAAGTTGTTAAGATAAAGACGCAGCGACAGGTTTAAACGTGAATTGAATAAATTTACTCTGGTTTAAGCAAAGAAGGGTCTTTTCCACATATAAAGTATATTTATTCAGCATTCAAAACGTCTCGGCCGCTAAAATGTATTCGCCAGAAGAGCCACTTCGCAGCTCTTTCGTGGCAAATGAATCGTGTAATGGAGCCGGGCGCAATAAGAAAGCAGCACAAGGGCCATTAGAGCAGAGAGGATCTTCCAAGAGCTCCTCTCTCTCTCTGCCAGTGAAATGTAATATTATAATTTCGGGCCGGCAACTTGGCGCTAAAAGAAATAAGTCATTTCGGTTATTTACGCACACAAGTGTTCGTGACGTAATTCACCGGCGCGCTCCTTTGAAATGGACAAAGGCGCAATTGTGAGTGATTTTCTTTTGCTCTCGGCGCGCGGCACCGGCGCCGGATGATAATATGCAAATTCTATGCCAGCAACTGGGGAAAGACGAGTGAACGCGCCGTTCTACAAAGTGTGATTTGCAAATCTAATGCGTGATGCGTTTGGAACATGCAAATGAAGGCTCGTCATATAAACTCACACACGTTCAGTTTGTGTATATATGAAGTTGAGATATTGCCGTGTCACTAAATAAGTTCAAAGCGCTTTTCTTTCTAATTTTAAACTCCATGCAATTTACATTTCTTTGAATAAATTTGTTGCAGAAGTTTAAATATTACGATTTGATTATCTGATGGAAAAATTGCATTAACTTGATTTGAAAAATATTATTTTTAGTTGCTTCAAATATGAGGTCAGCTCACCTTCATTAAAATTGGGATTTTTCCTCGTGTTATATTATGTGGGACGAGGAAAAAAGTATTATTGGAAAGTTGTTGTTTTTCCATCTGTATTTTTTTACTTACTGTTTCAAACATGAAACAGTAGTTAAAATAATTAGAAATTCCTAATTATTGTTCAGCAAGAAAAGAAAATCGTTTATGATGGTTAAATTTACCTTCTTTGAAGGTTCAAAATTTAAAAGTTTATGCCAGCGAAAATAAGTGATGCTTGATTTTAATAAAGACAAGACACACTAAAAAACAAAATAAAATAAAAAAAGACAAAATTGAGTGGCACCTCATGCGTCACTAAAAAAGGGCACAGGCCAACAAGACTTTGTCTTAGCCTGACCCTAAAAAAAAGTCATTTTTCAAATTAGGAACTTTTAGGCGATATCCATAAGCCTATCATTTATTTAAAGATTAAAATGAGCAGAGATTAATTAGTTTTATAATTAAAAATAGGTTTGATTCGGGAATTTGGTTCCATTTGATACAAAACTATCAAGAAAATTGTTTCATTAAAAAAAAAAATCACAAATTTAAATAAAAATCTTGACGGCACTTTTCTCTTCAACTAATATTTTTCCCTTGAAGGATGAGCGGAGAGAACACACACTGTGCCTTTCATGAGCAGCAGCTGACGATGATCTTCAACTTGAAGCTCATCCGCAAAATCCATTTCTCGCGGTTTGTGGTTTGCGCCGATTTTTCTCCCACCTCATTAAATCCCTATTCAAAATCCTTTGACTCTAATCCGGGCCTGATGTGCCGCCGCCGCGTTTGTATATAAATTTATGCGCGGTCTCGCGGCTTTGCGCGAGAGAAAGAGCGGCTGCTGTTAAATTTAAATGCGTCCCATCGATCTTCGCCGGTCCAATAACTCGAACGTGTGACAGCCGCAGGAGAGCAAATATTTAAATGAGCACAGAATCAAATATGAGGATGAATATATAAAGATCGGAAAAGAGAGACAGAGGCTGCCGTCGCCGCAGACGAGACGTGTGTTCACTGTTACACCAGACGAGACGTTATTTATTCAAAAATGAGACAGCGACACTCATGTCAAATGCTCACACCAAAAAAGAGTAAAATATCATTCTTCATTCGCACGTTTTTCTCTTTAATTGCACAATAGAAAAAAAATTATGAAATTAAGGTTCAAAATTGAAAAGGAAATTGAATTGTTGAATTTCTGAAATTTGAGTGGGAATTTAACGAAGTGCAAATTTTGTATTTTATTTATTGATGAAACGCCATAGGCGTGCAACAAGCGTAAAAAATACAAAATAAAACGGAATAATTACGTTTCTTTTTCAAACTTTTCAGTTTTGCAGCTTAATGTTAACATTTTCTTTACAACGCAGTTCTTTTTGATATGATAAACATTTTTCTCCGCAAAATTTGCAAATAAAATCTTCCCTCTGCTCCGAGCATAATAACAAATTTTTGTTACAAAGCAATTTACGTAAATATAAAACTAGATATAATTCTAATATAACTAGATATTATTGTTTTTTTTTTCAAAATATCAGCATATCACATATAAACAAAATAATTTTATTAATGGAAAATTTTCAAACTAAAACTTCATAATCGGCGCACGCAGTCAAACGTCATACTAATGAGTCAAAATTTTCCCGAACATATTTTTATTTATAATTTACAGCTCAAAATTTAACAAGCTTTTTATGATAATTAACATATTCTTAACATTTTTATTTTAAAAGTTTTTTTTATTAATTTACATTCTTTTTAATTTTAGTTGTTAATAATTTTGCGTTGAAAATATATATTTTTTCAACTGCAGAATAGGAAATATTAAATATTATCTAACCGCACAATTATAATTTTCACAAGAAGCTGATTTGATTACTCAAAATAAGTGGTAGGCATTAGGACTAAGTGTCCGTTATTTGATTCGAATATATTAGGTAATTATTTCACATAAATTGTAATGAGAAAATTTATATCATCAACTTCTGACAATATAGTTTTTGTTAAAATTTAATATTATTCTAATCCTCGACCAATAAAACTGCACCTGACAGTGATTGATATACTTCCGGATGCGCATTGTTAGCTGCTAAATAAAATTTATAAATTCATCGTCACCTTTTTTTCTCTACAATTTCGTTTTCCTTCTTATTTTGAATGTAATGTGATAAAGTGAAACATTAATATATTGTACGGCTGTGCTCAAATCCCTCTGTGAATTTAATTGCCTTTCTGCGGCAAAGAGCGAGTCTTAATAATGCAAAGAAAATTATTTTCAAGCAAACATATATTTTATTTATAATTTTTATTTTAATATGTTTTTAAATATTACTATTATAAATATATTCACATATTTAAATTTTTTAGTTTATTTAATTTAAAATCTTTTTTTGTTTGAAAAAAAATTGCATTGTTAATCAACATTTTTCCATTAGATTTAGGAAATATTAAAAATATGTAGCTAGCCACACAAAAGTAATTTTTTTAATAAGCCGACTAATCCATATGGAAGTTGAACATTTGACTGTTAAATCTAAACCTCACTATGCAGTGAAAAATGCGTTTTACCAATCGAGTTAATTCATTCATTAAATAATCGATTCATATAATTAAGTAATAATAATAATGATAGAATTGATATGATCAACTTTTGACGATTTAGTTTTTAAAAACGTCGATATTTCTCTCACACATACAAATTATGTCAATTTATTACATAAATTTTTCCACAGAATTTCATTTTCCTTCTTATTCTGACTGTACATGTCCAGATCAAGTGCACAAATCCCTCTGAGAATTAAATTGCCTCTCTGCGGCAAAGAGCGAAAATTATCTGGAGCCTCCAGCCGGCCGAAGCACTTTCCGGTCAGTGCAGGCGGCTGCGGCGACGGACAAGTTTTGCGGCCACTTTGGTCCATCAGCAACTCGGCCCAAAGCTATAGAACAGAGTCTGTCGTTCTGCTCCGCATTTCTATGGTGTGAAATAACTTTTGAAAGGAGGCGGCAGCCCGTATGGCACTTGAGTTACAACAATACAGAGGGAATTGAGCAAAGAAGTGTCGCGCACGCTGCACTCCAAATAAAGCACCCCTCGTATTTTGGCGCGCACCATTCATCGGGGACTGCACATACAATATAAGTGTAAATAAGTTGTGCTGCTGCTGATGATGACGATGATGGAGCATTCAATTGAAGCACTTGAGAATTTCTCTCTCTCGTCGCCGGAACTCCTATTAGACTTTCCCCTCGACGTGTCAATAACAATGGCCACTTTTATTAATTTTATAATTGAATTTTCCTTCGGCTCGCCAAGCGTGCTAAATTTTTTCACGCAAATGTATAATATGAAATGTGCCTCGCGCACACCCTCCAGAGCAAATTTCATTTGCAGCTCGCTAAACTCTTTTATGTGCGGCGCCCCTCGCCGAATGAAGGAAGAAGTTGAAATTGAAAAATCTTTTTTCGCTGACGAGGACATCGTGCGTGCAATTGACTTGAAGGAGTACTTCACACCACAGGAAAATTACCTTCTATTTTAACACTCAAATTTTAATTAAAATGACAAGTATCTTTGGCTGAAATAAACTGAAAAAGATTCTACCTTTGGGATAATTTTTTTATTAAAAATAATCGTGACCTTATTTGATTTATATTTTCACGTGAAAGAGATTAAAATCCATGAATGTTAATTTTTATTTTTTTTAAACGTTTATCAAAGAATAAAAAATTACGAGATTGTTTCAATTTTATCTCCTTTGAAGTAAAAATAAAGAGTTCTTGGCTCAATTTTTTTCTTGGTTCTTAAAATTTCCTTCTTCTGTCTTTCGAAAAAGCTCCCAAGTTATAAAAATAGAAGCACTCGTCTCCTCAATAAAAAGCGCTTCTCTTCCTTTGATTGCCTTCTCGAAACAGAGCCAACGAATTGCTCTTTTGTATGTTGTCCAATTAATTATTCAATCAGCACCGCCGCTCGGAAGAGAGAGAAGCTCCCTTAAAACACGCGGCTCTGTCTTTGGGAAAGAAGAAAGAATCTGGAGAGCTTTTGTGAAAGCTTCCATTGCCGCCTCCGCAACGTGACGTGTCGTAAAAAGGGTTAAAGCCCGAATCCGTCCAGAGCAAACAGAAATTAGAATTCGATCGATAATCGCGTTACGCCGACATGTGTGTGAGAGTTGATGGCTTAAGTGACTCAACGTTTTGACGTCGGCGTGGCCTATGAAAGCAGGCACGCGTAAAAAATTACTTTTCGTACGCACATTACGGGTGCATGTCAAAAAAAGGCCACAAAGAGCGCACCGTGAAATTCAATTTCGGACCTGAAAGGACAGAAAGGGTGAATGGACACTTTAATAAAAGTGACAGCGTCGATCGTTGATCACTCAAAACGGTTAAGAATTTCGCTTTAAAAAAATCCACTAGGGAAATATTGAAAAAATATAATAAATGGACACTGATGTAAAAAAAAATTAAGGTACTTGATGTTTTCGTAATTTATTTATCAGACTGAATTAAAAATATTGTAAAAAAAAACATTTTTGTGATTTTATAAAAAAAACTCTTTTCAAATGAGCAATTAATTCTTATAAAAAGTTTTTATTGAGGGCTAGAATAAAATTTATTTATCTGCGAATTATTTCATCTCCATCTTTGCCTATAATTAATTTTCATTATTTTTGTTAAAGGTTGGACTGAAGACCACATAGATCCATACAAAGATCAGGATTTCCACCACGGAGGCGAGGAGCACAACGAGGACTACGCTTATGAGGATCACCAAGACCATCACCTTCCCTTGGACGACGTCCACAACAATGGGTGAGTTTCACATTCCACGCAATTTACCCCAAACTCGAAGTTTCTGGGTATTTTGACGAGTGCAGTTTGCATCTCCCGAGTTGAGTGCTTTTTAAGCTTGTCAGAGGGGTGTCCCTAATCAGATTTAGCAGCAGCGCGTGCAGGGACAAGAAAATTCCACTAAAATTTCTGTCGATTCGCCTTGCCTGATTGAATGCACCTATTCACTTGCACAAGAAAAGGGAGGAAAAGAGGGGATCCTCCTCTCATTCAGAGAAAGACGAGCCTCTCCCAGGCCAAGAATGGAAGTTTTGACAACTTCAACAATGTGATGTTTTATTTAAAGTCGTGAGAGGGAAAAATATATTTTTTCCCTGAGAGAGAGAACAAGAAGGACGCCTAGGACACCTGATACATTTTTATTTTCTCGGACCCGCAGCACTGGATTTGTGGCTTCTTTATTCTTTTGTGTGACAATTTAGTGCTGCGTCTTCTCCACCCCTCAAGCCATAATTCACGCTTTACCTCCCGCAAGAAGCAGTTTTACTATTTCCTGGGAAGGTAAAATGTAACTTATTCTGATATACAAGTTTTGGAAGCAATGGAAAAATAGGTGATAGGTATTGATGTCGAAAATCAGTTGGTGGATTTTTTTTTTTATCAAATCATACAGGAAATTTATTTTATATACAAAAAATTTCATCACACCACAGAGTAAACCAATTTTGAGAAACATTGACCATAAATTTTAAATTTTAATCAAAATATTATTATTTTTAAACATCCGAGTATTTTTTTTTTTTAATTTTAATTTGTTTAGGTATCTTTTAATCCGTTTTTTTTTCTCTTTCACTCCCTCTTTCTCTCCACATCTCATTTGAGATGCAAACGAAATTTGAAACACTAGACGCGGCTGATGCCAGCTCAGCAGCAGGTAAAAGAAGAAAAGCCTTAAACCACAGGAGAGAAAGAAGTCTCTTTACGATACGGGGCAACCCCCAGAAGGCAGTATCATATTTTGCCGTAAAAATGCTTGACACCTCCATTAAACACGCCCCCCATGCAACGTTGGCCCACCCAAATTTGAGAACTATGTGAAATTTCTCTTTGCAGCTCTTAAGAGATTTGAAACTTTTTAACCCTTGCCGACCGCACATGTGGTGCTCTCCATAAACTTAAAGGCGAATTTATCCCGGACGCGCGCACAAGCGTGACAAGTTTTTAAGCCGCAAACTGGCCGCGTATTAAATTTCAGCCCCTGCTCGTGTGTGAAATCCTCGCAATGAATTTAGCGCCGGCCTCGCAGCACGTTTTGATCAAATATAAATTTTCTCACACACCGAGGCAGAAAAGTCTAATCGATAAATCTCTGCAAAATTTTACTACCAGTTGCCTCTGGAAATACTAATTAGACGGCTCTTGAGAGGAGGAGAGAGATAAAAAGTAAAAAGTCGGATTCTCATTAATTATTATGGCACACACGGCGATAGCATTTGGACTCGAGCCAATTAAAATTAACTGCCGGTGCAACAAACTTGTCCGAGATGGGCAATAATTTCTGTTCTGCATAACTACCTGACATTGAAATTCTTCATTAATTGCTGATTGGAAACTCAAACATCATCGTTAAAAGCTAAAATCTTTTATTTTAACTTTTGTAATTTATTTTTGTACTGTAGGAGCTAATTTATTTTATCAAAACTGTTTAAAGTACAAACAATATTTGAAATTTTGATGGAAAAGTTTCTCATATCTCAATCAAAATTATGATAGAAGAAGTAAAAATAATAAAAATTGTAATTAAATATTATTGTTCTCCATCGCTGAATAAAAAATTTTAGATTTCAAAAAAAGTATATAATAGTGAAATGATTTTTTTTTAATAACTGTGTTGCTTTTTGTTTTCTTTTAAAAACATTTTTGTCACAAAAAATTAATTTTAGAAGTTTATAACCATTCAATTTATTTCTTTATATCGTTCAAGATCGTAAATTTCAACCTGAGACATCTCAATTTGCATCTTTCCGCTGCAATTCATAATTTTTTCCTCTCCGCCCTTGCGCCATGAATCGCCCAAAAACCCACACGAAAAATTAGCAGCGGCCAAAACCATTTCGCCTCTTAATTTAAATGGGCCTTTGCTTGTTTTGGTGCCGAAGAGATAAACCCGGAGCAAGACTCGAGATTAATTTGCTGGATAATTAGCCACGGTGCTGAAGTGACTTCCTACGCGCCAACACATAATACGAGCGGAGATTTATTTATTTGACCAAATTCGAAACCCCCTCAATGGATTTAATTGCTCGGCCCACGGTTGAATGGAAAATCAAAGCAGCTTTTACCGAAAAAACTTGTTTATATAAAAAATATCTTGATCGTTTTGTTATGGAAAATTATAAAATTGGCGGCGCCATATTCGGTTCTTGTTATTTTCTCATTATTCGAAGCGAATTTCCCAGAAAGGCGTTTTCGTTTAATGGGTTTTAAATTGGTCGTGTGTTTTTTTTTATTGTTTTCCTATATAAAGCGCTGGCAATATGTGGCACGGAAGAATTTTTTTCCGTTCCAAGTGGCGGGATCACATCACGTTATGCCGCACCACGGCATATACACGCCTGCTGTGTTTGACAGCACAACGGAAAATATAACACACGGACTGATAGGAAAATTGCGTGCGTGTTATTTTCCTAACGGACTCTAGCTTTCCTTAGAAGAAATAGCATTGGTATATCTATTTAAAGTTATTATACACAAATTCATTTATAATAAATTTTAGTGAACATATTAATAATTTAATTTGTACATTTTCCTTACTTTAATAATACAATTTTTATTAATTAAATATTGATTTTGTAAATATTTCTTTATATTCAGTAAATTAATTAAACTCATTTTTTTATTTTAAGAATTATGCAGTATTAGTATTATGTAATCAGTTTAAATTGTATAGCAAGATTCATATATTAATAATTATATTAGTAAAGATCATTTTCTTCTTCCGATGTGCTATTTAAAATTAGATTAAAATTGGTATTGTTATAAAAGGTAAAAGTCTAATTCGACATAATGAATCATAAAATAAATCAATAATTTTATTGATGTTGAAGAAGCAATTTCAATCTTTCGTTTAATTTTATTCTGCATAAATGTGTTCAGTCATCGAATTTTCTTCAAAGATAATTAAAATAGAGTATAAAATATTTAAATAAATAAGGAAAAAAATACATTGCAGACGCATGTCTCTAATTTGAATTTCTCACGTTTCTCGCATTCCAACCATTAGTGTTTGCAGGTGTCAAAACGAGCTGGAAACAGCTACATTTCCTGGAAAAAGGCCATTAGCTCCCCCAATAGCCATTGCAGCAGGGCAAACATCGTGACCCAAACAAAAGTCATTTATTTATTCCTCTGATATTTTCACGCAGCAATTTTTCATCACAAAAGCTCGCATGCCCTCGGACTATTTTTCCCTGGAAGCTGCTCTTTGATATTAGAATAAACACGTCAAAAGTGACACCCTAGCTCCTTTCAAATTACCTGCTGCACAATGGTGCCCCCTGAGTCTTTGGACTCGCTCGGAGAAGAAAAGGGTTCGGAGGCAACCATTATGATTTCGGTCGGCTAATTCAACTCGTGTGACCAGAACGGATTTAATTATACTTGGCTGAGAGGTCAAAGTGTTGTTTGTGTGTGTTGGTGAACAACAGTGTGCGGCGGTCACTCGGGTTTGGCCCTAACAAATGGACTGCGGTTCGATGCGTCCCTTGCAAACACAAAGCGACTGAAAGTTTTATTTTAGTCCCATGTGTGTCGAATTTCAGATGAAATTCAAAATTAACCAGGGTTGGAATAATTGAATTTTCCGTCCGATTATTTCACCTAATTCCATTTAAGAAAGACGGATGTTATTTTAAGGCAAATGAATCAAAATAAATTTTTAAAGCTGCTTTGGAAATCTGAAGTGAAAATTTTCATTATTTCATCAAATAGCTTTATAATAAATTTAAAACATAATTTAATCTCCTTCAAAAATATTGTAAATTTTTCTCCTTCAAATGTACAATTTACAAAAAAAAACGGATTTTTCTTTAATTTCAAGCCGTATCGGAAATTAAACAAATTGTATATTTACAACTATTATAGAAATTAATAGAAATCACGAGTAACTGGAGCCCTGCCCTTGTGACCACACACATGTTGGTCATACGCCTCACTCAGATGGTACTTTGGAATAACGAGTCGGGTGCAACAAAACCTGTTACTCGAGTGGGAGGACCCTCTGCGCTGCTCTTGTACATAAAACCGTATTTTTTTTTTTAAATCTCGGTCCAGAATGCGGTCCGGCAGGTCGGCGTCGCTCAGGTCGCGCATATAATGTGGTTTACTGCTCCTTCCAACGTGCACGATCGCCACGACCTGCTGTCCGAGGAATATTATTGAATTTGAAATTTATGGCCGAGACGAAATGTAGGGAAATAGCGTTCGAATGGGTGCGCATTTGGATCGGACTTCATGACATACGGCGGCGAGTGGGAGCGCCGATGATTAATTAATTCGTGATTAGAGAAACTCTGTCTTGTGCTGTAGCAGTGAGATGGCCACACGCTTTTTTTGTATTAATGCATATTTATAAGGCCCCCCGTGAAGTGGATATTAAACATCTAATCAATCTTCAGTTTTATGTCGCAATGATGACGTTTTTACTTATTTTGAATTACTTTTTAATTAAATACTTTTAATAAAATATTTATTCTTAACATTAAAAAAATTTTCGTCATGTTTTATTTTTATTACTAAATTTGTTTATTTTTTTAAATATTAAATTAAATTATTTTATTTCACAATCAAATCAAGCAACTATCAGAGATAAATTTTAATAAGAATATTAAAATGTTTGCTATCTATGTTTTATAAATATGAAAACATAAGAACATTTTCTCGTTCTGTTAAATAACTAATGAAAAGTACAGAATAATGTAATTGAACAGGAAGTTTTGCATGAACCTGCTGTGTATACCCATTTGTATCAATAATGCATAACTTTTAAATACAAAATATTAAAAATTATCGAAGAAACTCTAATTGCAAGATACAAAATATTTCCTAAATACATTTTTTTGGGGTGGTTTTAAAGAATTCTAATTTTGGGAAATTTTCGCCCTCTATTAAAATTGTTTATTATCACGACAGGAATTTTCTTTTGTCACAACCAACTTTTTTACATACCAGCTTTGTCTCAAATATCTCGTCGTCTTGGAACGTAATTCCACGTCAAGGCGATTAGTCACAGTACTAATTTAATAATTTTTAACTATATACAGAGCTGAAGTTTTCTTTGATCAATGATAAAATAGACAAGGTTATCGGCGCAAATTATCAATTTTATTTTGAAAGTGGATGGTAAAAAATATATTTTCATTAAAAATGGTAGAAGTCTTTTAAGTGGAATTAGAAATAAAAACTTTTGCACATCTTGATCATTTTTTCCAGCGTCTCATAACGCAAATGTAGAAAATCCAAAACTTTTTAAATTAATTTAGTCAGATCAGAGCGAGCAGGGGAGCGAGCGACTCTTTTCGCCTCTCGTCTTGCTCTCTGCATGTTTTGTGGAGTAGTTAGCAAATTACTCCGTGTGCCAATTAAAACTTTAGATGGCCCGCCCGGCGAATATTTGCAAACACACGCCATTAGTGGTGGTGCTAGAAAGCCTGTGAGTACTTCATAGTTGCCCTCTCTGCCATTCGCTGATAACGGGCCGACGCAAAAAGTCGCTCCTCTGCAACTATTATAACAGAGTATATAATTCGTTATTGTCGTACTTTTAATTATTTTAATGTGGGGCAGAGCACAGATGTCTTCAGAGCGGGGCCATTAATCATTTCTCCGCCGCGCCATTGCATGAGTTAAAAAGAGATCTCGAGAGCGGCGCGGGAAAATATCATTTTTATAGATCGGCGGATAATTAATTATCTTTAATTATAACTTCAAAAGTCATTAGGATATGAGGTGTGAATAATGGACCGGATTCTCTTCTTCTCCAAAATGCACGCGAGATCAATAAACTTGAGCCGAGAAATGGAAGTGTCGGCTTTTTCTGATCTCGGAAAGAAATAAATCAATAAGGAGAGAGTCTCGAGTTTGATAAATATGCATTTATTTCAGGGATTAGTCCCGTCAGGAATTTTTCACCACACCATGCTTCGGAATTAAAAATTATATGCAAACGGCCTTCACAGGAAAGCAAATCCGGCGGCGGCACCAGTTTTAATTAGCGATGCACGCAGTTTATGATAATTAAGGACGAGATTATGCCGAGGGTTTTACGCCGCATCGGGCACGAGATTTATTAGCGCAGCAGAATTCCCATCTCAGGACGGAAAACGAGAGCAAGTGGGCGAGCGAACGAGCTGTAATCCAACACCGTCGCCGTTTTTCTGCCGCTGCGAAATTCGTTAATATATTTTTTTTTCATCCCGTGCGCTTTAAGAACTTTTTGCACGGTGAAGACTTAAAAATTACTTAAGCTGACGCGCGGGGCATTAATCATCGTGAAAATTGGATTCTGTTAAATTTCTGCCATGTTTTCATTTATTTAGAAAAAAAACTACAGAAGCCTTGAAAGTGACTAAGATTATTTAATTATTCTTTTTTTCAATTGTTTCAATGATTTTTATTAATTTTCATACAAATTCAAAAATGAATGAAAACGATAAGAAATAAAATCTTTATTTACTTCTGCATAGAATTTAATGGAAACAAGCGAGTCAACCTTGTTGCAAAGAAAAAAACGAAAAAATATTTTTTTGTCTTTAGTTCGCTCAGTTTCAATTTTTTATGAAATACACCTCCAATGTTTACAATAAATAATAAATCAAGCTTAAAATTGTAATTTTATTTCAATAAGAATTACATATTTTGCAAAATTAATTTATAGTATTTTAAGTTTCACAATTTTTGATTCAATGTAATTAAATATATATATTTTTTTTTAAATTACTTCCAGTCAACTAAAGACAGCCAATTTAATTGTTATGGCTGCTTTTTTTACAATTTAAATAACAATTTTACTGAAAAAACCCCCAACATGGAAATTTAGGTATTCTCAGCATGTTTTCTTTCCTGGTTGATTTTTGTTTCCCCGAGACCGTACGATTTTTATATTAAGAAACAAATTAGGCGGATAAAATCTATACAGGAATAAATTAGGTGTCCTGCCGAGCAATAAATCTTACCTTTTGCTAAAATAAACTTCAGCTCTAGCAACCAGACAGATTAATTTTATGCTAAAAAGCGCGAATTACATCAATTCTCAAACACAATTTATCGCCTGGCTGATTGTTAAGGTGTTTGGTTTCATTTCGCACACGCTCGGTCAACACGTCCGCCTAATATTTAGCCGGGGAAAAATTAATGCGTGGCCCCGGCGAGCAAATATATGTTTATTTCCGAGGCGATAAAATGTGTAACGCCCTCACTTTATACAAAACTTAAAATGCAAAATTTTTTATTTATATTTGGCCGTGCTCTGTGCGGTTTATCTGTTGGCAAACAACAGGTTGAGCGTGCGTGTGGTTTATGGCGCTTTATTTATTGCCCACTTTTTGCGCTCTCGTGTTTATTGTGTTCGCGTTCATCTCGCAACAGCATCTCTCTTTTCTCTCATTCATACGCACGCGGCCACCAGCATTGCAGCAGAGAGGGCGACGAGCCCTTTCGCCCGCTTGTTTTATTGCCGACCGTTCGTCTTCGCGTTTACTTTTTGCCTACATTTTGCGCAGCCACACACAATGGAGCAATAAACAAGCAGCGCAAAACGTTAAATGGTGTGTGTGTGCCTGAATTGCGCTCTACTCAATGGCTCTTTGATGACAGTGCTCCATAGGGATCAATTATTTATCATAAACTCTGCATAAGTGCAAAGCTATATAGTAAAATCAAATTTAAAATTTAGTTATAAATAAAATAAAATTTAAATACCTTTTTTATTTTTTTTATAAATTAATGTAGCACTTTTCATTATTTTTCTCATAAATGACATATTAAAATTTTATTTTATTTTTTAATATATATTTTTACAGTGCAAAAATGTTCATTTTTGTACAAATTTTTAAAAGCGAATTTACTGTCTAATAATAACTAAACAACAATATACAAATAAGTACATTAAGTGTCTTATGCCGATGTAAACTTTATAAATATAAAAATTTTATCATTTCACGGAGGAAGCCCTGTTCAACACATTAAATTTATCATTGTGCAAACACTGCAAACAAATCAGATATACGATGAAGTATGTATGGACCACATAATATTATACAAAATATGCCAGAACAGGCTGTATATATTTATTTTCCTATTTTAAATTGGTTCGGACTTTCATATACCTTTTGGAACTGTATATTGTTGTCTAAGGCATAACTGCCCAGAGTTTCGTAATTTTTGGATTGCAGTTTACTTGTCTAATAATTATATTATACAATCACATTATTTATATTGTAATTTTCTTTTTAATAATTTATCATGGGTATTTCAAAACCGTTGGTTTCAGACTTCCTACCATATTCACTCGGTAATTTCTTGCAAAAAGAAAATGACCTCCTTTTCCCTTTGATCAATTTAAACTTCAGAAATCTAGCTATAGCAGCTGCTATTGACTCGTCTTCCCCAAAAACCCAGAAGCCTCTCGCTTTTGCCTTTTTGCTTTCCTAGAAAACCCCCACGTGCTGTCGCGCGTGTTTATTTTGAACAAGTGAAATGACACGCCAATTCCCTGATTGCAGGTCTGCGTTCGCCACTCATTCCGGCGACGGCAACTCAACCTCCGAGCCGTCTCATCACTCAACAGTCGGCGCAACGGCTCCCACGGGTATGCCAGGAATTCTTTGTATAGACATTTCATTTCGGCCGATCTTCCTCGCGAGAATTCACGAAAACGGCTAAATTGAAATAGAGAGGAGAGATATAGAGCAAAAAGTATAGTTTGGAGAGAGAAAAAGGACCTCGCTCAATCGCTTTTCGGACCTTCCGAGCTAGAATTAAAATTTCAACTTTGATCCAGATTAAATAAATAATTTTTTCCTTTGAGAGTATTTTATCATTATCCACACAATATTGCAATAAGTGAAGCTATAATAAAATTTTGTAATTTTTCGGAGATGAAAAATAAATAAATAAACTTTTTTTAAATTTCTTAATTCGATCGTGTCTTTCAAAAAATTGAATTCAAGATTTAATATAAACGATAATAAAAAATAAAAAAATTGTGGTTTTTCGGAGCTTTGAGAAATTTCTTCTTAATAAAATTAACATTATTATCAAGTCAATTAAATAATATTATATAAGAATTCCCAAATTTATAACATTTACAAAAAAAAATTCTATTTTCTTTTTAGTTTTATAATTCTATGTAAACAATGAAACTTTACGACACAATTAAAATAATTCATAATTATGAAATTCTTTTTCTTGCTTTTCCAAGAAATTATAATTAATGATGCTCAAAAAATCCAAAAGAGGCAAACGTTAATTTTATTTTCCCTCTCTCTGTGCGTTTAAATACAAAACTCGTCTGGCGGCGTCTCGAGGAAAAACTATAAATAAATTTTTCATACAGGCACATTGCGAATCGTGCGGCCGCTGCAGAACGTGACCAAGAAGGTCGGAGACACGGTCAAGTTGAAGTGCGAGGCCGAAGGCGACCCGCCGCCCACTCGCTTCAGGTGGCTGGCGAACGACGCACCCCTCCAGGTGAGAGACGCGTACCTTCCTAATGGAGATTTACGACTGAAAACCCCCGGCCGCGCATCCACCTGCATGACACCCCGCTTTATTTATTTAGTGTGGCATGCTGGTTGCAGCCCAGGCATGAATTATGCAACCAGCCGTGCCGCTGAAATAAATTGAAAATTAATTCTGTGTTGCCTTTTTTTCCTCCTCTCTGCTTCTTCCATTAATTCATTTCTGATGCTGCCGGGGGTGTTGATTTTTTCCTTAAAATATATCTCGCCGCCGCCTTTTTGTCTGCAGTTGTTTGCACAGCATTTGAATAAATATATATTCAGATTTTTTTTGCCTGCACAAAGCTGATTTGCCTGCCTAATTAATGAGCGGAACAGATGTTTGCGGTTTAAATAAACGGCGGAGTGCTGAGAGCAAACACATTAAATATTCTTTTTGGGAATTTTTTTTTAGACCCACACAAGTTTTTACAAAGAAGTAAAGTCAACAATGTAAATAATGGTAATGCGAACTTCAAAGTCTGTAAATTTATTTTTGTTAAAAAAAGTATTTTCAATTGTGATATTCAGAACGAATATTACGATTGTTAGACAAAATCAATGGGCTCAGTGGGTCTAAAAGGTCAATCAATCTCCTCGCCTAACATTTTTTTTTTTAATAGGAGAGGTTTAAAGTGAATCTGATCTGAAAATATTTTAGCATATATTTCTTAATTAGAGTTTATGTCTTGATTTTTTTCCAAACAAATTTCCCCTTTTCTCTTATGATTTACTCAACAAATAATTAAATATTTGTGTAACTTCTAATCAGGATTATGTCATACAATTAGGGCTAAGCAAAATTAAAAAATTTAATTTTATATTTTACTAAATTTTATAATTTTTTTAGGTTTTAGTCAACTCATCTCCTTTAATACATCTTTTAATGCTTGCTAATTTAAAATCAATCGACTTAGAAATTTCACATACAAATTTTAAAATTTCTGAATTTCAATTTCGGTGATTGGAGATGAGTGAATGAAAATGGGTTTGTGTGTGGTCTGCATAATGATGTCACGCTTCTTCTTCCAAGAAGCTTGCTTGTGCATTGCACTGCCTTTCTTTCTTTCTTTCTTTCGTCCTCAGAGTAATTTGGGTTTATTGAGCTTCGAAATTTGATACGGGACGTCGTTGCTTATCCACAGGAAAAGCGCAACAAAGTGACGGTCCGCAAGTTGGGAGGCGGCGCGCACGGATCACGCCTCAGGATCACTGAACTCGAGGTGCACGACACAGGGTTCTATACCTGCGAGGCTTCCAACGGCAAGCAAAAGGTTTCCACCACCTCCGTCGTCAGGGTTGAAGCCGACAAGTGGGGTAAGTTAACAAAAATCAAGAAATCTAAATAAATTTATATTTATTTTATTTTAAGTAATATAAAATATCCTTTATTGAAATTTTTATATACATTTTATAATATTAACTTTATCAAATAATAAAAATAAATATTCTTTTTATCTTTTTCACTCTCATAATTGTTTATTAAATAATGCATATTTAGCTGGCTATTACTTAAATTTTTATATTTAGTTTATAATTAAATACTTGGGTTGAATCATGATTACCAAATTACATTTTAACAATTATTGGATATGCTGGATTTAATAATTCTCTAGGTCTTTGAGAATAATATGAAACATTTTAAAATCTTTAAACATTATTATTATTATGCCAAAACTTGTTAATGATCTTATTGATTATAGATCCAAAAACATTATAATTTAATAAAACTAGAATTTAAAACCAAAATACGAATAAATCAGTTTTACCACATTCCAAAAAATTCCGCCCTTCCTCCTAAATAATGTCATTATTATTTTTTTTCGTCTTAATATGAATTCACTTTTTTAACTTCAGGAAAACCTCAACTGCATATTTGCATAAATTATCCTAAAAATATGCGTCATATGTCAGTCCTCAGAAACTTTTACACATTATTATTGTATGGAAAATGGTAAATATAATAAATTAATGATGTCCCCTGTTCCCTTTCTCCACAGGAGGCGGCATGCCGGGCGGCACAACCCTTCAGAACTACCCCCATTCTTCATTCTCCGAATTGGACGAATTCTCCAGAAAGTAAGTTCCAAGCAGATCTAAACACATCACCCGTGATAAATTCGCGTTTATTTTCCACGCGCCAGCGCGCGAGATGAGAGCAAAATTTCACTCGAGACGGGAGAGGAGAAAGTGAGGAAATCAAATTTAACTTTTTTGCGCCGAGGTGCGACTTGAAAGTCTTCATACAATTTAGCTCTCTGCTCCTTTTCCATCATTTCCCGTGTTCGCGAGGGGGCTAATTTTCATTTTCTTTCCTCCGCCGCCGCTTTTCTTGCAAACAAGACGACAAGTTGAAGCTGCGCAATAATTGGCACGAAGATGAGGGGGAACAAAAAGAAAGAAAATAATATGAAATCTTGCAAGATTTCGTTTAATCTTCATCAAACTCAAGCGAGCAGTGCTGCACAGCAAATCGATAGGGGCAATTTTGCAGCGTGGAATTGCTTTGCTTAAAAATTATTCGCCGATTTTTTAAGGTTCAAGCGGTTTTGCATTGTTGATTTGATTTTGTTTTTACAAATAAAAGAAAATGCGGCATTAAAATGTGATAAGATTACATAAGTTTTAAAAAAAAAAATTGAGATAATCAGAATTCTTATATAGATAAATGGTTCAATTTTTGGCTAATTATAATGTGTGAGGGAAAAGAGGAAAATATTTCCAATTGCGCGCTATCACAACAATGATTGTGAACAAGTAAAGTTGTGCCCCATCAGAACGCTCGGCAATAATAAAAATTTGCTCCGACTGTTGTGAATTATCTGAAACTTATTTTCATCCGTAATATTATTTGATTCTGAATTTTTATCAATTTTTTATTTTTCTTATTCTTTACTATTTAATTTTTTAATTTTTACGATACAGAAGTCTTTTAAATCACGAAAAATCAATTTTGTTCTTCCTTATAATAATTAATGACGCTATTTATTATGAAAGCAAGTTTAATTTTAATTGTTTTAAATCCTAAATATTTGGAGAGTGATATCGGCTCACCCTCTCCGGAACAAACAAATTCGCCAATCGTCCGCAGCCCTCGCAACCCCCGCGGCGCCCACGTACGGGTTGAAACACGCGAAAGTCTCTCCGCCACCAATGAGTCCCCTTCGGCTTCGATGATACTTGCGCGGTATGCAACCCGCGTGGCTTCCGTAGCAATAACCATCACGATTATGGCGTTTGCCTAGGTGGCAGCACCGCCTCGCAAAATGTCAATAAACCAGATGCGGGGCAGATTCGGAGGAGCGCGATCGAGATTTGAGATTTTTCGGGCCGAATGTTGAATTAAAATGGCACTCGGGGGCCGAATCGCGCGGCTCGTGCTGCTGGCCGCCTGCGTGGCCGCGGCCGCCGACACTGACACGGTCGCGTACGAGGAGGTCGCGACCACCACCAGGTAAATTGGCCCTCAAAACCAAAACAGATCAAAGGGCCGCGCAGCATCCCATTGCTTGATGATGGACCACTCATTGAATGTGTTTGTTTTGCAGTTTGCCGGACGACATTTCCCACTCGCACCATTCCGAGGAGGAGTTCGACCACGACGACGACGAAATGGGCATGATTGGGGAGAAAGGGGTGATTTTCGAGGGTGGAATTCGCCCCGACGATTTGGGAAAATCGCCGCCGGCGTTTGGAGGCCATCCCGGGGGCCTCGCAGGGGCAGGTCTCGATATGCCAGGACCTGGACTTGGACATCCTGGTAAGAACTTGGACTAATTTATAATGAGTTTAAATTACTTTATGTTATCAGAAAATAATATGGATTTCATTTCCTTTTTTTTATTTTGAGGATAATATAATTTTTATTTAAATACACAATACTTGCGTTGATATTTTAATTGGAAGTCAAATTTTTGTAAATTTGTTTCGATTTTAAAATAATCGTTATATCGTCTTACAAAAAGTTTTCTAATAATTTATAAAAATAATCAGTATTTTTTAAGGTTATATTAAATTATAAGTTAAATTATTTACAAATATACATACAACATTAATTTTAAATTATTATTATTTTATACTTATTAATTATTTTTTTATATCATTTATTTGGAATTTCTGAGATACATTTAATATTTAATCCTATTTATTAGATTACACGGAATACTTTTGAAATTCAAATTATTTATCTTATTTAAATTTTATAATTTTCTTAAGGTTTTTTGCCGGCCCATTTGCCAGCACACGCTGAGGAGGCTGGTTGTCAGCCGTATCGAGGCAAGGCCTGCGCCGATTACATTGGAAACGGCTCTGTTTTTGTCACAGCAATCGGTCAAACCATGATCGAGAAAAAATTGTCTGCTGCTTTCTCCGTCATCAAATCATCTCCGTATGTTTAAATCAAATTTCAAATTTTCTACGAAATTCAAATTTGTGTTCAAAATTTTAGTGACTTGTCCATGAGATGTTCTGAATTTGCGAAACCGTCCCTCTGCTACACTGCCTTCCCAGTTTGTTCAGAGGAAAGTGGAAGACCGAGGGTTGTGTGTCGAGAGGAATGCGAGCTGCTCGAACAAGATTTATGCCGAGTCGAGGTAAAATAATATCCTTCAACGCAATTCTTCTGTAATTAATCAACTTGAAAATTGGTTAAATTCTCAGTTGGGATATCTTTTAGAGTTAAAAATAATTTTTTTATTAATTAAGAAGAAAATAATTTAAATTTTTCCAATTTATTTATATTTATTTGTATAATAACTTTTTTAATAATAATGCAACAAATATATTACTTTACTTATTAACTTTTGAAATGTTAAAAATGAAAAACATTGTTCCTCATAGGTTGCCATTGCCAAGAGACACCCTTCAATTGGCCAGCAGTTTGTGCTGCCCGACTGCAACTCGTTGCCACCAGTTGGGTCTGACGACAGCCGAGACTGTCAGCGTCTCGGAATTCCTCACGCACACAACATTGTCATCCCAGAGCATGGGTGTTTCAAGGATAGGGGCCAAGATTACAGGGGCGTTGAGAGCAGTTCAGCCTCAGGGCGGCCCTGCATGGCCTGGTCAATGCAGCAGTCAGGCTTGAAACCTGCCGAATTCCCTGAGCTGAGCGGCGGACACAGTTTCTGCCGCAACCCAGGCGGCCAAGAACAGCAACCCTGGTGCTTTGTTGGACCTTCTCACAGGGAACTCTGCGCTATTCCTAAATGCGGTGAGTTTTATTTCTTATTTACAAGTTTTTTCAAGTAAAATTCATATTTTCTATCTTAATATCCACCAAAATGAATCTAGCCAATAATGAATTCAATCTTGATTATAATTTCATTTTGATTTATGAATCTAGTGGACAACATGTGGTTGTATGCCGTGGTCGGAGCTGCAGGTGTGACCTTCATCGTACTTCTACTCCTTCTCTACTGCTGCATTAGACTTCGCAAAAGCAAAGCCAGACGTCCAACGCACGCTTTCCCTTCTCCGAGGAACGGAGGCGCTTCCATAGGTATGTCGATTATATAATTTTCTTACCAATTTTGCTTGACTGTTTTAACTGAGTGAACTGACTGCATTTTTTAGGCAAAGGGAGTGGAATCATGATTCCTGGCCAGCAGCAGGACTCGCGGCAACTCGTCGAAATGAGCTCTCTTTTAGGCTCTCACCAAAAAGGTCCTCGTTCCGACGGCGGACACTCTGGAGCAGGAAGTTCCTCTTCGACCGGTGGCTGCCGAGCCAGGGAATTCATTCAGGAGCATGTTCGTCTGCTCCAGGAACTAGGAGAAGGCGCTTTTGGTTAGTTAAAATATAAAAATTTCAAATTCTAGGTTTTTCATAATAAATTTTCAGGCAAGGTTTACAAGGGAGAGCTGTTGCTGGACGGCATGCCAACGCCTGTCGCTGTTAAAACTCTCAAGGAAAATGCCACCGCAAAAACGCAGCAGGATTTCCGCAGGGAGGTGGATTTGATGTCCGATTTGAGGCATCCGAACATCGTCTGCCTGTTGGGAGTCGTTCTTCGAGGAGAGCCGCTGTGCATGCTATTCGAATACATGGCACATGTAATAATAAAAATTTCATGCAAATCGTGGTTTTTACCATTTTAATTTCAAAGGGTGATCTTCACGAGTTCCTGATGGCCCATTCCCCATTCAACGAGCCCGAGGCTGGAGAAATCCGCAGACCTCAGCTGGACCAAGCAGATTTCCTTCACATTTCTATTCAAGTAGCAGCAGGTAAAATATAATAATTTAATATCAATATGAGGTGTTAAAATTTTTTAATCTCCCAGGCATGGAGTACTTGAGTGGTCACCACTATGTGCACCGAGACTTGGCTGCGAGAAACTGCCTAGTCGGAGACAATCTGACTGTAAAAATTTCCGACTTTGGACTCTCCAGAGACATTTACTCGTCGGACTACTATAGAGTACAATCTAAGTCTTTACTCCCAGTCAGGTAAAAAGAAAGTCTTAATTTTAATTCTTATATTCTAAATTTCTTTATCCAAACTCCAGGTGGATGCCACCAGAGTCAATTTTATATGGCAAGTTCACAACTGAGAGTGATGTTTGGAGCTACGGAGTGGTTTTGTGGGAAACCTACAGCTATGGCTTACAGGTAATGCATTTTCTTAAAAAAAATTTCCATTCCTTACTTAATCCACATTACAGCCATATTATGGATACAGCAACCAAGAAGTCATTGACATGATCAGGTCGAGACAACTCCTCCCTTGTCCTGATTCGTGCCCGTCTCGCATCTACTCGCTGATGATGGAGTGTTGGCACGAAGTTCCTTACCGGCGACCATCATTCCCCGAAATTCACGCCCGGCTACGGACGTGGAGTGCGATGCCCGCACCCACCCCTTCCCACGGTAACTTGGTTTCCTATTAGGTGTTGCAATCCATGTGTGGCTTGGATCTGCAATCAAATTGCCAAGCTATTTTTTTTAAGAGGAGAAGTGCACCTGCAAAGGGCACTTGACATCTAAATTTTTTAATGAAATGTGTAGACTGTGGTGTTCTGTTGCATGTTTTAAAAATTATTGGTGTTCGAAGCTCTGGTGAGGATATTTTTTACACTGATTTTTCTTTTAAGTGTTCTTTCTTTGCAAATTAGAATTATTATAAATATTTCATTTTTAATTACATTTATTTTTCACTTTTTGAAAAAATTACAATCCCTACCAGAGTATTCGCTAAATTTTTTGATATCTTTGTAAAAATTTGAAGAATTGGCTTTGCCAAGTGCCCTATCATGGTGCATCTCCTGCAAAAGGGACTCAACGAGGCGTTGAAAACAGTTTTTCTGTGATTCCAGGCGCGCCAAGCATAGGCGGCAGCAGCAGTCAGCGCTCGAGCACTGGCCCCAGCAACAACACCGGCTCCACTCAACTCAGCAGCCACCACCACCCTCACCACCAAGCGTACCCGCAGCCCTACGCATCGAGCCCTTTCAACACCTTCAACCCCAACATGCCCGCCCAGTACAATGCAGTGCAGTACTTGAGGGGCCAACAGCAGCAGGCCTGCCAGAGTCCTCACCGGGGCGGAGGCCAACACCACGTCATGGGCTCCTTCCACGGCGACGGCAAAGTCTCCAACATTTGAATTTTTGATTCGAGAGTTTAGGGGGTGCTTTGATTGGATCAACCATACTGCACGCGGGGTGACAGCTTTGTACATTGGAGTTATGCAAATTCTGTTTCGCATTCATCGCTAGTTGACGTTTTAGAATTTCACCGGACAATATTAGGCCATCCCGCGTCTTTTAACCAAATACCAAAGTTAAATGAATTTCACTAATCATAAGTCTGATCAGCAGCGAAATCGATCAAAGCACCCATTTAAAATTTGTACAAATCTGCTGCGATTTTTGGCCAAGTCCGATCATGAACGCAATTATAAATTACATGAAAGTCATATTGTGTCATTTTTGTAAGTGTGTAAAAAGTTATTTTACGGCAGTATTATTAAATTGTATGTACATGTTGAGTGATACTGTACCATGACAAAACACGTTTGCCATAAAATACCTCTCTCGAATTCTATTGCTGGACTCATGGTCAATGTCTTGGTGTCACTTCATTGTGTAACTGTTGTATTAATCTTTCTGTGCCACCAATTTTTCTCATTTTTTTCTAATGAGGCAGCTTTTTTAAAATTTAGGACTAAAATACTCACTTTTTTATTTGACGACTATGAATCTGATTAGAATTATGCATTTAATTCCTTCTCACCAGCAAATAAAATTATATATTGGTGCAGCTTAAAATAATTGTAAGCGACTACAGTATGAATCCTAATTTTGAACTTTTCATATTTATTTCGATTGTGATTAATGTGGTTTTAATCCTCTATGTTATGTAAATAAAATTTTGTAAAAAAAAAGAATAATACAACTACAGAACGAAATAGAGTTTTTTATCAAGCTGAATGAACATGGCGTAGTCTGTGTGATTTTTGTAAATATATAAGCACAACTATTTAACTTTACCTCTTTCATTTCTCTTATCAACCAGGATTATTAATTTACAAAATAAACAATTATTTCCCAATAAAATAATAACTTTTATTTTCTTTTTCAAATGAGTAAAAGCTTAAAATTGTCGAACACGACAAAAATTTAAAAGTCGATAAAATAAGGAACAAAAATATTAATACGTCCGAGAAAATCTTCAGTGGTCACCAGATAATTCGGATCCAAGTGCACCACGCTCTGGTAACTCAGGTTCAACCTTTGTGTTGAGGCATTAAAATATCATATTTCGCTCTTTATAAAAATACAACGTAATTCGCCGAGTTAAATGAATATACATCTCACGCCCACTAGCAGACATACACACATTGAGCCGCAAATAATTGCATCAAAGTGCAAGGAATCTTTGATTAGAAGAAATTAAAATGCCAACCACAATGCAAGAAAAGCAATTGATCAAGTTGAATCTGCTAGGGGTTTCAAATCTTTTGAAGGTGACCTGCTGACAGTTCGAACTGGAGACTCAGGGTCAGCAGACGACCTGCCACTTCCTGGGCCAACTTCACAGGTTAGGGAGAATTTCAGTTTCTTTCCAGTAAACCTAGAGTAATGATATTAAATTAGGAAAACACTGTTTTTTTTTTTAATATAAATAAATTTATCTACCTTGAATAGCTGTTGTCAAACATTAGTGTGTAAAGACCTTCTTTCCTTGCCTTCAGCTTGCCCCTGATCGGATGCAAATGGGAATTGACCCTAGTTGTGGGCACCAACATTGATGAATTTTCAGGTGGAACGTCGGCGTCAGGTTTGTAGAGGATCGAAAATGCTATACACTGATGAAATAAAAAAATTTAAGACCTTCAATGAAACAAATTGAAATCTTACATTTGGTTCAGTAGAAAATTGCCAGGTAATGTTAACTTGGGGTGCCAAGTCTTCGGCAACGACCAAGAGAGGGACTCCATAAATGACACCGGCTCGAACCCAAATCTCCTCACTCAATCCGTGTCCCAACATTTCCGCAACACGCTTCGTCATTCCAGACTGCACCTCACTGGATTGGAATAAGAAGGTTTAAATAACATTTATTTATCTTAATTCTAAATAATCACTTTGATTTCCAGTACTGAAGAATTTCAGGGTTGGGAGTGTAGGGAACGCATTGGGAGAGGTTCACGTCGTCTTCACTGATCACAGAAAAGTCTTCCTCGTCGTCACTGTCAGGCCGCACATCAAAAGCTGTTTTTTTTTTTTAATTAAATAAAAATTATTGTTTTTTTGTTAAAAGTTTTTCTTACAAATAGGTCCCTCAGTAGAATCCTCAGATAAGCAGGTAGCACCAGTTTCTTCAGAGTTAGAAGCATCTGAGTTTTCTTGAAACTTCGAATGGCACTCTGAGCAAGAGCGAGTTCTTCGACTGAAATGAAACATTATTTAATAACCATCTTATTAGATACAATAAAATTAATACCTAGATTCCTTGCTGACTGGCAGCCAATGGCTGGAGCAGGCACCACAGAAGATCAGTCCGCAATGTCTGCAGTGGTGTTTCCTGACGAGAAGAGAAAATTGTACTCTGCAGGAGGAGCAATGCTGCGCCAAGCTGTCGTGTTGCCACAGTCGGTCTCGGTTCGCTTGCTTCAGCTGGTAGCACTCTTTGAAAAGTTTCTCCTTTTGCCTGAATAAAATACATGAAATTTCTCTCACTTGAATGAAATTTGGAATTTACTTGACTAAATTCATGACATGCTCTTGAAGGTTTTTGATGTCGGATTGCAGTTGAACCATTTCCTCGCCTTGAGCAGAAAGCAGGGCATCCTTAGCAAGCAATTTGGCTCCGAGTTGGTTTTCAGTCTCACTCAACTGTTAGAAAAGCACTTAAGTATTTGAGGTGAAGAGTTAAAATAATTGAGTACCTCCTGAACCTGTTGGATTAAATCGACGCATTCCTTTGAAGTCGTGGCAAGAGTCTCCTTAAGATCTTCCCTGCCTGTCGCCTCGTCCTCCAAACTCTTTTCCAGCCTCTTCAGTTCCTTTTTTGTCTGAGCAATCGTTTCACTTTGACAGTTGAAGTCTTCCAACAGCTTAGCCAGTTCAGCCTCTTTCGCTTCCTTCGCAGCTTGCTCCGCCAGCAGTTTCTCAGCCACTTCGTCTTTTTCTTTTGTGACCTGTAAAGAAAATTTTTAATTGAAATTGTACAAATAATTTTAAATTTTCAGTTAATTAGTTAAATCACACTAACAATCAAAAGTCACAGGAAACAACAACAAAAAAACCATCAATCCGTTAGCTCTGTTAATTGACGAGGTCATGCGCACGCACATGTACCTTCGGGGTTTGGTCTTCGGAGCGAGCAGGGCTGAGTTTGAGCCTCAAACTGCTCTTCCTGCTGGCACAAGTGCTTTCTGCCTGCAGATAGGCAGGGGAAGGTGATTTGCTGTCGTCAGCATTGCTGGCTGCTAATTTCGCCGCTTCTCTCCTTTCGCGCCTCTGCAGTCTGCGAGCCTCGATCGATTCTTCGGTCTCGGCGTCAAAAAACTGGTCCTCCTCTTTTGGCTCCTTGGGCTCTAATTTAGCAGCCTCTCTCCTTTCCTTCCTCTGCAGCCGACGCGTCTCCCTGTCCTCGTCTGTGTCAGGTCCGTACTGCTCGTGCAATTCCTCTAGCCGGTTCGAAATAGCCACACTCATGTTGGACGTCCGCACCACATTTTTGAACAACTGACTCGCTTGCTCCTCCATCCTCGTCAACCTGGCGTCCCTGGCGTCGAGCATCTCCTCAAAATCGGTTCTCGGCGCCTCTGCCTGTTCGTTTTTCAAATTGTCCTGCTCTTCTTGAGTCTGGACTGATTCCGAAGGCGCGCGGGGAGTGAAAATTCCAACCGACTTGACACTTGAAGCATTTTCATTTTCGTCACTGATGGTTGACTCGGTGAAATTTGAGCTGCCGGGTCGAGAGGTTTCCTCGGGTGTCACAACGGACTCGGACGACCTTTCGCTGCCGGTGATTCCTCCGCTGTTTTCCTCGCCTTCAGAGGTGGATCCGCTGTCGTCACCCCTGTCGTCGGAAAAGCCACTTTCCCCTGAATTCATTTCCAGTGAGTCGTCGGGCACCAGGGGTCGGTTGCGGCGCCTCGAGACAAATTCGTTTTTCAGCTCCTGCCAGGTCTCCTCCGACTCTCTCGTCTTGTTTCTGGCCTTTTTCCAAATATCGTTGCAGTGCTGCAGTTCTTCTTTCAGCTCGTTGACGATTTTCCTCTTTTGCTGGATGTCGTACCTGAGGATGGCCTCTGAAGATCGCAGCTGCGAGTGCTGAGTTCTCATTTTATTCACAACGCCCCAGGTCTTTTTCAGCTCAAGCAGAACAAGAGACAAACGCCTCTCCTGCTGGTGAAGCTTTGACTCCAGGTGGCCGTTCAAATTCCTCAGCTGGCCAAGTTCCCTTTCCAGCGATTTCTTTTCCAGGATAAGATCCTTCAGCCTGAGGAAGGTCTGACTCACACTGATTACGTTTTGAGGGCCGGTGGGGGTGTTTATGCTCTTGTAGCAGCCCTCGGAGCCGCTCACAGGAGGCTGCGGACCTTCAGGGTTGTTTTCCAGGATGTCCGACAAAGCGCCCCACACCTTGGAGTGGTTGGTGCTGTTGTCAGAGTCGTCAGTCACAGCCTCCTGAAGCGATTTGATTTTCTCGGCGTCAACGTCCGATTTGCCCAGCTCGGCAAAAAGGTTGTTGATCATGGCGAGTTGGGTGGTGAGAGATTTGCACTCCTCGGAGGAAGCTACAATTTTATCCTGCAACTCCAACACTTCCTGTTCCTTCTTTGCAAAAGACTCCTTCATCCTCTCGTACTGCTCATCCAAACATTTGTATCTCTTGCTCATCAGCTCGATTTGCCTGTCTCGATCCTCACCAGCTTCTTTCAAAGCTTCGTTCTCCAGGGTCATGATTTCTATCCTTTGCGCGTAAATAGTTTTGAGGGCCCTGATGTTTTCCAACTGGCTCTCGTATTCCTTCTTCAGGTCGGTGTTGGCCATCGACTCCGGTTTGAAGGCGCTGCTGAGGACTGTGTTCTTCTCCCGCTCTGCTTCCAGCATGTCCTCAAGGTTCTGCACCTTTCGCTGCAGCTGCGCCACCTCCGTGTCTCGCATGCCCAGCATTTGTTTGCCGATCGAGACAACGTCTTTGAGAGCAGTGACTTGTTCTGTTAGTTTTTGGACGTACAGCTCATTTGTCGAGTACTTGTCACGTGAGCCTGCCATAGTCGTGCTAGCCTAATAACCGGCAGAGTAAATGTCAAGAGTTAAAAATAATAAACCCAATTTTGCTTCACCAAGAGAGAAGAACAAAAGAAATATTCTAAAATGGTAAAATAGGCCAAGTTTGGCAGATTTATTGTCTGCTACTTAATAAATTTTACCTTTGTGAGATCATCTCGGAGCTGACCGTTTTCCTTCAAGAGGTTGTCGACACACTTTTGCAAACTTCCCATCTCCCACTTGGCCTGCTGCACTTTCTGCTCCAATTCAGCTGCCCACCTTGTTTCCTCAGTCCTGCGCATAATAAATTAAGTACGGCCGGTATAAATTTAGCTGTGAATTAACGCACCTCAATTTTTCAACCACTCTTTCGTAATCCTCGCCGACTTCTGCCAGTTTTTTCTTGAGTTGTTCCGTGTCGTCCAGCTGCTCTCGGTAATTCTTGCTCCGCGCCTCACTCGACTCCAGCGACGCCTTGACAAACTCAAACTCCTCCAGCTGCTTGGTCATTTTGCTGCACTCCACCTCCATGCTGCTCATGTGCGTTTTAAGCGTATTGTTTTCCGACTGCGTCTCCAAAAGTTTCATTTTCAGTTCGTGCAGTTCTGTGTCTTGATCTGCTGCCGACTCGGTGTGTGATTTGATTGTTTCTCTCGTGGTCTTTTCATTTTCCTGCAACTGCTTCTGCAGCCGCTGGCACTCTTCTTCATAAAATATCAATTTTTCGTTCAAATGTTTCAGCTCGAACGTTTGCGATTTGAGACTCTCGATTTCTTTTTCACAATTTACTTTGTCGAGGACGGCGCCGTCCTTCTCCAGGCGCAATTTTGAAACTTCTTCCTGCAGCTGAAGGTTGCCGTCGCTAAGTGATTTGATTTCAGTCTCATACTTGCTGATTAAGCTCTTCACTTCTTCTCTGTGCTCAAAAACTAGTTGCCTAACTTCATCTGTGGGTGACAAAGTCTGAAAAAATATTGCAAAAATTAATTTAATATTTAAAAAATGTCTTTAATCCGCGTTAATTAAATCAAATTTTTATTCATTTTAGAAATTTAATTGTGCCCCTGTGGAGCGCGCGCGGCGTGTTGCTGGCCGAAAGCAACTTTCTGGCGCACTTCCATCACATTCGGTCGCAGCTTTTGAGTCAACAAGCAATGGAACGTGCACCGTTTTGTACTATTTACATACACACATGTGGCACAGGATAAACACCAAAGGCTAAATTTACATCCCTGGAGGATCGTTTTGCTCTCAGAGCAATATAGAAATTATGAAACTGGAGATAAATTCACGCTGCTCAAGTACAAGGGCTGCATTATTTTTTACCCGGCAAGAGTTTTCTATTCTTGGACGCACTCCTCTCTGACGCTCTCGCGAGTTAATTAATAATCAAAGTTTGCCAAAGTGTTGGCTGGCAAAGAGAGTAACATTTGCTACTATTGTCCTATCAAACTTTACAAACAGCACTTTGTTTGCGAGTCTATTTTGGCGAATGATGCAGAAAAGCACCTGGTGGATCACATTTCGCGCGAAAACACGCATTCAAAAATTCTAGTGTTTTCCTCAAGGAAAAAAGAGAGACAATAATTAGCAGCTTATTTATAAACAAAAAACAAAGGGAGAGCAAAAGATGTGCGCATTTGAGGCAACTGCGCAATGCTTTTGATGTGAGAGCCATTTGTGCGCAAAAAATTGGCCAACATTCAAATTTTAGTTCCGCTTTACTAAGAAGAGTGGTTGGATTTTGGATTACATTTTTTTGACGCATTTTCGTAAATAATTTCCCTGATATTTTTAATTAAAAAATAACCGCTTCAATTTCTAATTGCAGTACATTTTAAAATTGACTTCAGTAATTTTTTTTAAATATCTTTTATTGGTAATGTCAAATTAAGTCTTCAAAATAGTAAAAACCACTATATATTACGGGACGACAATTGAAAATTTAAACAATAATTTTTGCCCAGACTAGATTTGACTAATACCAATAAGAAGACCTGCATAAAATGAGATTGTCTACTTGTCCACCAAGTTTCCAATTTCAAATTAAAATGGGTGAAATGAACATTGGATTACATAATAGAAATTGTAGTAAATTTATCAATTATAATTTTTTAACTTACAGTAGGAGTATTGTTTCTGTTATTCTGCCGTGAATCCTCAGGTAAACTCTCCATGGCCCCCATGCTTCCTGGGGGTGGGCTGCTCGGATCCTGAAATCAGAGTATTTCGGTTGAAATTTAAAATCAAAGAACCCAGAAACCATAAAATTAACCAAACGTGTCTGCCAAGAATCCGACAATTCGAACTCACCATTTTCAAAAGCCTTTTGCCACAGCTCGGTTTTAAATTCCTCAACGTGAATCTGAACGATCTGTTCTCTGCGATTTCGGGATACAAACTGGCGTCCGCGTGCAAATGCGTGTGTCTACTTGGCCACCGTCCGAGAGGGGAAGTTTTCAAGAGGATAAGACGTAATACCCGACGCACCAGGACTTTTCGCGGAGGGGTGCGTTTCTCTCTGGCTGCGCTTTATCTTAATTATGAAGGTTAACGACTACCTAATGAAGAAAACATTGACTTTAGCGCAGAGAGTGCAGCGCGTTTGACAACAGCAGTAAAATCGTCCTACCCCTTCACCGAGATGGATTCTTGGCACACGTTTGGCGCCCCCATTGATTGCAATCGCGGTGTAAAAAATAATTGGCAAGCACTAATTCGAGGTTGGGAAATGGAACAACTTTTATAAAACTATAATCCTCATAAATACTTACGAGGGAAAAGCTGCTGGAGTACAAACTGGCGGAACTCGTGCTCCGACTCAGCGGTTTCCAGCTCAGGTTTCTCGACGGAGAGCCAAAATTGCGTCTGAAACGAAAATTAAGAGTCGGAGTTATTAATTGCAACTAAAGTTACAAATAATTAGACATTTTAATGCCACTTTTATAAATAATTGATTCTGGTTTGTTTGCTTGTGCTTAATTATATATAAACGCATATTGGGAAGAAAACTGGAGTGAAACAGTTTCATAAAAAATTAAAAATATTATTGGCATGAAAAATAAAGAAAGGGGGGAAATTTGAAGCCCTAGATGTATGCTTTGCTCTAACACTAAATTAGCGTTGCGAAAATGGTGGAAACTAACTACAATTGAAATTCTTGTATAAGTCAAGTATCTGAATTGCTTATGTACATCAAATATAGATCTTTAAAAGTTTTTTTTTGCGCATTATTATAATTTTTTTTTATTAACTTTAATAAGACAGTGAATTTAAAGCAATTAAAAAAAAAATAAGTTAACCGATTCGTTGAATTTAACAATTTGTATTAGTTTTCAAGCTAAATAAACTTTCATTGAACCAAACCAAAATTTTATTTAATTTCTCAAACTTTTAACAAGTTTGAAAATTCAACGAATTTTACAATTAAAACTTTGTTAAATTGCCTTAACTTTTATTAAGGTAAACAATTTATTGACCTTAGAGTTAATATTTTATTAAATTGCTCAAACTCTTATTACGTTTAAAAATTTATTTAATTTTTCAAAAATTTATTTATTCTCCATTCAGATACAATATGAAAACAACATCTTGCATACATTATTAAAATTTATATAAAATAGAGTTTTACAGTAAAATTTTTATTAAATTGCTCAAGTCTTTTAACAAATCCAAAGCAGTTTATCCGCAAGGTCAAATTGCAGCTGCTTATTCACCCATTTCTTCAAAGGACTTTTTCTGACGAAACAAAAGAGAGCAGACATTGCTAATCACTCGTTTGAAATTAAGAAAATCTCTCGTCTGCACTTCATCTCTGCGCGTTTGTTTCTTTCGAAAATAAGGACGACGCAGACTGCCGGGCAATAATACTGCGTGGTCGAAGACCTCGTGATCGCCTCTCTATCTCTTTCTCTCGGAATAAACCCCAGCTGTGCACTCGCCGCAGGAAGCAGAGAAGATACGCATTTGGACCAAAAATCGCTCCGTCGTTTGGAGACGCGACTCGCGAGATCTGCGCGAAATAAATAAATCGCGTGCCACTCGCGGACACACCGCAAATCCATCTTCAATTCGCTCAAGGGCGGGTGCTGAAGGACATTCATCGCGCACGTTTTAACCCTTTCGAGTAATTAACCGCGACACAAATCACACGCGAGATTAGCGCATACCGGCTAATTGACTTCAGCCGTCACTTTAAGTAGACGTTTAAAATTGTTGAAAACCAACAATAAAAAGCATTTAAATCTTTAAATTAGCAGCAACAATAGACTTAATTAGCTGTGCGGAATACAAACGTTTTTAATTAATTGTGAAGGGAAACTGCTACTAATTAAAATTCCAAGGTGCTTATAGTGAAATTTAGTAAAAGGGGAAAAAATTTGATGTAATTGTCTTAAAATTATTAAAAAAATTACTCAATTTAAAAATTGCACTTGTTTGGTTTCATACAGTTTCATAATAAAAATACCTTGGAAGGCCTAGAGTTTTGCAATGTACGTTTTCATTTCCTCAATACTTAATACATCTTTTTTATGATATGAAACAATTTATAAAATTTTAATAACAAGAAAAATATTAATGTGAATTATCAATAAAATTTGAATAAAAAATTCAATGAATATCAATTATTTTAATCAATGCAATTGCTCCAAATTATAACATTTTTAACTCTTTTGGTAGGTTTCATAGAATGTAAGATAAAATCATTAGGCTAAGCTACAAAAATATTTCTAAAATATCTTCTTTTTTCCCCCAAGTTTTTCTTCCTGAGAAATTTGTAGATTTTTATAATTTTCTGATTCCTTCATCATGAGGTAGAGTTGAAGACCAAGATTGAAAATTGAAACTGGCAGAAACGTCGGTTTTTTAGTGATTGACAATTTTCTACAATCAGGAAAATCCCACATTCACGATTAAATGAATAAAATACGTCTATTTTAGTTTTAAATTTAAAAATTTGAAATTAAATTTCAAAACGTGGTGAAATCAAGCAGTTTTTGTTTCATTAACGCAGGCGCAGGTTATTTGGCGGTGCTTGAATCAGCCAGTTTAGTCACCTTGTTATTTCAGTTGACCGAAACGGTCACCCTAACCGACCCTAACAAACTCCACGCGCGAAACGACTCAACTCATCTGATATTTACATAAATCCAGATCTTAAAACACAGTAAATAAACTCGTCTGCTTGAAATTACAGAAATTTCAAAGAAAGGCGATTAAACAAAATTGGATCAGTGGGGCGAAGACAAAGCAGGACTTTGAAAACACAAAAGGGGAGGAAGTGGGTCGCTTGAATTACTTAATTCGGAAGAGGCTAAAAGAGCCAAGCGCGCAAATCTCAGGACAAATAAATAGTTCGCGCCGCGCGGGGCCAGAATTAAAATGATTCCCTCTGTGAAAACTCACTTTGGTATGAAAAGAGCAGCGGCGCGGCGGTCAGAGCTGTTGCAAAACGCGAAAGGGTTTTCCCGGCGACTGGCGCATTCGCGGCCGATGGAGCTTGGCCCAGAGTTGTGGTGCCGCCTCGGCCGCGGCTAACCCCGTGGAGCGACGCGCGAGTGGCCGCCGCTATTTCGGGGCCGCTGCCCAACGAGACGCGCCACCGCGACCGCCTCTACTCTGGCCTAAAAATAACCAGGCCCTTTGGATTATATATATTGTCCTGCCGCCGGTGAGCCGCAGAGTCTCAGCTTCTCGTTCGGAGAAATAATTAGTTATAGGAAAGTGGTGTTGTGACGTCATTGGCCACGCTCAGGACTTGACGTGCAATTTCAAGAGTTGACAAAAGTTGACGCCAGCCTTTGACAATGAGTAATCGACGATTTGGGACGCTCGAATTTGCATAGCAGAATTTTTTTAAATGAAACTATGGAAATCTTTACTTGATTAATTGATTGCGATGCATTTTTAATTTATTTTTTCTAAATTGATATTTAATTTTAATGAAATTTTTATTTCTTTTTCTGGAACTTACAATTAGCAAATTAGAAAATAATACAGGCATTTTTTAAAGAATATAAAAAGTTAAATAATTATCTTTTATAAACGCCATTTTTATTTAATATTTAACGAGATTTTCTCCCAGGTTGATAAGATTGGTTCTTGTGTTGATTTTAAAAAATAAATAAATAAAAATATAAAAAATAACCTTCCTCTAATTTAACTTACGAAAATTTCAAAAAGAAGTTGCTAAATAAAATTGCACGATTTCCTGCTCTTCAACCAAGAAAATTTTATATTGCAGCAAATGAGATGTTTTTTAATCAATTATGAATTCAAGCGTTTCATATAAATAGATTATTAATAGTTCCCAAAAAATTTCAGGCTGTTTAACGAGGAAAATCTAGAAGTATCAATTACTTCTAGAATTGGCTATAGCGAGCATTTTTTGGCACTTGGCAACAAGCAGTGCCAAGGAAAAGCTTTCAAGATGAGAGATCACGGCTGTGAAACCAACTTGAAAGCGACGACTCAAGGTCGATATGAGAACCACTTCATAGCTCATTTTGCAAATTTAGATGAATCGCCGGGAAAGCAAATTGCGCCAAATTATAAACCTCTTCAATCACTTTGAGAAACACAAGCGTTGCCGTAAAATATTGAACATATAAATTTGTAGAAAAAAATTCAAGGGATTTTCCTCACCTAAACGATGGCCACTCAGCGTCCAAGTCGTGACCTCCAGGGGCAAGGTCGAAGCTGACGTCGGCCAAAGCATAAGTGGCAGAAACTAATTCTTGGGCCAAGTTTTCATCTCTCATCGAAGCCGACTCTTGATACCAGGTTGAAAGAATTTCTGGGGTCATCAGGCTCTGCTGAATGGCGTCGGCCAGACAACCATGAGCCAGGCAGTACCTGAGGAAGGCTCGACCTCGACCAAGACTTGTACGCACCTTTAAATACAATATTTTTATAGAATTTATTTTATTTAATTTAGTGCAAACCTCTGGATTGTAGGAGGCATAACGAATCGCAGAATCAACACCGCCTTTGGTAGAGACGAGGGATGATCGGAAAAAATCCCAGTACGAAGACTTCTTGCGCCCGAATAAGCTGATTTTTTCTACAACAATCATGAAATTAAAGCAATTTAAAAATATATCAATCAAATTATTACCGATATATCCGAGAAGTAGAAATTGCTCGAGTTTCACACAAAGTCTTTGACAAATTTGGCTGTCATCGTCGATAGGAATTGCAGAATTTGAAAATTCAGACACCAAGTCTTCGATGTATTCTGCAAAATTTTTAAAATTAATTTATTTTAAATTAAATAGTTGTCTCATTTTGTTTTTTAATCCCATATAGGATAATTTCATAATTTGTTGATCGATGCTGGAGAAAGTCCTGTTCATAAAAAGTTCTTAAAAAAGATCGCACCTTTTATGTCAGAAATGAGTTTTTCAGAGTTGACACTCGTGGAAAGAGTAACAGGAGAGGTCATCGTTAAATTCGCGAATGGTCACATCGGTATAAATTGAGAACAAATTCAACAGACACGATAATATAATTCAAAAGAATTCCAGCAAATCTGCTTTCTCGTCATTTTTCCAAACTTGGAGCGACTATTTACATCAACAAAAGCACCGTTGCCAGATCACTTTTCTCTACTGGGCTGGCGAGATTTGGCAACTTTTTAAACTCCTCCTCGCCGCGCCGCTTTTCCCGCCAGATTCACCGCAACAGGCTGTTAACAATATTAAAACAATTTTACGGACCTTGTTTTTTACTTTTCGGCCCGTTGAAGTCATTTGCCAAGTCATTTGCCTGCGATGGATGTTGCTGAAATCCAAGCAGGACCCTTGAGGGTCAAGGACACCGTCGGGTCGAGGGTTCAGGAGCTGTTCCAGGACTTTTTGAAAGAGTAAGAAATTGAGCCTTTAAACTGCCCTTTAAAAGTTAATACATACATAATTCGTCCAGTTTTTAACCGAAATCTCGTCAAATTCTACATTCTCCTTACATTTTTTCAATGTTTATATGTATACAAAAAATGATATTTGTTTTTATTTTAATTTATTCATTTATTGTTATTATACATTTTTTTTTTAATATTTTCATGCTTTCTGTTTTCTCAGATTTCTTAAATATTTTATATTCGCTTCAGGTTTAAAGAAGATGGTGTTCTTAAGTACCTCGAGCCAGCCAAGGAGCTCAAGAACATGGAGAAGTCGACCCTGGAGGTCAACTTCGAGGACGTGGACGCGTTCAACCAGACCCTGGCCACCACCATCTCCGAGGAGTACTACCGGGTGTACCCTTACCTTTGTCTCGCCGTGACGCATTTCGCGCAGGACCACGCAGAAGTGGACACGTCGGCCAAAGAGTTGTATGTCTCCTTCGTCGGCGTCACCACCCGCTTCAAGCTCCGCGAATTGTCCACCGCCAAAATTGGCTCCCTCCTGAAGCTCACCGGACAGGTTGTGCGCACCCACCCCATCCACCCTGAGCTTGTCCTCGGAACTTTTGTGTGCATGGAGTGCCAGACAGTCATTAAAAATGTGGAGCAGCAGTTTAAAGTAAATTTAAATTTACATTCAATCAAAAAATGATAATGATAATTTCTATTCAACACTTTAGTACACAATCCCGACCATCTGCAGAAACCCCGTATGCAACAATAGGCGCAAATTTTTGCTGGAAATCGAAAAGTCCAAGTTTGTCGACTTCCAAAAGGTCCGAATTCAGGAAATTCAGGCGGAACTTCCCCGTGGTTGCATCCCCAGAAGGTTTGTTTCTAAGATCTATTTAATAATTTTTGCAAATTAAAAATAATTTTACAGTATCGATGTTGTCCTCCGAGCAGAGACTGTTGAAACGGTGCAGCCAGGTGACCGAGTTGACTTCACCGGCAGCTTGATTGTGGTTCCTGATGTTGGTGCCATGGCCCTGCCAGGAATCAGAGCAGAGCCTCCCAAGGGTCACAAGGAGGGCTCTGATGCCGACGCTGGAATCAAAGGCCTCAAGTCTCTGGGTGTGCGAGAACTCAACTACAAAATGTGCTTCCTGGCCTGCAGTGTTGAGCAGACAAAACCTCTGGTCAGAATTATTAACTTATTTTAAAGATTCGTACATATTATTATTTTTGTTAATAGTTTGGAGGAACTGAAATGCAGCTGAACGAAATTACTCCTGAATTGATGAAGAAGTCGATGACTGATGCTGATTGGAATAAAATCTTTGAGATGAGTCGAGACAAGAATTTGTATCAGAATCTGATCAACAGCCTTTTCCCGTCCATCCACGGAAATGATGAAGTCAAGAAAGGTATTATTAATTATTCATCAATCCCCTTAATCTAAACAATATTTTACAGGAGTACTTTTGATGCTTTTTGGAGGCGTCCCGAAGCACACCCATGAAGGAACAAATTTGCGTGGAGACATCAATATTTGCATTGTTGGTGATCCTAGTACTGCCAAATCTCAGCTCTTGAAACAAGTAATTTTATTCTTAATACAAAATCAACTATACTGAAAATAATAATTGCATTCTCTAGGTTTCGGATTTTACTCCCCGTGCAATTTACACATCCGGCAAGGGCTCCAGCGCTGCTGGTTTGACAGCAGCTGTGGTCAAGGACGAGGAATCTTTTGACTTTGTTATCGAAGCCGGTGCCCTGATGTTGGCGGACAATGGTATCTGCTGCATTGACGAGTTTGACAAAATGGATCTGAAAGACCAGGTTGCTATTCACGAAGCCATGGAACAGCAAACCATTTCTATCGCAAAGGTAAACAATGGTGAAAATATAAATTTCATAATTTTTTTTATAATAACAAATTAAAAAGTGACATCGTTATGCGTTGAGAGTTTAATATTTCAGTTAATTTTTCCAATAAATCATATTAAATCTTTGATCCGTTTTAAAATTATTAAGTAAATTTTTATAGGCTGGTGTTAGGGCAACTCTGAATGCCAGAACATCAATCTTGGCAGCTGCGAATCCGGTCGGAGGCAGATATGACCGGTCCAAGCCCCTGCAGCAGAACATCATGATGACCGCCCCTATCATGTCTCGATTTGACTTGTTCTTCATCATTGTTGATGAAATGAGTGAGGTTTGTATAACAAATTTATTTACTTTGATTAGTTACTGAATTTCTTTATAAATTTAGGTGACGGATTATGCCATTGCGAGGAAAATTATGGATTTGCACCGTCATCTGGACAAAGCCTACGAAACTGCTTACACGCAGGCCGACGTACTCAAGTACATCATGTTCGGCAAGCAGTTCAAACCCGTCCTGACTCCCGAGGCTGGAGAGCTGCTTGTCAAGCACTACACCCAGCTGAGGCAGAGAGAAGGTCCGAATGCTGCAAAGTCCATGTACAGAATTACCGTCCGACAGCTGGAGAGCATGATTCGTCTGTCCGAGGCGCAGGCAAAGATGGAGTGCACAGAAACAGTGAGTTCAAAGTCACTTTTTATAATGGTGTTAAATTTAATTATGTTTCTTGATTAGATTTTGCCTCGGCATGTGACCGAATCGTTCCGTCTGATGAACAAGAGCATCATTCGAGTAGAGCAGCCAGACGTCAATTTTGACGAGGAAGAAGAGGAAATGGAAGTCGATCAACCTGCTGCGGACACTCCTCAAGAATCAGAGGAAGCAGCGCCGGCCCCTGCTGCGCCCAAGCAGAAACACACAATGACTTACGACGAGTATAAGAAAATTTCCAACATGATTGTCGTCTACATGAGAGATGAGGAGACCAAAGCTGATGGTAATATTTTTCAAAGAATCATTGAAACCAAAGTCTAAAATAATTTTATTATAGAAGAGGCCACGGAAGGTCTGAAGAGGAGTGATGTTATCAACTGGTACCTAGATCGAATTGCAGATGAGATTGAAGACGAGGAGGACCTTTTGAATAAGAAATTCACCGTGGAAAAAGTTGTAGACCGCCTCACTTATCACGTAAGATTTATTGATAATTCATTTAAAAATTTTAATTATTGATTTTGCTCAGGATCAAATTCTTATTCCTTTGACACCAGGAGAAATGGGAGACAAGGCACATCCTGCCAACGATCCTCTTTTGGTTGTCCATCCAAATTACATAATCGAATAAACTATGAATTTCTTAATTTATCAGCCAAATGTATTTTTACAAGCAACATTCAAACAATAAACAAAACTCATAATTGAAATTTTTATAATGAATCGTTATTTAAAAAATTTGCTTAATTTTTGTGCGTTTCAAGTGCAGAATGCTTTTATTTAAACTGTTTATAAAAAAAGACGCTCACAAAAAAATATCACTGGCCTTCACGAAATTTTAACATCTCGGAATCACTTCGGTCTATCACAAAAAAATTACTCGTCTAATTCATATTCGTATTTCTTCCTGAGTCTTCCATCAGGGTCGTATTTTTCCACAAGCTCTTTCCACCATTCAGGTCTGTGCTGTAGAAGGTAGAGGAGAACTTTTCCAGCCTGGACCTTCTGCCTCTCTGTGCAGCGAGAGCAGTCGGATTTCAGAGCCTCTGGTATAATTTCTGCAAAAAATAATTTAAAACGATCTTAAAAAAATATTTCCTAACTTTTGTTTATCATATAACGCGAGAACCTTTAAATTATCTTTATAAAGACATGAGATCTAATCGCTCATAAACAAGTGAGAATGAATCCCAGACAAATGTGTTTAATGGGCTCGCATTAAGATAATTTATTTCAAATCCTTGAGAGTGGCCTACTGAGAAAACGCATAATTATGTATGAAGCTCCCTTGACTGAACGCATTTGTTTCTGCGCCTTGTGTGCATAATACATTTATTTTGTTACGCCACTTTGGCGCACACAATTAGCAAGTTGCAATAAATACGCGCGTTAAGTGTTTGTTTTCCATTGAAAACTCTTTGCCGTAAACACCAGTCTGGCTCCTTTAATTCGTCACCAATGACCCTAGCAGAATTTTGCGTGGGAATAAAAATTAATCCTTAATTTTAAAAGCACCACCAGTCCCTTGATTATTTTTTTCTCTTGTTAAAGCGCACTGGCGCGAAATATGTAATGATTGAGAAAAGTTCATCATCTCGACCTTGTCTGGCGCGCTGAATTGAAAATCTTGGCTTCAACTTTTGCAAGCATTAATATCTCTCTTTCACAATTTTAGGTTAAGATTAGCAAAAGTGCAAGGACTGAATGTGTTTTTCCAGTCAATTTACAAAATTTCAACCGCAGTTACTTTCTTACTTTTGAGTTCGGCGCCTTCGCTGGTGCACGGCCCGCGACCCATGATGCACCAGTGGAAGTTCTTCATCAGCCTTGGACTGCTGAGCACATTCTCGATGGCCACGTGGTCGTACCTGTTGGTGTACATCGAACTGCTGTCCGTGGTTTTCTTCATTGGCGCCTCCGTGGTCGTGGTTGTGGTTGTCAACGCCTCGAGTCGGAGGAACAGAGCGTCGCCGAATTTGAAGCTCGTCAGGACTCGCGGCGTGGTCGTTTTGATCACCCTCGTCGTCCTGTCCAAATTCGTCCGGGCGCAGCATTCAATAAAAATTAACTGGGGACACACAAAAAACAAATTTTACCATTAATCAATTGTTAATATAAAATTTATTACAATTTTTAATTATTACCGTTTTGGAGTTTATAACAAATTTGGGAAACATTTTAACTAATTCTAACGAGATTTTATATTGATTTATTTTCTGTATACAAGGATTTAGCTACTACTTGTAAATTTAAAGGATCAATATGGAAAAATAATTTTCAAATTTTACTTATTCCATTATTATGCGATCTATATAAATTATAAATAACATATTGTAATAATTTTTTTTTTTTTTTTTACTTTTTCATTATAAAATATTGCAACATGATATCAGAAAATAAAAGTTGTTAATTTGTAAATAAATTTTAATAAGAAAAATAGTGTTTATAAAAATCATAAATAAATTTCAAGTTTTATAAGTAAAAAAAAATTATTATTAATTAAATAAATACATATTAGAATTTTTACACCTGATTTAAATTTTAAGCATTTAACATAAAATCTAAGTTAATTTTTTTATTTAAGATCATAGCCACCGTTATTGAACAATATTGGGCCGCGCGCACTCTTAATCTAAATGCTCTTGATGTATTTAACTTTCAGGTATGTCGGTCTGACAATAAGTTTTACTGCTGAACCTGAACCTGAATTAAAATTATAAACGATCAGATACGCACATATATGTATGTACAGAGCAGGAACAGAGTTTAAATATTATAGCTAGAATGAAGATTCAAGAAGTGAAACAGCCACAAAAGAAGATTTTTGAGGGTTTTATATGTTTTTATTTAATCATTTTATTCCTTGTCTAAAGAAAGATAATTGTTCAGTCGCCAAGTCAGTAAAAACACAATCCTCAACATCATTTTCACTTTTTCAGTGGGTTATATAGCATCACAGTTATTAAATTTTTCTTCTAAAAACTTCACTAAAAAAGTGTTTATTTTTCATAAATGATTTATTCTGGGTTTTTTTTCGAATTTCTTTTCTCTTATTCTAATTTATTCCTCTGTTAAATATTTCTGTAATAAATTATATCTAAACAACCTAATAAATTGTTGATAAAACCGGCTTTCCTCATTTTGTTGAGGAAAAGAGCGGAAAAAGATAAGGGCACTTTGCCAATTTGTGTTGATTTCGCAGAAACCCTGAGAATAAGAACAACAATAAAATCTTGTACTGGTCACGAGATGAGCGTTACAACCAGACTACGTGTCCAGTCGAGTGTGTCCATTTAAATCTTTAAATGTCACACGTGTGCAACGAAATGACCAGGTTAGTTTGCGAAAACCAGTTCGTTTGACGACCCAGACGCTCTACGACCTTGAATGAATAGTCTTTTGAATTTATTGAACCGAGGAAAAGTACTGCAGACTGGGATTTGCAATAAGCACGCGGTCTTTTCATATTATATTATCGCTGATCGCTTTTTCCCTGAAGTTTAGATCAAATGATTTAGTTTTATGACTCACTAATTAAGTCGTTATGCAAATGAGAACAATTAACCAACCAGAGAAGTGATACAAAAAATTCGCGATTGACCAAACACAAATTTCGTAACGTTTAATTGCTTTTAATTTAAACAGAGAACCTTTCAATAAACTCAATTAAAAAAATATTTCCACTTGTTCAAACATAATTATGAGTCATATTTTAAATCGCCCCCAAATTTTTCCAGGAAACCTTTTTTCATGAATTAAGGAAAAAAATAAATGGAGGGTTTTCCTGGTAATTATTTACTAACTAGTTACGCATCTGGCTTCTGACAAATGTCAAGGTCTGAAAGTGTGTTTAGACAAAAAATAATAATAATAATAACTTGCTGATTTTCAAAAAAATATTTTGTTTCAGTAAGGATGAAATTTATTTAGTTTACCTGATTGAAATATACCATATGGGCGATAAATTGAAAAAATTATATTTTAATTATATTTAAATATTTTTTTTTTCAAACAAGTTAGATAAAAGGAGTTTGAAATTAATTAAAGCAGCCGGCGAAAGGGTTGATATTGTAGAAGGGGTGTAAATTGGGGGTTACCTGTTGGAGAGCGGCGATCGCCGCGAGGATGAAGCCCAAAGGTCTTAGTGCCATGGCGGCAAGCTCCGATGTAAAGACGCATCCCGGTGCTAGTCCAAGTGTCGGGCGAAAATTCTCACAGGTGCCTTCATACGCTTGGCTGGTTCACCAATTAACGCCGAGGCCACCTCAAATTGGCCGACCTCACCATGCAATATTCATGCAGGTGTGCGCGCAAAGATGCGTCGTTGAGTCTTTTTTTTTATTTGTTGTTTTTCATTTAAGATGGGCAAAAACCCGTGATTTGCCAGCCACTCATCTTGAGATATGTTGTCTCGTTTTTTTTTGCGTCTTATGATTATTTTATAACAAACAATTCCCGGAAGCTCTCTTGCTTACTTTTTTACAATTCAATCATATATTAGGTAATTCATGATTTCATTGTTCATTTATTTGGGGGGTCTATACTATAATTAATCAACCAGTAATTCTGTAGATTGAACAAGGTCAAATTAATACAACTATTTTTTATTCCACAAAAAAATTGAAGAGCTCCGCCAATAAAAAAGGTAATAATTTTAATTGATAATTATTAATTTTTACTGGAACTTTTGAGATAGTATACGTTCTAAAAAAAAAGACTGCGTTCGTTATTTAACTGGAAGTTGCGTTCCATTAAACGTTCTGTGAATAATATGAATAATGCGCGCGGATTCTTTTAATTGCATTATGAAAAATTATGAGGTTCAAAATAGATCATTTTTTTTTTTTAGAAAGTGGCTGGAAAAAACATTAATAAAAATAAACCACTCAGCGTCTCTTCCACACTTCTTTAATTAAGCTTTTTTGTCAACTTTTAAAAGTATGTAAGCTACAAAGGGGGGGGGGGGGGGAAACCGCGGTCCATAACATGAAAAATTCAACTGATGGTTTATTTTTATTGTTTCAAAAGTCGCATATGAATAAAAATAGATCCATGTCTGTCGTCTGGCGAAAAATTAAGTTGTTATCGTTGCAGGTTCACAATCAAGCTTGGACAATCAGACACATAATTGGGTTCCTCATTGGCCTTGCTCGCAATTCCGAAACGCCAAATTTAAAAAAGTCATTTTGGTTGCAATTATGAGTACAACATACAATTTTCAAAAAAAAAAATTTTATTTGACCTTAGTATATGAGACAAAATCCAAAATTTTCCATTAACCTGGTGCTTACCAGATTGTAATTATTTTCTCATACTCTTCTCTTAATGTGGGTTTGTTGCCAGGTCCACAATTATTCTCTTTACACAAAAATTCATTTATAATTTAAAATAAATTTAATGATAAGTAAAAAAATTGTTTAGATGATAAAATTTCTTGATGACGGAACACATTTTTTAAGTTGTAGAAGGATATTATTAGCAGCTTTTTGTTTAATCCATTTTTTAAGATTTTAGATTGTAATATTGGTTTTTCATGGCGTGATTATTATGAAAATACACAATAAAATCTCAAAAATAGGATAGATACATCATTAAATTTTTGATTTCTTTACAAATTTGGCACAACTCACAATCAGAAGATTATTTTGAACAATTGACAAAAAAAAGAGATTTATGTCGCAGTATTGGGTAGAGGGAAGAATAAAAAATACCCCGTTTCATTGTTCCATTTTCATTTTCTCAAAAAAAAGTTTATATTTTCTGTGAATATCGAACTAAAACGTTTACTAAAAGACGCAAATGAATAATCATAGATTAAAAATTAGTTTTAAATGTGTAAGAATGGTTGTTTGAAAATCTCAAGCATTCCCACACACAAAAAAAGCTTTTCATTCTCTTCAATAATAAAAATTGATCAAACAAAATTGGCCCATTCTCACAAACTTGATTTCGGAGCATCAATCAAATAAAGAATAGAAATTGACTTTTTCACAAAGTCTTTTTTGTTGTTGCAGCCATCGAGGGTTGGTAAATTCTGCTGTGCACAAAGATTGAATCGAATCTCGTTTTTTTTACCATGACGAATCCATTTCCAGTCATAATTTTGAGAATTTCCTGGTAGATTTCAGGCGGACGATAATAAAACTCCACAGCCATCACCTGATAAATTTACATAATTTAGATAATAATAGTTAAAATCTTAGTAATTATGTTATGTGCAGATTCAAAAAAATCCCCAATTAATTTGTATTAAATAAGTGAAAAAAAAATTAAAAGCTTTGTAAATCTGGTCGAAAAATGTACTGCTAGTGAATTAAATACATGTTCATCAATCTTTAATAGAAAAAACTTTGAAAATTTCTAAATCATATATGTATTATTAAAAATAATTTAAAAATTTTGTTAAAATTCAACCATTTTTTCAAAATTCAAAATCTGAAAAATAAATATATTCACAAAAGCATTTCTTACGTCGATCGTCACACTTTTGAAGTCAATCGTCTGGAGAATTTCATATTCCGGGCCTTCAACGTCCAGAGTGAGGTAATCGATGTGCTTAATGTCCAGAACTTTCATCAACGTATTGAAGGGAACGCAAAAAGATTGGACCACGGAGCCGTATTTCGGGGGCTTTGCCACGCTATGATTCGCTCCTCCGAGGATTTTCCCAGTGTTGGTGCTGTCCAGGAACGTGACCTTTTTATAAGTCAGAATTTAGCATCCAACACGAAAAGAATGAATAAAATATACTTTCATGGATTTTCTGGTCGTGCTGAGACAAGTCGGTGAAATCCACGACCGTCTTTTCTTGGTCAGCAAGACCTTAACGTTTTTTGGCGATCCTTCGACCAGCAAACCTGTCCAGTTGAAATACTTTTCCAGCGCCAGGCTGTTGGAAAAGGTCTCGCCGTCAAACGCACCGCATTCAAAGAAGAAGCCGTTCGTCTGCCAAAATTTAAATATGGTCAGGTTTTGAAAAAAAAAAAAAAAAAAAAAAAAAAAAAAAAAAAGAGTTGGAGATAACTGTGATATATCTGAATTCTGAAAGTACATAATTTGCATAAAATATACTTTGTTTTTCAACAGGGAGAGAATATAAGTGCCGGTGTATTCCTGAGAATAGTCGGCGGCGTTTGGGTTTTGCAGAGCGTAGGGGACGCTTCGATTGTTCGGTTTGACCAAAATGCTTTTCACGTGGCTCAACAATCTCTCGTCAAACTCGGGAAGCGCGTCGAACGTGGCTTCAGTTGTCGCAGCAGGAGGATTTGTAATTGGTACTGCAGTGACCACTTTGGTTACCATCGGTGGTATTAGTGGAGGTGCCACTGCCACTGGAGGTACCACTTTAGGTGCCACTTGAGGTACTACTTGAGCCCCTGTTCGAAATTCTGGAATTTAAATTTAATTTGGCGTATTAAATCTTACTCAAAACCCTTCTCAGAGTATATTTAAAATTAACCTGTAAGAATCACAAAATTTATTCACCAAACAAGTTATTTTTAATTACTGTTTTTGTTACTTTAATTGTAAACTTGAATATAATATGAAAAAAAAAATGGGGGAAAATTAGCTCTATCATTCTAAATAATATTGAAAATTTTCATATTGATGAGATGATTTCACCTTGGATCGCCATCTGAATCGTCCACTGTTGTATAATAATGATAATGCAAAGGACACTGCCCAAAAAGTGCCACACGTACGGCGTCAGCATGTTTCTCATTATTCCTTTCGATGTGAAGAGCTGAAATACAAATGCGGCGCGTCGGCTCGCTTTTTATAATTGCGGAAACTTGCGCAGACAGGGGTATATCGCGAAACGAGGAAAAACCAGCAGCCTTTGTAAATTATTATTTTTATCAACAACTTTGACGAATGCTACTTTTTTTATTTGTAACAATGGGGTCTCGATCCGAATAGTGGTCAGATGCGTCCGCTTCTAGTACCGGAAGAGGAGTGGCAATTTATTTTACGACAAACGAGAGACATAATTTTAGAGGCAATTTCTTTAAAGAATAGCAAATTATAACGGAAAAATTCACCTACCTGAGGCGAGTCGATGAGTGCAGTGACACTTCCGAGTGGTCGGCGCGGCGAGAAAATCCATTATTCGCCTTAATTCGGTGAGATACGGGTTGATTGCTGATATTTTTGCCCGATTCGCCATTTTTCCTCCAGCGAGGAAGTTTCCAGAGCCGCCGGTGCATGGGCAGCCGGCGAGAGAAAAGGAAATGAGGGAGGGTTGGGAGGGAGCGCTACCTGCACAATGCAGCAGCATTGGAATGCGCTCCCGCCAACACTCTCTCTTTCTCTTATCACTCGCCGCTGCCCTTGTGCCCAACAAGTCCTTGGAAGAAAGAATATGGCGAGAAAGGCGAAAATTTTCATGAATCGCTACCGTATCTCAACGAATTGAGGCAAATGGGGAATTTTCTCGTTCAGCCGACCACTCGGAAAAGGCGCCGCACTCATAATCTGGTCCCAGGTATATGATTTTTGCTATTATTCATACAAATTAATGCTTTTTTGTTAATTTTATTTGATCGTGCCACTTTCACACGCTGGTGAAAATTTAAAATTTGCGCCACGGAAAACCAACAGCCAATCAAAAGCGGTACTTATTGAGCCATAATGCGTGCGCTTCTGTTTCGGATATTTCTCAATATCAAGACCCCATTGATTTGTAACAAGCTAACTTTGACAATAAGTGCTTTTGAATTATAAATTAATTGTATATTGGTCCAGGAATATTCTTAAATTATGAAATAATAAATACATGAAAATTATATCAAGGATTTTTTCAAGAGTTTTACAGAAACTTTTTCAAAAATAATCCCATACGTTGAGAAAATTAATGCAGAAAAGCAACTGATAAGATTATTGCCATACTTTTTTTCTAGATTCGGCGATGCCAAATGAAATCAAACTTTGAAAGAAAAAAAAGTACGCGCAAACCTTTCACGGTATATTGGGTCATATGAAAAATAGTAATACCAAAAAATGGTTCTACTGATTTTCACCTGGGCGTTACATTTATTTTAATGCACTTTGACCCCCCCTTCCCTCAATCGCCCTTAGAAACGTTTTAACAGACATGTGTATTAAAAAAAAATATATTATGAGCGGTACGGGAATCTAACCTCAGGAACGGTACTACCGCGGGAAAATATTCCCAATCAATGAGCAGGGAACGGGCGGGAAAGAAAAAGAAGTTGCGGGAAAGGGATCCCGCAGTACCTGCATAATTCGTTCCCGTTGGACACTCTAGTATATTATTATGAGCTTAAAGCAAACCAGATAATTTAGTTTTCCTTCATGATTTCTAAAATATTCCTTTTTTTCCCGTGATATGCCGAACAAACGTGTAAATAAATGGTGTCTAGTGTTTTCCATGGTTTCAACAAGACACGACGACTGTTAAAAAATATAAAATAGCAGTCATATGACAATTCAAAAAATGAGATTCATGACACCACACTGGTTTAAAATGCCAGATCAAAAATATTTTTCTAAAAAATTACCCTCGAAGAAAAAATTTAAATATTTTGCAGTACATATATCCAAATTTAAACTGCCTTCGACGTGTTCAGGGAGTGCAAAAACATAAAACTGGGTGAACAAAAATAGTGCCCACCATACTTTTAAAGAGCCAGATCAAGAAAATTTATTTTTTCTTTCATAAGAAATGAAATAACCTAAATTTAATAAATTATTATTTCTTTGGTGTGCCATTGTGTTAAAAAATGTACAAAAAAATAAAATAATGAGAACTTAATTATTAGGGGCGTAAGCGATCAAGTAGGCTTGTTGGAATCTTGCTATAAGTATTTGACCTTTCTATAATATGCTTTGCGTTCAATTTTGGGTGTTTAAAATTTGCAATAAAATCTTTCACTTTTTTTTTTCATTTTTCATCGATGTTTGTTATAGGCAGGTTTTATTATTTTTTTTTACATTATTGTAATGTTCGTCAATTTTGATTTGGAACAGAAAACTCCAAATATTAATATCATGGTCTAATTTAATAATAAATATTTGCAAATGCAGTCTTCTTCGTTGTGAGAGGAATCAGTCATGTGTGGCAGGGTCTCCTCTACACCTTGACTCCGTGGGAGGAAGCCTCAGACTCGTACTTGGAGCGGTACTTGCCCTCGGGGTCGTACTTGGCGGTCAGTTCAGTCCACAGGTTGGGCTTGTTCTTGCTCAGGTGCCGCAGGACCTTTTCAGTGGCGTTCTTTTGTTTCTCGTTGCATTTGGAACAACCGGTCTCCAGGGCGTCGGGCAAAACACCTAATAAAAAAAGTATATTTTATATTACATTTAAAACTTGCATCACAAAATAAAAATGTTTATTATTTTTTTGCTGTTTCTAGAGAAAACTCAAAGCAAATACATACAATGCAATTAAATTAAGACTGAAGTCAATCATTGATTTCAACTGTTATTTCACTTTTTTTAAATTATTGATACATATTTGATTTTTATCATTTCTAATTTTAATTTCTAGATGTTATAAATATGACGACAAACAAATTCTGTACCGATTTACGTATTCTTAATTATAAGAACTAATTATAATGTACATCATAGGATCTGTTAATATTGGAAATTAAAAAAAAATTAATAATTGATTTAAATGAAAAATAAGTCTTCTTTGTTAAGAATAAAAATTTAAGTTGTAAAAAAAAAATAAAATAAAATAAGTAGTTATTTATTATAAAAACAATGTAAACAATATTATTAATTTAAAATTATTATTTTTGTGCATGGTATTGCATGCAGGTATTTTATAGTAAAAACATTTAAAAACTACTAAAATCACTATAGTGAGCTTAAATTTACTTTTTTTTTAAATGTACTCACTTCTAAGCTCGGTTCCCTCGGCAGTGCAAGGTCCCCTTTCCATGAGACAGTTGAAGTAGTTTCCGACAAGTCGCTCGCTGGCCAAAATCTGGTCGATGTCGACGGTGTCGAACTTGTTGGTGTATTTGTCGGGCACCTTCTGAGGCGCGGCGGCGGCCGCGGCCACCAACAGCAGCAGAGCGAACGCGGGAAGATGCATTTTGTGGAAGCGACCGAAGACGAGTGAGTACCGATGCATGGGCAGCGGCGTTCTTTATATATTGTCCGATGTGCACTGGCGAGACCTCAACCGTGAACCAATGATGTCAGTAAATGTGTATGTAAAACCAGTTCTAGGCTCTAGTTGAAAAGCGCAGGGTGAAACAATAATCCACGTTCACAGAGGTGCAAACAAGAGACACGCTTTGTTATTATCGAGATGTCTAGTGCGGCTAATGAAGTCAGCCTTGATTGCTTTCGTGTGGGAGAACAGATTAAACTCTGTGTATATGTTTTCTCTATTAATCCTCGTGGCCATTCAAACACGTCGTCGACCCGAGTTCATTGAATTTGAAGCCCAAGGTACTTCATGACCGGCGGCTGCCAGTGTTTAATTATGGCTGCGCGTCTTTCATCCAGTTAAACATGTTTTCTGGGGATTTACCATCAGAATCAGGGATTTTTCTCCTTATTGAGTGGAAAAATACTCTTGCAATTATTATTGATTACTCTTTATACCCTTTAAACAATTTTTTTTCGCACTAGTCAAAAAATACAAATACCTCATAATGTATATTGTTTAATTACAAATGAAATTAAATTTCTCTTTTGTCATAGTTGTGAGATCCAAAATTTAATTTTAATAATTTAATTTTTTATGGTGTAAATGGTTAAAAACCGTTTTGCAATTTATTTTTTAAATTGTACTGTGCAAAGTAATTTTTGTTTTTATCTAAAAATACACATATTTTTTTTTTAATAAAAATTGTTACATAACATCGAATAATATCATTATACACTTCAAAAATAAGAATAAAAGTAACCACCCTATGAGAAGTATAGTTGTTCGATTTTGAATTTATTCTTAACCTTGCAGCACCGTTGAATTTTGCACTTGCTCATAATATATCTTCTATTTTTTTCTAATTCAATCTATTTGTTGAAATAAAATACGGATTCCTCCGTGGAGATGAGCAACTTTATTGTTTCTGCATGGTACAGAAACAATAAAGTTGCTCATCTCCACCGAGGAAGCCGGATTTATTTTAAACAAAAATGACCACCTTGAGTGCCAAAAGGTTCCCCAACAACAACTTCAAGAACCTGTATAGAAACTTCAATCTATTTGAATGTATATCTTTTTCTTCGATGACTTATGAATTTTTTCCTTTCGAATTAATTTAATTAACTTTATCTACAGATCACAGTATTGGTAATGATGTATGTTTTCAATAATAATGAACTTTATATATGAGCGTTTTTTATACTCTTGATGCAACTGCCTTGAATTTTTTATTTTTTTAAGAAACGCAAACCTTCAGCCGAATCAAATTTTTATGAGGCTGTGTGAAAACAATTAAAATCCGCTGCAAAATTAAGAAGCTCTTAATAAGTCTCTTTCTAGAAAGTACACGCATACAATTATATGCACCTCTTTGAATTTATCCAGAGCCTTGAGCTCTCTTTTATAATTACCTGCATTCATAAATTTTAATTTATTCTCTTTCAGCCTCTGATGTCTTCCTTCCTTCCTTTTTCCTTTTTTGCCATAAACAGAATCAACCTCGAGTGTCGACGTCCATTTCATTCGCTAATCGGTGCAATTGATTGCTTTGAATTAAAAGTCGCACACATGTTAGGAGTTCATTTGCAAAGTTCAAAGTAGTTCGAGTACTTTTTGGCCTTGGCTGGCCTATATTTAGATCGACCGGTGAGCGATCTGAAGAAGGTTCATTAAAATGCAAAAAGCAGGTGATTGCTATCGGCGGACGGCATATTTATTTATAATTCTGTAAAAAGCTCGGAGGAAGGGGAGTTGCAAACGATTCTGAGAATTAAAAAAAGCATCCAATTAGCAATTATTTATGAACTCCACTTCCTCTGCTGACCGACGCAAAATTTCAAGGCAACCCAGTCGGTTTACCTGGTAATGAGCAAATGAATATAAAAACCCCAATCGAATAAAAGCAAAATAGAGCTATATAATTTGGCGCAATAAAACAATTGGTAAAAAAATTCTGCGGCTTGGATGAAATTTGGAAATAATTTTTTACAATTTTAGGGTTGTTTTTTTTAGGAGGAAAATTTTCCATTGCGGTTGCGCCACTCAAATCTCATTATTTAAAATTGATTTTCTGCAGCAAGGCCGATTAGTATGCAAAAACTGGATCGCAGTAGCGGCCTGCGTGATCAACCGGCGTGAGGCAATGGATGCAGAAAGAAAGACCACCTGAATAATAATAATTATGTCGCTTTTAATTTCGCTGGCAGACAGGGACGGCTGCGAGCTGGACCTAATTTAGTTTCTTAATGTCTTCATAAACAAAAATGGACGAGGATTGACCCAGACTAAGTGGGTTAAAAATGTCAGACACAATTTTGCTACAATTAGTTATTTTAATTACATTTATGATGGATTTTTTTATGTTTGGTTAATGGATTGAGTAAATTATCAATTTTTCCTAAATTATTTAATTTTTGAACTAGTAAAAAAATCTCAACAAATATATTATTTGAAATTCTTCCAAATTTTATTTTATTTTTGGACCTAATTTTTGGACAATTTATTGATTCTTACTGCTTTACAACTTCATAAGAAACTTTCATTATTGTTTTTTATTTATTTAATTTTTTTGGAAAAATAATGTCTTTTTCTCCAAGATATTTTTATGTTTAATTGAAGATTGCACGTGCAACGCATTGACCAAGAAAATAATGAATGATACTAATAAAAGTGGACAAAGGTGTGTTCTGGAAAATACAAAAAAGGTTGTGCACAAAATGCATTTATTCTATCCTTTCCTTGCTTTAAATTCGAGTTTACATCACAGTGGTTGTACACGGGAGAGAAAGTGCGAAACGACGGACGATTTTATAACGCGCGATGACGAACAGTTGATATATGCGTGGCCACGTATTGTGTGTGCGAGAGAGTGCATCAGACCGGTTAATTTATCAACAAGTGTAATTCCATTATCGCAGTTTCAAATGACTTCAATTTTCTTTGGCCGAAAAGGGAGTGAATTTGAGTTCTACATTTTTACACAAACTTCGACTAGGCACGTAAATAAAAAGCACACAATTAATTATACAATTAAGCATTTTGATTCTTTTTTTAGTTTATATTTTACAATTAATTAAGTACAGCTTGTTGAAGAAATTAAAATTTTACATAAAAATCTGCCGTGCTGAGACTCAAAATAAGTGCAAATGCGTTTTAGGAACATGTACAGTATTTCACTTCATGTTAGTTAGAGAGACAAACTTTTAAAAAAATGGTGGGTGCTTTCAGAATTTCTATCGTACAGTTTCCAAGCAGAGGCAAAAACCTCACCATTCATTTTTACACCTTGAATCCCTTTTCCTCGGCCAGCTTCTGGTATCGCTCCCTGAACTTCCTCTCTTTGTCGAATTTGTCCAGCAGCTCTTCCCACTGCTCCGGCTTGTTCTTGATGATGTAAGTGATGACCTTTTCCGATCCCGTTCTCTGCTTCTCGGTGCACTTGGTACACCCTGTCTCCAGGGCGTCAGGAAGCAGTCCTACAAATTGCCGCAAATTAAATTTCGGTGCTCATTGCAACATTCCGTGAGAAATAAAGGACATTAATTTGTCATTGGCGGAAGCTGACGTCTGTTGCGTGCAGCGTGTCATTCTTTAGAATTTTACGGCCTTGGCTTTATTTTCGCAAATCTTATTGTTTCAGTAGAAATATTTTATTAAAGAGCCTGGAAACTTCTCATTCTGTTTTATCTTTGCATTAAATATAAAATATTCTTGAAGAAAATCTAAGGATTTTTATTCCAAAGTCATATTTAGGTTAAATAGTTTTCAATAATTGCAAAGAAAGAAAATTGAAAACATTATTTGAATGTTTCCGCATCAGGATATAATTAAGAGTGGATTTTTCAAAGTTGTCGTGAAACTTTAGTTCTGAATAATCTCAGTTTTCGCAGCTTAAAAGAACATTGACTATAGCAATTAAAGCAGTAATGCAGCTTAGTAACAAGCAGAGAGAAACACTCTCACTTTCAACTTTAAGCAAGTCAAACGAGTTTCCATTGAGAAATAATTAATGAAGGAAGCTTAAGGGGAAGCTGTGATAAACATATCGTTGTTCTGCTTACGTTAAATATACTTAAATTTAAAAACAAAACATTAGTAGTTAGATTTGACCTGATTTTCAATAATTGTTTAATTCAGGAAATACACACAAATTAAAACTTGAAATGCCAATAAGCCTGTCCGAAGCTGCAAGGATGAATTATAAATTATTAATCGCATGTTAAAATGTTGTACACATTTTGTGTTTAATAAATTTCTATTATGAAACGCCAAATTATGTCAAAAGAAGAATTTTCATAAGTTAAAAAAAATAATAATAATAATTTAAGTTAACAAGATCCAGGCCATTTTCTACTTCAAATTGCTTTAGATAAAAAGTTAATTAATTATTTTATTCCTCCATAGTTTTGGTAATAATTTGTAATCTTACTCTTGAGCTCGGCAGCGTCAGGGGTGCATGGTCCGCGGTCCAGCAGGCACTTGTGGTAGTTGTTGAGCAGCCTCTCGCTCTTCAAAATTTGGTCCACGTTGATGTTGTCGAATTTGCTGGTGTACTGCGCCGCCGGCTGCTTGGCGTCCTTCTTCTCAGGGGCTGGTTTTTCTGTGGACTGGGGGGAAGCGTCGGGGGCGGCTTTGGCCTCAGCGGCGGCTTCGGCCTCAGGCATGGCGTCCCGGACAATCCTGCCGGACAAAACGCAGGTGGCCAACGCCAAAAGCAACACTAGGCTGAAGCGGAGCATGGTTGGTGATCGAGTGATGCCAGATGCGGCCAGGCGACACCTTAAATAGGCGCCCTTCGAGTGGGGAGGGCGGCTCCTCGCAAAAAACGCGAAACTCGTCCGTCGCGAGTGGTGCGAAATGAATTCACTGCGCGAATAAAAGTGATGAATTTTTCATCTCGGGCGAGGGAAAATCCCTCCGGTAATATCCCGGTCAAAGCACCTGTAATTAGATCTCAGACGTCTCGTAATCTTCGTCTGTCTGGAAAGTGCACGAGACGTGCAATTGAATAATTATTTGTTGCTGCTTGTGCAACAAAAACTTTTAAACCCCGTGGAATTTAATTGCGGCTTTTTTAAAGTAGACACACATTAGCCTGGAAATGGTAAGAAAAAATAATTGGAAAAAATATATAAAAAAAATCTCTTTTCCCTAAGTCATTTGAGCATTTTAATTGAAAGAGGCAAATTTTAATTAATTTGTAGAAAAAGTCGTATTTTTTCATTCCTTTATCTTTCCTCCTCTTTTAGATGACATTTTAAAGTAATTTTCGGTAATTTTATTAAATTTATTATAAAATAGTCAAGAACAATAGGCATGTCAGAAAAAGTGTAGATGTTTATGTATCAAGTCAAACAAAATATCACTTTTTATTTAAACGGTTTTTTACCACTTATAAATATATTATTTTGTCAATTAATTCATAAAATTTATTATTGAAATAAATTTAAATAATTATTTAATATAAAATAAAAAAAATTCCTATAATCATAACAAATATAAATATTTTGTTAAAACTTGTTAAAAAAAAAGTGAATTTTCAAGTCTAATGTACAAATATTTAACGTTTATATTAATTTAATATGCATTATGCAATTTACGCGACACTTCAAAGCCCATTGTTGTTTTGATATTATTGCGTTCAATTTAAAGTAAAGTTGAGTTAAAAAAATAGTTATAAAATATAAATATTTTTTAATGTCTGCATATTCTCATGTTTCTTATTTTAGCCTTTAAATTTTTTAGTTAATTGCCACACTTCTTTTAATGACATCCGCAAATTAAGTCACGATACACGAGGAAAACAAAATTTTTCTTTGCCGCCTCTCAAGGCTGTATCAATTGTCTGGTGACTCACGAAGTTTGAAGAAGAACACTGTTTTTTGGTACTAATCTTGTATTTCTTTTGAAATCTTTGACCATAGGAAAAAGTTGATGACGATGATCTTGTTTAACGCTTAGGAACGTTTTCAAAAATAACATAAATATGTATATATAATTTTTTATTGTTGGTCTCGGATTGAGAAAATATGAATTTAAATTATTGCGTCTGGAGCCTTAAATAGCCTTTTTCAGATATGCGCAACTTTTGCTGCATTATTAATATCACTATCGCAGAATCCAACGCAATTTCTCTCACGAGTTTTGTTGCACTTTGAAAGCGGTGCAGCCACCGTGGGAGAGGCGCCGGGCCGAAAAGTAGTGGCGTTAATTTTACAACAATAGAAACGGCAATTGTGCAAAATGCGTCCGTTTCGCCCTCCCGTGAAAACCCGGCGGTCGCCTTGACCAAATTTAGCAGAAGCAAAAAGCGGCTTTGCATGAGAGCAGCATAATGAGGAAAAATTTATCAAGTGGCCGATTTTATCTTTCTGCGCTCGTGGGCCTCAATAAGATGCTATCCATTCGTAGTTTGCCTCACGTTGGCTCGTTACTGCTAAAAATTAATCTTTCATTATATAATATATTGCAGTAAAGAATATGTCATCACAATTGCATGATGCTTTTTTCACTCGTTCGATGTTTCAATTGAAAAAGTAAATTTAGAACTGCGTAGTTTTTTCATTAATTTTAATACAGAGGAGATTTGTAAAAATTAAAAGTTTTTGTGTAATATTTTTATTGCGTTTCTTTTCAAATAGCAGGAATAATTTTTTTCTTAATTTTTTTTTTACATCTTCAGCTACAGGTTAATAAGCATGAAATTGATTGATATTATTTTAAAGCAATTTGCATTTTAATTGTAAATTAAATGTTCTACATTTTCGACTATAGAAACTAAAAAGAACAATTAAATTACTTAAAAATAGCTTTTAATTTTGCCTGGAATATTCTGTTGCTTGGTTTGGTTAAAATATTTATTGTCTTAATATATACGCTACTTACAAATAGAATAAATTCCTTTAAAAAGTAAAAATTATTTTAAACCAAAACAGCATTAACTAATTATTTTTGGTAAAAATATTAAATTTTGCGAAATTTTGATTCAGAAATCCTTTGTTTATCTCATAAACCTGAAAAATGACAACACACGTATTAAACTGATTAATTAGGGTAGATAAATAGTACATGTTATTTACAGAATTGACTTCTTTGAAGTCGATAAATTTTAAGAGCTCTCAAAGCACGTCGATGTGTAATTGTGTCATCGGGGCAGTAGTGGCATCGAAGCAGATTCTACTATTTATTTCCCTATTAGAGCGCTCGAGTGAAGCAACAATCAGGAAGTTAATGCTCGTGTACGTACGAGAGGAAAATAACTCAAAGGCTCTTGTTTGTGTGTCCACTGTGCTTTATTTGCATGCGTCCGTAGATCACATTCACAATCAGGACGCCTTTTGCTGCCGGTTGAATTCAGTGTTGCAATTAAAAAAAAAAGAGTACGACTCACTACATATCATTTTTATTGTCGGGAGTGCTTCCGACTGCCATGCTAATATCAGTGTCCAGTCCACTATAAAAATGACGTCAAACTACAGATAAATAGAAAACGTTACAAAGAAAATAAGTTTTTGTATACGTAAAATTAAAATTTAGTTTTTTTTTACAAAATATAAGAGTAAAAGCACTGACCTCTTGTCAAAATTTTGTATTTTCCTGGAGATTTTAATTTATATTCCCTTTATGAAGGCATTATATGTAGCATTTTTTTTTTTGCTTATGGCACCTGTGAGCTTATTAGGCTATTAGGTCGGTCTCTTGCCGTAGTCGAGCACCCTTGGCACACTTGTGCTTCCCAACCAACCTGACCCCTGGTCGGGGGCTTTCTAGCAGATTTGGTGGTGCTCGCATGGGCCCCCCACCCCCCTTGAGACCTTACCCCTTGACCCGGCCTTGCCACGAAGGACTTGGAATGAAACGCAGGCATTCGCCACACAAGCTGAGTTCTTCCAGCTTGTGGCTCGGAGGAAACGTGGCAAACCTCCGAGTGCGAGTCGGTACAGCTTGCGCCATACCTCCCAAATTCCCGACGTTTCAGCCGAAATGTTATCAATGATTCGCATACCAGAGACTATTTGTTTCCACAAACAGCCCCAGGCTGAGCATTGATCCCATGAGGGCCGAGGAACCCACTGATTAGAATGCAAGCATTCTAACCACTGAGCCACCGGGCTTGGTTAATGTAGCATTGTCTCAGTTTGAAATTATTTTATTTTTAATTGTTGTAATGATGGGATTAGTCACCTTTTCAAGAGTAAGGAAGTAAAATTGCCAAGCTGACTAATGCGCTTCAAGTTCAAGGCATATTTTCACGGATGATGGTTTTGTTAATTAAATTTGAGTCGTGAGAGGCGAAAAATAAGAGGACAATGCCACGTTTTGTACTTTCAACGATTTATCACCACAAGGTATTTTTCAAACCTTCGTGAAATTGGGTGTAGTATAATTGCGAACTGTGTAAACTTTCAGATTTTTTCTCACCGTTAGAAAAAGGTCAGAAAATTAGGTGTCGCAGAGCGTGAGCTGCAAAAAATATGCAACCGGGAACTCGTGTTAGATGCGCGGGTTGCCCATGTAGTACATAAAATAAAAGTCCAACTTCAAAATGATAGTTTGCATCGATTTCCTGGAGATTTTCAATAAATAGGATGCATTCCTGAAGAACGTACAAAAATTCAAAACGTTCCTTTTTTATTTGCAAGAATTGTTTAATTTATCATTTTTACGGTCTGGGATTAATTAATTAAATTAACAAAACAATCCCACGTGCATATAGTACCTTCAACTTCATTATTTGATAGAAGAGTCACGCAAAAACACAATATCAACCACATATTTGTATAGGATATAGGCGTGCGATTTTTCTAGAAGTGCTAATTAACAAGGCAAATGCAAGTTTGCGTCACCTTACAAGATCATCGTCATCGTTTTCTTATGTTAGAACCACTGAAATGTGGCCAACGAATGAATTTTCAAAGAACCCAAATGAGATGAGATTGACAATGGAACAAATTGACGCTCTCTTAAAGGAAATTTTGTTTCGTTGGCTCTGCAGTTTTCCTTCATTAAATACTCAATTGTATTGGTTCTGTTTAATAATAATGAATCATGAATCACAAAAAAACTCTCATACTCATTTCATCCTTAAGAACACTTCAAATATTTTTAAGGGAGTTTTTTTCTGCACTTTTCCTTTTAAATTGAATTTTCTAGCCGCTATTCTACTTAAATTTTCCTCAAGCATAACAAAATTAGTGCCAATAAAATAATAATAAAGTGTCATCATTTAAAAAATAAGAATTCAATTAAATTTTTTGTACACATAAAAAAAGCGCGGTGTATTCACCTTTCAAATGCTATACTTGACTGGTGAATTATTTAGATGTTACTTGAATTAATATTTTGATTTTACAGTACATCATGTTTATGAAACAGAAGTTTTTTTATTGACACAGAGAACAGTAAATAAAAAGTTACATTTCAACCCCTCTAATTGCAAGAAAAATCGGACCAACACAGACTTACATATTTCCCTCAGTTTTGTTACCCCTTTCCCTTGATGATTTTCAGGGCAAAGTCACACGATTGTTAATGAATATGAAATCAATATGTGTAGCCGTATGTAGAGTAAAGTTGTTTTTGTGCATGATTTCCAACATCTTTTCCAATCTTCCTTTTTGAAACTGGTTTTCTATCGTCATCACCTATCATAATTAATTATCAATGCAATGATTTGGTTTTACACAAATAGTTATTTAATTACGTCTATTTTAATCTTGTGGAAATCGATGAGAGGCAAAATGTCCATTTCATTTCCTTCGACGTCCAGACTGAAATAGTCGACTGATGTTCTGTTCAACGCCTGCATGAACGTCATGAAGGGAATGCAGAGAACATTAACCATCGATTTATCAGTTGAATTTCCCGCCGGGCCTTGAATCTTGCCCGCATAACTGTTGTCTTGAAATTGTGCCTGTGGTTTAAAAAAACATCCACTGGGTTAAAGCAATGAATTTTTAACATATTTTTCAATTCCTACCATATTCGCAACTGGTTTTGTGCTCAAGCAAGCAGGAGCAATCCAAGCCCTGTTGCGCACCTTCAATATATTTCTCAGTCCGGATGGGGCAGCCTCGATTAGAAGCGAGGTCCAATTGTAAAAAATCTCCAATCCTATCGAATTCGAAAGTGATACGCCATCCCAAGCTCCGCACTCCACAATAAATCCATTTTTCTTGAATTTCAATTTCATTTTAGCTTCTCGAGTTTCACTACTACTTAAAACTAGTCGAGTTTAGTCTGATTTTCAGCAAAATAATTTACTTCTTTTAGTCCGTTTTTTATTTGATTTTTTTATTCAATGATCCGCCTCTAATTGGTTTAAAAATTAACTAATAATTTACCCTTTTTGGTTTTACTTTAGTAAAAATAATAAAAAATTGTAATTCACTATCAATTAATAGGAAAATTGATCATATTTGAGTAGCCAAAATAATTTTTATGCAAATTGGAAAAAAATCAGAGTGAAATTAATTAATGTTTCCGTTGATTTCTTGCAAAAATTAAATTTTGTAAAATTTAGTTTATTTTAAGAGGATTTATAAAAAGTTGATTAAATTACCCTTTTCTTGAGATGGTGAATAATTTGTGTTGCTATTTGCTGTGCAGAGGGTTCCTTATTCATATCAGTCAACAATTTACTAGTAGTGTCATTTGGTGTGGCTGGTTCCGGTGAAATGAGAATCGCGTCTCTGGTAAACTGGACCAGTTTTGGGTCGTACTGGTCGAGACCTTCCATTGATTTTCCCGTCTCGTTCAGCACCTTTTGTTTTCTTAGGATTTCTTCTTCCCTTTTACTCAACGGCTTCGAGGTCGTTGCAACTTCCTTAGGTTTTTCTTGTGTTATCTTCTCGATTGGTTTTGCAGGTGGTTCCGTAACTACCACCACTGGTTTTTCCGGAGCTTTCGTAGGTTCAGGTTGTTTAGGTTTGGCCACTACCTTATTCGATTGAGGTTTCACCACTGGCTTTGCATCTTCTTCATCATATTCTGTTTCTTCCTCTCGTTTTAGTCGTGCTTTCATCTCCTCTTTTATTTTGCCTGGTTTCTGTGGTTCATTTTGAAGAGCTAAAAGTGGGCCAAATTGTTATTTAAAAAATAAAATTATAAAACTATCAAATAATATAGCATCAAATAAATAAACGTAATGAAAAATGAAACATATATCAACATATGAAAATGTTATAAATATTTTAATCCAAAAAGATTTTATTTTGCTCAATTTTTCAACAGAACTTTCAAAATAACACCGTTTAAATAATTAACCCGAGAAAACAGATTTTTTTTTTTACAAAATTTATAAAGCGAAAAGTTAAAACGTTTACTTCCACTTAAAATGTATAATATTTTGCAGTTTTTTTAACATAAAATTAAATGTTTTTTCATAAAATATCCAATGTGCTTAATTACCTGACTTCCCTTGTTCCTCTGTAGAATCAAATAAAACTTTCAATAGTACTATGATCATCAGAACCATGAAAGAATTTAAGCACACTTGGAAGAATTTATAATTTCTTTTGACCAACATTTTCACGTCCACACGGTGCCACCGAATCACAAGTAATGACCATTTTATCCTTATTTGCGTAAAACATTTTTCGTCAACGTAGCCAACACAAATGTATAAAATGATAAGGAAAATCGTCTGGTCACTTCCACGCAGAAGGAAATAATTTAGTGTTGGAGGGCAAGTGATAAAAGCAACAAGGTGAATAATTTCTCGGTGAGTTCTTATCACTTTTGGGGACGTCGCGGCGACAATGTGGCTCAACGTCGACGTAATGTGCACACGAAAATTATCAATTTGACACATTAAACAAATTACACGGCCATGATTAGGCCAAATTATTTGTGGAGAAGCCATTACTGATTATTATTTTCACATTGGTATTATAATTCCATAGATTTTATAAAAATGATTAAAAATTTGTTATGCTGAGAAAGATTAGAGTTTCAGAAACATGAGTGGTGGTTGGTAATTGAAGAAAGTTTATCTGTCAAATTTCTGGAATTAAAAATACATATCGTTATAAAAAGTAATAAAAATTTTCAGAACAGTCTTTAATTAAATGAATTTTCTTTGAATTGTCTATACATAATTATATTTGTTAAAAATTTTGCAATTGTTCTAGGCAAAAATAATAAATATAGAAAATTCATTGAACACCTTTGTGCACAGTAAAAAAAATCTCTTTAACTAAAGGGATTATTTAATGCCTAAATATTGTTTATCGCCTTCATCCAGTTTGCTTATTGTTTAAATTCTCCGGTTGCAGTTCTTTTAATTTTGCCTCAAAATGAAAAACCATTTTAGTTATTTTTTATATTAATATTTATTTTAAAATAAATTTAATGGCACATACAAAAATTTCTTAAATGCCAATAGAAGCCTTGGAATAAATTTCCACTAGGAAAATCTTGCTCAAGCTCCTTTCATTGATCTAAATACAAATTTCAGATATGAAAATATGCACATTTATCAGGGTTTACAATACTATATTTTTATAAATAAAAAATAAAGTATGTTTTGTGTTTTGTATAAAAATTATACTTTATTCATGTATCGGAGAGCGTATGTTTGTATATTCCAAATCAAAATCTTTCAATCAAAATCGTCAGTTTCGTGATGCGTTCTTACAGACCGGATCTCTTGCGGTACTCGCCAGTGGGGTCGTATTTCTTCTCCAGCTCAGCCCACAGTGTAGGCTTATTTTTGATCAAGTATTTCATGATTTTATCAGAACCGTCCTTTTGCTTTTCGCTGCACTTTGAGCAATCGCTCTTCAAGGCGTCGGGGAGGTTTTCTGGAAAATTATGATCAAATTTACATTAATTTTAGTGAACAAAGATATTGGAGTCGAGACACGTTAAAAAAAATTCTATTTCAAAACACATTTCTTTTGATCGTTTTCAATTTTTAGTGCAATCTAAAAAAACTGCGTGAACAGAATACGTTTATTTTTTATTTTTCAAACTAAAATCATTTCCTTATTGATATTTGCATATCATAAGGAGTGTTTAAAAACTACCACTTATTGTCAGGTCATTTCCAAGATTGACTCAAAAAGGAAACTGTTATTCAAAATGCCTTTTAAAAAATGTATAAATCTATTTAATTGATTTTAGTCTGTTTTTTTATTATTAAAGTTCAGATAATCACGAAGTCTTTCTTAAATTTTTTGAAAATAATAATTTAAAGATTTTCAGAGACTGGCCGATCCGACTTTAGAAGTACGTGACACGGAGAAAATAAACCATGGTTGAAACTTATTGGTTTAAGATTATCCTTAAAATAATCATCAAAGTCAGAAGTTGAGCTAGCCAAACTTTAAACTATAGAACGAGGCTTTTTTCATAGGCAATAGCAATAATTTTTTTAATTATGACATTTACTTTCAATAAAAAAAAATAATTATTCAAACAAATAATTACGTTAAAATACAGAAATAAAAAAAATTATAATAATAATATTATTTTTAAGCTCGAATCAAAATTAAAAAATTAGTGATATATTTACCTTTGAGCTCTTTTCCGTCAGCGGTGCAAGGTCCCTTCTCCATAAGGCAGTTGTAGTAGTTTTTGATGAGTCTGTCGCTTTTCAAAATCTGGTCGATGTCGATGTTGTCGAATTTGGTGGTGTACGTTTCCTTCTTGTCCTTCTGGGCGACGGCGACGGCCACGAGGGCGGCGAGCAGAACAAGCTGGAACTTCATGTTGGCTGTGTCTGATGGTTGGGATGAGCGTCCCGGCCGCTTTTATAGTTGTCCGCCGCTGGAGCTCAAGAGCTGGGCGTTATTTGCAAAGGTACGACCAATGAGCGCTAAGCCTTGAACTTGCTGACTGATTTTCTTTCTTTATTTATTTTTTGCCGTGGTAAAAAATAGCAGCGCGACTTGCAGAGTCACCGCACTCTTTGTGCACAAAAGAAGAGACGTGCGAGCGAGTGATGATCATCTTTTCTTCCCATTCTCCTCGCTCGCCTATTTTTTATCCTTTATACATCGCGATTTGCGGCGCTCGCTTTTTGTCAGCACTGACGCAGATCGGCAACTTTGTTTTGCATCTGCGTTGCCCGCAGGAAATCCCATGCAGCACGCTGGTGCGCAAATCGAGCGGCGTTTTATTTTCCTTGTTGGTGGATCATAAAATTGCAACATGCAAAATTTAATTAAAATGTTTTTCGCGTGTTATAAAATGTGAATTAGTTGAGAAAGTGGCGGTGATATATATTTAATTTGAAAATTATTCCGTTATACTTTATATTTCAACTTCAAGTCATGCCTTAAGAAGAAAAACCATGTTTTTTAAATTTGAATATAAATTTTGACAGCTACTTTTGAGATCCCACAACTATTATAATTTGCATTTCAATTCATTCCAACATGATGTAAATAACCAACAATTATTTATAATTATAAAATATTTCAGTATCATAAGTAAAATTATAAAACCATGAATTGTTATAATAAAAATAAAATATAATGTTTAAAAATACTAAATAGTCTTAATACTTTATAATAATATTTTAAATAATAACTAAAAAAGTGTAAATAAAAATTATTAAAAAAAAGTTATCAGAAAAGACTACATTATTATTATAAAGAATTAAAGATGATACTTAATTTTAACCGTTTTTCTAAACAAATTTTTAAGTATATCCGCAATTTCAAAGACGGATATAATTACTAATAATGTCAGATGTCAGTCAATAAAATTAATATATGTCATGTTATTTATCAATCTTAATTATAATTGGCAGAAAAGTAGCACTAAAAAAGTCAACGACAAAACGAGCACTAAAAAATTGAGTTAGCCATCCATCAGTAAGCGGAAACCAGAGAGAAGGAAACAGTGACATTTTTCATTTGCTACTGGACGCCGCGTTTCCCATATTTTCTAGGCAGCGGTTAAAACACAGTAAATTTTTCTTTTCTGTCGTGCTGTCACCACTGATACTCCAACACACCTCCAACACAAATGTATGCACTCGAATTTTTATATACTTCAATCTTATTGATCTTTCTTAATTTATTCCCTATAAATCTTAAACAATTTCAAATCAAATTCTTTTGAATTTGGAGATGGACGAATGAAAAATATAAAATTTTTATTAATGTTATAAATTTATTTCATGATATAACGACTTCTTCATTTGTTAAGTTTAAATTACTTTATTAAAAAATTATTTTCCATCAACAATGCATTAATAAACATTACATGTTTATGAAGTATAGCAGTTGGTAATAAAAAAAATATGAAACGAAACAAAGTAAAAGAACATGTTTTAATTTTTATAAATCAATTTAAGCAGTAAATTATTTTTATGTTTTTTTTTCTCAAGAAACAAAAATTTGCATGTTTTTTTTTTAAATTTATTTTAATTAATTGGAAGTTATTGATAACAACAAAAATAATTACGAATGAATCAGCGTTAAATAATAACATTTTGTCCCATTTTTCACAATGAGGAATTCCCGTTTTGATATTTCGCTCCCATAATTCACAATTCTAGCAAAAAACGCTATGAAGTTTGAAATGCTCTCGATCGCCATCATTTCTGTTGTTTTGCAGGTATTGAATTTTTAGTCTAAATAGTATTTATGAAAGTCCTTTTTCTAAAGTTGGAGTTTTCCGTGGAAGTTTATGCAAAGTTGAAGACACCGGGAAAAATTCTCCAACTTAGTAAGTGGTTTTCGTAAAAATCTCACTGTGAATTTATTTAAAAACACTCAGAATCACGACCAAATGCCATTAGACGAGCGCATGTAATTAAATGCTGCGGCTCAGACTCTTGCTTTGGAAAAAATCTCAAAACACGAACTGCGTCTAATATTTTTAACACAACGTTATCCAACAGTGCAAAGGTTGTTTAAATATCTTGCTTGGTATTTATTCATTTTAATAAATGAAATGTCTCAAACTAGACAACACACAAAATGTCAAATGAGTTAACTGGAACCATCAATACGAACACAGTAGCTGAAAGTTTTTCCTCCGAATTAAATTCTAACACTGATGTGAGTGCGCCAATGTCAAGTTTGGATCCCAATACGTCCACAGATGAAACAATTACGTAAAAATTTGCATAAAATAATCAGTTTTTATTACTTTTAATAATGCTCATCAGCCCAATGACGACATCAACTGATCTCGCCCTGAGCACCGAAGTGCTTTCAAAATTCACAGAAAATCAGATAAGCTCGCAGCAAAGCTCAATGCAAATAAATTATGATTACTTTTAACAAATAAATTATAAGTGTTTCTTAATTATAAAGTTTGACTTCGGAAATTGCGTCAAATCCAGTTCAAGCTTCCAGTTCAAATACTGACGCGTTTATCAAGACGACGTTTTCAACTCTTTTAAGTAGCTCTGAAACCTCAACAATTAACTTTGCAACTACAACTACCACACCTGAAACAACAACCGCAACTACGAAACCCACTACAACAACAACCAAACCTCCTACAATACAAGTAAAAGTTTTAGCTTATTTTTTAATAATTAAACTTTTTTATAAAATCATCAGGAGCTTCTTAGTGGAAAATGCGACACTTCTTTTGATTTAGACGTGAGATCATTATTTATTCCTTAAAATTAATTTGAATCTTACAAGAAAATCTAGCCAAAAACTTTTGACACAGACGGTTCTCTAAAAGGTTGACTATATTTTAATTTTACTTTTGTAAACTTATTTTTAAATAAAGATCCAGATCAATACGGTTTTTGGATTCAGGCTGGCGGTCAACAATTTGTGTTTGGAAAATTTCTGGTTAATATGACTCAACTTATCAACGTCATCATTCATCATTCAGTTCATGTGAATCCATCAGGTTGACTGGCGTCAAAATTTCATCACGTGCTTTAAAATTGGAATGGAGCCTCTTACATTTGACACTGCAGCAAAAATGAACACCTTGAAGAGCCTTTGTAAAAAACATCATTATTAAATTTTTCTAATTCGATTTTTGCTGATGCGGTAAAAATTTAAGCACCGACATGGAAATATACAACAAACTTTTGGACTGCTGCAAACCGCGTGGGTCCGCAAAACTTCTCCTGGTGCAAGAAAAATGGATCGGCTGAAATAAACAGCACTAACATTCCCTGGGGCTTTAATCAGCCAGACAACATAAACCAAAGCCAAAATTGTTTGCACATACGTGTGATCAAGTCAAATTCGTCGCTTTATTTTTCAGACCGCATGTGCACCGACACGTACTTCTTATCCTGCCAAGTATGTATATAATTATTTTAAATATACTGAAAAATATTATAATATAATATCTTCAGGGCCGTCCAACTTTAGCTCCTAGATGCTTAAATCCCATTTGCCCAACCATCAACTGCACGAAAAATGTTGGTTCCTTTAATATTACTATTTATATTAATTTAAAAAAAATATATGAAATTGGCATTAACCCCGTTGAAAAGACACAAAACAATCTTTGTTACTTCTTTAGTTAATAGCAATGGGGCCCAATTTAGCAAAGAAATTTTGTTTTGCATTGTTTTTTGCTGGTCCAAGAAAAGGTAAAAGTTTGATGGAACTATTTCGTATGACCTAAAAACAATGAAAATTTATTAAATTCGTTGCTGCAAATCCTCCATTAGTTTTGGAGAGGAATTTTTAGATGAGAGAAAAAAAGGTGTATTTTTTTAATATCAATTTAAAAAATTAGATTTTCATGATAATATATGGTTCTATTGAGCTGGAAATTTAGGGAAAAATCACATCATGAAGCTTCCAATTGGCTTCTTTGAAAAAGTTTTTGTTTTTGTAGTTTTGCAATAACTCTTTCACCATTAATTCATATTCATTATAGCGGTTTAAAGCCTGATGATATTATCAATAAAGAAACTTTGCAACTCACGTGTCTTTTATTTTAAATTTTGTTTTTTGTTTTGGTTCAATTTTTCATGGAGGCCACCTCATATTTTAATATAAAAATTTCAATTTAATGAACATGATTTTTAATTTCAGATCGATGACTTTTACTTGTATGATAATACAACACGCTTGCTAGGTAACTGAATTCTTATAAAATTATCGTGTCTAGGTAATTTTTTTATGAAACCATTTTATTTTTTAATTTTAATGTTAATCAATGGTTACTCAAATGTGGATTTTACTAGAGCAATTTGCTAGATTCATGTTAAATTAGAGGGAAAATTTTTGGCCACATAAATTTCCCATGCTGATATCTCAGAAGCTCGTCGAGATTCGAAAAAAAATTTAATTCTTAATTTTCCAGACTTGAAAAAGCATGGAAAATGGTACAGAATGAACGGACGTTTGTACGTTTTCAGTTACGCAAATGCAACACAAACTGTAAATAAATATTTTTTATTGATTTATCGATAAGAAAAAAAATTGCATTCTTAATTGATGTTAACAATAATTGAATTAATTTAGTTTGCTGGCGCTCTTGATGCCTGCTGCAAAATCGGGATGTCTCTCCTCAGCCTGGAATACCAAACCAAATACGCCGCATTGAAGAGTGCAGTAGAAAGTATCAAATTATTTTTACAAAATATACAAACTCAAATCTATCTATATGATTTCATAAAGACAAAGAAACTCAGTCTGACTTTTACTGGACTTCTGGTGTGGACATGGGTTGCGAAGCGAAATATGGTTTTTGCACATCCAATCGAACTTTGCGCGACAAAACGATTTGGGCGCCGGGACAGCCGGACAATGCTGGTGGCATAGAAAACACGCTTGCCGTATTCATCAATTCGTCCCACGTGCAGCTGTTTGATTTCAGCGAGAAGAAAAAGTTTAGATACATCTGCGAGGTGGCCAACTTGTCAAATTCATTACGTTTTTTAATGTCTTTTAAATATTTTAAGTCACGCGACAACTCAAAAGCGGCAGCCGGAGGGGCTGCAGTTGCCAGTGAATGTGCCCTGATATTCAACGTTAGCCAGAGTGATAATTATTTATCTTTAAAAAATCACAAAATATAACCATTGTTAAATGTTTTCAGTCGAGATTGACGCATTGCTGAACTTAACAATGAAATTTGACATTCGTATTAAGGTCTGACGTTTACGATAAAATTGATTTAAATTTAATAACTAAGCTGATATATTAGTGCTTTTTGAAATGTGTTGGAGAATATGCAGGACTGGTAATATTTAATAAAAAAAGATTAACTTAATAAATTTAAATTTATATTTAGCTAGAGAATGGGAAACTTTTGGACTACAGTATTATTGTTACCCTGGAAGCTTTGGCCAACACAAATCTGACTGAATTGCTAAGAAACTTATTAGCTCTTGATGAATGCTGGAACACAACCTGTAAATGGAACTTATTTTTAAGTTAGTTGATGGGGCTTAATTTTGAAAATTAGCCGGAATGGACGAGTGCGATAAGGCGGCGCAAATGATCAAATGCAGCAATGAAAAGTCTCCTGATGTCCTGGATAGCGTGATTTCGACTATGGACTCACAAATGTCGCTGGTATTTGTTTATGTAAATTGGAAGAATTGGTAAAGTTCATGCAAATCCTAGGAAAAATTTGAGCCAGAACCTCCCTGCATAAAAATTTATATTCCGGAAAACGTGCGAAAGCAGATGTTGCCTGTAAATCATTTACGCATAAATTTTGTTTATAGTTCACAATTTCCATTCCAATACACAACTGCGACGGTGAGAATGGAAAAAAACCAAGCTTTTAATTAAAAAAAAATTACAGTTCCTCCGTGCAATACTCCATATGGTCTTGTGAAAAGCAACTGCGGTAAAAAATATTTCCACACTGCAAATAAGGCACACAAAATTTAATTTAAATGCTGAAAAATTACGTGTTTACAATAAATTTTTTCACAGTACAACTACACGTTTGCTTGGAGAGCGTGTTATGAAGCTGGCTTAATTTTTTCATATTTTATCAATCCCAGTGATGTGCAATGCGTACTAGATGCATTTGGTATGATGATTAAAATAATTTGCAATTTACTGTAGTGTTTTATTTTATTTTAATTGATGCAGGCAACACCAGTTCATCAAACGTATGGATTGGGGCGAGTCCCACAAATTCTCTGCACGATGTTGTTTGGTGTGTATATGAAGACAGCGTTCCGTTTGATCCACATGTTTTTGCAACATTTTCCATTAATTCTGGACCTGATAATGCTTTCTGCATGAACTACACAAATAACGCGGTCATGACTGCAAACATTGCGACAGAGTATAATGTCCTCTGTCAAAACCTATGAACAAAAATTAGACCATCTCAATATTTAAAGAATTTAAATGAAAGTAAATTGTTAATATTTCCTGCTTTTAGTTCATGCGGAAATAAATAACTTGTTTTGAATTTTATCAAATGAATTCACAAATGAATCACATTCGGATTAATGCTATTTTCAGCGAGTTTGAAAGAATTCATACAAATTAAAAAATTTTCTTCTATTATCATGTAAAATGAATAAATTTTTGGATTGGACCAGTTCATATATTTATTGTTTTTTATCCTAACCTAATTGAAGTGTGGAAGAAAATAATGTGAATGCAATCAAAAAGAATTTTGTTTGTTGTGGCATTTTTCAATTTTATGCTTGGCAAACAAACAACAAAAGAGAGATGCTTTCATTAAATGAATTTATTTATTTCATCATTAGTCAAAGACGAGGTGTACGGCGTATGTGAATAGAGTGACAAGGAAGAATTTTAATTTGTGATTTAAATAATGTTTAAACTAAATATAAACAAGAAAATGTAAATTTGCGAAAATTTTTGAAAAAAAAAATGTTAATAATGTATGATTTAAATTATAAAGTGCTACAAATAGCACAATAAGTATACCAGTGTAAACAAAATAGTTTTACTTGCTTAGAATGGAAGTCAGCATTTTTTAATTTTTGATATTAATGCATTAAAATTTAAATATAGTATTTAATGCTGGTTCTAATAATAGAGAAGACACGCGTCTCATTTAGAATCCTAGCAACTCGCGATCAGTCTTGCTTCTTCCTGACAGGTGAAATTTCTCTTCAAATAGAAAATTTGCCTCTATTGTCCCTCTCGAAGACGCACAAATTATTCGCCGCCTCGAATTTCCATTTCATCGGCAAACAATGAAACACGAGCTTAAGCGTATCTGCGAAATTTCACCTGCGTGAATTTGTTTTCGTTGAACCTATTTAGATGAACGAAAAAAAAACATAGTGCCCCTAATAGCTGGACAAACAGCCGAAGAGAGAACTGGCACACGGCGGCTCCTTAGAATTCTACGCACGATTGAATCGCACAGCCGGCGCTCATTTCACACTGCAGGTCCCGCCGTCAAATATCAATGACCTTTGCAAAAGCAGCGCTGACGTCTTCGTGGATGCTGAAAAACGAGGACGCTCAGCACATGCACATGCGAGGAAATCGCACCTACTCATTGCAGACGAATCGCAAATAACGATGACAATTGCGATGTGCTTGCAGGGCCACGTCGGATTTGAATTTAAAAGGCAGAGTTCAGAATAAACATCCGCAGTCAAAGAACTTTAAACCCTTGTCCTAATTTTTTTTTATTCCCACTCAGAAAATCATTTAAAAATATAATAATTGGAGGATATGCAAAAAAGTTTAATAATATTGTTGTTTTAAATTAAATTAATATTTCATATTAATTTTAATCGTCAGGAAATGCATTGACGACATTTGCAATTCAAATAATGAGGATTTTAGTTTTTATTTATAATAATGATTCGAGAAATTTTCTCATCCTAACTTATGTATTCAGAATTTTAGGATACAAATAAGATAAGAAAAAAATTAATTTTTGGCAGATGGTAAAAAAAAAATTATTAAATCTAGTTAGAGTTAAAAATCGGTTTCATTCAGCTGGTATGATTAAGCTATCGAATAAAAATTCATCTCCTTTATTTGGTGTTATATTTATTTGAAATGCATCAGTCTTAATTTTATCTGTCGCCAATTTATATAATTACTTGTCTACCATTTAACTTCAAGTAACTTTTTCCACCCATTCTCCTTCTTTAGATAGTATCAAAATTAAGTTTTATAATATAAATTTTGGCATAACTATTTCCACTTACTATACAATAAGTGGATCTTACAATTAAAGAAATACTATCTAATTCACATTGATTTTATCATCATATATATGCGGCTGGCTTGAATTCCACGCCAATTCAGATGCTATTTATTAAATTATAATCAGTTGATCACCAGGCCACTTTATCGCTTATCGGATATAATTATCTAATTTATAAATACTAATCGTTTTTAACCATAATTAAATTATGAGAAGAAATGCAAGTTTAAGCCTTGACGGCGCCTTCGTTGATGAAACGCTCGAAGCGAGGTTGGAAAGTGCCCTGAGGGTCGTATTTGTCCTGCAGCTTCTTCCAGTCGGCAGGTCGCTTCTCCATCAGATGCCTTGAAGCTTTGCGAACAATTTCGATTTGGCGCTCGCTGCACTTGGAGCAGTCTGTCTCCAGAGCGTCGGGCAAATCAACTGAAATTTTTAATATTAAATTAAACCTTCACTTTAATTTTTAATTTGAATATACATGAAATAAAATTGGGGAAGGGTAATTTAAATTTTCTCCGTCTAGCATTTTATATTTTTATGCAAAATCTATTTTAACTTATTGTGCTGGTTTTTTAAAATGTTTAATTAGTACACATCGTCTTACATTTCCCACTCTCTGCGAATGGATTTTCCTATTTATTGATGATGATAATAATTAAGGACGCAGTTGAAATTAAAAAATCGTGCTGACAAATGGGCTCTGCGGTTAACCCAGCGCTATAGGCAAAATTTCAGGCACCAATGTTGAGCAAAAGGCCTAACTGCAAGGCAAAGGTCTGCACAAATACTCAAGTGACTAAGCAAGTTTATATAATTTACCGTACATGATTTATTGTTGCCCAACGGAAAAGTAAAAAAAGAGATACAAAAAAAAATAATTTGTCTTTTAATAGTTAGAATTACTTTTGAAATTGCAGGCGTTCAAATCTCTTTAAAAATATAAGTGGAAAAAATAATGACAATGCCTAAACTTTCATATTTACAAATAAACTTGACTTTAAAATTAAAAAAGATATTTAACCGTTTGCAAATCGTATTTCGTGTTCTAAAATAGTAGCTGTTGTCATTAAACAGAAGCCGCCTAGCAATAGAAACTCTTAAAACACAAAAAACAAAACTACAACAAGAATTTTACTTCTGTACTCATCTGCACTAAAAAGAATTGCTAGTTTGGTGACGTCACTTTAAAAAAACGATTCAATATGTCATAATGTTGGTTTTAATGAAAAGACCCAGGAAAAATCGTTTAAAAGCAAAAAATCTCAAATGATCTTTATGGTGTTGGTCAAATTTTTATTTAGAGAACCAAACAATGTTTTTGAAAAGCTTCTAATAAAAATGCAATTACCTATCGTTTAAGCAAAAAAATTTAAATTCTTTCAAGAAAATAATAAAAATAAATTAAACTAATCCAAAAAATTAATTACAGTCATCACGAGTCGACCCATATTTTTAATCAGTATGAGAAAAATTTCAATCATCTATTATCAAAACGTTGGAGCAAAAAGAGCAATATTTTTCACGTCAAAAAAAACTTACTTTTGAGATTCTTTCCCTCGGCAGTGCAGGGGCCCTGGTCGAGCATGCACTTGACGTAGGAGGTGAGAATCCTGTCGTTCCTCAAAATCGCGTCGACGTCGACGTGGTCGTACTTGTCGGTGTACTTGCGGCCGCCGGTGTTCTGCGGGGCGGCGGCCGCGACCACCACCACACACAGGCAGACGAGAACGGTCGAGCGCATTTTCTTGAAGTGAACGGCTGCCGAGAAGCCACCCCGCCTTTTATACGCGCGCCACGCAAGGGTAAATGCGCGCGACACTTGAGATGCACCTCGTCGGATGCACTCGATCGGTTTCATTGCACGCGGGGCCACATGGTCGATCGGCAGGGAAAAGGCGCGCGGGAGGTCGAGCGTGCCGGGTAATTAGAGTCAAGGAAAACGACCACACTGCACTGGCGAGTGCATCAGCAAGTGGCGGAATAACGTGCTAATTAGTTATTAATTAAATTCACTTTTTCATCTGCGATCTCGTCCGCGGCTAATTGAAATTGGCCAAGTTGGGAAAAGAGGACTTGTTTGTATTTTATCTAGGAAATAAACTATTAAAAAAAGCTTCACACATGATAAATTATTTAAATTGTGGCCAATCGTTTAAAATAAAATGTCGATGCCTAGCTTTATTCTTTTTTATTTTATTGTATATTTATAATCTTTTATTGAAAGCTATAGAATTAAATAATTTAAGAACTTATTGTAATTACGTAATGTGGACTGGAATTTTATTTGCTACTCAACAATTATTTTATTATTTTCAAATACTAGCCAAATACTAGCAAAGAATATTATAATATTACATATTTTTTTTTTTTTAAATATATATGCATTATATTTAATCATTTAAACTTAACACAATTTATTAACAGCATATACATATAATCCTCTATTTGTATTTTACTTTTTTCATATTTTTAACTTTTTAATTAAACAATTTCATTATTTTAAATAAAATATTAAAATTTAAAACATGTTAAATTCAAATAAAAAAAGGACCAGCATTTATATATCATATGTTTGTAAATTTTTTTGATTTTGAATGTAGGTTTTTGATTTAATTTACTTTTATTACAATAGTCTCGTTCCGCCCCTGTTTATGATGAGGAGGAGGCAATGAAAAAACTTTGCGCTTGAAATAATCGGATTTATACATTTTTATACTTAACAGCAATGTAGAGAAGTCCACTTATCTATTAATCACGATGTTGCAGTGAAGATCTGCCCGGCGCCGCTTTAATGGCATTGTTCCAGCTATTATGGCTTGTTGTTCATTTATTTCATTTTCTTCATAATAGGGATCCTTCAAGTTTCCGCGTAGTTGAGCCCTGTTGCCTGCCGTGCACGTAATACTGTGGAATTTCCACGCACCTTAATTGCACTCTAATTGCACTGTTTTGCAGCCACTGCGGTTTTCCGACGCATGCAATCCATATTTTTTTTTTGCATTGTTTCTGGAAACTTCCAAAACCTTGAATGAGGAATGCTTAACTCCACTATATAACTCAATTTTTATTCTGTTTTTATGAAATAGAAATTATATTTAATTAATTTATTCACCCAGCGAAATTTGAATGCATTTAAAATAGTTTATAAAGCCAAAGGTGTTTTTATTTAATGAACGATTTTACCATATAATAACCTGGAATTAAAAATTTCTAGAACTACAAATAGGGCTTATTATAAGTGCATATCTGAAACAAATTAAAAATACGCATTCGTATCAAGAAGTAAGCAATTAGCAATTACCAAATCTAGTGCAGAAGCAAAAAATGGATGGAAATTATGTCTAAAATTGATTGTATCTTCTGTTTTCATAATGATTTGCTCTGGGATTTAATTTTATTGATAATGTTTTATCAATTTTCCTATTGGCTTCTTTACTTTATCGTCAACAAATTTTTGATCAAAATTGTTTGGAAAAACTATGAATTCAAAAAATCCTATTCTCAGAACAATAAAATTAACATTATTGAATTACAAACGCCCAGTTTTAGCAAAGTATGCAACCTGCGACGTGTCCTAGCGCAGCACGTTGCCTATGTTGAAAACGCGGAGTCTCGCGCGCCGCTCGCCAGAGCCGCGAGCACGGCGGTCGGAAGTTGTCGCGGCGGCCGGCAGATGTCGGCGGCCGGAGCGGCCGCACGTCAGTTCGGCGAAGACGGCTGCTCATCTGGCCGCCGTTCAGTCTCTGTTTGCAAGCAAAGTCGCGTGGATTTGCAGGCCAACTCTTCGACTCGAGGCAAAATGGCAGAGAGTAAAGGAGCTCTGATCGCCAAGTCGTTACAGAAACACGCAGGAAGGACCAAAGAAAAGGTAGGCGAGCGTCGACGAGCCGCGACTCCCGCGCCCCCGAAGCGCCCCTCGCGCCGAACTTAAGCCAAAGGGCCTCTCGCCATGGCCACCACCTGTCCTCGCAACGCCCACCCCTGCCCAAGGGCTGTTGCTGCCTGATTGTAATTCGATTAGCAAAGTGAACGCCTCAGTTTTGGGGATTCCGTCAAACATGTCAATAGCGCCCTAAACAAAGGAAGGGTTCGCACGCTTCAGCATCCGCAGCGGAAGTGGAGTTTGCAATTAAAAATTTAGGGGTGCTTTCGCAACTTGGACCTGGACCTTTGACTTCCAATGCGTAAAATCACAAGCACGTGGGTTTATGTGACATGATAAAATTAATTATAAATATTTTTAATTGATAATAAGTATAGTTAGGTATTAAAATATTATTTATTTAGTTACTAAAATAAATAAAATAAAATAATTTTAATAAAACGTATTATTTGATATTTTTTTTTTTAATTACAATTTCTAGTTAATAAAAATTTTTGATAAAAATCAAATAAATTAATTAACTAGCATGAAATTAATTAAAACGCAATAAATTTTTTGTCCTCAGAAAATTGATTTCCTTGCAATTTTAAAATTCATGGGTACTACATGTAAATTCGGTTAAAAATTACTAGATTTTAATTATTTCCTAATGAAATTCTGTTTGCAAATACGAAATTTGAAACTCCAATTCATATAAAACAACAAAATGCGCTCATCAGCTATAATTAATATTAAATTTTTTTATTAATTTGCCACTTCTTTATCTTTTTATAAACAATCAGTGAAGTGAAGCAGTTCAATAATGGAATTTTTTTACAATTTTAACCAAAAAGTATAAGATTTTTTTTTCTTATTTAAATTTGAACTTTCATACAAGTCATTGCGGATTATTGGATTTCTAGCTCGCGGCATCCGCATCGTTTCATTCTGTCGTGTGCGTCGGCCGAAAACAAAGAGGTGAAAGTGAACTCGTTGCTTCGTTCTACACACTCACACAATTTATTTTGTTGCTTTTATGAATATTCAGCGTCGGCACGAGAGAACGTACGCGGACCATCTCTTTCGTGAGGCTCGCGGGGCTCGCCTATTTTCGTTTCGGCCCCTTTTCTCTCTCTTTCTCGCTCTCCTTCTTCCCTCGGCTCGCGATTAAACGTCCCTTCAATGAAAATTATTACGCTGCACGAGAGGAATTCTTTCTCTGATAATTTATTCGTGAATGAATTAATCGCGGCCAGCTGGTCGCGCATTTTCTCTCTCCAGAGAGGAGCATCGAGAGACGTGCGGTGCTCGCTTGTAGGTCAACATCATGCTCGCTCGCGACCAGCCAGGTTAGTTCCGATCGTAAAAAAAAAGGAAAAAGAAACTGGTTAATGTTATACGAAAGTGCTTTAAGAAATAAGAAAGTTTTGACATTCTATTTTAAAACTTCAAACTTCTTAAAATGCCAATTGTTTAAAATTAATTTTCACTTTTTATTTTATTTTTAATAATTATCAACTTTTTGTTATAATATAACTCTAATTTATTTATTAATTATTTTTATAAATACTTTGGTTAATATTACATTGTTTTTTTTTAATTTTAATACCAATAAAACAATTATATTTAAATTATATTACATATCTGTGGCGGTTCTTGTTATACTTAAATAGTTTTGATTAGAAATGAAAATATTCATTGCACTTAGTATTTTTCTTCATATGGATCATTTTTCAACTTTATCACCAATTAATTATCACTGATCAGAGGACTGTAGATGGCTTGAGGTGTTTGATAATAATATTTTATGCGGTTCTTGGGTGGAAAAAATAAAAAATTATAAACGACAGCAAATTTGAGCTGAGAAAAGCAATTTTAAATCTACTTACTTGGACTAAAGGAGCAAAGCATGTTTATATGTTAAAAAATGAATGGACGTTGACAAAATTAGACCAAATGAAAGCATTAAATTTGCAAATTTTTTCTGTGATTTTCCCAAATAATTTGGCTTCAAGCAAAAATCATATTTAAATTTTGGACAATGCAAATGATAAGCCGTGATAAGCAAGAAAAAATATTAAAAACCCGTATTAAATTTTAACTTTTTCTTACTAAAGCTGGAAAAACGGCTAGAATTTGCAAGTCATAATAACAGATTATTATCTTTAAAAAAAATGATTGGCGCTTCTTTGTTCATAAATATTTTGCTTCAATTATTGTGTAACAATATTTCCTTGCGGTATTTTCTGACTGCTCTCATGCACCCTTTCTTTCGTATTTTCTTTGTAAGCGAGGCGTCTGTGTGAGAGAAACAATCCGAACCGCTATTCAGCTCAAACAATGTTAATTAGAAAAACGCTGCTTGTGAGAAAATCGGCGCCTTTGAGCGATTAGAAAATTAAACGGCAGCACAGATTGATTCATTCATCGATTGCATTTTGCGCTCAAGTTCACAAACCGCATGCGGCTTTTGACTGTCACGTTCGGCGAAGAAGAAGGATTTGCAAGGCTGCACTTTTGTATTCATGCGGCGATAAATGATCAGGGCGAATCTTTTTGTGTCACTCGCAGAAATGGACCAATCGATTCCACCCCACTGACCCACAAACACAGCAGTTATTATGTGAATATAATTTTTTTAAACTAAAACTAAATTTTGATATATTAAATTGAATAATTATGTTTATTTATTTTAAATTTAATTTACTCGCATCTTTAAATGTTGTTCACATTTTGTGTTTAATAAATTTCTATATTATTTTAAATTTAAAAACTTTTACTTTTATATTTATTTCTAATTTTTTTAAATAAAATTAATTTATGATTTTGTAAATTAAAATTCTTATCTTGAGCATTTTTTATTTATATTGTGTGTCTGGGCAATATCCTTTTACTTTACAAAAAATTGGTAATACTATAGTGCAAATTCAACAAAGTATCTATACATAATATATAAACATATCATATTGATTAGGAATTGCAGTGCTTTTACAGTATTCATGATTTAATATAGAATAAAGAATACATAAATAAATAAATGAGAGAAAAGATTTATAATCAACAAATTTATCCTCGATTGTATCTAAAGTTTACTGATATTAAGATGAAAACAGTTAAAGCAATTCAGTGACGAATTTGAAAAAAAAAATTGAAAATATGGATTTCAAAGTCTCATTTTATGTCAATTATTTGAACAAAAGCATTTCTGAATTAAACCAGCATAAATTTTCGGCCCCTTCAGAATCTTCTCTGTCTTTTGCTCTTGAGAGCTCGGCGGCGACGTCGGTGGCAGGCAAATTAATACTGCTCCTATTATTGCTACCGCACACAAAAAACGTCATTCGTATCTCTGAGGATGGCCACGAAAACCGAGCACGCATATTTACTCTGCTCGAAACTCGCGGAGCTCTGCAAATATGGACGCAGCTCATTAAGAGCGGTTGCGGCGCCCGAATTATTATTCGTAACACACAAACAAACACACACACTGTGCGTCTAGTTACAATAATTTCGGTAGCTTAAAACTACTCTTAAAGGCTAATTGTGAAAATAAAGCTGTTTTATTATCGCAAAATGTGATGCTGATTTTTTTCTGGGAAAAAAGCTCAATTATATTCAGGGATCACTTCCATGCATGGAAAATTGTAAATTACCTTCAATTTATTTAAAGTAGTGAAATTTTTAAATTGAATAGGATTTTAATTTTCTTTAGGTAAGTTAAATTGTTGCAATTTCAACAATCATAATTCAAATCCACCAAATTTAAATAATGGGAATAATAATTGGCATCAAAATACGCATTGATCTTATGGTATTTTTTATCTGCACGTTTTATTTTTTATTTTTTTTTTTTAACTTATTCATCTGTGAAATTTTTTTGACGATGAACCACGCAATTTTGATTAATTCTACAAAACATTCAGATTGATCTGTTTCATTTGGCAAATAGAGCGTGTAAACCACGAGAGTTGATTGCTGCGGCCGAATTATACATTTGCAAATAAAAAGAAAAGTGCAAGTCTTGCGAATCGGAGCCGACGAAGCAAAGGTGTCCTTCCTTCGAGTGGCTGCTGCGGCTCTCGATCGGATTATTGACGGAGAAGAAAGGAAGAGAAGCGCTGACACTTCTTAAAAATAGATTGGCGCACGCCAGCCAGCGGGCTTGATCGGAACACACAAATCGAAGAGTGCGATTCCGACCAGAGCTTTCTATGCGAATTATTTTCTTTCGATTCCACTCTTAGGATTTGCGCAGCCAAGGGAAAATAAAGTACAAAGTGAAACTATTCATTCTCTTTTGGAAACTACAAATAGATAATTTATTTTGAGAAAAAAAATTATTAAATAAAAATTGCATCTTTATCAAATATTATTGAAGTTCGCCATATTTAAAGATTTTTAAATAAAATTCAATGTTTTAATTTTTGAATTTTAATTAAAATTTAATATTTTTTATTGAAGTTCTCGAATCATTACTACTTGAACTAATAATAATTAAAACTTAAGAAAAAATTAAATAAACCTGTGTAAGCAATTTTGGTTTCTATAAAAATGAAAAAAAAAATGCTCACAAATGTATAGAACAGTTTTCACAACTTTGAGCTTACTTTTTAATTAATTTATGCTTCAAAATTATCTTTGTTTTTTTTTTATAGAGTGAAAATAACTTTTGACCTACAAAAAGTACTCGCGTTTGCGTTTGAAAGCGAACGATATTTCGAAGGCGGCCCGAAAAAGGAAATGAGAAAACGTCTTCTTATCCAGCGCCAATCTGGAGCCAAACAAGCGCTCTCCGCGCCGGCACAATGAAATTGCGCCACACAAGAGAGTGCGAGACGGTGGATGACACGCCGTAATAATAAAATACACACACACCATGCTTTGTCGCTGCACGGAAAAGTGGAGAGCACGTGTCAGCGCTTTGTATTCTTTTTGCGCGTTTTTCATGACCTATCTCGCCGAGCTTCAATTCAATCGAGCGGCCTCATTGAGCAAAACCAAAGCACTCGATTCTATGCTAAAGCGTTTTTATAACTGTGTCAAAAACACCATTCGTCGGGGCGAAATGTGGCATTGGCATCACTCATTTTAGCCACCGAAGCCCAAATTAGACCAGACTGGCAGTCATAGCAGCGAAGCTCGCTGCGTCCGATGAGTGATTCCGCTTGAATTTTTCTCTATTGACACAGAGTACTGGTTCAAGTTGCTGGACCAAAAAAATTACATTTTGTAATATTTGCAATAATCATAATTATAAACAAATTTATTTAAATACAAAAGCTAAATGGAAAAATTCCAAAAAATTCCAGTTCTGTAAAAAACAGGAATTTAAAAAAATTACAAATAAAAACTCTGTAAAAAATTCTTAATAATGGTCCAGAAATTTCGAAATAAAGGATTAAAAAAAATTATAGATTGGTGGAATGACATAATAATTAACTGTAAGTTGTATTTAATCTTGATTATTTTTTTTACATATTCAAAATTACACAACATATAATTTTTGTAGGCAGAAAATGAATTTTTGTATAAAATTTAACATAAATTATTGGAAATATTGAGCTAGTTTGTTGATTGTTGTCAACCAATAACATTGTTAGTAATACATCAAAGTATATAGTATATTAATAAATAAAAACGTATTGAAAAACACTTTATTTAACTTTGTTTTTAGTTATTTATATTTTTATTATCATGATACTTTATTATATTTTATAATTTTCTTTTATCGAATATTGAAAAAAAATCTGCTTTATTCAAACAAATTAGCTCACTTTGTTAAATAATTTAAATTTTTCTTAACTTTTCAAAAATTATATATTTTCGAATCGAAATCAGGTTATAAAGAATCATATATTTTTTAAAGGAAATCCTGGACATGCTTTGAGATACTGAGTGATTGTTTATTCTCTTTATTGGGTTTCATTTATTTATTTATTCTCCATTCGATTGATTGTCAAAAGAACAAATTTAAAATAAAAAATGGAGGTACATTATCTATGAATTGCATAAATATTCCGGAAATAAACATAATGACTAAAGCAAATAAAATGCAAGTAATTCTAAACATTCGCTTACAAATTTAAATAAATTTCCTGGTTGCAGATACGTTTCATTTATAAAGTTTTAAGCCCCTGTGTGCTTGGTTTAATGGTCCACGGTCGCGGGGTGATCTAAACTTGACATTTGCAGTTGGCCGAGGGCGATTCTTGGTGCGGCGATTTATTTTTCGAGAGTGCACGCGGTGCACGTGTTGGCGCGAGGGAATTCTTTTCGAGCGACGAGAGCATTAGTTTTTCTCGTCAGCAGCCACTCGCGGTTATTTCAGGCTGCTGCTCTTCTCTTTCTTGTATTATTTTATATTTATTTCAACTCACTTGCACGCGTTGCGCGCGTTGCCAATAAAAGTTGTACCCGCGAATCCACGGCTGCCGGCCCGCGGCATTGTCATGTTTTTCGGATTGTGTTCTGCGTGTTCACTCTGCCAAGTTGGTCGCTTTTCGATTTCTGCACGCTGCTTCAGAAGAATGGGGCCCGAACCTAATCGATTTGAACTTTGTAGACTTAATTTTAAAAAATCGTTTTGTTGAAATTCTAAGCAAATCAATTTGTGTGAATATAGCTTGGATATTAACACTGACAATGAAATAACATAATTTTGTGATTATTTTTTACCATAAATTTGAATTTATTCTTGTTCTTTTTCATATGAGAAATATTACAGGTAAAAAATAATCACAAATATAGGAACCAAATTTATCATTACATTATTATCTTATATTGACATAGTCAAATCAAGTCTTTTGCAGCATTGTTGGTTAAAATTTCTAATTGTTTCTAATTGATAAAACGCCTCCTATTGTTGTAAAGACTGGATTTGAGGTCTTAATTAATATGGGAAATGAGTCAAAATGGTACATATTTTAAAAGAAATTGATAAATTTTAATTAATAATTTACAAAAAAAAGATTCAAGGAATACAATCAATCATCTTTTGAAAGAACTCATCTGTATATGTCTTTCTTTCTTTCTTTTTGAAGTCCAGGGGTAGAAGTTTGACACGCAAATTGGTATCAAAGGGATTCCCTCCCTCCAAATGGGCGGTTGCCAAGCATGTCTCTCTTGTACGAGCCAAGAGTCCACGCGAACGCTTCAATGTCCCTACGTTTTTTTTTGCTCACCGTACGACGGACAGACCAATTTGCATTGCACTTCAAGTACGAAACGTGCCGAAAAGAGAAAAAAAAAACATTATATCCGTTGTGTACTTTAAAAAAATTCGATGAGGCAAAAAAATTCCCTTGCTATAGTAAAAGAACAGTTAATTGCAATTTAATATGAGCTTTTCGTATAGCTTCAAAATTGGTTGTAATTTTGGGGCATACTGTTAGTTTTATGGCTTTGAGCGTGAAAATGAGCAATTATTTCTGAGTGGATCGGTTAGGACTTCAAAAAAAGCGTTACAACGGCTGACTGACGATTTGGTATGGTAGAAAATTACTTTTAAAGTTTGGGAATTTTAATTTTGAAATGTTTTGATTTGATGCGAAAAAAAATCCGATAGAAATTAGAAGTTGAAGAGAGTTTCGTTGCCTAGAAAATCGTTTGTTTAAATTAATTAAAATTTTATTTTTTCTGTTTAAATGTCGGTCGTTTTTTTTTTTGAAAAAGAAGACAAAATAATGCACTATTCAAAAAAAGCTATTTTTTAAATAAGAAATTAATATAATATGCTAGAATAGTAAATTAATTTCATCCAATTTGAAACAATTGTAAAAATTATCTTCTTAGATCAAAATATTGAAAAAATTACCGTTTCAATATTATATAAAGTTTACTGGAATTCCTGATTTTAAATGTGTATAAAAATTAAAATCGCCAAACTTTATGGCCTGCTTTTTTCCAAAGACGATCTATTCGTGACCAAAAGAATGCGTGTTAGAATTGGAATTAGCGGTCAATCTGAAATATCAACCGACCAACACGTCTGGCAACAATTCGAGTAGCGTCCGTGGCCTTGCGAGAGAGTGAAAAAGAGCCTCACAATGCCGAGTAGAAAGTGTTATATCTTCTGTGCATGTATTCGTGTTAAATTTGGCGAGCGAATGGCCTGCAGCCGTAGCAGAAAGGAAGCTCTAAAAACAAAAGCAAAACGGCGGAAAGAGAGAAAAAAGCACCATAAGACGCACTATTCGCGAATGTCGGGTGGCCAGTCCAGCGTGAAAAGCGGCCGAGGAGAATGACCGTCGGCCGCAAACAACGCGCACCGAGCACAATACAAAACCATAATGATCCTCTACAGCAAACGTGAATGCATTCGCCTGACCGGCCAAGTGTGTGCTGTGGGTCTTCGTACAATTTCAGTACACACAAAAAACACTTCTTGAGAAATGGCTTTTTTACATTTAGAAATGGCAGGAACAGAAAAAATATATTAAAAATTTATGAGAAATATTAAAAAAAATTAAGGATTATTTTCTAAATTTAAATTTGAGTGGGAATAAATTATCATTATTTTGGATTTTCTCCTCTCTTTCAATGCATTAATTTTTTTATGCTCTCAGATAACGTAAAAAATGACAACTAATTTGAAATTCTTGATTTTTTCAAAACTAGTGAAACTAAAAATTTTATGGTGGATTGAATTTAAATTCGGCTTTTCCTCGACGGGTTTTTGTGAGTTTTTATTGTTTAAGAAAAACAATATCCTGCTCTACATGTTTCGGCTGCGGGCTGCAGCCATAATTCATGAGCTTTCTCGGCGGTGGTCGAGAAAAACAATTAAAACTCACAAAAACCCATCGAGGAAAAGCCGAATTTAAATTCAATCCACCATGAATCAACCCTCGATCGTTAACTTCTACTACAAAACTAAAAATTTTAGTTGAATGATTCGTGAATTTTGTCCTTCTGTCGTCATAAATTTTTTATTTCATTTTGACCGCCATGAATTTTTATTTGAGCACAAATTCATATCTTTGTCGCCCAACTCATTCCTCATTCGATTGAGAGGTCAAGGTCAAGTCACATAACCGCAGCTATCTGATTAAATGGTGTATACGAGCAGCCTAAATTAAAAGCCACTTCAAAACTTCAGCTGTCCGCGAATAAGGACCGAAACCATCAATTTAATTGACCCCAATTTTCGCCATGAAAAGTTAAAATAACATTTTTTTCTTGTCATCTCTCTATTATCTTATACAAACTCGTATAGAATTGTTTTTTTAGTCTAGGTCAGTGCAGCCAACAAATTAACGCCAGCAGGTTTATTTTTGTTATCCGCGTCCTATCGGGGCACTCTTGTGGGTCCTGTTAAATCTCCCTTTGTGGCGTTCCAAATATAAAGTGCACCAGACGCGGAGCACCATTAAAATGTCAACACAGATAATGAAGAGTGCGTAGCGAATATGCAACGGCGAAATAATAAACGCTCTTCGGTCTAGCCTTATCTCGTTTTTACTCTAGGTTGCGTGCATTCCGATCGATCTGTCAAGGACGCACGTTAACTTTTCGTGCCGATACTAATTGGAATTTGAGAGGAAAAGTAGTTTGCATGTTAGAATTTAGAAGAGCTCCTGAAAATCATTCTCCCTTGAGGAAATGAACATATTAATGTAAAATTATTTGACCATAATTTTCTACAGCTTTACATGTTATATATCAACAGGCATTATTGTTTAACGATTTAGAACTTTGTTGAGCTAAAAACATGTATTCGTTATAGGTTTTCAAAAAAAAAAAAAATTGTTTATGCTCTTAATGACTAGTTTATCTTCATAAAATAAATTGTTTTTTTTAATTTATTTTTGTTTGGTAAAATAAAACTGCTCTTATATTTTATTTTATTAAATTTTCCAATATTTGAATTTTATATAATACAAGATTAATAAAACTTTTTTATATTTAAAACCAAATTTAAAAAAAAAAAATTGTTTGTCTGTGTTATTTTTAGATATTACAAATAAAAATTTGATACAAGTAATAATGTAAATTTTAAATATAATCAATATTCACAGCAATCACTATATCAAAAATGATACATTTTATAAATAATAATCCATTAATAAAATCGGCTGATGCTGGTGGCTTAGAGAGCTGTTAAAACCTAAGTTTATATTAAATTAATAATTGCTTTATGCCTATTATTCATAGTGAATATGACGTTTTTAGGCAACATATCCTTAAAAAAATCCGTTTTTAGTTTCCTTGATTTTGAGCTCAGTTTGCTATGTAATGGAGCAGCGCGATGTGATAATTTATTTGCAAGCCGTGCAAAAGTTGGCGGCGGAGAGTAAAATTCTCTTGAAAACAAAGGCGATCCACTTGCGTGAACTTGATGCACACACGTGAGATTGAGTAACGCAGATTACATATGTATATACAATACGAGCCTCTGACTCTTGGAGGGCTCCTTTAATTTATTCCGCGCGTTTTTTACAGTTTTTATTGCGCGACGCGAGAACGAAAATTATAACCATCGAGTCGAAACGAGTCCGAAAAGAAGCGCCTAATGAAATCTCGACTCTCGTTTCTTCTGCCGCCACGAGTACCTGCAGCAGCTCCAACCGACTGTGAAATTAATTTTGAAAATTCAGCAGCAAAAGGTCGAAGAAAGCTAATTATCATCATACAATGCGTGAGTTTTTTTTAATACGCCCACCTCCGCGTGCGGATATATAGAATAATAATAACAACGACGTGAAATTGATACTCCGTGCCGACAAAATCACAAGACGAGTCGCATGTGTGGATTTCAATTGGAGAAGACGAGATTTCTCCATACGATCAAGAAGGAATGCAAACAAACGAAGGGAATTCGAGATTGGAAATTGAGCATTTAAAGATACAATTATGTTAACTTGATGTCCAATTAACGTTCGGTTTTTTAAAGACATTCTTTGAATCTAAATTGGTCTGGATCATTCATTTCAAATGTTCTTTAAAAAAAATCAAAATAAGGAAAAAATCAAAATTTTAATTAAATTTAAAATTACTTCCAACGCTTGAAAGCTTGAAATATCAAGTTACAATAATATTTTATGAACAATTAATTTAACTTTGACTGTAACTGATGATGAATGACAAAATGAGTTTCTACATTTATCAATTATGACGATTGTTATACAATTATTTTGCAAATGAAGACAGTTATGATAATACAAATGATTCAAATGCAATTTTGTTGATGAAAAATGTATGATTCTATTTGTCTTTCAAGGTACTAATGATTATTGATTCACCGCCGTGGGGAAATTTTCTGCCCAAATGCATCTTTCTAAAATAATACAAATCATAATAAAAGAGCGGACACAAAAATTCACAAAAAGTTTTAATGATTTCTCCCTAATTAGTGTTTTTAGAACTTTGCTTTCCTCTCACATTTTTATCAAAAACCACTTTTTCCTTCTTATAAATTAGCACCGGAATAAATTTTAATTATTTTCCTAACCATTATATTTTTATCAGGCCACAAACCAATTTAATTTTAAAATAACATTTTCCTTTTTTAACAGCAAAATTTTAATCAACCACCAACCAACTTCCTTCCTTTTATTGATTAAAAATAAATTTTATAAATAATCACCTTCTAATACCTCCAACCAACTAATTGTAAAAACTCCTTTGCCTCAGGCACATGCAATAATAGCTAATTCAAAGTTGAAATAAACGCATGCACGAATCGTGCGAAATTAAGCCCAATTCCGCCTCTCGTGGTCACGAACCTCTTCCTCGGGTACTTTAAAACAATTTCCTCTTCAATCGACTTACAACTGCGAATTCCACCGAAAAGAAAACGCAGCGCAATAAAACTCCAAACAATAAATTAAAGCGAATTTCACTTGCATAAACCACGCGGACGGTCGCGGGGAAAAGACGAGGCTTTCAAAATATTTTCACGCGGTCTCCTTTTTAGGGCGCTGTCGTCTTTGTTGCCTTTATTTGGCGCGGCCGCGCGGTCACAAGAGCTACCTGCTCCTCGCAACTATGTGAAAAGCGTCGAATTGGGAAGGCAGGATGAGAGGAGATGTGATCAAACAAGTCGTTGTAAAAAAAAAGTACAAGCGCGGCCCCCCTACATGCAGTGCATGTGTGTAGGTCAAATCGAGAGCGACGTCACTCTTTCTCTCTCTCGCGCTTTTTGCGCTGGACGTCACAAGGCAGCACTTTTATTGGCTCGCCAATGAATAATTTCAAAACGAGCTACTGCCGATGAGCTCTCGGCAGTAATTTCAGCCACTGCTTTCAGAATTGGCGTCTGCAATCCGAGATGAAATTTGACCTCGAAAGGACAAGCTGAAGAATTTAATTTAGTTGAAATTTGTGCAATGAAAGGATTAAATTGCGGACACAATCTTTTTAATTAATTTAATTTATTTAAATTGTTGTGCAAAAAGTAAATCCTACTGAATTTAAATGTCCCTTCCATTCTGGTTTAAGATGACTTGAGCAAGACCTTCATAATCTCATTGATCCCCGTAAATTTGAATCAATTGATCAATCACATATTTCAATTTGAAGAGATTTCTCATCACATTCTGATTCTTAATTTAAAAAAATTTCCCTTTCACTTCTTTCATTAGCGGTCTCTTTCAGAAATTCATAGAGGCGAAACTACCGCCTATACAAACACACTTTTTGCCCTCGTCTCGTCAAATGAATATTTTACAATTCATACATACACTCTTGGCTTTACCGAGTTTCTTTGCTACAAACTTGCACGTCCCTTATAATCCCCACAAGCCTTTTCCTTTCCGTGCTCTCGTCGCCCACTTTTGAGATCCATTTTTTTATTTTCATTCCTCCTTGCAAACCCACCCATGGCAGACCGCGCGCCCACTGCGGAAAGCAGAGCAGAGACTCACCTGCTCCGAAATTATTTTCGAGCCATTGCATCTCAAGGACTCGCTCGCATTAATTTGCAATGCAAAGCTCCCACGCCGGTGAGCAGGCCCAGAGCCATTTCGCACTGACTCACCTTCCAATGTGTGCAAATTATATTTATTTTTAATACATGGTACCTCCACTCGTCAGGCGAATTTGAGCGCAGGCCGACGCCTAATTTGTCCAAAAGTCATTAAAAATAAATCGGTTCAGCGTGTTTTGTTGTCAGCTTGTAATTAACTGTTGTTTTCTCAATGATATTTTTTATTTAGTTGATGGAAAGTTATTTTACATTAAAACACCGATGTTTTTTACCAACGTAAGCTTGGATGTCTTGTTTTGATGATTTTTATTAATTTTCATTTCCGATTGTTTGTTCATTGTTTGATTCTAGCATAATATATTAGAGTTAAAATTGGATTCTAAATCCACAATTATAGGCACATTTAAAGACATAATGGAAAGCAATTTCTTATAGAGCATATCAAGTCATTTTTATAAAGTCTGCGTTAATACAAGTTTGCAGTTGTGTTATAAATTATTTGTTTTTTATATTATGAAATAGCTTCGTAGCAAAATGCAATAATTGATGGCTCATAATATTTTAGAGATAACAACAGAAAGTTGAAAAAAAAATCGTTTAGCCATTATAAAATATTTATTTTAAACAAAATCACAAATCTTTAAAAATTAATAGAAACAAAACGTAATTTAAATTTTGTTTATTTATATTCTTATAAGTTGTTGTAACCCTGATATTAATGTTGTCAATAAGTTTGCACTACTTTTCCTTTCTGCATTGCGCCATCAATAAAATTGCATCAGAATCGGATGCGATCCGTCAAGTTCAGCAAGGGAAAATTCGATCCGTCTGCGATTCACGCTGCTAGGGCCGGTTGTAAACAATCCGCCGCGAGAGAGGCCAAACAAACTCCACTCGCACTCACTCGTTGCTCACCCGTTTTATGATATTTGCTTTGATTTTGCGCCAGCGATCGCATTAACCGCTAATTGAAACGATCCTATTTTCGACACTCGGACCAGAAACAAAAGAATTAAGTTCGAATAATAATGGGCGCCAGAAAATTTATTGAGCAAGCTGACCCCAAAGCTGCGGCCACTTTTTGTCTCTGCGGTGGTGGCATCTTCTTTTGTCCGTCTCGTGTGAGAATGAGACACGAAATTTGGTCGTTGTGCCCTAATTTTGCGGGGTCGATTCCAATTTTAGCGCCGGCCATCAAGAATTAAAAAAAAATCGGATTGTGTGAAAATAATTTGAATAAACACGATATCAAAATATAACTCACAAAATTAAAAGTAATTTAATATAAATTATATTTTTCATCTTATTTGAAGTGGATATTTCAGAAATTAAAGAAACTGATTTTTATATTTCATTTTTTTTTTTTGTTTTATTATTCTCTAACAAATTTTCTTTTGAAGGCTTCAATAAAATTAATGTTTTTCTTAAATGCTGAATTTGTTTTTCATTTTGGCTACAAATTATAATTCTAAGCAATAAAAAAAAATTTTAAGATTATCGATTCAATAATAATAAGTATGGGCATTTCTTTGTAAATTATAATGGGATAAGTTTAAAAAGAAAATTAAATTAAATTTCATTAGAGGATATGCCAGGTTTCTACATCATGGCACAAATCATATTTTAAATATTTTGGTGAAGCAGTTTCCAATTATTAACTAATTAAGGAAAGCTGTAAATGATTGAAACAATTCAATCAATGGAAACGATACAATTGGACGAAATTCAATTTTCTGTAAAACCTTCTTTTAACAGGAATCACGAGACAATTGACGATTCTCCACGACTGTGAAACAGATTGGATTCGGTGTTAGGAAAACAATACGCGAGTGTGTAAAATCGACGCTCGCTTGGCATTTGAATGGCCCTACTTTAATTAGACGCGCCGTTTAAACGGCCTCTTTCGCCCCAACATTCCTGCGCTTGCGACTACGCTGCTGCAGCATAATCTGTCCTCAACTCGAATTAGGCTGGATTCCAATCGAAAGACGACAAAAAGAGCCTCACCGCAACAATCATTGTCCGATTCGCGCTGGTGCTGCACGGCGGATTTCAAAGAAATCTCGACTACTTTCTTGAATAAATAATCTTGAATGCGGCGCACTCGGAGACACAAACCGAATTCTATTTTCGGACACTGAGTAATGTATAAGTTCACTCGCTAATTAAAACTTTGCGTGCACCGAAAAGCGTGAAAAGCACGAGGCGAAATTTTTGCGGCTTGAAAATCAACGTGTTTAGATTTGCGTTTGGTGCTTTTCCAAATCGAATCGGAAGTTTGCAAATGGTGTTTGCCGGCCAACCACTTGAATGATGGCCAATTGCGATAAATTAGTACCGTGTTGCTTTGAATCATGCTTAATTGTATATAAGAAGGGCAAATAATTTTGTTTTTTTTGTAAACTCGTAAAAGAAAATTCTATTTTACTCAGCAATGAAGGCAAAATTGATCTTGAAATATCAATTTACTGTCAAATTAAAAAAACCAAGAAAATTTAATTAGAAAAATAATGAATGAATTTCTTGAAGAAAATCTAAATTAATAAAAAATTGAAAATTATTACCCTTGATTAACCTGTTTGCAACTTACTGAAATTGACATCATTTACAATTTTGGATTTAAATTTTGATGGAATTTTGAATCGTTTTAGATTTTCTCAATATTTTTTTCATTTTCTTTCTCATCTCATCAACCGAGGATGAGATCTTTTTGATCTCGGAATTTTAGCAAAATTCTTGTTAGTTTTGTCCTTCAATTCCTTTTTTTTTAACAAATTGTTTTCAAAAATGGAATTTAATCAATTTGTACAAATAAACAGCAATAATAATTTCTAATTTACTTTCATACATAATTTTAACATTTCGATCAAACCAACAAGAGTTAGAATCAAATAAAATTTTTTTTTTTTTTTTTATTCTCCATTCATTACGGACTTTCACATCATCAACATCAACTAATCCCGTAATCCGTCAAAATATATAATAAATTTAAAAAAAAAAATAATGGAAATTTATAAGATAGTTATTTGAAGCTGCCCAACTACTTCTTGCGAACACATTAAAATTAAACCTAAATTTGAAGCTGCCCATTGACTTGTAGACTTCCGCCCCCGTCAAGATCAAATCTCTTCACACACTCTTGCGAAACATGTGACGACCTCGTTTTAAAAATATGGGCCCGCGTAAATTGCAGATTATTCTTGTCTCGTTGCTTGGCGCATATTTTGTGGGCGGGTGCATATTTATTTTTACACACACGCGGCGCACACGAATCGCCCCTCGACGCAACCCCTGTGTCGCTCGCTCGCTGGCCCGCCCGACGACCACCTTCTCCGGGTGCAAATTAAGGAATAATTTTCTTGCCGGGTGGACACGCCGCATCCTCGTTCTCGCGGCCGTTCGCTATTCTTACTTCGCGAGCGTGTCTAGAGAATGAGCAAATTTAGCGCCGGGTCCGCCGCCGCGGTCCCTGGTAAAAATACGCAGACTTAGCAGCCCCCGAGTCGTTTTGGCCGCCGACCAAACATGAGCACTGCGAGAACGACCGGCACGTCTCCTCTGCACTCCTGATTCACTCTAATCTAAAAAATCATCCTAGTATGAACCTCATTAAAATATTTTAATTTCAGTAATTTAGATTTATTGAAGTAATTTTTTTGTGTGCTTTAATTTAACTAAAAAAGCAATAGAAAATAAATTATTCCATTGAAAACTCATTTCTATAGTTATGAGTATTTATTGAATTTGAGTGATAAATATCTTTATTTTCTTCCGAAAATTATTATAAATATTTCTGATTCAAATATGCAATATTAAGATTTATTTTTTAGACTTTCATATTTTGACTATTTAAATTTTTTTATTTTCGAAAGCAGTAAATTCCAGTTCTACAAAATTCCAAACTTTAAGCAATGATTTTGGTTCTAAAGGAGTCTTTTTGATTTCGGAAGTTGTAGCAAAAATTCTTGCTAGTGGTGGTGACATTGTTTTGTCCAACAATTTCTTTCTTATCAATCAAATTGTTTCCAACAATTTGATGTAACAATTTGGACAAATAAACAACAATTATAATAAAAATTCTCAGCTTGAATTCATTGTCGTGGTAAATGTTTGAAATATTTAAATTATTCTTAATCTACTCACGGCGTTTTCAATTCAAATTTGGCCTAAGAAAATCTCGTTTTTAAACTTTTTAAATTTTAAAATGAGACTTTTTTCACCAGTCTCAGAATAGAAATAATTTTTGATAAAAAAATACACAACTCATCAGATTTAGAAATTTAAATCATTTTTAGCGGCAGTAAATTTCTCTTGTATTGAAACTCTTTTGCTATAACAAAAATTAGAAACATCAAAATTCTGACCTCAAGTGAACCTTAAAAGAGTGTGTATGTTGTAATCATTTTCACATGAAAACTACCAAAAGGGTTCACTGAAATTTGTATTATTTTGGTAATAAATTCCTGTTTTTTTTTTATACAATGTTAAAAAAACTTGTATTCCAGCTAATGGCGGCTTCATATAATAGTACGTTTAAGAAAATATTATGGTCCATAAAAAAATTATTTCCATCCTTTAAATTAAAAATCTACAAAATCAAAATTCCTTCTTGATTTATTATTAGTGGCAGTGATGTTGATTGCGTTGATACAAGCGTCTCCGCTGTCAAAATATACGTGCCGCAAATTGAAACCCGCCGAGCGTGCGGCGAGAGCGAAGCAATTTGCAGCGATTTGCGACTGCAAATTGGACGCCCCTCGCCACCCTCGGGCCCTTGTAGGCTTTCCTCCGTAACACCCCTTCGATTCCGTTTTCTCGCGTGATGAATAATTTCGGCGAGGAAATTACTGAGAGTGGCGCCGCCGCCTTTCTTTTCGGAGAGGAGAAATTGCCTGATTGATCTCGCGTTCGACGGACGGGCTCGCCCTCGAGTTGACCTTTGCCTTGAAAGAAAGTTTGGGAGCCATTTCGGATCGTATGTGAGGAGTGCATTTTTAGTGTTATAATAAAGAGAGAGTATTTAAATTTTTTTATTTTAACAATTTAAATTCAATATTATTTTAATTTAGTTATTTTCATATTTATAATTAAATTGACAAATTTAAACATTTTTCTGTTAATTTTTACTTTTTATTTCTATTGATATTTCCATGTTCAGTTACCAATGCCGGGAGAGGAGGAAAATTTGGAGTTTAAAATTAACGCAAAGTAGAAAAACAAAAAGATAAATAACAACGCATTAACAGAATTCAATTATGTTACATACAAAAAATGATTCTTAAGATGTTAGATAATCTTTCTTGAATGCGTAGAATGCATCAAATTTATGTTTATATTCTCCTTTTATTATTATTAATACTCTATTTATACTTGCTCTTGAAGATGAAGCCAAAATCAAACTAAACTCGCAAGTTACTGAAAGTTGTAAGTTAATATGCTGCGCGCAGACGACCGAAATCGTTAATTTAGCACAATTTAGCACTGAAAACTGCCTGAAAAAGCACCATTTCGTAAGAAATAAAATTTTGCAAGTAAATGAACATTGAGCAAAAAATAAATAAATAAATAAGTGAACATGAACGAATCTTTCGCATTCTGCACTTCTTTAAAATTCCTAGGTTTTAAATCGACTAAATATTCCAAAAACCAATAAGTATAGGCCATTTTCAATTGTTTCCTGTTTCGCAATAATATTTATTTAAAAATAGTCACATTGATTTGTTAAAATTGAATTGTTCATTTATTGTTTTATTTATAAAACAAAAAATTCGAACCAACTTAATTGACAAACAGACGATTTTTCTGGGGGGAAAAATTGTATCCGGTCTGATTTTGAAAATTCATTAGTTTTTGGGTGAATTTTTTTACTAGATTTTGTCCATTTAATATTCTCATGTTCCTTTCTCTCTTCTTTCCTCATGATTGACCCGGTTGACTGATTGCGGCTGGTGCGCCAATCATCCACGTTACATTATTACCAGAGAGCAAATTGCACTTGATAGAAAGTGACTGCATATGCATGCAAAATTATATATTATTCCAATATGCTGCAAAATTTTTTCTGTTCAAAAAAAAAGCACGTGGAATTTACGTATAAAGGAGAGCAAACGAGTTGTTAGAGCGCGCGGAATGAGAAATTCCTTTGTGTGCACCAGAAATCCTGTTACTCTCGTCGACGCCGGTCTTGTTTTTATTTGTACTCGCTACGAGAGTTGCAATACAAAAGAGCTTTTTCCCGCGTCGACCGGCGCCGGCTGACTGCTTTTCGATGGAAATTATTCGTGCGTGCAAATTAGCAGTTTCACTTTGGAAAATGAGAGTGTGACAGGCAGATGCACGACTTTAAAAAAAGGCGGTAAAATAAAGGGTAATAATAATTTATCAAAAAACCCAAAAATAATTATTTAATAAACACATTTTTTAATAAAACTTGATGAAAAATTAAAATTGATATCAAATTCATAAATAATTACTTTTAAACTGCTTGTTAAACAATAACATTTTTAAATTTTAAAATATCGAAAATAATTAATTATATTTTAAACAAAATAAATCATCAAATAATGTAAAAATGTTAAAAAATAATTGATATATTTGATTTTGTTTATAATTTACTTTTAATTTTTTTAATTTATGAAAAGTGATAAGATTCATCTTGAGTGTATTTTTTTTTTTTAATTGTAAGTGTGACATTGCAGATAATAATAAAATTAAATACCTTTCATCAAATTAAATTTAGATTTTTTTTAAATTTATTTCTTGCAGCAAGACCTACTAAATCACTTATCCTTTTTTTCTTTTTTTGAAAATTTTTAATAATTTTTTGGTTGTTACTTGAAGGCCCCTGTCTATGCATTCCCAGTGCGTTGTGTCTGGTCACGTGGAACGCGAGTCTCAATCGAGAGCGCTTGTGCATATATTATGAATGTTTGATGCGCGCATATATTACACTCTCAAACGTATACTCGGGGAGATGTAGGTCTGTAGGATGCTGTGCGAGGCGAGCACGAAGCCTACTTTTGCTCCTTTCTTTTGTCACTTCTTCCGCCATTCAGGTTAGATGGATGCCTTTTTTTCTTTTTGCATCAGCCAGTGCTGGACGGCGACATCGAGAGCCGTTTCCAGGTTGGAATGTCTCGTTGGCAGTTTTGGGTTAATGTCACCTTTTATCTGAACTGCCTGTCTAAATTAAGAAATGACCTCATAAAAGGAAACTTCGAACAACTCCGCTGCAAAAATATCGCAAAATCAGATGTAATTTATTTTTTCTAATAGTTAAGCATCGTTTTCATAATTTTATTATTTGCACACGTGCTGAAAAATGTGATTATCTTTTTAATTTCCTGCTTAATTTATTCTTATTTAAATTTCATCACATTATTGTTATTGTACTTCAATAAATTACTTGAATGTCACTTTTTACTTTCAATGTTAAAAAAATGTTTTCAATGAAAGCTAATTTGCAAGAATGAAATTGATATAATTAAAATTCTTATTCAAAGATGAGAGATTATTTGTTTAAAATATTATAAACCCCAGAACAAATAATAATGATAATAATAATGAAATATTAACCCTTTGATATAAATAATTTATGTACTATTTTAACAAAAAAGAGAGCAATTTAAATTTTCATTGTATTTTTTTTATTGCTGATCTGATCGGCATTGCTCTATCAAATAGCTGATGTGAAATTTGATTTCCTGGTAGAGTCTTTGCATGGCAAGTGTACATACTGAGAAGTGACTCCATTCATGCAGTTTTTTACCGACAATGAGACGGGTTGAACGACCCCTCAGCATACATGTGTATGCAACCAGTCGGGCACGCTGGTCGGCGGTCTGTAAACTCTGGAGCGTTTCAAGTGATTTGCGGTGTTCGTCGCGTCAATTATGCAAACAATCGTGTGACTCAGCTCGTTTCACTCGTGCGCTTTTTACCAAACGCGCCACCGTGCAGTCTTGGATGGCCGCGTCGAGGAAGAAATAAAAACAGCTGACTGCAGCCTTCAAACCGTGCTTTTGCTGAACTTGGCTTATCGGCTTAAATTTCCGTCGAGAAATAATTACGCCACAATTTAAGGTTATGATTCTCTAATCTAATCTTAAGCAGAGAGTAATAGCCGCAATTAATCCTTTAAATTTTGAGAGTCCTCAATTATCGGGTCCAATTAACATTTGACTATGTTGTTTGCAAAATTCACTTGAATTTTGCAAATTCAAATTGTTATGTAGATCGGTTTTACCTCTATAAACCTCAAATTTTATTGCAGAATAGTTTTAGTTTAAAACATAGTACGCATTTCTTTATAAATAAGAATCAATCTCTTTGCCTGTCAGATCTGATTAAATAAAAGTTACAGAAATTATATTTATTTCAGAAAATAAGTGAAAAACTGAATTTAATTAATTTCAATTACAACTTTTCAAGGAAATATTGTTTTATAAAGCAAATTTGTTGAATAAAAATTGTAAGTATTGTAATAATGGGAAATTTTATTGACGACTGGGACAAAACGAATGGCATGTTTCTCCACTCTTGATGCGTCTAGTCTAGTGCCCCGTAATCAATTTGAGGGGCAAGTGGTGCTCGAGAGGGTCCTGGAGTGTGCGACAATCGACTGTGAATCGACTTGGCTCGCCACTGATGCATGAATCGGCGAGGCAAGAGCGCCAGATGTTTCCCTCTGTGTTTCAATATTTAATTTCTGCGTCGCATTGAAACCGAATCCGACCTGCCCGAGGTCTTTCCTTCCCATACTGGTCTAGGAAAAGGAAGGAGCACGAAATGTGTCTTATTAACACACTTACAAAGAGGCAGGCTTGATAATTGAGTCATGCGTGGTGTGTTTGTACGCATTATTCAGATCAGACACACAGCGTGAACGTTTCTCGGCCGGTAATAAACGTTTAATTGAATCAGTAGGAATCTATTGACGCGCAAATAGTAGGTCACATAAAGCAAAGTAATCAGTGGAATAATTAAAAATAAATGTACAAATTTTATTATAAAAAACATCACTAAACTTGCGGTTCCAAGGAGTGGTTCTTACTTAGTTAAAAATTTATGTTAAAATTTTTTTAAATATTAATTTGGTTAAGTTGACTTTGAAATTTTGTCAGTAATCAAGTGATTATTTTCAATTTCATTGTTAAATAATCATGCAAATTTTGTAATCTGATGAAGACAAAAAATGGACATCAAAACCGATCATTCAATTTTATAGCAATTTACAGAGTTATTCAATTTGATATCCTATTAATGATTTATTTTATTTCTTTATTTTTCTAAAAATTATTAATATAGTAATGTTTTAATTCATTTAATCTTTTAAATTCAAATTTAACATACAAAAAATCTTCTCCAAAAGTTTTGATTGATATATTTGAAATACTCCCATAATTAACTTTTGATTCAACCTTTCGTCAAGATACTTGATGTTATCAATGAATGCGAGCTAACTTTTGATTAATGATCTGCGAACAGAGCGCTCCAGATTCAGCCCCTTTTCTCTTTGTCGAATTAGCAGCAGTCGTCAGATAAGAGAGGCGTCTTGAGAGATCGTAACTGTAAAAACCGCGGGCATCACCCATATTGCTCTTACGGCATCCTCGGTCGGTCACATTAAATTCTTCGTCTGTTTCAATGAACAAAAGAAAATCGGGCAGTCTCACTTTTGGAGCCACACGAATGTAATTTGTGCGTCAAACTGAAAAAAATTTATCATTAAATCTTGCTTGTTTTATAAAATTACATTTTTTTCTGCGATGAATTCTCTGTTTAAAGAGACGACGAGGTTCTTTATTTAGCGGGACATGGCGCTTCCCACGCTTATCTGCCTGACAATAATAGTGCACCATTTATTCCCAGAGCCGGTAAATTAGCGTTTCCACCTCCCCCTGCACCTTTCGTAATTGCGCCTCTGAGCACCTGGCGCGTTATGCAACCGTTTTTCCTCTTCGAAAAAGTGCGTTTGAAATTTCTCAGGGTTTTATCATTTTTCCTTCTATCATAACTCGCTTGTTCTGTTATGTTGTTGTCACAAATTTTGATATTATTATTATTTATTAATTGTTACTCTCAATTGTTAAGATCAAATTTGCCTTATTTAGATTATAATGGAACTAGATTCAGTTTTTATATCACCTCGTCAAAAAAATGTTTAAAACCTCTTTTTTAACATTAACAATTTCTATTTAAATTATACACATGTGTTATTAAAAAACTCCTGCAGGTTTGACCTGCTCTGATTGTGAGAAGAATACAAAATTGTGCAATATACCTATTTTTGTCTTTGAATAGCTGCACTTTTCAATATTTACATTGGTGCACGCCTTATTTTTATGTCTCCCTCGGCAGCGGAATGCAGACGGAAAGCTTTTGAGACGAAAACAAAGGACAGGTGCGCCCCGACCGCTTGTGAGAGGGTGTTTGTTTTAATTTTCGCCGAGGGGAGGTTGCAGCGTGTGCGTCACACTTTCAAGTGCGGCGACAACAGCTTTTCCATTCTGGCCGCACTTGACTTGCTTTGAGTTAACTTTAGAAAAACAATACATTTATGTTGAAATAATAATTTTCTAGATACTTTGCACACAAAATTTAAACATAATAATTTTTTTAATTAAAATGGTATCAAAGATAACGCCCAATGCAATTTTTTCATTTTTATTCTCCAATCTATTACATTTTCAAATCGGTCTAATTCAGTTTACTCGCAAATTGGAAAGGCAGGTGCGATGCAACCAACATCATTCCACAGCGGTGGTAGCGTTTGCATGAAAGGGATCAATCCGAAGGAAGCGCAGTTTTCCAAATTCATGAAATTGTCAGGTTGATCCTGACCCCATTTTGAGAAGGTCAGATTCTTCCCTGTTGAATCCCACACCCAAGTTTTATTCACTTTGTTCAACGAGATCCAGAAATAGGGAGCACCGCCGACTATTGCATTCTCTTTAAAAAGAAGATCATTTCTTAAATTCTTCAATTAGAATCAAATTATTTTCATACTGTAATTCAAAAGTTTGGAAACGCAATTAAATTTCGCCTCAGTCTCAATCGAAAGCAACTTCATCTTTCGTGCTTTGCAAAAATCAACAGCGAATTGCCAGTCACCCTAAAAATATATAATTTTAACAATAAATAAGGTTAAAAATTTCATACAAAAGTCCTTGAAATCGACAGTTTTCCGCATTTTGTGTCTACTTGCAGCATAAAACCTTAAAAATTAAAACAAAAATATAATTTATAATAGTTATAAAAATTTTATCACTTGATCCTGTTGAGAGATCCACCCTATTCGCATTATTCTGCCCCTTTGGGTCCAAATCATCGATGATCCCGTTGAGCTTGTCAACAAATTTGCGCAGTTTTCTGGCGACAATTATATCTCTGGAGCTATTTTGCTGTAACGACCCCTAAAATCCACCATTAAAACTGAAAAGAAACGATGGAATTAAACAAATATTTACTTCTATAGCGAGGAGCAAGAGAGCAAAGTGACGCCACATATCGATCTCATTTCACGCACTGCATGTGTTGCCAATCGAAAAACTCCAATTTCGCCGTTTCCTTCTCTCGATTGATAATGTTGTTTGCTTTGGCAATCGAACAGTTGAGTTGAAATTGATGTCAAAAGCAACATGTTTGCAAATAAAGCTGAAGAGCGTGTACTCAAGACACAAATATTATAAAATATTTTATTGACACTTAAAATTTAATTGTGTACGATTGTTGCTTATTTTAAATTCAGTGTATCTACTGTATAATAAATAAATAAGTAAAAGAGCTTCAACTTAAACGATTAACAAATTTGATGGTGATTTTTAGATCAAACCTTATTTTAGACTCCATTTTATTATAACAAGAAAGTTAGGCATAAAATAAATAAAATAATATTAATTAAAAGGTATAATTTAAAATTAATCCAAATTGGAGGAGCACATTTTTTAAATTAAAACTGCTCCAAATCATGATTTCCAAAGATAAATTTTTTCTCAGAAAGGGTGATTATTGCAAAAAGAGGATATTTCAATTAACTATGAGATTTTATTTAAAATTAATAACACAAAGTTGTCCTATCTAAAAAAATCTATATTAAAACAATATTTTAGTTTGTATTTGCTTCATTTCATTTAATAACTAACATCAAAAATTTGTTCATAAACGTGGCAAAGTTTTTTTTGTTAACAAATAGCCTTAAATTTGATTTGAAGGCTGAAAATATACAGATAAAAGGTAAGACTATTTTCTTAAACTTATGAAAACATCACACAAAATCAACCCGCGGGACTAAGCGCTGCAATAATTAGTCAGCCCTCCTTTTAAACAGCCGAGTCATCGACCTGGCCACTGGCCCAGAAACTAATTCTTTTCCAAACCACCGTTCCGCAAAGACCATTCTCACTTTTCATCAACTTTTGTCCTCTTCTCAGCTAAAGAAATATTTCCTCCAGAAATAAAATTTCGAGTCAATGAGACAAAATCTCCAATTTATGCATCTTGTTATTGTTGGCAGTGAAATTGATTGTGTCAAATCAACATCAAAACGACGCCCGCCGCGAACACGTGTCAAATAAATTCAATTTTTTTTTTAAATCCATCTCAGAGAGAAAAGAGGCGGCGGCGCTTTTCAGTTTTTACGACGCCCTCGCGGAAACGATTTCACTAAAGCGAGGCGATTATGAAAGAAAGTTTTATTTTTCTCCGTCTGCGATTCCCCGATTTGGAGTCGCACTCCGGCCAAATGTACACCATGTGTTTATGAAAATGAAATCGGGCGCGTTGGAACAAAAAATTGTTTTTTTTTTTTTAACTAAGCGAGTCGTTGCAGAAGAAGTGTGCCGTCGATTTGATCATTGGGTCGCGTGGGTTTGTTGTTTGCCGCCTTTTAAGGGGAATTAATCGAGCGACAAACAATCTCGATGGCCAACCTGAATCTTTCCATTTATGCTAAAGAGCGTAAGATTAAATCAAACTGTGTCCACGTGTTGACAGTATAATTATTACAAAGTGTCTAAGAAAAACATTAAAAAATGTCTACGTATTTCTTATTCTTTTTCATTGTCAATCACATCTTAGTGAGGGGAATCAGTTAATATCAACTAAATTAAACATAATAAAAAATAAATCACAAATATTAAACTGTTATTAAGATTTATAGTTACATTCAAATAAATAATATAACAATATTAAATATTGTAATATTAAATATTACAATTTTTTAATTTTATATTATTTATATCTTATATTATCTTTATATTAAATTATTTATTTGCTTAATTAATTCTAAATTTTAAGTTTTATGCAGAGTGTTTTTATTAAATTGAAAATAATAAATTGTTATGTAGCTCCTCTTAATCTTTAAGGTTTTATACAATACGTTAAAATTGATCATATATATATGTCACTTTTGAGATTAGTGTTATAATTATAATTGCAAATTGTCTTCATTAATGAATCACTGGGCATTCTCTGCCCAAATACATCATCCATACATTCTCGCGGCATGAAAAAAATCGACGCTCTTTAACGATCTTTAAGAGCGCTCGTCAACCCTGGTAAATTCACACAATCTGCATAATTATATAATGAAGATTGTTTTTCGAATATATCATAAAGGTCGACTCAATTAAAAATCATTTTTAATTAAATTCATCTTCACTTTTCTTCTTCAAAATCGGAAAAAAATCTGAATAATTTTCAATATTGAATTTAGCACGTAATTAATTGAAAACTCGCGCTTTGATCAAATCATTTTACAATTAGCGTCCGTTTCCGACACTGAATTGGCCAGCGCGCGCAAGGCAGGTTTCCGGACTCGTGTCGGATGGCAAAAGTGGCTTGGCGTGCCGCGATTCGCTTTTTTTTTGCAGCAGCACCAAAGAGCAGCAAGTGACGGACGGAGTGAAGGTCACTCGTGTGGGCCGCGTGGACGCGCGAGAGCCGCCGGAGCGCCTAATATGGAGCCCCCAGCAACCTCCTCCACGCCCACCTCCGATTTGATTATTTATTTTTTCATTATTATTACGATATATTGCGCTCCACACACTGCACTCGCTTGAATGGGCGCCGCTTTGCATCATCCGACCTGAGAGCGGCCTGAAATTTATTGCCTCGGATTTGCGCAACGTCGCGCCGAACGGAATAATTGAAATCTCCATCGTAAATTGTAAAAATTCAAGTTAAAAATTTGTTCAAAATGGGAATAATTTCAGCAGAAATTTTGCAGTGGCAAAAAATGAGCTTTTTCCTTCAAATGAAATTAAAAAAAATCGAAGGTTCCCTACTTTATAAACAGGAAAAAATAAAACCATTATTTGAAAATCATTAATTTTTATTAAATTAGGGAATAATTTGTTACTTTAAAAATTAAAAAAAGAGCTTATACTCTTTTCCTATTTAAAGAAACAAAAGAAATAGCATTTAATCTTTATAAATAAACTCTCAAATTTATTTATAATTACTGATCTTCTAATTAAGCAGGCGTAAGCACGGACAAGTTCGTTGAATCAATATCACTAAAAAACGATAAAACTATAAAAGAAGCGATTTATTAAAAGGTATCACGAAGTAATTTTCCTTTCTCCCCAAGAAATAATTATTTAACAAAACTAATTTTATAATCAACATAAATAAAAACAAAAAAGAATTCAAAATTTATCTAAATTACAATAAAATACTTTAAAATAATTGTTTTTGACGATTTTTTTTTTAATTTTTTTTTTTAATTTAAAATTTCATAGTTATTAAACAAAAGTCTAACTTATATTAATTTATATTAATTCTTTGTAAACTTTTAAAAAAGTATAGGAAATTATAACTAATTTTCATAATTTAAAATTGTACGATACACACATTTACTACTAATCAAGTTAAAACAATTATGATATTATGCTTTAAAATAAAATGTCAATTTATCAGTTGAAACGATATTATTTTTATTATTCGCAACGAGCAGCTCAATTTTCTAGCTTCTGAATTTGCCATGAGATTTAATTATACAGTGAAAATACCGGTGTCAAAACAGCCCGGCCGGGAGTTCATTCATTTGCAATGTTGACATGAATTTCAAGAGCTTTGCTTTCCCACGACAAAAGAAACCCACCGGCGTGTGTCCATCCAGCAGAATGAAAGGAGGGTGAGCCTAGAGAACAGCAATTTCGTCGAGCTCGAGACAGCAGAAGTTGATTTCTCTGCTCAAAATAATCGCTGCCTTAAAAGAGCAAGCAAACCCGTCCGCCCATTTATGGCGCACGCGGCGCTCTCGCTATTAATTTGCCTCAAAAAAGGCGTTCCGGGGAACAATCAACTCGATTTTCCGCCTCCCCTGACCCAATTTCCAATTTCGACGTAATTCACACTTTTTCTAAAAAAAATTCACTTGCTTGATTTCAGATCCTGCAAAACTTGGGCAAGGTAGACAGAACCGCGGACGAGATCTTCGATGAGCACCTCCAGAACTTCAACAAGCAGCAGGCTCAAACCTCGCGCCTTCAGAAGGAGTTCAACAACTACATACGATGCATCAGAGGTTTGCTTTCTCTATTAATTTAAATTTAATGAAATGTTTCTACCAATAACTAAAAATGCAAGTTCTTAACTAATATTTACACAATAATATTAAAAATAGTTCATTATTATATTTTATTTTTATCTAAATTTTTGATTAATTTACAATTTATATTTTTTTATAAAATTAAATAACTTTAAAACTTTTATATTTTTAAAGAAATATGTAGTTAAGACATTTTAATGCAAATATAACCTAAAAAGTTTAACCTATATATTATGCTGTTAGTGATCTTAACTTTGGTACTGAAATTTTAATGAAATATAATTTTTTCGATTGGATCATCCTGTCGGTCTGAAATTTGTAATTATGCTTAATGAATTACAAGAATATAGTAAAATATTATAAATCCTAAATAAAAAGGATAGAATAATTGATATAATTGCTAATTTTCTTTAATATTACATGTAATCCAATTCTAACTTATTTAAAAACCTAAATAATATTATTTTTCCGTTCATTTTTCTCTTGAAATTTTTAGTTGAATGATGAATCAAGTATGTGGCTTACAATCATGTGATTTTTTAGCCTTTCAATTTATTATTTTATACACGTAATTTTATTTTTACCAACTCAAAATATCTAGAAATCGTTTCTAAAACATGAAACCGCCCTTCATTCCCAACAGCTGCCCAGGTAGCGAGCAAATCGTTGTGGGACGCCGTGTCAGACGTTTACGAAACATCATGGCAAGGCAGAGAACTCGTTGTGCAGAACACCCAGGCGCTGGACGTCTTGTGGCAGGACTACAGTCACAAACTGGCCGACCAAGTGCTCATCCCTCTTAACACCTACCAAGCACAGTTCCCAGAAACCAAGGTAAATCAAAAGTCGAATTTCAAATTAAAATATTTATTGGAGTTAACAGTTATTTTAATCTGGCGATTCGCAAAGGTAGTAAAAGATTTGGGCGCAGACCGCGTCATTCCACTGCATTTCGGTGATCGAGTACATTTTTGTGGTGCGGTTGTTGAGCGGAAAGTAAATGCACTCCTCATTCAGATTGAGCCACCTGTCCGGCATCCCTTTGGACCAATTTGTGTAGCTCAAATTCGCGCCCGTGCTGGACCAGATCCACCTGTTTTTTGGCACCAGTCTGCCGGAAATCCAAAATATCGCCTCGGAATCATTCACAGCAGCAGCTTGATTGAAAATTTTTGAGATTGAAAGTTATGGGAAATTTTCTTAACTGTATTTTTTCTTCAGATTGTAAATGCAATTTTGCTCCTCCTCAGTCTCAATTGACAGAAGCTGCATTTTTCTTGATTCGCAGTTTTCCTTAGCGTTGCTCCAGGAACGCTGATTTATGAAATGATTTTATTTTAATTGCAAAAATAAAAAATTAATAACCTTCTTTTTGACGATCAAATAATCTTTGCAATCAGTCTTCATTGTAAACTCAAAGGCTGGAAACAATTTATATATATTTTTATACAGTTTCTTTCAGAACATACTATTATTGTTGTTCAAAAAGTTATCTTCCTTGGGAGTGGAAATTTTTGGAGCTTCAGTTATGTCCTCCAATTTGTTGGCAATTCTTAGCATTGTTTTAGCCAACTCCCTGATTTTTACCGAAATTAAAGTTTCTTTTTCATTTTGTGCAAGACCAATCTGTAATTTATTTTATTTTAATGGTGTCCTCAAGAAAAATAAGTAAGATTGAATAATTGAAAATGAATGCCATCAAAATTTTTAACTTTTACCTTTAAAAACGAGGCCAGGAGCAAAATAACAACGATGTTTCCAGCGCACTGCATGTTGCAATACTAGTATCAATGCTATATTTTCCGGCAACAATCAAAATCCAGCAAAAGCACCATTTGTAAATCACAGGCCAGCATCCGACCAATCTTTGTACCATTTCCTCAATTCGGAAAATGGCTTTATAATTATTACCCTCCAAATCCGGTGAAATTTCCCATGTTTGGCAATTGTAAAACGCACTCACGTTCCCTGAATATTTTTTGCAGAAGAAAATCGACAAGAGAGGTCGCAAGTTGGTCGACTTTGACAAGGAGAGGCACAACCTGCAGTCGCTGCAGAACTCGAGTCAGGGCAAGCAACGCAACGAGACCCGCCTGGGCAAGGCCAGAGAGTCGCTGGACGAGGCGCGCAGGACGTACGAGGTGCTCAACTCGGAGCTGCACGACGAATTGCCCGCCCTGTACGACTCGAGGGTGCTCTTCATCGTCACCCACCTCCAGACGCTCTTTGCCTCCGAGCACCTTTTCCACACAGAGACAGCAAAAGTGAGTCATTTTTAATTAAATTCTAATTTTTATATTTTCCTTTCAAAGCCGGTTGAGTTTTCACAGATAATGAAGATAATTCTTTTAATATAAAAAATAAATAGGTGTATAGAAAATTTGCAAAAATTTTATTCGGTACAAACTCAAGTTTGGAAAATTGCAAATGTCTAATAATTTATTAAATCTTTTAGATTTTCACCGAGCTTGAATCGATCGCCGACAAACTGGCCACTGACTGCCAGCGCGGAGCTTACACCCTCAGGAAGAATGCGACCTTCAACAGCAACACAGCTTCGCCAAAATCACCCATTTCCAGCAATTCAACAAAGTGAGTTTTTCGTAGCTTTAATAAAAAACTTTATATAAACAGTCTTTTAAATCAAAATAATAATTAAAATATTAATGCTATTTTTATAAAAGTATTATTTTATGCATCGTTGTTTATTGTTTTAATAAAACTTTTGTCATTTTTTAAAATAAATTTTTTAATAATTAAAATTTATATTCTTTATAAGCTAAATTAAATTATTATTTTTATTATGATATGTAAAATTTTTGCTAATTTTATTTTATTAAACAGTTGTTTTATTGAACAAATAAGATATAAGTGAAGCGTAACAGTATTTAATTACTATCACATTCTTAAAAAGTTAATGCTTAACACTAATCCCAGTACCGCTTCCACCTTATTAAATGTAATTATTTATCAATGATAAAATTTGCTTAAATAACCTTCCTCGCAATGGGATGATTTATTATATTTTAAAATTGCAAATCAAAATCTAAAAGTATTCTATTTCTTTATTTTACTTGTTAGCATGATTTATTTTGAGTAAAAATTAATTTCTTCAATCAATTTCAGTGGCAACGCCAGTCTTCCTGCGTCTCCTGCATCAGGTGAGACTCAAAGCTGAAGCTACAGCGCCAAGGAAAACGAATGCTCTCCCTCACGATACATTTCATATTATTATAATTATACTAGTTTCGAGAGAGTTTTTAATCGCACTCTAGCTGATTGTGATGTGGAGTGGTTCTAGAGCCTTTAGGAATTTTTAACTTTTAGCATTAACAGCAGTGTGTTCTTTAAATTTGTGAGCTAAATTTAACACCGGTCGACTCGAATCGTTGGTGGAGGAGGAGGGATTGTCAAAATTGCTCGTTACATGTGGGAGAGGACATTTTCCTTGACGTGTAGCTTTAATTTAAGTTCCCATTTTAATTCGTTTTATATTTATTAAAAAAAAATCACTCAAGGAAAATTGTCTTGAAATCGCTCAGTGACTTTTGTAAATATTTCATTTCCCAGCAAAGTTCTCATTTCTAATAGTCACTCGGAGCACTCATCAAAATTAAAAATCAGCATGAATTCAAAAATTTCATCCCCCAGAAAATCGTTGCACGTGGTTGCGTGGCCTGAACGTGTTTTTCTCTGTTGTCACTTTGCAGAAAAGAACCTGAGTGGTGTAGTGGCGATGAACAGCTCGTCTTTCAACGACACCACCACCACCACCCCTAACGGTAACGCTAAACAGCCCTCATCCCTGTCCCCACCAAATACACCCCCGTCGAGTCCCCCGACGGGCGTCGCCTCCGCCTTGGTCAACTCATCCCCGACCGCCTCGAGTCCTCCCCCACCCCCTTTGCCCTCGACTAACAACGTGCCGGCCGCCAATAAAAATAGCAACAACCCCGAGGAACTGTATGATATTCCAGTCGGTAAGTACGAGAAAAAAAATCACATATTGCGACTATATCAATGTGGCCACTTTCACCCTCTATAGTCTCACTCAGACACACAGATAATTAATAATCTCTCTTAGAAAAACAAATCAATTCTTCTCATTAATTAAAAAAATCATAAATATTCTTCTTGTGGTTTGTGTTGAATGTTGAGAATTTAAACCAAAATTTATAACATCTGTGGTGCAAACAGAAAACACACTCTCTTCTCTAAATAAAAAAAATACAAGACCGTTCCAGGTGAGCATTTTTGTTTTTTGGGCTGAATTTCATTTAGTTGCTTTTATAGACTTTTTTCACTTTACAATTAGTTGAGTTTCGCCCTCGAACCAAAATGCTTGACAAAAATCGGTGTTAACTTTTTTGGATATTGAATGCAAGTTCTTGTTCCTGGTTTGCAGGAGCCACTACCGAAAATCTGCCACCCGGTGTGCTTTACCGAGTAAAGGCCACATACAAATACAGCAGAGAGGACGTCGACGAGCTTTCTTTTGAAATCGGAGAGATCATCAAAGTTGTCGAGTACGAGGACCCTGAGGAACAGGTGCGACCCTTTTTGCAAACTTTGAAATCTGCATTTTTATTTTGCACCCAGTTTTTATCGTCCGTCCAAATTTGATCGAAAAATTTATTTATTCCTTGAAAAAGCTGAACTAAATTATATTTTTTCAATTTCAGGAGGAGGGTTGGCTGATGGGTATTAAGGAGGGCACCAACGAGAAGGGCATGTTCCCTGCCAACTTCACCCGTCCAATCTAAAGCAGCACCACCCTTTTTAGAAGAAGAAGCAGCAGCAGCCCATCGAGAGAGAAAGGAGTGTATTCGGATATAATTCTGCAGCGACATCATCCATTGCTCACAAAGCGTTACCTTGTTGAACCACGAGTGCCTGTTGAGAAGTAATTAAATAATTCGTTATTCCTTTGTAGCGGCGCCCTGCTTTTTTATCAAGCAGGGCCCGGCCCTTTCTCCGCATCCAAGGACGCCCTCGGCCGAAATCAACGTTCGTCAATTAAATATATGAAAACCAGTCGCATCATCATCATCACATTTCCATCGCATTGGCCGTGAGCGTCCTTTGATTTGGGTGTATCTATATGTTGATTAATCAATAATCCGCCCCTGTGCTTGTACATTGTTCGTGTTATGTTCGGAAACTGAAGGCAGCGTTTATTTATAATTGATACAACCGAAATGAGCTAATTGTAAAATTTGTGGCCCATTTGTAGAGAGATAGCAATTTTTAGGAGGGATTTTTAATTATTTATGCATATGGCCGAAAAACTGAAAATCGAGCTCAGTGACAATTGAACGAAAATCAATATGGGACTGCCGGTTGAGATGAAAACAAAAAATACACGCCACCAATTATTGAGAATTCCTAGTCGAGATTGTCAGCTATTTTGTCCGCTTCCTGCTCTTCCCTCGCCAAGTGCCACACAGTGTCTGGACCAAAAGTGCCAGAATAGCAGCGAGTTTTCGCTATTTTCCCCGCTTGAGAATTATTTATTAAACAAAGAAACGACAAAGCAACTTTTTTGATGGTGCAAAATTAATTAATACATAAATGCAGATAATATATATATTTAAAACGTAGTCCTCGCCGATGACATGATTATATATTCTGTCCACGCATTGCTGTAAAAAAAAGGAGAGGAAAGATATTTTTCAAATCCTCTCGCTGATTGAAAGCAGAATAATCTATTTTTGTTGGTGGATGGGTGGTTAATTTGATATAAACAAAGACCTGCTTGAAGAAGAAGGTTGCGATCACTGATTAACACTCATTAAAAAGTAACATGAATAAAAATAATTAATGAAAAAGGCCTTGCAGAAAAGTGTAGCTGTTGAAGAGAATTGCAAAAATAAATCGACTCAAATGTGAATCTTAGTCTGATATGTAAATGATGATTATCCTGCGCGCCGAGATTGCTGGTTTGCGAGAAAAAATGTTGATAAATATATAATAATTATACTCAAATCAAGATGCTTACTTAGTTGATGGAATGTTGAATAATTACGTGTAAATAAAACAAGTAAATACATAGCGCGGTAAATTACTCACCGAATCTGCATCTCTCGGAGGAAATTTTAATATGGGATTAATGACGAAGAGTGTGCGCTCCGCCATATTTTATTTTAGCCGTTGATAAGAATAAAGTTTGTGACTGAAGTGAGGATGTTTATAGACATAATTGTTGTTGTGCATGATCGCCCCTGAGTATATCTCTTTTACTTTTTACCCCTGAGTATACACAAAAACACGCTACTTCTCTTCTTATATACAATGAAGAAAAATCGTCTCTCGTGCAATAGAAATAATACTTTCTTTCTGTCTCTGTTTGAATTTTTCATTCAAGTTATAGCATTTTATTCACACTTCTTTTGTTAACGATTTCGATTATTTCACTCTGTCATTGATAAATTCTCATTTGGATCGTGCGTCATTTTTGGAGAGGTCATTTATTAGTTTTTAGCCAAAAGTTCTACGACCCAAGCTAGAATGTTATCAGCAGCAGTCTTCCCATTATCTGTCTTATTATTTGCGCTCTCCGCTCATTCATGTCTCCTGTGCATTCAAGGATTTAATAAATAACTCACAAACTCTCTGATTATCATGTACAGTTTTTACAACAATTTGAAATAAAATTGACAAAACACCAAACTAAGAGAAACTTTGAACTTTTATTGGTCTGATCTCCTTTAGATTTAAATATTCTATGCTAAATTTAAGATTATTTATTTAAGGTTGAAAAAAAAACTATTATTTTTTTAGTTTATTAGATAATAAATTTTATTACAATTATTCAAACTCGACACATCAATTGCCAGTATGGATAAAAATGTCAAATACAAGTAGATCAAAATACCTCCGGGGACGGATTTCTTGGTGTCAGGGAAATTTTGATCTTGGTATTATATAGAAAACTCTCACATTTATGGCACTCCAGTAAAAGAGGCTGGATTCTCGAATGGAATGTGCATTTATGATGAAAGGCACACAACGTCCTCAATCAAAAACCAAATACACAGAAAAAAAATGCAGCTTGTCATCATCAATAATTTTACTTTCCTTGTCAATCGATTCCATCGAAAATTGTCTCACGCACGAAAACAGGGTTCTTAACAGCTATGAAACTGCGCACCGATAATACATCATGTTGGTTATACTCCGTGAAAAGCATGGTCAGGGTTCGGCTGGCAGCCCAAATTTTCCAAACGGAATGCTGTGTATGTATAACATTTAAGAAATTGCACTGCCCAACAAAACTACTAACGTAAGAGATTGAAACGATATAATTCTCGATAGATTATAATTAACATTACTGAGAAGCTAAAATGAACATCTTAGAATCACAAGTTTAAGTACTACTTAACACAAAAACAATCATAATTCAGTTGTGATGACCGTTTTCCGGATTATGGGAGCTGGTTCGGGAGGAGACGAGTCGTTGACGAGCCACGGGGAAATCTGCGAGGCGAGCGGAGTGCTTGCTTTTGTCAGGGCTGCTTTCAGGATTGGCTGTGGGGATTGGGCAATTGTTTCCTGAAATGAGAAAAATATATTTAGACTTATAAATAAATTCAAAATTTGATAGTTTAAAAATATTTTTGTGACTTTTCAGTTTTCTAAATTTCATCTTAATTTTATCCTCATTCTACCCAATTAGTTTTATTTATTAATCATCGACTATTCTTCATTAATTTACTTGTTGTGTTGATTTCTAAAAAATCAGATAAAAATGTTGATTAAATTAATAAAATAATGAAAGATTAGACGTCACTTTATACTTTTAAGCATCTAATTTCAACTTCTACAGAAGCAAAGCATGCACTAGACTAGGACAAGCGTAGCCCTACCTTGGCATTTGAATTCTTTTCCAAAATCACCTCGACTTGCTGCGTCACAATGGGCGATTTCAGCACTGGCTCTGGTGATTTTGGCGATTTCGGCGCCTCCTCTCCGTTCGTCGCAAACGGGTTGAAGAACGGATTGAGTTTTTTCTCTTGAGGTGAGTTTGGCGCCAGGAATGGGTTGGTCGTGTTCAGCGGGGACGTCGGAGTACTCGGCCGGTCCATCGAGGTGAACGGGTTGAAGGGGTTGCTCGTGGTCGTGGTCTCGCCATTCTGCAGCTTGACCTTCTCCACCTGACCTCTGTCGCTCCACGAAAAGTGGGTCACAGTCACAGGGTCGCCCGAGTCAGTCTCTTCGACGGGCTGCGGGCTGGACGGAACCGACAGTGGGGAGGTGACCATGTTGCTGATGGTAGGGGTGGTGGCGGTGGCGCCTCCCAGACTCAGGGTCAACTTGTCTCCACCCTAGGGGCAGAAGCAGGCAAGCACAATAAGCAAACTACCACTAGCTTGGCACATTCACGGACTGAAGGCTCGGAAATACTTTCACAACCACTTTTTTAACACACAAAAGTAAAATAAAAATTAAGCATAAATAAATAAAATTTAAGGATGAAGGAATTTATTTTTTCCATTCCAGCTTTCAGAATGTAAAAGTATCAACTTTTAAAATAAACTGCTTGTAATGAAATTAGTATGTCTACTAAAAAATATTAATTAATAAAAAGGTAAAAAAAAAAAAACAATATTACATCTATCTAGAAAAGATACATAAGTGGTTGGCTTGTTTTTTAAATGCTGTAATAAAAGATTTTGCAAGGAAAATTAAATAAGAGAAGTTTTATAAATTTAATTGAAAATCTTGAAATATTTTTCCTTTCAGCCACTGTCCATCTAAATTTACGAGCCAATTTTCTTCTAACCATACGTTAGATAAACAGAAATGAATAATTTACAAAAGAGGCTGCGTATAGGACAGAGAATGTTAACAGCAAACAAAATAAATAACTCAAATTACTACAAACTTACCACGGAGATGAAAGTTGCTGCCGAGCCATTCAAAGAGTCCAGCTGTGTTGAATCCAATCCGCTGGCGTAAAGTTGATTCTTGTGATTCACACTCTCAGCAGCCGCTCTAAATTTAGTAGCAATTAAACAAATAAGTCTGCTGGTAGAGTACAAGTGTTTAAAAATCACTTACACAGACAAAACATTGCGGTCGTCATTAACGTTGCTCATCTTGTCAACAGCGTTCAATTCCACAGACACGGGAATTTTCTTCAGTTCTTCTTCAGCACGAGCTGTAATTTTAATTACAAAATGTTTTTACTGAATTTATCAAGTCCTACCTTTCAGAATATTGCACTTGAGGGTTTCTGGAGGCAATGGTCTGGCGCCCCAAGGGTTGTGTCCCTTTAAAGTCTGGTTATTTGGCTGTGTCTGGCCGTTGGCAATCGGAGAACTTGACCTCGCAGGGTCATTGATTGAAATCATGCAGGACAACGAATCAACTTCTGAGAAGAGAAAAAAAATCAGTGAATACTAAAGATAATCCAATGCAATTTAAAAACCAACCTGTTGATTTAGTTGTTGGATTGAGAGCGGCGGCTTCATTGACAGGGTCTTCTCTGTTGCCGGAATTTGTTTCCTTAGCAAGGCTCTTCAGCAAAGAGTCCAGACGTTCCTCAGCAATTACAGCTAATAAAATTGAAACCAAAAATTTATAGAAAGTATTTTAAGCTAATATTAGATATTTGACAATAATTTGAATAAGCAAAGATTAGTGATAATTACTAAAAATAAAAATCTATTTATTTATAAAGCAAATATTGTTGTTTTAAAAGTTCTCGAGGCTTCTTTTTTATTGAAGTAAAGTAAATAGGAGGAAAAATCATACCTGGCGGAACAGGGGAGGTTGACTTTGAGCCGAAGGCAACTGCTCCTCTGCTGCTTCCACTGGAGCCACTCATCCTGCTCGGACTGTTCCTCCTCTTTAGCGAGTCTCCCATGAGGGAGGCCTGGGGAGTCAGCATGGGCGAGGCGGGCGCCGCTTCGACAGGGTCGTGCAGTTGCAGCAGGTCAGCCGTTTCTGGCTGCGGTGGCGACGCCGCAGCCGCCGCTGCAGCTGCAGCCGCGGCGGCTGCCTTGCGCTCTTCGGCTGCTGCCTGGGCGGCCGCAGGCTGGAAGGTGCGTTGGCGCTCGCGCATCACATGACTCTGTCTGCGGGCGTAGCGCTGACTGGGCCGTCGCTCGAACTGCACGCTGCGCCGGCCGCGGCTGGTGATGGTGGTCTGGAACTCGGTCTTGCCGCTGTAGCGGAAGCGCGAGCCCATTCGGAAGAAGTTTTGGCGAGCAGAGTTGCCCTTGACTGGGGCACGCAGGCGGAAGAAGGCGTGGTGCTCGATCGCGCACTTCCACAGGTGTTTGCATGCTTTTTCGTTGTGGAGTCTGGAAGTCAATTGATACTTTCTAGTTTAGTGAAATGCATACAAAATGAAATCTGGTTATAACGTTTTCAAATGATTTAATATTTGTGCATATTTCATGGACATCATAAAATTTAAATCCTTAAAATATTAAGTTAAATTTTTAGTCATTAATCTAATAAAACGCAAACTTAAAAAGTGGCTGAATTACCTGTTTGAGGTCCCATTGCAAATTAAATTAAATTTTAAAAAAATTTTAAAGACATGAAATTGAATTGAATTCAATTCATATTCTTATGAATACTCAGAACCAATTTGTATTGAAAAAAAGTATGAATCTAAACTTTAAAAAAAAAAAACTATGCCAGTCTAACAAAATAAAGATAAATTGTTGCTTATAATAAAACAACTCACCTGAACACAAACGTGTGCTCCTGCTCCCTTCCTTGATCATCATCCTCAACTACCACAAAAGTAAGTTTCTTCTTTTTAAAGTCCAGCTTTCCAATTTTAGGCCTAATCAATAATAATTTTAATTACTTTGCTTGCACAGAAAGATAAACGCATTTACTAACCAAAAGAAGAGACCAATTTTCTGAACGCCTTCAAACACTAATATTCCTGTCGGTGTCAGTCCTAGAGAATATTCACACCCATCTTTTCCCTGATCATAAAAAATTATTATTCAAATGATTCTCGTGATTTATACTCAATCAACTTACAAGAACTGTGTGCATATCCACGCCATACATTTCCAGCCACTTCACCTTGTTGAGGAAGTGAGTTTCGGCCTGGGCTGGTGTGTAACCTCTGAAAAATTAAAAACAAAAAAACATTTTTCACTCATCCTCGGAACTTTTCCTGGTGATTGCTTTGTTTTTTCAACTTTTTCTAGATAAAATGAAAATGAAAATGCAGACTGTGAATCACAAAGTGAGTCATCGCCACGAGGAGCAGTGAAATAAATAGTACGTAAACTGGTACGCGCGAAACTCGTGAAAGGGGAGACACGTACTTGCACTTTTTGTATTCGTCCAACACCAGAAACTCCATTTCCTCAGATTGCTGGGGGACGAATCTGAATTCTGATATGACTGCAGGTGTGTGAACTCCTTCTTCATAGTCACCAAGTTCAGCTAAAAATAAAAATGTGATAAATAAATAATAATATTTCTTGATCAAACAAAGCAAATGACCAAAACCTACATTGTAAGGCAAGTGCGGCTAATTCAACAGCAGTCTGAATGGGGCACTCGAGACGCCCCTCCAACAGATCAAGTTTCAGCTGCAGGAAGAACTGGTACCTGGAGTTGAGAGAAAAAAATTGATTTTTCTGCCAAAGAGAGTCGCGCCGCCACCTACTGTCTGGCAGCCTTGCTTGTTTCAACAAAACGCTCAAAAACGCTCACCCAGACAATAACACGCTGCACGTTTTGAGGTCATTTACAAACATACAAAGCTGCTGTCTAAGTAAGGGCATATCAGCCGTGTTAAATATTTGAATTATTCAAACGGCCCGAGCGATATGGGTGTATTAAAAAAATTACCTCGTGAGCTCCTCCCTCAAACTATTGGGCTCGGATGAGTAGAATTTCACTTTCAGTCTGAACGTGTAGGGTGGTCCAACTGGACAAAAAATGCAAATCAATTTGAATTCAGTTTTATTATTTCACGGACTTACTTTTGACTTGTTTCTTAATAGCCTTGGTCGGGTCGAGCCAATGCTGAAAAATTACGTAATCGTGCAGGTTAGTCTCTTTCTCTGCGGCGCGCGTGTGTTTGCATGAAATAAATCAATTGAACTTACCTGCACATTGTTGGCGTCCGTGTACTGCAGGCCGAAATAGTCCTTTTCAATGAGGTCCAGCGAGTAGAAGGTCTGCTCGTACAAATCGCTGCCCACCGCCTTTTTCTGCGAACGAGACAAATTCAAACGTGTTAAATCGGTCAACCGCCAAAATAACCAAATTATGACACTGGCGCGTCAAGAGCAAACATTAAAAAGGTTTAGCCGCATTTTTTACGACGTGCCGAAAAAAAGAGCAGGAAGAGATAAAACGTTGACATTCCTTCACCGCGAATAAAAATCAGCAAAATTGGTCTGAGATTGGTAAAAATAATTTAGCAAAACTAAAATAGTTATACTTAAACTGAAAAATTAATAAAAATGGGTTAACCTGATCGTTTTAATTTATAATAATTTAATAAAATATGAAAACGAAATAATTTTAATCAATGTTATATTTAAACTGTTTAAAACTCTTTAAAAATAAAATATATCCTAGATTGTTTTATTGTTGACCCAGAATATTATCAGATGTAATGTGTATTTAATGATTTTGATGGTTGAGAGAAAAAGCGGAGCAAATAATGCTGATGCGAATCAGTTCATGATCAGATCAACTTGAAAAGTCTTTCTCAATCTCGCAATCCAAATTGGTTCATCCAGACGAATGAGAAAAAACTGACGAGCTCGTGACGAAACGCCTTAATTCCAAATTGGATCACGAACGAAATAATAAAGCAAAAAATAAGATCGCCCACATGATTGCGATCTGATCCATTTTTCGATTGAAATAAAATGAAAGTTCAGAGCGAATGACGTAAGAAGAGCGGATCTGCAACCTTTCTGGGTACAAGTATTTTTTTCTCTCTCCACCGAAAGCGTTTTGTTCTCGGAGCGGATTGGCGAGAGAAAGGAAATTGAATACGGTAGCAGCACCGACTCGGCTTGGCGACTGCCGTGAGATTTATTATTAATATGTATTTTCTCTTGAGAATTATTATTACTTCAGTCTTCTTCTGATCGATCATTCCATTTAATAATTTCGACCTGGAGAGCGTCAATTTCTCTCGCGCTGATTGCCGGTCATTAAGCATTATTTTTGCCCAGTGTGAGTGGCGCGGTCACTCTATTCATTATTCAAAACACTTCCTGCAATTGAGACAAGACGGATTGAGACTTTCATTTCTCTCGACCATTCGATTTATGAGATATTACGCTCCAGTCACATTTCATTATCTTTCAATTCATAAACATAGGCATTGCTATTAATTGAAGTCATAAATTTTGATTAAAATTTATTTTAATTAGTTAAATTCAATTACATTAGAGGCTAGGAGAATTAATAAATTAATTAAAGAAAATAATGTTAATTAATTATGATTTTTTTTTAATTGTTATTTTTATTTTTAATTTTGACAGAGTCTTTGAAAGATCAGTGGGCAAACAATTATGTTTTTAAATTAAAAGTAATAGTATCTGTAAAAACATTTAATCAACCATAAAAGTCAAATTCTGGTGCAAAAATCATGAAATTTCTGAAAGTTTAAAAAAAAATTCATCACTAGCAAAAGCTAAATTACTTTTAGCTTAACGACTGAAATCTACTGTCATTTTCCCCTTTATATTTGATGATATGTGAATGAAATTGTTTAAAAAAGCGTCCTTTGATTGTTGATCGCAACCTCATTATTTTCAAACAAAAGAGGAATTATCCCCATTGACAATTGGCACTCCAATAATAATTGAAGGGCGTATTGAGTCACATCAAAATCAAATCAAGTTACAAGTCGATGACAGGCCATCGTGGAAAACAATGGCAGTGCGATGACGTCGGGAGCCGTGCTGGCCAAAAACCGCAGCACCACTCTCGGTCAAGCCGCGTCAAATTAAAAAAGACGCGACGACGGATCAACTAACGAATTACGCCTGCATGTCAAACCCGCGTATGAGTCACGCGAAATAAGCCAGCGAAACGCACAACGCAAAATGCTATGCGGCGTGAACGAAAAGTGATATCAGGCGCAAGTTATTCCCAGAGATAACGCTAACTACAAACTGGCTCAATATTGACATTGCACAGCCTCGTTTTATCTTCCCTTTAGTCGCTGCGTCAAGAATCAAGAAACACCCTATGAGCTTGATCATTGTATATCTTTCATTATATTAACTTCTTTCAGCTACAGGTTTATTTATAAAATTAAATACATCCAAGAGAGTTATTTTTCATTTTTTAAATTATTTTGTTCAAAGTAAAAAATGTGAATTAAATTTAACTCTAAATAAGTTTAGAAGAATATTCAAAAGCAAATTTTCAGGTAATTATATTCTAGTTCTGTGCATTTATGAGAAAAATCGTGGCCCCTGAAATACAAATAATTGACTTGATGAGTCTAAAAAAGCCTTTTCAACCCTGTTCAAAACCTGAGAAATATACTTATGAACCGATAGCCTTCCAATATTTTCAACATTATTCATTTTTTTTTTTCAATTTTACAATTTCCATACGGTAATTTCTTCTTTGTTATCATGATATTTTAAAAATGGCAGACAAAAATATATAATTGCTGATCTAATTGCATAGTAATGAAGGAGTTCATTTATTTATTTCAACAAATAAAATGGAATATGAACTTAAATGAATGAACTTTAACTAAATACAAAAACAAAATACTCTGAACAATTTTAATTTCATACAAAATCAAATTAAGACTTCACATTACCAATTGCTATATTTTTTTCTTTTTTTTTTAAATAGCAACTTCTTCACCATTGATTTTGTGGTTGGAAAAACACATTAGTTCTGCTTTTGATAAGAGCGCTGACTTGAGTGGAAATGTTGGGTGCAAATGCAGCGTTTTCATGCAGCGGTGAGCCGAGAGCGTGCTTGAGCGAATAATCGCGCAGGCAAATCCAATTAGCCGCGAGCCGGCCAAGTCGTCATCAATGAGCCAAAAACGTCGCTTTTTTCTCAGTAATCCGCGCGCCGTGACATACTAAAAAAATGTGAGCTCTGTTGCTCAATCGCAAACACACAAACCTACCCACCGTGCTTGCTCGAGCCTCGCCAGCCGCACCGATCAATGCGAAATGGAAGGATTCCATTCCAGCATTTTCGACCCACGCCCTCGAATGCCTTTCTGATGCACGCAGGCATTTAGCTACCCTTCAAAAACAAACAATAAAAATATTCATTTTACCAATAAATTTTTAACCGGCAAAATTATGAGTTTGACTTTTAATTGACAGACAATATTTTCGACAAATATTTTAATTTTTCTTCAAATAATGAGGAAATATAATTCAAGTAATTTAATTGAATCTAAGAATTTAAACGGTTATTTCATTAATTTATTTATTTTTCCAAATAATTTTCTAATGTGAGATTTTTTCTCCAGACTTTCCAGATCTTTTACAACTTTTATTTTCAAAAACCAATTTCACTTCAGCCAAAATAATAAAAAATGATTTTTAAAAATACTCCGCAATTTTCTGCAACTTTAAAACAGTCTCTTCTGAAGTCGATGTCAATGCTTAAAAATTTACTTCTTGAGTCGTGCATGAAGGAAATAGAGGCCATAAACGCCATTTGGCTGGGCAAATTTAATGACCCCGGTGGCAGGAAGACAATGTAAAGCCAGTCTGGGAACCGCTGCTCTGGCATTTTTGTCGATTGAAGCCACGATCACGCCACAATTTCCAACTCATTGTTTGAAACAGACATCGATCATTCTACTCAAGAAGAAAAGTAGTTCAATGTTCAATTATTATTTGTAATTAAACATTTGGAGCGATTCATAAAAAATTAGAAATAAATCCAATCAAAAATATTGATTTCATTTTACACCAAATCATCTTTAAAAGAAAATAAAAATTTCAATTCTTTAAATAGTTGTTAACTGCGAGTGTATTTTTTTTCTGTTCTAATTGTTGTTGTATTTTTATGTGTTGTGAAGTGTAAAGCAGTTTCAGGGGATTTTTAAGAGGTTTTTACTTAAACCTGGCTTTTGAGAATGGAATTCAAACCAACATTTTGACTTTTAAATGAGAAATTAATTTTTAAAATTGTAAAAATGGCTCACAAATAAATTTTTTTTACACAAAAAATAAAAAATTCAATGAAAACTCTGAAAATTAGGGTAAACAGAGCAAATATTAATTATGGAGCCATTTTAAAAATTATTTTCTCTATTAAAAGTCCAAATTTTTGTAATCAATTCTTTAAAGCCAAATTTTTTCTCGCAAAGTTTCCGTAAAAGCGCGTTAAAACCTCTTAAAAAACATAAAAAATTTCGTCTATCCAAAATTATTAGAAAGATAGACTGGAATTTAATTGAGACAAAAAATAAATTTAAAGTAATTCCAGTTTAGGCAAAAGTGGCTGAAAATTTAGAAACCTTTCATCTCTTTCTCAAGCCAATAAGTCACTCTCAAGCGATTGCACTTTGAAGTCTGAGCCGCTTGATATCCATCCACACACACACACAAGGAAACTGATTTGGGATGCAGAGCCTAGGTGGGTTTTTTTATTCTTTGACGTGATACAATAGGCCGGCGTATCAAAACGTGAACACAAAATCCACTTGGCCCAACGCCAGCAATATCGTGCAGAGTTGCAACTCGCCGTGTGAATTTAATTATCGCCGCGATCACTTTCTATTTCAAGACGCTTTTCTCACTGGAGAGCAGAGCAAGATCGCATCAACGCCGACGCGGCATTTACGTGAATGCGCCAGCTTTGTCTTTTTTCAACAACCGATCATCTGCTTAATTACACGCAAGCTTAAATGCACCCCAGGGAATTGGAGCGTCTTTGAGTTTAGAGTTGGTGGGATCGAAACGAGCAATTATTGTGATTCGCGGACGAAATCATAGGAAAGTTTGATCAAAAGCCCCATTGTTGTGTTTGGAAGATTGAAAGGTGACACCTTTTCTATTGAGATTATCCTTTGTAAATTGGAGAGAGTTTCATTCAGTTTGACGCATCTAAATTGATCATTTAAATTATTAACTTTATGGCTGAAAATAAAAATTATTTGAAAATTTTATATTATTTAATTTTTTACTTTAAAATTAAACAAATTTATAAGAAAACTATACAATAATAACCCATAATAAAAATTAAACTATACTAAAATATTTAAGAATATAAAATTTTAAAAATATTTTTAATTAACTTAAATAAATTTAATCTCTTTTTTATAAAAACGAAAAAATAAATAAAATTTGGAAGCGAAAAAGGGCATGACTGTACTTTCATATAAATAATCATGTTTCTTTAATATTTAATTAAGTTATAGGCTTATAGTTAATTATTATTAAAAATAAGGCTAGTATTGATCAAACACAATATCCCACGACATAGAAAACTCAAAAAGGACTTTTTTCTTAGTGACATTATTAGTTTATAGATTTTTTGAAGTTAAATAAGTGCCCTGGGATTTTGTTTTTCAAAGTTTTTCCACAAATTTTTACTTTCAAACTTTTCTTCCTTTAGAAAAGATCAGCATGTAAAAAGTAAAAACGCATTCTCACGCGTCAGTCTTTAAGAAAATTTAATGTTCGTTTCGTTTGGTTTTTTTTTTAATAACAACATTTTTCTTTTTCCTATGAATCGACAAATCAATAGGTCTCCACCAATTTTCCCATCGAAAACTGCTTTTTTTTGCGGGACTCGTGCATTGAAGCCTCAGATTGCCGAGTCGAGCGATTAATCACCGCGGCCGCAACAAAGGCCCGTGGTTAATCGGCGTGAAAAGTGCTGGCCGGCCGGCCACCAAGGACAAGGGTCAAGTGAAAGTGACCTCGAGACGACGATCAAGAGATGAATTTGTAGGAAAAAAATTATAATAAACGGTCTTAAATAATTTGTTCCGAGGCGAATTCAGTAGCCGCGAGCGAGAGTCATGGGAACAACTAGGGGTCAATGAACCCTTCAAGAAGTAAAACTTCCGAATAATAGAAAAGGATCCAGCGGAAGCAATTTCAAAATTAAACTTCCGCCGAATTTCCTTCAATAGCTCTATTTTGTTTTCTAGGCAGAAATTGTTGGGAATTGTGTTTAGAAAAAAAAACAAAGCCGAGGCACGAAGAAGCGCTGCTGCACCAGCATAATTTCCACTAGTTGGTCGTCGACCTTTGCAGTCGGTTTGATGCCTCGCAGACAAGAGGATTAAAAAAAAACGGCCGCGCATTAGAAAAGAAGAAGATGGTCTCGGCAGCACAAAACCCAAATAACTCGGGTTTCCACGTAACAGATAGAGTCGGTCGTAAAACCATCTACGGTCAAAAATCTTGTCATAATGAATTGTGCAACGAAAGTGACAAACTCGTAAAAAATTTCTTGAATAACTATATACTTAGCCGCGTTCGATGGAACTCTGCGGAAAAACGACGAAAATCGATTCAATTATACGGTTAAAAGTGAAAAAAAAAAATTCCTTATTTTTGTTACATTATATTAGACATTTACTGTTTTTTTTTTTGTAAAAACCTGTTAAATTTGAATTATTTCATTATATTTTGAAATGAGAGATATTAAAATTTAAAAATGGGAGAAAAGATTTTTTTATTCCTTTCTTTGTAAATTTTCTTTTGGTTTTCAAAAATTTGATAAAAGCCAAACCAATTACTATGAATTTTCCAATTATATGCACGTCATTTATGAAGAATACCGTAAAAAGCTAGAATTTATCAGCTTGGTTTACCTCATCCGTTTCCATCAAAATTATAATATTATTTTAAACTAAACCACATATAAAGCTTAAAAATTGTCATTTTGGATTTAGTCTGCATATAAATTAACAATAATTTACGACATTTTAATTAAAATGAAAACTATTTTTTGCTACCCAAACTCACAAATCAGGAAAGAATAGTTAAATTCAACTAATTAATTATTATTGAAGCTTTTAGTTGATTAAATAAGTTTATAATTATTATAATAATAGGTTATAATTTAGTAATTTCATCTTTAAACCTTGTTTCTTAAAAATTTTAATCTCTCTTTAGCATGTCAAATAATTAATGCAGCAATTTATTTTTGATCCTGTTAATAAATTTTATTGTTTTTTTTGAAAATCCAAGAAAATCTAAATTAATTTACTATCACTTTTTATTCTATTTCAATTCAATTCGAAGATCAAAGTTTTTTATGTTTTCAACGGTAAAATAATATTTTAATTTTGACATAACATGTTGTTAGAAGAATAAAAAATATGAATAATAAAAGAGAGCTGAGACCTTCAAACTAACGTCGGTTTCACCAATGTGACAATTCAGTTTTCACCGCAATTAGCTTCACTTGTACGAAGAACGTAATTTACATTCGATGCTAATTGGACAAATCGAGCGAGTCATGCGTTAATTTGAACCGGACAAAAAGAGAAGAATAGTTTTGGGGAAAACGCTTTCACTCGGCGGCGGAGCAATGGCACACGAAAGGAGCATTGCCTCCCACGCACAATGGCCTCTGCTAGAAATGATGCTCGGCGCGTGTTAACGGGAACGCCACCTTAATTACACTTCTTCGTGGTGCGCGCTCTCGAGAGACGCTCTTTTCCATTTTGCTGAGCACCTTATCAGCAGCCAAGGGGAAAACAAGGGCGAAATAATTTATGCTCGTGCACGGAAAATGACTGAGTAATCGCGGTGCACGGGTGCTCCACAAACAAACACCGGTTTTATCTCTTGCTCGGCACAATGGAATTAAGGCGAAATGAGCGCAAATTATTATATTCGTGTCGCCTAATCGCGCGACGCTTAGTACACAAAATGCTACCGCGCTTTTTAATTTAATGACGACGCTTTTATGATTCTTCGCCCTCCTTTCGAGAATATAATTATTCTAAGGCGACAAAACGAGCAAATTGTTGTGGAGCTAAATTGTTAGCTCTTGAATTTAATCGTTTCTTATGGTGGAAAATTAAAAGCAGAAATATTTATGTCACATAAGGAGAGCGAAAAATCAAATTGAATGGTGGAATGAGGTGGATAAATTAACATTTTAATCACATGGCTTACGCAAGTGACTCACGATTAGATTATCATCCAGAAAATTCTAAATAAATTTGGAATAATTAAATATTAAATACTTCATTGCCAAGATATTTAGGAATCGTTCTCTTATAAAGTGAAAGGACAAATTAAAATCAATTTTACTGAAATGTAATGAAATGTATAATTTTTGTCTAGTGAATAATCTGAAAATAAAAATTGGATATTTGGAGCCATTAATTTTTTTGACTGTTTGATAAATTTTAAAATTTGAAGGTAAAAATCTATTTGAAATAATAATTTTCATTTTAACATCAATATTTTCTGGATATTTGAAAACCCTTTAAAAATAAAATTTTCTTTTAATTCTTGCATAAGCATTTTGCTAGGTGGTCAATTTGATTAAGCACTCTTTAATGCGCAGCAGACGATTAAAACGGGTGACTCGCTCTTTTTTATGCTTTTTTGTCACACTCGATTAAAAAGCAGACTTTGCGGAAATTCGCGGGAGCCGCGAGGACGCGGTTTTGGTGCCGACGACTCCGTGCAACGACTTCACGCTCAGCCGATTGTGCATATATGAGCATCGTCGGCGCCTTTGCAAAGGACGTTTTTTTATATTTTTCTGACTGGTATATTTTTAAATGACCGCCGTTTATCCGCCACACGTCAGGTGTTTCTGTTCAAAAAGGGAAGTGTTGAGTCACCCCGGATGAAAAGCTGACGCGCAATTATCATTTATAAAATCTATAACTTCCGGCTTATGCGTGTCCCCCCCATTCATTCAGCGCGAACGTTGAGCATGGAAGAATTAATGAATTCGAATTTATAAATTAATATCATTCGCTATTGTTTGTTTTCAATTATTAGTCCATACTTTACTTCAAGTTTGATTCTGCTTGTAAGTTATTGTAGTGATGTAATTTAATTATTTTAAATTTTATTTTTTCAACATGGATTTTGTTGAAAGCTTATCGAATGAGATAAATTAAATTGCTCAAGATTTTCAAATGCGATAAAATTAAAAATAAAATAGGATGGTACTTGTATTTCTTACAATTAGTTATAAGATTTTAGTTTTTTAATTTTATTTTTCTTGCTCTTAGGGTCGCAGACCGTGACCAAAACTGGTATAGCCGTTTTGATTTTGAATAAAAACAATTTTTACAACAAGGAAAAGCCCGATTTCTTTATTTCCAAATTATGCAGAGTAAAATTACTCCTTCCAGATTTGTTTTGGCTTGATTTGCTCAATTTATTTATTTAAAAATATTACTCTTTATTTTCAATTAATAACTATTTTTTCCTTAAAATTTGCCCTCAAAAACAACAATCTCGAGCTGATATAAAAAAAGTTTTGGTTCTCAAAATATACGCATCTTTTCTTGCCTTCGAATTTCACAAGATAAAAATTGTATTCCAATTTTCTACGGTTGATAATCGTTGTTTTGATAAATACGCAAACTCATTCATTAATGGGAATTCAATCACTCGTCTCATTTCATTTAATTGGTCTCGTTCAAAAGTCCAACACTCGCGACTGGAGCGCGATAAGTTTGATAATAATTGCAGCATTAGCTTCGGAATGCAAACAAAGAGGACGCCGATGAAAACAAGTAAAAAAAAACTCAACTCACGGCGCGCGAATTCTCGTCGGTTGGTTCGCTCTAGAGAGAGATTGTTTGCAAAACAGCGAGGCGTCGTGCACAGAAAGGGAGAAAATCAAAATAAAAAAGCGGCTCGCGTGCCCCACAAACGCGAAAACGACCCGGAAAGTAAAGCAAAATGGTCGTGGTGCAGCCGACTGAGAGCATCACGAATCAGGGTCAAAACTCGTTTTCGAGCCGACAATGGACGGCCTCTCGGAAAACACAAGGAGCAACAATTTGGCTCGCGGCTACGACAAGCAGAGCTGCTGCAGATATACCGTATGAAAATAAATGAGATTCTGCTCACAACAATGACGGACGGTGTGTCCTCGCCTCCCCCTCCGCACTGTCCTGCTAAAATAATCGCTTATTACCATTATATCGTGTGCCTGCGTAAGTGTGCTATTAAAAATAGACGCACTCGACGTGTCGCTAAAAGGTGAGCGAAGCCCTCCAAGCGACGCGCACTCTCGTGCGATCAAAATAAAACTAAAGTACTGTACTCTGATTAGTATATAAGTGCACAATTCGTTCAGCTTCTTGCCGAAAATTACTGTTTGTGCTCGTGAATTTGAAATAAACGGTGTTATTATTAAAATAAAAAATGGAATAAAAATCAATAAAAATTCCATTTTAATCTAAATTTAAAAAATATTTATTATTCAGGATTTGTTGTGAAAAAATTATGAACCAAAATTAACTTTAATAAATTATTTCAAAGAATTTGAAAATCTATTAAAGAGCTTACAAATAAATATTGAAATTAAATTCATAATTTTTTTTTTAATTTGTATTAAATGTAATATAAAATTTGTCGATTGATATCTTTTATTAATCTAAATTATTTAGAGAATATTGGCGTAATTTAAATTTAATATTACCATCCGGACATTTCCTATCAAAAAATTATTATTAATAACATTTGCACTTCAGAATACACAAATTAATTTAAATTAGTTAACAAGAAAAATTTAATTTAACGCGATTTTAAACACCAAATAATATTTTTTATCAGTAAAATTGCATTCTGGTGTCTGTACTCATTACAGACTTCCTGTACATTAAATTTAGCATTATTTTAAGCAATTTATTTACATTGTTTGCGATGAAAATTATAGTAAGAATGTAACCAGAGTGTTTAACGAGACCTTAATGGAGTTCAAGCGTTCACTGGAGATTCATGAGAGGCGATGCCAAAAAGCATTGACTTCCTGAGAAACGAGGACGACCTTTTCTCAGGCGCTCCGAAGAAAGGTACATTGCTTTCGTGCCCGAATTTTTAATTTTGCAGTTGATAAGGATCTTTTAATTCCTGTTCTACATAATGTTTGAAAATATTGGTGCAAAGCTCCTTTTTTTTAAATTATGATAAGTTTCGTTCATAGAAATTTCCACTCATTTTCTATATATCCATTTCCAAGTAATGCAAATATATGATAATTTACTTAAGAAATAACTCGTGCTCAACCTTAAATTGTTAATTAACCTTTTCATCATTTTTTTTTTGTAGTTGCTACATTTATGGAGCTGATTGGTATTGAATTTTAAAGAATTTTCGAAGAATAACATGAAAGTAAAATACAAACGTTTACACAAATTATGCACGTTCACCACTTGGAAATCATTATAAAATTGCAAAAAGCTCTACAACCGCAACACGATAGTTACTGACCTTCAAAATCAATACACGTCTCTTATCCAACACAAAAAAATAATAATATTTATATTAATAATGGTCGTCACCAGTTTGGTTACCGAATTTCAATCGATTTCCGTCAATTATCGGAATCACCAAAAGCTGCGTAAACAAAAAGCAAAATTAAAATCTTAAAGGAATGTCAACTTGCTTCGAGTTGAAAGAAAAAAAAAACGCCCAGGGACAAGACTGCGTCAGGTCGGCATTGGAAACTCACCGATAAGTCAACAGAAAGGTCGGTGCCGTCGAGCAGGATGACCCTGCACTGGACCAGGTTCTTGTTGGGCACGATGCGGCTCGAGTCGGCGCCGAATCGACTCTGAGTCGCCGACTTGTTGGTCGCCCCATTGTTGTTGCTGCGTCCTTTCCTGCGGCTCAGGAAGCGCAGCATCTTTATCCTCCACCTTTGGTACTCAGGTCGCTTGAACAATCCGAGGCACACGCACTCGACTTCTTCTTGGCACCGCACACATTCAACCACCTTCGGCTACGCAGCCTCGCAATCGGCGTCGAGTCGGCCCGACCAACCGCACACCATTCCCTTTCAATTCTTTCTTCGGCCTGGCAGGCTGGCTGGCGACTCCGTCCCTTCCTTGAACCTCCGACGACAGACCACCGACCGACAAACAAATCACACCGCCGTTCACTGCACGCGACCGCCACCTGGCTGTAGTGAGCGATACCATTTAGGTCCTGTGGTTTTGGCCTTATAAGGCGCCAAAACAAAGAAATGGTTTTGATGCTGTCCAAATTTTATTTGTCTTCCGTACTTATTGTACTTAGATTTATACAATGTTGAATAACATTTGAGAACAGACCACTTAAATTGTTAATTTCCAAAAAAATAAATCATTACGTCGCAGCTTTAGAACGCGATTCAGGTAGCAATAATTCAATTGATTGCTTGAGTAATTATATGAAAATTGTTATGGCTATGATCAAGTTAGACCTCTTGTTGGTATATGTGGGAGCAATTTACCACTCGTCATCTTCAGCTGCAGCAGGGGGAGGTGCTTGTGGTGCTTGTACAGCAGAGCAGGACTAAAATTATAAAATAATTAAGAAATTTACCACAAATTTTTAGACACAAATTATTTTACCCTGATGTCCGAGTGTCCTCCACCGCCAAAAGAGCTTCCACTCATGAATCCACCACCTCCCAAACTTAACAGCCACTCAGGAACATTCTGCTCAGCCTGAAAAAGGTGTCAAATTGTAACTCATTTTTCATTATTTTTAAATCTTCAAAATATTACTTGAGTCAGAATTTTGATCAAAGCAGGGGCAAGATTTTGGTCGTACTTGTCATCAAAGAAGGAAATTGCATTTCCTGTGTGGCCCACACGTCCAGTTCGTCCAATGCGATGGACGTAGTCATCGACTTCCTTGGGAAGGTCGTAGTTGATCACCAAGTGCACCCCGGCGATGTCTGAAGAAGTTAATTTAAATTTAATTCCCTTAAGACACAAAATAAAAATTTCAAAATACATACCAATTCCTCTGGCTGCAACATTAGTGGCAACGAGGACTCTGTGTTTGCCCTGACGGAAGGCTCTCAGGGCACTCTCTCGCTCAGGCTGCTCTCGATCACCATGGATGCTGGTGCTAGATACCTGCATTTCGCACAGGTAGGCAGCCACAAAGTCGCAAGTCTTCTTGGTTTCAGTGAAGACCATAACCTTGTGGTTTGGATCTAGGGGAAAATTATTAATTTTAGTAAAATAAGTTAAATTTAAGGAAAACATGATACCTTCTGCTCTGAGCATTTCCACCAATTTCTCTCTCTTGTCAAACTTAGGCACTTGGAGGAAGCTTTGGGTGACATCAGAGCAAGCACCTCCAACCATGCCGACCACAACATACAAGTAGTTGATCAAGTATTTGCTGGCAATGCGCTGGATTTCATTAGGGAAGGTGGCAGAGAACATCACCGTGGTCTTGCTTCCCTAAATATAACAAAAATATAATATTTGGTAAAATGATATTAATGATCACTGCTCACAGGTTTAGGCATAGCATCGTGGTTCATCATTCTTTCGATATCCATCTGGAATCCCATGTCCAGCATTCTGTCAGCTTCATCAAGAACAATGAATTGGATCTTCTCATAAGAGAGCTTTCCACGGTTGATGAAGTCGCCAAGGCGACCAGGTGTGGCGACGATAATGTGGCAGCCGCTCTGAATAATAATTGTATAATTTTAATGGGAGAGTTTGTAAATAATTTTTAAGGTCTATAGTACAGCAATTTTGCTCATTTGGTGGTTGGAACCGGTGCCGCCATAAATGAGCCCCACTTTGAGAATGGTGTTGAAGGCAAACTTTAGGGCCTCCTTGTGGATCTGCATGGCAAGCTCGCGAGTGGGCGAGAGGATCAAACACTTTGGCTCCACAGCCCCTGTGGAAGAAACAGACAAAGATTCCTTGCTTTCCAGCAAGACGTGCATGATAGGGAGCAGGAATGCAGCCTAGAAAAATTATAAATATGTAAAATTTACAAAAAAAAAAAAAATTACAATGTATTCTTACAGTTTTGCCTGAGCCAGTTTGGGCACAAGCCATCAAGTCTCGGCCATTTTTGATAATTGGAATGGCATATTTTTGGACAGGTGTGGGCTTAGTGTACTTGGCTTTAAGGACGTTTTCAACCAAAACACCACGCAGATCACAAGTTTTGAAGTCATCAATAGCAGGAGGCGAGCCGTCTCCATTAACCTAGCATTATTTTTATTTTACAAATAAGAATAACTTAACCTTTCAACTTTCAAGTTAATATAAAGATGGCATACCTCAACTTTGATTTTCTCGTACTTGTCAAAGTTGATTCCAGCTGAGTACCCTTCAAACAGGTCTTTTTCGTCAGTGGAAACATCAGGAGGAATGTAGGGCTCTTTCCTTGGCCCTCCCTCGCCTGTAATTAATCAAAAGAAAAATAGGCTTTTAGTATAATCAGAAGAATAAAGAAGAAAATCAAGTTAGTTTTTCTATATCATGTTAAAATTAACTAAAATTTATAAATATATTATGATAAAAATTTATAATTATTATAATTTGGCTTAGCATGAAATATAGATAAAAAAAATTAGTTAATTTAAATTCATTTTCCATACCATCGTCCTGGCCATTTCTGTCAAAGCGGCCTCCTTCACTGTTGCCTCCAAATCCATTTCCGTCATCATTAAAGCGTCCACCGCCGCCTCTGCCACCTCTTCCTCCTCCAAATCCTCTGGTGCCTCCATTAAAGTCTCCTCCGCCTCCCCTTCTTTGGCCTCCAAAGTCATCATTGCCACCATTGTCGTTGCCAAAGCGGCCTCCATTACCACCTCCGAAGCCTCCGCCTCCAAAGCTTCCGCCTCCGTTGTCATCATTGCCAAAACGGCCGCCTCTGTTTCGGCCTCCAAAGCCACCACCTCCGTTGTCATCATTACCAAAGCGGCCGCCTCTGTTTCCACCTCCAAAGCCACCACCTCCATTGTCATCATTGCCAAAGCGGCCGCCTCTGCTTCCGCCTCCAAAGCCACCACCTCCATTATCGTCATTGCCAAAGCGGCCACCTCCATTTCCGCCGCCAAAGCCTCCACCACCACGGCCTCCAGAATTTTCATTTCTGAAGCCACCTCTTCTGTTTCCACCATCCGAGCCGCCTCCAAAGCTTCCACTGTCTCCGAATTTGCTGCCGCCTCCAAAGCCTCCGGAATTGTTGTCACCGAAGCGGTCTCCACCATTGTTGTTGCCAAAAGAGCCGCCTCTGCCACCACGGCCTCCATAACCGCCACCTCGTCCTCCACCTCGATTGCCCCCTCCAAAGTCGTTGCCTCCGCTGTATGCGCCACCCCTGTCGTTGTTGCCACCAAAGCGCGAGCCCTGATCGTTGCTTCTGTTGAAACCACCTTGGCTGAAGCCAGAATTTCCGCTGAAGCTATTAGACTCGCTGGCACTTGGATTTGTTTGAGCAATTGCTCCTCCCCATCCAGGCTGCAATCAGAACATATTTTATTTACTGGAAGAAAAAATGTCCGGATATATAATTTTTTTCAGAATAATATGTACAATTAATGAATTCCTAAACCTAACACCATCAATGGTTTTAACAAACTTTCAATATAAACTTACGCTGGGTTCATCATCCCAATCATCATCCATTGTGAGTCAGTTTTTTTTAAAGTCTCGTCTGTAAAAAGAATATTTTTTGATTAATATTGGAATAATCGAAATAAAGAAATTCAAAAATATTGTCAAATAAATTTGCTTATATAGATGATGGTGTGTCTTCAATCAAGATAGCACTTTATGCACACTAAGATTAAATTTTTTCAAGAGAAAAAAACTTGTTAAAATCTTGTAAGCTTGAATATTTCTTGCAGGGTTATGATATTGAAAGACGGAAAAATATTTATCTTAAAAGGAACGCACATAACAATATTTAAAATGTATTAAAAATTTATAATTATGTTTTATACACTAAGTAAAAGTGCTTAAAAAGTGCATAAAGAGTGCGGAGTTTTCAGGGTGCTGGCTTTACGCTACATAATATTCAAAAACGCACTTAAGCGTCGAGTAGGATAATATTATAGAATAACATAAAATGCTGACTCCGCGAACAAGGTGGCTTGAGACCGAGTATATTATGTATAATTATAAAGCGTCATAAGAGTATTCTAATTAATTAAAAAAATCTTCCACGAGACACAGTGATCAAGTTAGTCATTATCTATTAATTACTAATGAGAATTTGAGAATTGTAACATCAGGTACATTATAGACAAAATAATTTATGTACAGCAGTTATAAGCATGAGACTTTTCATAAAAAATTCACAGTGAAGCGTCGGTAAAATGTCTTAAATTTCGCTTCTTCAAACTGAAATGGAGGAAAAAATGGAATCCTATGTGCCATGTGCGCCAAATCTGTATTTTATGCATTGCATACATAAACTTGGCTTTCCATATTTTACGATTTAAAGAAGATTTTATGCCACACGCGCATTTTTCCAATCAAAAAAATCTTCAAATCACCTGCAAAGAGAAAAATGGCAAAAAGATTTGAAATTATTTCGGTGGTTTTACTGCTCTCCAATATGGACGCCAGCACGCGGATTTCATAATTTGCAGATTTTCCATGGAAAAGAGGAAAATCTTTCCATGAAAAACGACACCACGTAAGAACGAAGACATAAAGAACCAAATATTGACACAAAATGAAAGCTATCTGTTCAAAAATACCCAAAATTTGAGAAAAATCTGGCCAGCTTCAGGGCGTCCGTGGGTCCTGCTTTGCAAGTTGGAAGATCAGAGACAGAAATTTTCGACTTTTGACAGGATTTGACGGAGAATTGGCGCACTCCAGTGGATCGTATTGCAAGCCCCGTAGCAAGAATTCCTAGTGAGCCAATCAGCTTGGCTCTCTCAAGGTGGAATTGCAACCGCTTTGAGTCAGAGTATCTGATTGGCCGAATCATCCAAGAGAAGAAGAGCAGCGCGCAAAAATTCAAAATGCAAAGTTACGCCCCTCTAATTGTTCATAGGTGAGCAAAGTGGAGGATTATACTTTGATTATGAGGGTTTAAAATAGATTTTAAAATAATCTGATAAAAAAATTAATTTCTATAAACAACTCATCGTTTCTCTTGTACTTTCCAAGTTCTTAGAGCTTTATAATGAACGGAAACGGTTTGGAAAGCAATAATGATTCTAACCATCCACCTGCCGAAACAGCCAGCCATGCTGATTCTTATTTTGAATCATATGAAGATTTACATGTATGTTTAATAATCCTTTATTTTTATGTATTAATACATATTGTATTAAATTATATAAAGGTGCACCGACTCATGATTGATGACATCCCACGCACAGAAGCTTACCGAAAAGCAATTTTATCTTCAAACATTTTCAAAGACAAAGTTGTCATGGATGTTGGAGCAGGGACAGGTATGATAATTTTCCTTTGTTTAATTATTTTTTAAATTAATATTTTTTCATTATTTTCTCTTATAGGAATATTATCCTTATTCTGTGCTGAAGCTGGAGCCAAGAAGGTCTTTGCTGTGGAGGCCAGTCGAATGGCAGACGTTGCTTTGGCAAATTCAAAAGAAAATAACTTCGAAAATATCATTGAAGTAAATATTAAACAGAGGCATGCTTACTTTACATTAGAGTTATACCAATTCATGATTTTTATTCCAGGTCATACACAAGAAAGTTGAAGATTTGACTGAAGAAATCCAAGTTGATATAATAGTCTCAGAGTGGATGGGATTTTATTTGCTGCATGAGTCAATGATTGATTCTGTTTTCCATGCCAGGGACAAACATCTTAAGCTAGGGGGGAAAATGTTTCCTGAGTATGCCACCCTGAGTTGTGCTCTTTGCTCAACGCCTTCGCTCTTTCGAGACTGGAGTAACGTTTTTGGACACAAAATGTCTGCAATGCGAGTTTTTGAGCGACAGACGTTACTATCTAAGCCCCAGATTGAAGTTCTAAAAGATGATGACCTTCTCTCAGTGAGCCGAAACATCCTCACCCTTGACATGAACAGTGCTACTGTTGAAGATGTCTCTGTAATTCGTAGTAAGGTCTTCATCTCAACGCACAAGCCTGGATGTTATCAGGGCGTTGTTCTGTGGTTTGACGTAACATTTCCCGAGCCAGATGAAGACGATGATGGTGCATGTGCAGAAATAGTACAACTAGACACATCTCCTTACTCTGAACCAACTCACTGGAAGCAAACTATTATTTTGTGGCCAGAGGACAGAGAAGTTGAAGAGGGAGACATCTTGGGGTTTGAACTCTTTTTGGGAAGGTAAATTAAAAAAGCTTCATGCCATCCTTTATTACTTATTTTCTTTTATCTTCCAGGAGCAGCCCAGTAAGTCGTTCTTACATCATGCAATTGACAGAACTGGACCCAGCTACTGACGAACACCCTGTGCCTTGCGAGTGTGGAAGTGCTAAGTGTGACATAGTCAGGGCCTTTCTTGAGCAAAATGAGTTTGCTGACCCAGATGCAGAAATGCCCTCAGAGAGGGACTAAATAAGTAAAATTAAATAAATATAATTTTCTATAACTTTATAAAAATACTATTTTGATTTCCTCCTCTATCTAAACAATTATTCAATTAAACACTTTTACGATTAAGTTTTCAATTTTTTTGAAACATTTTCCATTTTATTTTGTACATAGTAACATAATCAACATGTGTGCCTTGGGCAAATTTTACTTGGGGTGTAATTACTAGTAAAATGCAAGGCATCAACAAAGAGTTAAGTAAGAAGTAATTCTTTTCCGCACTGACAAAAACAAGATGTTCCTTTTTATGATCCGAAACGAGTAATGGCTGATCTTGACTTTTTCATTATTACATCTCTTTTAGTATTATTTTAATAAAAGCTACAGTCCAGGGGGCTTTCACCTAATAATTTTGTATCTACGCAGTGAATGTGGCAAAGAAGTCCTTAACGACCTTCTTCAGCTTAGCGTCGGTATCGTCTGTGATCTTGCCTTCCTTGGCAATGCTGGTGAGAATGTCCTGGTGGCTGGTCCTAGAATTTTAAAAGTTAGTTTGTAATTCCTGATGATGAATAAATTTTTTCATTTTTTTATGTATCAACCAATATAAATCCCAATACAGTAATAGTATTGGGGGAATAGGGTGGTTGCATTTTGATTTGGCAAACGTTCAAAATAGTTCCAAGTTATAATTAACTTGACCCTGAGTGCGGTTTGCCATTTGTATCTAAAGTAACCAAGTGTTGACTCACTTCATGTGCTGAAGGAACTCCTTCTCGAAGGTGGTGATCCTTGCAGGGTCAAGCTTGTCAAGGTGACCACGCACACCGCAGTACACAACAGCGACCTGCTCTTCAATAGCCATGGGCACTGGGAAATAAAATTTAAAATATCAGCCTTCCGTTCCTTACAGATTTTGTTGAATTATCCTTACCATACTGTCCCTGCTTAAGCAGCTCAGTAAGGCGGACACCACGGTTGAGGAGCTGCTGGGTGGCAGCATCCAGATCGGAACCGAATTGGGCAAAGGCAGCAACCTCACGGTACTGGGCCAACTCGAGCTTCATGGAACCAGCCACCTGCTTCATGGCGCGAGTCTGGGCGGCAGATCCGACACGGGACACAGACAGACCGACGTTGATGGCGGGGCGGATACCCTTGTAGAACAACTCAGTTTCCAAGAAGATCTGGCCGTCAGTGATGGAGATGACGTTGGTGGGAATGTAGGCGGACACATCACCGGCCTGGGTCTCAATGACGGGCAGGGCAGTCAGGGAGCCACCTCCGTGAGTCTCGCTCATCTTGGCTGCACGCTCAAGCAGACGGGAGTGAAGGTAGAAGACATCACCAGGGTAAGCCTCACGGCCAGGGGGACGTCTCAGCAGCAGAGACATCTATGAAACAAAATGTTATAAAATTTATATAATGAAATAAAATCTTTAGTGGTATATCTTTAAAAATTTATATTATTTTTGCTGTGAAATTCACCTGTCGGTAGGCAACAGCCTGCTTGGACAAATCGTCGTAAATGATGAGAGCGTGCTTTCCGCTGTCACGGAAGAACTCTCCCATGGCGCAGCCAGAGTAAGGAGCAAGGTACTGCAGGGGCGCAGCATCAGAGGCAGTGGCAGAGACAATGATGGTGTACTTCATGGCACCTTTTGAATAAAATGTGTTATCTAACCGATTCAGAATTAATGTCTATTAAAATTACCAGAGTCAGTGAGCCTTTTCACAATCTGAGCCACAGTGGACCTCTTCTGGCCAATAGCAACGTAGATACAATACAGCTTCTTCTTTTCGTCATCGGCGTTGTTGAATCTCTGCTGGTTGATGATGGTGTCAATAGCCAGGGCGGTTTTGCTGTTTGAATATGCAAATCATTGAAGGTTCTATTAAGTTCAATTTAAAACCTACCCGGTCTGTCTGTCACCGATGATCAACTCACGCTGACCACGACCAATGGGTACGAGAGAGTCCACAGCCTTGATTCCGGTCTGCATAGGTTCGCGCACAGAGATGCGAGGGATGATGCCAGGGGCCTTGACTCCCACACGCATTCTGAAAATTATTATTTAGGTGAGATTGATAACCTCTATTTTGTAAATTTTTGGCTGTACAATGAAAGAATAAAAATTAATTATTAAAAAAATAATACAAATTTTGCCTTTATTTTGTTCACTCACAAATTGTATCTGACATTTAATAATTGACTTATTTAGCCAATATTTTACCTGGACTTGGTGTTGACGGCTCCCTTTCCATCAATGGTGTTGCCAAGAGCATCAACGACACGTCCCAAGAGCTCAGCGCCGACGGGTACGTCGACAATGGCACCGGTACGCTTGACAATGTCGCCTTCCTTAATGAGCTTGTCGTTACCAAAGACGACAACACCAACGTTGTCAGGCTCCAAGTTGAGGGCCATACCCTGATGTTGAACAATTATTTTTTTTTACTTTTTCAAGCAGGGTGGAGGGCAAACCTTGAGTCCAGAAGAGAACTCCACCATCTCATCAGCCTGGATGTTCTTCAGGCCATAGACACGGGCGATACCGTCACCGATGCTCAGCACACGGCCCGTCTCATCCAAGTTGGCCTTGGGGGTGGCGCCCAAAATCCTCTCCTCCAGGATGGAAGAGATCTCGGCAGCACGCTGACTGCAGGAAACATGGATGTGGCGAGAACCAACCTGCATGGTGGGCCATGACAGCCTGGCGACCTGAAAGGTCAAATACATAGTTCTGCTTGTAAAAAAAAATCACCAGATCGTAAAAAAATTAATTATCCTTGCGATTTCGTCGGTAAAAAAGCTTCAATCCCATTAAGTATTTTATAATTCAATTAAGAGCAAAAAAAAAAAAAAGAAATTGTCAAATTTTATAAAATTCGGCTTGGCTAGGATTTTTTTCAAAAGGTTTATTAATGGAACATTTTTAATTAAAAGAACAGTAGTTAGGTTTCAGATCATAAATAGCATTATTTTGTTGAAAGATTAGGTTTAAAAGTTATTTTCTGCATTAAACCACGGTACCGAAAATTTTGAGGACAGCTGATGCGACAAAATGTCTGCTGGCCGAAATTAAATTTAAGTCATTATCATAAGGAAATCTAAAGCTTACAGTTTCCCACTAAACGAAGATAGTTTTAAATAGTTTAATAAGTAAGTTAGGAGTATTTTCTAAGAAGCAGTAGAAGCTTTGACGTGAAAAGAAAAGTTTTTAACGTGGTTTTGCTTCAAATCGACCCGGCACCATAAGGGACGGTCGCACAGAGGGCAAATTTTGCAAAGTGAAAATTGGTGATTATGCAAGTTTCGCAAGGAAAATTTGAATTCAGAAGTTTAAAGGGTACTCTCAGGTTTTGGTTTGTTACCTGTGAGGAGCTTTGTGGAAGCTGCCTCGCCACCGCAGCGGCTAAACGTGCGGAGAGGAGAGCCATTTTTGCTATCTCGCACCGGAAACAAAAATGGAGGAGGAAGGGAAGAGGCCGCGATGAGAGAGACACCAGCGCCACGCAAGTCAAGAACCCCGGTCAAATGAGCGATCCCGAAAATTTTGTAATTAACCAATTTTGGTTTTTCGGGTCTCATATCGTCTTCTCATGTTGAAAAATCTAAAATATAAATATTAATCATTTCTAAAATATTTTTTTTTATTAAATATAAAATGAAGAAGTTTTGTGAATATAAAAGTCAATGTTTTAGCGCGAAATTTAAACAAAATATAAGGATTATTAGGTGACAAAAATGTAAACCGCATATTGGACAAGAACATATTAAAAAAAAAATTTGGTAATTCCAATTTACATTCAGAGAGTTTTCTCAAGAAATAATTTGGTCTGCAGTATTTATAAATTTATGTATCCTGCTATTTAAATTTGCAAAGAAATTAAATTATTTCTTTCAAAAATTTCAGACAGAAAAATCTTAAAATATTTTTGATTAGCATTGAAATTATTAAATGTTTGTAAGCGATGTACAAAACAATTTTATTTAAAAGGGTGCATCACAATTAAGCTGCAAACAAGGAGCTAAAGAGCTCATTTTTAGCTTCCTCTGTCCAATCTCCTCGATCAACGGGTGCCATGAAATTTACTAATTTGGGCATCACCGTATATCTAATTTTTCTGCCTTTTGTGGCCCTTGTGTCAATTTTCCTCTTCATCTTACTCCTCAACTTCTGTAGCGAAATCCACTGTCTATTTATAAAATAAATAAATAAATAAAATTAAATTAAAACATAGATTTGTGCAAGAAGTTTACCTTCCGAGCTGGACAGGGTCAGTTACACCCTCCGATTTGTGTTCGATTAACTCCCTCAACAGTTGGTGATAAAAGTCATCATCGTCAAATATTTCATTGCACAGAAGTTCATCATTGTCTTCGGTTCCCTACGAATTTTCTGTTTAATTTACCATAGCAATAATAAATAAAAAATTTACTTCTCCGTTCTCTTTTTCTTCAGTGCCTAAGATTTTGTAATTTGACCTTTTTGTCCTTGTCCTCTTTAAAAGTCTGGTCCTATCGGCTAAGATGTGCTCGATTTGTTTCAGAGTTGATTGCTCAAAGGCACTGAAGTTCTTGCTGCTGAATTTCCCTTGAGCAATTTTTGTCTTGTCACTCCACTTCTGGATGGTGGAGTTCCTGAATCCCAGGAAGTTGCAGTGTGAATCGCTGATACTCAAACTCAAGTCCTCCAAACGCATTTTCTTCTTCGGCTGTTTACTTTCCTCCACCTCCTCTTCTGATTCAATTTCTTCTCCACTGCTGGGAATTTCTTCGTCATTGTCCTCCTTTTGGTTGTCACTTGACTTTTGCCTGATTCAAATGTTAAAAAAATTTAGCACTATAAATCATATTGCAGGAATAAATGATTCACCTTTTGTTTACAGATATCTTTTTTGTTTCAGGGTTTTGCTTCAGCAATGCATTCTAAAGGAAAATAAATATTAATGCAAATCACTCTTAAAAATGGTCATTTTTATTTACCTGCAAATCTAAAAATTTCTCCAAAAGTCCCGTAACTTTACCCAAGCATTTCTTTTGCGCAGTTTGGAATTCTTTCCCTCCCGCAGAGGCAAACTTAGGAAAGTCACCTGATACTGGCAATTGATTAGCCAACTTGACGTTCTTCTGCATCTGGATCCTTATCTCTAGCAAATTATCCCACAGGACTGTTAAAATGTAAAGATTAATTAAGTTCAAGAGTTTATTGATATTTTTCTTACGAAGCTGATTTTTGACAGCATTTCCCTTTTGAACTTCAGAGTCACGATCTACAGTAGAAAAATGCTGAAAGGCAGTTGCTTCCCCCTCAGGTTGATCTCCTCCCTGAGGAAAAATGTCTCCATCGTCGCTATATTCACCGCCTTCAGAGTCCTCTTCAGAGTCACTCTCTTTGCCATCTTCTACGTCCTGAGAGGTGCTGATGGGAATAAAATTAGTAAGTCTTGTCTATGAAAATAATTTTTACAATTTACTCTTGCATCAAATTATCATCATCATCATCTGAAAGCTCGTCAGATTCTTCCATGTCATAGTTGCCACTGCTTTCACCTCCAGCAACTTTGTCCTCTTCTTCAACACCATCATCCGAACTTTCGCCCTCATCGCTGCTCTTGTCGAGGTCCTTTCTTGAAATCTTTTTCCCTGCATATCTTTTGTCATCAAGAGTGACTGACGCTGCTTTCCGTCTGAGTGAGCTCACTTGCACCTCTTCGCTGTCGTCATCCTCATCAAAATGATCAGTCAACTTTGCTCTCGTGTCTGTAAAAACAAACAATGCAATATAAAGAACAAATTACAAAAATAAATATTTCACTCAATTTTTTTGCATACCTTCTTCAACAGCATCGTCTTCTGGATCAAAGGAAGGAGTGGGATCAATAAGAGAAGCGAATTTCTCTGATATAGGGGCATTTTTAAATTTTTTTGTAGTCATTTTAAGAATTTAGAAACGAAGACTAAAATTCACAACTCAAAATCATGCACAGCAAACCACATGGCGCACATGGCGCATATGATGCGGTGAATGCGGTCCTGGGTCCTCCTGATTGGTCCTGATCAGTGCAGTGGCAGTGGGTGTGTTGGTGTGGTGTGTAAACACAAGTCACACCAACCTAATAAAAACAATTTTCGAGAAGATTTATTTCAAGAAGTTAATTTTTCTCCTTCTTTCCAATTTTAAATCTAGCAAAATTATAAGACAAAAATAAATCCTCATTTTTTTCATTTTGCTTGGTGCTCTCGCTAACATCTTTCTTGCTCCCAAGGAGGTGCTGCCAGTTGCCGCCATGAATGGGACTATAATTGGAGCAAAGGGGAGAAAATTGGCTGCCGTCAGCGCCTCGCCTCTGGTGTAGAGTCGAACGCCAGGGAGGGGAGGAGGGTTTTAAATGAAAACGAACGCTATTTTGTGTTCCCTGACAATTTCTGTGGATAAACAAACACATGCACTCTATTTTTAAAACCCAAAGAATAATCACAGAGAACGAAAAAGCACGGAGTGGGGGTAGGTATATAAAGCTGCCGTAGTCCATGCATCTTATCTTATTGTTATAGCATCTGTTGAAGTTGAATCCAAGTTGAATCTGTTCGTCCTCATTTGCCTTTGTTGTACACGTCGTAATTGTTTAATCGTTTTTGTTAAACTACCCCCAGTCCACTGAGTAGAAATCAGCGCTGACGAGGTGCTCAACACTGCACGCACTACACTGTCCGGTATGTAAGAGCCAGAAAACAAACGTTATTATATATAAATTTGTAACTAAAAAAAATACAATTCATTTGCCGCGTGTTGCGCGCTATGCACGCATTAACTAGTCTGAAGCCTAAATAAAATTTAATATATATTTTCCTGGATATTTTCTTTTTGCAATTAAATTTCACTTAAACGCGCGTGAAATTAATTGATAATTGTGTGTACAATTATAAAAACCGCTCGGAATGCGATCCCGAATATGATTGTTAAGAATGTGGAGCATTGCGATCAGCGAGATCAAGTCGCACAGTTGCAATTTTTGTAGCCATTTATTTTGTCGAATTCAAAATGCACCACATTCTACGACGGTGTGTAGATCATGGATTCCTGATGACAAATAAAAGGCGCTTGTGCCCCAGGCTTATTAAATTGTTTTGTTCTCAGTTCTGACATACCAAATAATTAAATAATTATTCCCATTTTGTCGACATGCACAGTCAAACACAAAAAGTGAATATTCAGAGAAGCAGCCGTTGCACAAATAATACTCTCTAGGAGTGCAAAGCCGAAGTAAGTGCTGAGCCCAAAACAGCAGACAGAGGAATTCACCAGCTAGCTAGCTGCTTTGTCACCTCTTGATCACGCGCACCTCTTTACATACATCATGGCCACTACCACTAGCGGCAGCGGGCAGGTTGATCCAATCATAGCCACAGAAATGAAGAAGAAAAAAGTAAGCTCACTCATAGTTTAATTATGTTGCATTATATTTATGTTTCTGCAGCTTCTAAAACATCCGTTGCCGGCGGACATTTCATCGAAATCAGATGAAATTTTAACCGTTGCCTTGGAGGCCGCCAAAAAGCAGTCCGGTGGCGCGCCAGCAAAGCAACCTAGATTTGCAAGCAATGCTTAGTGCTAGGACTTCTCACCACATTTAAAAAGCCTTGCATTGATGACCAACAGCTGTTGATTGCAAATTTCTCCCTCACGTGCAAAGAAATATTGAGCCTAGGTATATTTTATTGACTTAATTCCTGATTTAACCATTAGTTAGCCACATATGGTAATTAAATTATTATTTTTTTTTCATTTTTTCCTCTTTTTCTTATCTGCTTACAGCATATCCAGAGCAAGCCAGAACCTCTGGCTTCTGCTGCGTAGAAGGCTGTAAACGAAGGTATGTTAAGAAACAATATTGAGAGCATTAACTGGACAATAATTTTATGTAAAATATAAATTTCTTTTACCATATATTGACTTTTTCTCACTTTTAACATTTAATGATATTCTTATTTATTTTTTTATTATCAAAAAATCAAGCGACACACATACGCTTTAGTAATCTTCCTTTGTTGTAATGTCTTGCAGAACGAGACATTTAAATAAATACTCTGAATCTGAATAAAGCTAATAATTTCAATACCTTTACTTTCCAAAGGGGAAGCATGAGAGCTGACAATTGTCCTCACCAAACAACATATTGCTGTGGTTGTGTACTAAAGGATGGGAAGAAGTGTGCTATAGATGAAAATTGTCCGTGGCCTGGCAACTCGTTTTTTACAATGTAAGCTAATTTGTATGTAATTTATGTGAAATCTCCATGTATATTGTGTTTTAGAAAAAATCGTCGACAAGGAGATCATGGTGGTGCAGCCGAAGAGAGTTTCGACGCAATTCTTCAATTATCAACGGAGTTTGAGAATGCAAAGGTTTGTTTTGTTTTTTATAATTTTTTTAACTTGTTCACTTATATTATTTTTAAAGATACTGGCTACACCACTGACTTCGAACGATAAGACTCGCTTTTCCAAGATCCTAAGCGCAATGAATCTCGATGTCTACAAGGAGCCTGCTGATGCGAAAGCATCAGCCTCAACCGCGAAACTGCCAGATCAAGACAATGTATTTATCTTTCTACAAATCATACTCAACGAGTTTCGCAAGATAAAGAAGATAAGCACATCCCAAGAGCAGCTAGTTCTTCTCTACCAGTTTGCCCAGGCTTCAGGAACACTCTATTCACACGGTAAGGACATTATGTAAATTATAGGTTCACACTAGCTAACACACAGAAAATTGCTAGCATAAATAAGTCAACACCCTTAGTTCTAAAGCTGATGTGGAAACTCTTGTTTTTGCAGTTTTTCTTGGCGAAGACCATCTTTGCGGAATTTGCTCTATTGTGGCTGCTGAATTCGAGTCCTCGTGTCGTCACGGCAACTATTTTTGCGGTCATTGCTGCTACATGGAGGACAACAGCTCTTCGCTTTGTGACTGGAACGGAAATCGCTACCTGCAGCTGCCGAAGTAATCAAATTTTCTCATGGATGTACCTGTTTATTTGTTTTATATATTATTTATTTTTATTGAATTTGTTTGCGTTTTAAAATTTACGCTCACCTTTTTTTCGGCTACACCAAGCAGCAGAAAAATAAGAAAAAGAACAACAAGAATTGTCTGTGTCCGTGTCTTGTGATCCCTCTGATCGTCTGTGTGTAAACACAAATTACACCTACCTAACAAAAAAAATTGTCCGAGATGATTTATAACTTTTCTTATTTCAGGTTTCAAATGTAGAAAAATTGTATGACAAAAATAAATATAAGTTAAATTGAATTGTTAAATTATTTTCATCACATCTGCACATAAGTTTTACATGCATAATATTCCGTTATGGAATTTTTAGCTTGTTGGCTAAACTGATATGGTGGGTGGTGGGTTGTAAGGAGAGTAAAATGGGATAGGAGAGGCGAAGAGGAGGTGGCTTATGGCCCAGCTCAATGTTAAAAGATAGGACTGGGCCCAAGGTCACCCAGACAGTCCCGCCCCTTCGCCCCTCCTAACCATTTTACGCTCCTTAGTGGGTTGCTTGGTGGGCTGTTTGCTGCTGGATACATACTTGTGTGCTTGATATTGTAGCGATGGCCGAGTTGGTGCTTTTATGTAATATTTTGAGTTGTTGATGCCACTGGCGATGTCTTGATTTTCAAAGGTTTGAACCCAGGAAACCAAATTTTAGAAAACGGAGTTAAAATTTTTGATTTATTAAAATATTTTCAGAATTTTGAAGGAAGAGGATTTTGAGGCTAATGAAATTCACATCTTGATGACGAAAAGTTGTCAAATTTCTAAATTTATTAACGATGGGCGAGGGCAATCCAATAGCCGTTGTTTACCTTTGCATTGACGAAGAAGTTCGAAGGGTGGCCATCAGCAAGAGCTGTTCCACTGCTGAAGACCTCTGCATTCTTCTCTCCAAGGGTCTGGGCATAGGTCCTGTAGCTCGACACTTGTTCTCCCTCAGAGTTCACCCATGCATCGACAGCAATCCCATATGGCTGCACCCCAACGTGGCTCTAGCCTCGCTGGACAACCTGGAGTTTGACTTCAGGATGCGTTTTCGCATTGCTACTTTCAGCCGCCTAAAGAAGGTTGACATCAACGCCTTCAATTATTTTTTCCACCAATGCAAAAACGACATCATCGAGAACAAAATCCAGGACATTGTCTTCGACAAGCACAGGCGAGCCCTTGCTGGTCTTGGAGTTACAGACATGTACCGGGTGATCCTGGAAAAGAAGGTGCCCATCTCGGTGGTCAAGAGGGACTACAAAAAGTACATTCCGAGAGAAGTTGTCAAGCATCACTCATTCTTCATGAAGAGACCCATCATGGAGAGTTTGGACAAAATCCAAAATAGTGGACAGAACGATCCTGCCTTTGTCAAGAGTGTTTACATCAAGCGCTTTGAGGAGATGGCCCCTAACTATTTGACTGAAGAGTTCCGAGCCCTGACTGACGAGGCTGGAGTCGTTTACAAAATCAACTTGAGTGTAAATCCGTTTCACAAAACGTTGCCTGGAATTTGGATCTGCGTTGAAGGAAAGAAAGACGTAAGCATTGGATAGATCTTAAAAATTGATCACAATAAAAATAACCTTTTTATTTTTAGTGGAAAGAGTTGTGTTCAATAGAAGGTCTGTGCTACATATCGGTCCGAGACGATGGAACTGTGGAGATATCAAGGAGAAATGGAATCCCTTCATACCTGAAATTTGCCAATAAGCAAACCATGTACTCATTTGTCAGCTTACTCGACGGCTACTATCGTTTAATCTCAAAGTGGACATTCAACCTTTGCATTGACTTGTTCACTCCTTCGCTGCTCAAACTTGGTCTCCTTAAGTGCCATGGACCTGTTGGGTAATTGCAATTTTTTATAACCTCAAAAATAAATAATTAAACTTTGAATTTACGTTAGCGGGGAATTTTCCTATGCCAAATTGGAAGAAAAACGTGGCTGCAAACCTGGCTGCTACATTTTACGAGAAAGTGAGTTGCAGTATGAAGCTTATTTCTTAGATGTCTGTGTAGATGGAAGGCAAGTGCTGTAATGTTTGCTTAATTTAATACTAAATTTCCTTTTATTGTAGCTCAAAACCAAAGACTTACAAAATTGAGAAAATAAACTCCGGCCAATTTTTGTTTCAAATGGATGGACTAAGCTACTCGAATATAAATGAAATCATCACCAAGTACAAAGCTGCTGGTGGCGAGATTAATATAGAAGAGTGCTTACCTCCTTCTGAATATGGTTTGGATTAAATTTTACCTACTTTTTCTTCAACTCAATGGCGGTTTTAATATTTCAGATCAATCTCCTCTTCTCTTGTGCCAATTGGATAATGCGAATATGGATCAAACGTCCAGCATAAGTGGAGAATTTAGCGGCCCACGATGCATAAATCCCAGAAATATGCAAGTTTTCAAGGGTAAGTTCTAATTTCGATTTTAACAACTTCTACTTCCTTTTATTCCTTCAGGTGAGAAGAAGTTCCAAGAAGGAGGTCTTTGTGCTGTGTATCGTTGTGTGCTGCAGTTATCAAAATCGACCAAAGTGGAGGCAGCAATGAAAGTTCTAATGTCAGAATATGAAGATAAATACTACAAAGTAAAACTACTGTTATTTCTGCTTCAAATATTTTAATTCTTATTCATTGCAGGAGTTTCTGAGGCTTGCAAACCAATGGGCATTCTTGCAGTCTAACTCTGTGGTCAAATTCTATGGAGTGACCCTGTGCAGTCCAGTTGCCATGGTTACTGAGTACCTGAAGCTTGGCCCATTAGATCAGTATCTTCAGAGAAATAAACCTATTATGAAACCTGAGGATTTGGTCGAAGCAAGCACAGCTCTTGCTACTGCTCTTTGGCACATGGTACGTAATTATCGGAAAATCCTAGAACAAAATTATTAAATAAGTTTAATTCAAGGAGGAGCAAGGAATTGTCCATGGCAACGTTCGCTGTCACCAACTTATGGTTTCCGGTCACACTGATGATACTTTCGACGTGAAGCTCACTGATCCGGGACTACACCAATACAGCGACAAAGAGTAAATAAATCACTTTAAGATAACAATAAATAATTTCATCTTCAATTTAGCATTCCGTGGATACCAATCGAGTGCTATAAAAATATGGGCTCTGCTGCAAAGTCGGTTGCTGCTGACGTCTGGGCATTTGGCACAACTGTTTGGCAAATTTTTTCATATGGCCAGAAGCCGTCCAAAGCCGATGAAACTTTTTCAATGAAAAAGGTTGGAAATCAAGGCTTTTAAATTAATGAATAATTACTAAATTATGTTCACAGTTTTATCTTTTGGGAAAGAGATTGCCTCCTCCAGAATACTGTCCATCGGATATTTACCGCCTTCTTCTAGAAACTTGGGACACAGATGTGCACAGTCGAAAGAGGCCCCAAGCAATCATGCGAGATATAAATCAAATCCTATACCAAGGTATTTACCAATTGCCTTTATTAAATTACATGTATTAAAAAACTTTTTTTACAGTTTTCAACTCGAGGCGAAAGCACAGTTACGCTACCGTCTTCCCTCAATCATTCCATGGCAATGGCGAAACGGTGTCCATTGCCAATTTTAGTCTCTCCACTTCAAGTTCCAGTTTGGCTTCTGGTGCCACAGGTTGGTTTTTTTCCAGAAATTTTAATACTGTTTTTATATTATTTTTCTCTTTAAAGATACGACCTTTTTGGATGAAACAAAAAATCCTTGTTTTGGTCTGCTAAACCCTGGACTGGAGCTCTCGTGTGATAATTTAAGCCTGAAAGATTCCCCCATCGATGTCACATGGCTTCAAAGAGAGGGGAGGGTAATGTTGGAAATCTCAAATTGAATAATTTTGACATTGTTATTTTAATATGCAGGATAAGCTTCCTGACCTGTCTTCGTTTTGGTCACGGATGGACTTGTCGAACCCGTGCATGACTCCTATTTTTGAGTTAGATGCTCAGTGCAATGTTGTGCTGCAGGGGAAAATTGGCCAAGTATTATAAAAACTAAATCTTTTAAAATTTCCAATATCTTTATATGAAACAGGGATTTTATGGTGATGTTTATCGAGGAATTTTGGAACGAGAGTCAATGAACAAAGAGCCAGAACTGGTGGCTGTGAAGCGACTTAAAGGAGATGCAATATCGAGTTGCTTGCAAGACTTTGAAAGAGAAATTGCAATTATGAAGGTAGCTATTAATTGAATTGAATTTATCCTTCAACTTTTGATAACATTTATTTGCCTTATAGACTTTGGAGCACCCAAACATTGTGCAGATTATTGGCGTCATCCAAGAGCCAGAAGTCACTCTAGTGATGGAGTTTGTCCAGCACGGATCTTTGCAAAGTTATTTGAAAATACACCAAGAAACTCTGACTCAAGCCCAGCTGTTAAAGTTTGCTCTTGATGTTGCTAAGGTGAATTCAAGAATTTTTCACGTTGAATTTTAAATTTCATTAATCATTTTTAGGGCATGGAGTATCTAGGTAGCAAAAATATTGTGCATCGAGATCTTGCTGCACGCAACATTCTTGTCGCCAGTGACAACCATGTGAAGATTTCAGACTTTGGGTTGGCCCAAAATCTGGAGAAGAACCATTACTATATTCTTAAAACTCACAGAGAGCTGCCAATCAAATGGTAAAAAAATCTATATATTTCATTGTATTTTTTTGTAATTATTTTATCAGGTATGCTCTGGAAAGTTTGCGAGACGGAAAATTTTCGCTTAGCTCAGATGTGTGGTCTTATGGAGTTACATTATACGAATTGTTCACTTTTGGCGAGGACCCAAAACTGGGGTCTTGGCCAGCAGAAGAGGAGGCCCGACAGCTACTGACTGCGCTGGAGAGTGGCCAGCGCCTTGCCTGTCCTCCCCAGTGTCCGCAGAAGCTGTACGTCCAACTTCTTGTGCCTTGTTGGAACGCCGACAGCCACAAAAGACCAACTTTCATACAGCTTGTTTCGCAGATTGAAAAACTGATCACTGCTTAATCCTTGTGTTGTTAACCTGCACTCAAAGCTTCCTGTGCCAAAGTCATTTGAAATTCTATGTTTTGTATCTTTGCATTTCAATATGGGGCGTTACATCTCTTTTTAAAATCTTCTTAGTTTTTTTTTTTCAAAAAATTGAAACTCGATAGATTACGTAATTGAATTTGAATATATAAATTTTATAAATAACTAGACTGATGTTGAATAAATGTGACACACAAAGTGTAATTATGTGATTGGTAGGTGAATCCAAGAATGAAAAATCTATTGAGTGTTATTTTCCTATTTGTATTTTTAAGTTTTTATTGGGAAAACTTTAATAAAAACATCTAGCACAAATTTTCAAATATCACATTTTACGAGTTTAATATCTGAACCTTGAACTGCAGTGGAAAGGACGCATCGCCCTCTGCTTGACGAGAAATCTGCGTGTGTTGCCAAGCGCATTCTCCGTTTCCTCCAGTCAAATCTGCTTTAATTGTCAAAGCTGAGCAACCTTTAAAATCTCCTGTCACAAAGGTTGATTGATCTGCAAATCAAAACAAAATACTTTCAACACTCACTTATAATTTAAATTTCTTACTTAATGGAACCATGAAACAGAGGTCGGGGTCCTCTCCGCAGATTTTCCATCGAATTTGGCCAGTCTCGTAGAGAGCTGTTGGCAAGCTGAGCTCAACACGTCCGATTTTCTGTTTTTCCGGGATCTCGAATCTCCATTCCAGGGAGCCACTTTGTGTGCCTTCTGACATTATTATAAACATATTAACATAAATCAAGCAAATAGGAAAAATTCAAAATTTTTAGTAGTACCTGCCCTAGCCAAATAAACCATTTTCCAGTCCCGCTCGACCTTTCTGGTTATATTGGTGGCTGATTTGACTCCACAAGCCCACCCGCTAATCTTGTCTCCTGAATCCCTGACATATACATTCTGCGCTGTGGAGTACTTCACAACCATCTGACCAGCTGCAAGCTCTTGCCCATTGGGTCTCCAAATCCAGTTGGAATTAATTTGACCGGTCTCCTGTCTAAATGCATATAATTATTTTTCAAATGTAATTTCTGTAATTTAAAAAAAAAATTATTTTAATTACCTTTGGCGCCTCCAGGTTTCTGAGCCAGAGGTCCTGCCTTGCGTTTCAGTACTTTTTAAAGCCTTTGTCTGACCAGGAATGTAAATCATCGACATCAGCTCATTGATCATTCTGTTATGAAGAAATTTCTTTCGAGTTGGAGTCACTTTCTCTTGCAGTCGGAATCGAATCACATTCAACAGATTCTAATAAAATTAATTACACACAACTCCTAAATATTATTTACTAGAAAATATTTACTTGGAGTTGTCTCTCCGTGCAAAGTTTTCTCCTTTTCTTCACTTCTGCCACCGCTTCCTGCGTGTACTTCCAGGTAACGTCCTGGACGTCATCTCTCGAGTACGCAATCACATAGGTCAGTTTCTTGCCCCAGCCAGCCGAGTAGGTGTACGGAGCGTCCAGAGTTGCCTCACACGCATCACAGTGGAGCCACCGATTTTGGGTCACGGACCAAACTTCCGTCCAGACGTGGTCGGTCTCATCGACGACTAGACGAGCGTCCAGATCAAGCGCCCTGCAAATCAGGGTAAAGCAATTTGCCCACTCTCCACAGCGACCTCGACGGGTCAGCAGCAACTTGGCTGGGTTGTTGTAACGATGGAAAGGCGTCTCATGACCAGATGGACAGGCAAAAACCTCAGTGCGTCCTGATTCCTGGAAAAAAAATGTTTTTTTTCTATCGATTTAAAAGTTAAAAATTTGCTTGCCTTCAAATGCTCTGGGTTTGAGCTCATCCCAACAAATGTAGTCTTGGCCTGACACTTATGGCATTCGGGCTGGTCGACCCACTTGAAAAATTCATATTTGAACCACTGCAACAGCTCATAGAGCATCAGATCTGGAAGTCCTCTTTCCTCTACATCTTCAACGCCAATTTTCTCCAACTGATGGTTGCTTAGAGCCTTCTGGGCTCGCAGCCACAGTTCGTCCACCGGAACCACAGACCTAGCCCTTGCTTGTAAAGCCTTGCTCTCATATTGAAGGACGTCGTGGGCGCGGGACTCAACAGATTGAAGAAACCTTGGACTCTATGGAAAATATCATAAATTTATAGTTATATTCTCATTTAATTTGGAAAATTCTACGATCGAGCTGGTGATTCGGTGGAACGTGGGAACTTTAAAGGACTCGCTGGTGAAATGCTGATCATCATTTTGAGCCAAAAAGGAAGTGGAAGCTTTCGATGTGAGACTTAATTGATTGGCGGACGTTGAAGGTTTTGGCTCGTTGATCTTCCTCTGCAAATTCGCCAATTTTTCTCTGACCGTTCGCAAGTTTTGCAGCGATGTGGACATTGCCATCACAAAACTGTCGTCTCCCTGCAAAATAATTTGATTAAAGAGATTCCGTGAGAATTAATTTTTACTTCATCAAAGCCCATTTCGAAAAGGCACTCGATCGCACCAATGGCGGGTAGCAGCTTTTCAGACACATTCTTGTTTGCCAACTTAAGACGCCTGTACTTGATTTCACTGGGGTTGTTGAGGATGTTGTCAGCCACTGTCAGCAGCAGACGAACTGCCGTCTCGAAAACATCCTTTGGGTTCTCCTCTAACTGGTCCACGGCACTCATCTTTTATCTCTCTGTTGTTTCATAATACATAAATGCCGAAATTTTTATTAAAATTTAAAAAAAAGGAATTCCGAAAAGTCAAACCTTCAAAATAAAAATTGGCCGGATTCTTTTTCAGCAAGAATATTGGTATAATTTTTAAGTTGTACAATGTTTTCGTAGTAATTATTTTTACATTCAGCAGATTTTCACTTTTCACCTGGCACGCCCCTTTATAAGCTTCTGCTGTCGGCCGCTAGGAAATGATATATAATATTTAATTTTAGCAAATATGATAATTCATAATGATAATTATATTATATGGATATTTTATTCTTAAATACTAGTTATTACTTATTAATAAAATGCCAAGAGAGTGAGGTAAATTTGGACTGGTTGAAAAATAAAACTATCCTTTTTCCAGATATTTTTTTCGATTTTTTTTATTCCCACTAAACATAACGTTACAAAGAAAGAACATTCACAAATAAGCGATGCCGATATCTGAAAATGGAAATAAGAGCAGTATTTTTTATTTCTCATAATGAAACAAGAAATTTGTGGCATCAAAATTATAGTTTCAACATTTTCTTAATACTGAATTGTGCTGAAGTTAAAAAACTAAATCAAATTTAAAATTTTTAAAGTGGTATTTTATAGTTGCAAAAATAGAACGAGGTAAGAGGAGTATCAAGACTGTTTATAGTATAATAGTTATTTTCTGAAACAAATTATGCAGAATAGCACCACTTAAAAATATCTTTTACACTTTTATATTTTTATGAAAATTAAAATCTGATTCAATTTGAGAAGCAATTTCCTTTTTCTGCGCAGTGAATATTATATCTCTTATCTCTTCGTTTCATAATGCTTAATGAACTATTGTACTGTCCTTGAGAATAGTATTTTCAGGTTTGAGTATAATAATTGGCAATAATTTTTTCACTCCAATATGTATGTAATGCAAGATTATTGTCCGCAAAATTTCTCAATACATATGACTTCCATCAACTTGTTACCAAATTTTCAAAAGAAATTGAAGTTTTACTTTTTTGTTATCGTTGAACTTATAAAATTTAAATTCTTTTTGTAATTATCAAGATTTGACAGATTTAATTGGTGGAATTAAAAAACTACAACTTGCATTTTGCGATATTTAATACTAATTTACTTTTATGCCATTTTCGTTACCTTAATTGTAGAATATTACACAATATTTCACACTTATTGGGATCTCTTACATCCATCTCCTCGTGTCATATTTTTGGAAGATAAATATTGTGTTATTTGTTATTTTTTTTAATAATAACAGTTAGTATTCTGGTATCACAATTAGATAAGATTATATTATATTAGTAAGTTTCTTTTCAACGGCACATTTTCAGTCACAGTAGAATTTCCTATTCATTAAATTCATAAAAAAATGAGTTATCTATTTTAAGTTTGGGAGAAAATAAACATAGAAATAAATATAAATACCATGTTGAACAAGGGTGTCGAGAATTTTTTTTATAATATATCTCTTTAAATATTAATGAGAAATTACAACATTGCTTATTAATAGCCTTTATTTTGGTCTTTGTCTTTTGTCTGATAATAATTAATTCTTTTTAAACATTATGTTAACGACAAAAACCATTCCTTATTTTTCCACGTCCACACAAAAACAAAATTAAATATAGTATAAATTAGTACAGTGGAAAGTTACCCAAGTTCACCTAGTACAATTAAGTTATCAACAACTTTTACAAAATCCCAAATCCATTTAGAAAAGTGATATATTTTTATACAATTAAAGTTGTGCTGCTCTGCGTGGAACGGCGCTGCTTTGGCCCTTTATTAGAATCACTTCCTCAGCGGGTGCCACATGGCGATGGGCTTTCTCAGCGACGTTAGCATTTGGTTCCAGTGAGATAAAGCCTTGCCGGAGGCTTGCGAACCTACAATCACGTGCCCGACGGAAAGCGCCCGCGGCTCGCCTGTGTTTTCTGCCACAGTCAGTCGAAGCTGAATAGTCTGACGAAGAGAAGAAAAACAACATTAATTAATTCATAGTCTATATCTTTCTTTGGCTTTTAAAAAAAAATTCTTAATTATAGAAAATCTTTTTTTTTTAAATAAATTCTAAAATATATTTATTTAAATATTTTAAAATACAGTATAAATTTATTGCAATTTTTTTTTAACATTTTTATTTAAAAAATTATGGTTTTAAATTTGAAATTGATTTTTTGTTTTTTAATTTTTTCAGCCCATTCTTAATTGTGGGCAATTGTGGGTACATATTTCAGCCACACAAGCTGTTTTTATGTAGCTAAATACCAGCAGACCCAATCCAAATACAAATTATTGAGGAACAGCCTAGTCTCAACTCTACAAATAATTATATTTCTAAATGTTATTTATGAATTCAAGTTTCATTTCTAAATTTGTAATTAATTAAGTTAAATTTAGATTTTTGTATATAGCTTTTGATAAAACATTTGGTAGAATAGTTTTATTTACCTGTAAGGAATGAGCGGGTACACTGAAAATCATGGCCTCATTAAAAATGGGACTCCGTTCTGACTTTTTGGTCGACGTCTTCTTTTTGTGCACCTTTTTACCGTGTTGAAGTAAATATACCTGTACGCAGCATGACTCTTAGAACATTTTCTCGCAGTGTCAAATTTCTATACTGACCTTCACAAAAGAGTCGCCAGTCTCTCCTGTTAATGGGAAGTGCAAATTGCGGGCTTTCACCACTACTACCGTCAGCCTCTCCGCCGTCGGAAGGTAGCTCAGGGAAAACATGAGCTCGCCAAATTCTGTGCCTCTCTGGGGAAAAAAGAGAGGAAAATATAAAATTATTACTTTGCTTTTCTAATATCTATTCTATCAATTGCCGGTTTAGAGTATTGGTCAACTGAGAGAAGAAAGATGCTTTTTTTTTAATTTTTTTCTTAAAATATATAAAAAATAATAGAAACCTTTTCGTAATTATGTATAAAGTTTTAAAATTTGTCTGCAGGTGTTCTATCTTTTGTATTATTTTTTGTTTAATCGTTGTTTATTCAATGCAACACGCACGATTATTTACGATTATTTAATTTTAAAATTTCAACATGTATGTAAATATAACGCTGGATTGAACTCTGACTGGCCATAGAGTATGATTAAATTTTAATAATAAATATTAAAATTGCCATGATATATTCCTCATTCCTCCTGTTCCAAGTCCAAACCCCATCGGTATACATGTTAGGCAACCCGCTGCGCACCCCTGTCATGCGTGTTGCCTACCATCGTCTGCATTCAAAAGCGCCGCCCGCCGACGGCAGCGCCAGGTTCGCCAAGTTGCGAGTTGGCGAACGAACGATCGGTCTTGTGACCTGCTGACTGCCTCCGACACTTCGCCAAGCAGCTGCGTCTCGTCGAATTTCTGCTCTTTCGACGGCCGAATTCGGGTTTCATTGAATTCAGAGAAGGTCCAGAGAACCCATTTTTCAACAGTTTGAGCTGCGAGAAGTCGTCGCTGAGACGTGAGGTGCGTTTTCCGCTAGTTCGGGTCGATCGATAACGTTTCGAAGCCACCATATGTTGGCCCTGCTTGCAAGTTTTTCAAGCCGATATCTGTCGAATCACGCGATTCGCGTGCGGAAAACTGGGGTGTTGGTTGAAAAGTTTTATATTCGGAAAGTTTGGCTCCGACTTTTCACCACTTTTGACTCAATCTGGGGCCAAAATCTGGAGTTTTGCCCTGAGGGCATCTAGCCTTTTAAACGCGCTTCAAACGCCCACCTTTGACCATTTTGACCCTACTCAACCTATTTTTTAGTGAATTTTGTTTGAATTTACATAATTTTCTAAAATTCACCTGAAAAACTTTATTTTACATCAGAAAACCTGTGTCATAATTTTGATTGTAATTTTGTCTGAAATTTATAATTTAATTGATTTGAATTATTTTTCAGAAATGTCTCGATCTTACGGAATGCCGGCCAACCAGGCCAACAAGGAACACGCCCTGGCCATCACCAGGGACTACATTTCGCAACCAAGGCTGACGTACAAGACCGTGTCCGGTGTGAACGGCCCCCTCGTCATCCTGGACGACGTCAAATTCCCCAAATATGCTGAAATCGTCCAGCTGTCCCTTGCGGACGGAACCAAAAGGTCTGGACAGGTGCTGGAAGTCAGCGGCTCCAAGGCCGTCGTTCAGGTAAAATTAAAAAAAGAAATTAAAACCAAAAGACTAAAATGTAACTCTGAAGGTGTTCGAGGGAACTTCGGGCATTGACGCGAAACACACCGACTGCGAGTTCACCGGAGATATTTTGAGAACCCCCGTGTCTGAGGATATGTTGGGCCGAGTCTTCAACGGCAGCGGCAAGCCCATCGACAAAGGACCTCCCATCATGGCTGAGGACTACCTCGACATTCAGGGTACGATTGAAATGAACCATTTAAAATCATAAAATTTTAACTGAAATTTTTTTGTAAACAGGTCAACCCATCAACCCCTGGTCTCGTATCTACCCCGAGGAAATGATCCAGACCGGAATTTCGGCCATTGACGTGATGAACTCAATCGCCCGTGGTCAGAAGATTCCAATCTTCTCGGCCGCTGGTTTGCCGCACAACGAAATCGCTGCCCAGATTTGTCGTCAGGCCGGTCTGGTCAAGCTGCCTGGAAAGTCGGTGATGGACTCGCACGAGGACAACTTTGCCATTGTGTTCGCTGCCATGGGTGTCAACATGGAGACTGCCCGTTTCTTCAAGCAGGATTTCGAGGTGGGTTCAATGATTGGTAACAAATTCGGGCTCCGAAATTTTAAAAGGAAAAATTAAGAAAAATTGACTGGTCAATCTGTCATTACAAAAGTATTTTCAAAGCTTTTAATGTAAGAAATTTTGGTTTTAAAATGATTTTAACTATATTGTTATCAGAATATATATGGGATTTTTTGCTTTTTTCAATGATTTTTTTTATAAGAAATAGTTTTTTAACCCAAAAGCAGATCAGTAAATTTAGTTTCAGGTTCAATTTACATTGAAATTGCAATAAAAAATATTCAAATTTTATGTCTGCAGGAAAACGGTTCAATGGAGAACGTGTGCCTGTTCTTGAACCTGGCCAACGACCCGACCATCGAGCGCATCATCACCCCGCGTCTGGCGCTCACGGCCGCCGAGTTCCTGGCCTACCAGTGCGAGAAGCACGTGCTGGTCATCCTGACCGACATGAGCTCTTACGCCGAAGCCCTGCGAGAGGTGTCGGCCGCCAGGGAGGAGGTGCCCGGCCGTCGCGGCTTCCCCGGCTACATGTACACCGATTTGGCCACCATCTACGAGCGTGCCGGCCGCGTCGAGGGCCGCAACGGCTCCATCACGCAGATCCCCATCCTGACCATGCCCAACGACGACATCACCCATCCCATTCCCGACTTGACAGGTTACATCACCGAGGGGCAGATCTACGTGGACCGGCAGCTGCACAACCGACAGATCTACCCGCCCGTCAACGTGCTGCCCTCGTTGTCGCGTCTCATGAAGTCGGCCATCGGCGAGGACATGACCCGCAAGGACCACTCGGACGTGTCCAACCAGCTGTACGCGTGCTACGCCATCGGCAAGGACGTGCAGGCCATGAAGGCCGTCGTCGGCGAGGAGGCGCTCACCCCTGACGATTTGCTCTACCTCGAGTTCTTGGGCAAGTTCGAGAAGAATTTCATCACCCAGGGCAACTACGAGAACCGCACCGTCTTCGAGTCGCTCGACATCGGCTGGCAACTGCTGCGAATCTTCCCCAAGGAGATGCTCAAGCGCATCCCCGCTAACACCCTGGCCGAGTTCTACCCCCGCGACTCGCGCCACATGCACAGGCAGTAAGAAAGTCAACCCCCGGCCGACGATGATTATCACACACAAAATAGAAAAGCAACGAGGGGAAAGCGTTTCCGATCGTCTCGGAAAGGTTTTTCACTCAATAAAAGTTAGGTAGTTGTTGAAAGAATATATTAATTATTGTTGTGATAAAATTCCTCCAAGTTTAAAGTTTTGTTTCAGATTCATTGTAAATTCCTGTATAATCGTGTACCATATTTAACTATACTCGGGCCTGTGTGTTGTAAAGGTTCTTGGGTTGTGCGAATTCATTCCGGTAAATATTAAAATGTATGAATGTGTATACAATAAACCGATCAAAAGCGTGATCAAGAAATAATAATAACGTTTAGCAATGCAAAGTCTTATCTTCATTCCTCACCGACTGAGGTCTCGATTAGTTTTGGGTGCAAACCGAAGTTCAATTTATGTATTCACGGGAGCTGAGCTTATATTTTCTTGTAGATACAGTTTTAGTTAAAAAAAGTTATATTGAGTCGTTATAGTGCCACAACTAGTTTCCAAAACGCCCAATTCTCTTTTGAAAGTTATTATATATTTTTCTGTTCCAAAGTCATATCATTTAGACAAATGAAAATTGTTATCCAGGATTCTGCTGTTTTATTTTGGATTTTGATGTTGCATCGTCACTTGTTAAATTCAGCAGCGGAATTCGATTCCAGTATGAGATGAAGAGTATTGTTTTCGCATTTACCATGCAATAAAGAGTCGTATATGAACGAACGTTATGCTTTTTTATTCCCATTTTCCTTCTGCAGAAAATAATAAAAGCGGCGCTTTTCCGGGCACGTCCGAAGGCAGTAATAGGGCGCGGACTTGGCCGCCCTTTTAACACTGCGGTGGAAAAAGAGCAGAGTCTGAATTCGTTAATTTTCGCACCAATAAACTGAAAGCCCGGCCGCACATACAAAACAGCAAGCCAGCGGGAAACTTGACGCGATAACAAAGCGCAGAGAAAGGCAGCCCGCATAACATGTTTGCCATGATATGGATATACTTGCTGGCTTTTAGATTTTCAAATTTATCATGTGTGGTTAATTATGAAACATAACAATCCATCAGAAAAGATTATTTTGACTGTAAACGATATAAGAATATTTGAATGAAGGGTAATTTGTATGTACAGAACACATTTAAAAATAATTTTTTTAAATAAAATTTTATACTTAAAATATTCAAATGTTTAAAATATTATGAACATACAATGTAATTAAAAATATATTTATAAAAATAAAAAAGAATTTAAACATATAATTTTAATTAATAAAATGTTAAATTAAATTATTTAAAAAATATATCTTTAATATATAAAAATTTAATAATTAACTTTCTAAAAACAGTCAATTTTAAATCAGTGTTAACTTATTAAGTGTATTTGATTTATATAGATTTACTAATAAAATTAAAAGCAATCATTTTTATGTCTTATATTGCCACTGTTAAAAATATAATTGAGAAATCATATAAACAGATAATTTAAAATTAATATTGTGGTAGAATTTCACGATTGAGAGTTGATTCATGGTATTTTGGATTTAAAATCAGCTTTACCTCCATGGGTTTTGTGAGTTGTTCATTGTTTAAGATGGGATATTGTTTTTTCTTATAAACAATGAACACCTCACAAAACCCATCGAGGAAAAGCCGATTTTAGATTCAAATCAGCATAAAATCAATAGTATTATTAAAATTATTAATTTTAATGATAAATATGAAAGAAAATATAAATAAGATATTAATATGTATTTTTTTAATTTTTCAATTCTCAAAATATATGCATTTATTTGAGTTTCACAATTTGCACTGTCTCTAAAGGCAATAACGAACTCAAGCTGAATATTTCATCGAGTCCACACGACCGGCAAACACAAGAGAGCGGCTGAGCGCGTAATAAAGCACGGACACAGACGCGCGCGGCAGGCCGGAGTAGATTAGAGTGTTGGTATCTCATGCTAACAAAGCCGAAGGGTCGGATTCGCAATTCGCACACACATGAATAAAGCGCGAGGCCGTAGCTCGGTTCGAGGTGGCAAAGCAGGGATGGATGGGGCCTGCGTGTGCGCCATGATGAAGATACTAAATCTCGCGGCAACCCTCGGCCCACATGGGACCAAATCTCGCAGCGGCAAAAACACACACCGCCCTTTTCTTAAAAGGATGATATTTGTGAGGCCATCAATTTGCGCAAAAGCTAGAAGGTCTATTCGTCGATTTAGGCGGAGAGATTTTAGCAAAACTATGAAAGGGGAGAAAATAAGCTCAATATAACCCTTTCATAAATTTCTATATAATTTTTCGAAAGAAAAATGATATTAAAATAAATAGAATGAATTACAAATCTGGCCGCCTTGAAATAAAATGTAAATCTTTAATTTTATTATTCAACGCAAAATTTTCCGAAGACTATTGATTTTTGCAATTTGCACTTAACGCATCAAGTTGGAATCGCACAGAAGATTTTCCTGCTACCAAATGCGATTTTGATGTAGCAGAATTGGTTCCCTAGAAAGGACGCATGGAAAACTCTTCTTCGCAGAGAGTCGCCGTCTCACAAACAAAAGGTCAAACTAATGCGGCAGGATTATTTGCCGGCGTGGAAATTTTGCGCTCGATCCCTTTTCCTTTGCAAGCGAACCTTTCCGCTGGAAATATTCTGAGAATTTCCATGCCAGGCTCTCTGTGCTGTGCCTGGTGAAATGAAAGGTCCTTCGCTCGGTTTGGCTCCTGCGCAGATATGATATTAAAGCGCTCCTTTTTATAGCTCATTCATTTTTGTGCAAACGTGTTTTGGAGAGGTGCGAATTTTCTAAAATAGCTTTTCATCTTCAGCGAGCAGCCAATTAATTTCGGCCAGGCCAGGAAGGGACTTATATTTGCTTCTTGCAGAGAGGAAATCAATGCGCCGTCAAAATTTAATGGCTGGTCTTAACATATCGTGCGTGTGGAGAGTGTTTCAGAAATAATTAAAGATAATTAAGTCTGTTAGATGGCTCGATTCTTTGAAAAGGCGATAACTTATAAAAATAGTTTTTAATTATCATAATACTTGGAATTGGAAAATTTGAAAAACTTTCCTCGCCACCAGCTCGGTACGTAGTATATCTTAATTTTTAACATTCAAATTTTTTGGTGAATTTAGAGTTCATCAAATATTAAACTATAAATAATTTACTTTTCAATATTTTAAATACATTCTCTCTTCCGAAAGACGTGAAAAATTTACTAATAATTTGTTTTTTATTCAAATTTACATCGACAGGAAATCGTTCTTGAAATAAAATTTGATTTGTTTTTAAATGATTATGAGTAACTTTTATATTTAAGGTTTATAATATTTTCTTTTCTTTTTTTTTAAGGAAATAAATACGTCAAATTGCAGCAAGAGTTGATTCAACTCGTAACATCTTCTTGAATCTTGATATTAAATTCATTTAGTTTTAGAAATCACTCTGCAAAATTCAATTTTAGAAACTTAGTTTTAGTGAGAAGTTGCCTGGAAAGTTTTTAAAGGTGATTCAATCTACCATGAGCACTTTGGATGCCTTTCAATAAAATACTCCGCTGCTTCCTTAATCTTATTAAATAGAATTTATGCAAAAGTTTGCTAATTCCTTAGAAAGGTCTCTGACGGCTGTGATAAATATTCAAAAATGATTTGAAAATAAGCCCTCTGGGTCGGTTATCGGCTGACTTTTTTTTCATCATAGTAATTTGCACCTTCGGGAATCCTCTCGGTCGCGAATCAATAACTCTATCATCATCATGCTCGGCTCCAGCCGATTATTATTCGAGAGAACGCGGAACCTTTTTCACAACAAGTTGCGATTCCTGGAAATGTAAAATTCAGCGGGCTAAAAGCTCCGGATGAAATATTTATCACGGGCCGGGTGGCTCCGTCGAAAAGATACATTCTCGCTGGAGTAAAAGCAGAAGCTGCAGTGCGCCACACGTCCTTTTCGCATCCCTCTCTTTCCCTCTCTCGCCAGCGAAATAATAAAACGCAAAGCACTAATATCGGAGTAAAACTTGCAGTCGGAAAATGAGCTGCCTTTTGTTTGCGGCCGTGTAATGAAAATAAAAAGCGGCGAATTTCTATCTGAGCGTGTCTCTCTCTCGCTCGCTGCGCCTTGTCAAAGGCAAAAAAAAAAAACGGTCGTCGTTTGCAAGCAAATGAAGCAGTTCGACGAGCTTTATTCGCAAGGATTTGAGCAATGACGCACGAGATGAGAATTAGAGTCTCTATGTTTTTGGGCAGATTAGTCCTTTGATGTCATCAACCAAAACTTTTAATAAGAAAATTTATTAAAATCATAATATTCTTGTACTTAGGCATTCTTTTTTTTTAACTTGGGAAATTAATTCAATTAAAATTTGTTTTTGAAATTTAAATTTAATATGTTTATGCTATTTTTTTTAAAAACATTTTCATTTTAATTAAGTTTGTGAAAAATGGGCACTACAGAAAGAAGTAAAGCAATGAGTAAACTGATTAATTGTTTTTTTTGCGAGTATTTTTTATGAATGAAATTGCTAGAAATGAATTTAAGATCATTATTTAATAATAAGATTAGTTTTGTACAAAATTTTGGTTGAAAATTATCTCATCTTTAAACCAAATTGATCTTCTGATGCGAAGCAAAATTGCATTCGCTACAAGCAAAGAGCTGCGCATTTTTTGCTGCTTTTATAGCAGAAGAGTATTGATTTGCAGTACATTAACGTAATAATGCATCTGATGTGTACTATTATGAACACACGACGTAGAGCAACATGAGCATTAGTACACATATTGAATGTTTGATTGCAACACAGAAAGAGTCGCCATCGTACAATTGCAAATAAACACAAGCGCTTGTTTAGGTTGGAAAAAAACGTGACTTTAATCAAACTTTAGTTTGCGCAAAAAAATTGTTTTGAAGGGACAAAATTATTTCTTTAGATTCTACTTCACCAAACAGGGCATTTTACAAGAGTCCCGAAATGTTAAAAACAAAATGCAAATTTAATCTTTTAACCAATTTGCCTTTTTAAACCGATATTATCCGCGGATGGTTATTGAGGCAAGCATTATCCTATATACGGCACTACTAATCATGAAATTAATTTTCATCGCCGATTAAAACAGTTTTGGTAAAATTTCCAAGCTAGAATTAACGATGTTCTGCTTTGAAAATGGAATGATAAAAGTTGATTAAAGTAATTAATTAACCAGAATCTAATTCAGGCTTAGATTGTATTGTTTTTACTTTGATGCAGAAATTAACGATCAAGGGTTGATCGCGGTGAAACGAATACAATGTCAGCTTTTCACTGATGCGATGTGTGTGTGTGTGTGTTTTTTTTTATGAATCATTTAAGAGACCTGGCTGTCATGTAACGGATAATATCTGCTACCAATTTATTGTTCAGATGAGTTTCGAAAACCAATGTCGAGAGCTCCCGCGTGCTGCGTTCGCTCATCATTTTCGTTGTTGCTCCCTGCTGGTGAGCGAAAAGCTCGATTCGCATTATTGGGCGAAGCGAAAGGAAGAAAACGCAGCACGCGAACCACCATAGTGCACTAATTGAATTCTGTCGGCACATATTAAACATTCCGAGACGTGTGAGTCCTTTGACGCTCAAGATTAATTACTTGCATTTCAAAACGTAATTTGTACGATAAATCAAATATGCTATATGCAGATTTCCATCTAGGACGAAACACGATAGAGAAAATATAAAAAAAGTAAGAAAGTAGAAAAAAACAAATTGAATCAGAGGTTGATTGAACTAGCTTGATTTTTTGAAGCAAAAATCTCTGAAATTAATAAAAAAAATGAAGCATATTAAATATAAATGTAATTTAATCTTTTTAAATTAAATATCTGCAAGTATATCTCTAGTGAAGGAAAAGTTAAGTACATTAACATTTTTACTAGTAGGAATAAAAATGAATCTAATTCTTTTTCATCAAGTTTTGATTTCTTTGTTTTAAAACTAGCTTTTTTCAAACATTTTTGAAATCATGAAATATTTTATCAGAGATCGATGAGCATCGAAGACGACGAGTTTTGCTTTTGGAAGAGTCTTTTCCTGAAATCACAGCACTGTAGTAGCAAACAACCAGATGTAATCATTTATCTTTTCGCACGCACGTCGCTTGGGCAAAAACGACAAAAGTCTAGGCCGAATCGATTTCTCTCCTGTCGCGCTCGCACAAATGTTTTCTTTACTTTTTTATTGCGGCCGACAACTTTGCTTTCCGGGCAGGAAAAAGTTTGCGTCGGAATAGGGGGAATTATTTTAGCGTCTTGTATTATCTTTTTTGCTTGTTGCTGTCGCGGTCAAAGCTGCAATGTTTTGGCAACTTGTGCAAAATTTCTGTATATTTATTTTTTAAGGGAAATAAAGAGTTGGTAACTAGAACAAATTAAAAAAAAAATTAAAAAAGATCTTTATAATTACATGTAATTGTTAAAAATTCACAGATAATCATATTTTTAATAATAATTTTAAGTCTTTAAAACAGTTACATTTATTTAATCTCTTAATTAAATTAGTTTCTCATGTTTTTAATGTAAATTGCAAAGCAAAATAAAATTAATAATACAGTGTTATTTTTTAAAACCAATACAAAAAAGCTCTACAAATTTTAATCCCTTTTATAAATAAATAGTCGGAAGTGCAAAATTTTAAGATGTTTAGCAAACTGCATCCAGTTCTGATCTTTAAAAAGTTATATGAATAATATTGTTTGCAATAGAGTGCTTGACGGGACTCTGAACGAATTTTGGAACTAATGAGAAATTCAACATTAATGTACATATTGGTGTATCATTCTTAACTTGTCATGAGTCATGAGTATAAAAATTCCAAGCAAAAAAATTATTTTCTCGTTTCCCTCTTTAAATAATTAAAAGGGTCCTCTGGAAGACGTAAGAAAAGGGGCAGCACGCTAAATTATGTAATTTGCCGGGCACAAGTGGCTCTTGCTGCGGCGCTTCTGGTGAAGTGCGTGTTATTTTGCGCGTGACAATTAACAACGCCGCTCTGCTCCGATGATTAAATTACGAATTACGTAAGCCTCAAATGGCTCAACTCGGTGCCCAGAGGCATTATCGTCCTGCGCAGCGACGTGGGAGTACATTAGCCCAGCCTGGGCAGCAATTAATTATGATCACAGCTAAGACTGCAAAGCGTTTGATGTTTGTGCATAAAATAGTGCGTGGTGCGTGCGTCAGAACTTAATCTGGATTTCCCATTGTGTGGGATGGTCAAAATATTTTAAACCTTTTTTTATAATATTGAACTATTAATTAAGAAAAAATCCAGAGCTGTCAAACGTTAAAAAAAAAACACATTTCATACAAATAAAGTTAATTTTAAGAAAAAAATTTATAACTTTTTTGTAATATTTTTTTTCTATTATACTCTATAATCTATTTTATATTACCTAAATTGACGTAGTTAAGAGACCAATTTATCAAATCTACAAAAAATCAATTTATAGATAACCTCTCCCGATCATTTCACCCGCACGGACGACATTATCATCCTCGACTGAGCAATTTTGCAGCGCTGGCGTGATTTTCGAGGCAGTTCATCTTTAAAAGCTCTTGCTCAGCAGCACATTTCCGCGATATAAAGTGCTGGTCAAATTCCAGCTGCAAGACCGCGCCCTTTCCTCTCGTTTTTTTATTTTATTTTACGACCGAGCCTATTATCGTGCCAAGCGCTCTTCTTTTTCCTTGGCGGAATCGGTGGCGGCAACGCCGCTCTCGGCCCTTGTGTGTATCGCCAGAGTGATAAAGGTCGAAATACTAATTAAATTCTATTGATCAGTTGACGAGAATGGCGGTTACGACTTTTCACAGCCACTACAGTTGAGGGCCTATTCAGAGTGAGTGGTGCCGAGCGCAAATATTTTCCAATCAAAAACCGGCGCTCGTAAGCCAAAGTCAATTTATAAAAAAAAAAAAAAAAAAAAAATCAGTAATAATTCTTTAGAAAAGTAAAAAACAGTTAAAAACTTGATTATTTTCTGTATAAAGTGTTCTTGCAAACAAATCAGATTAAATAACATTCATTTTCATCCATTCAAATTTGCAATAACCTAAAAAGCAAAACTTTTTTCCGCTATGCAACCGGCACACCTTTAAAGTTCACCAGGTTGCCTAAGGTCAATTTTAACAGGCGTTTCATGTTTGTCCCTATTTTCTGGTAGATTAGAAACATGTGGTTTTTTTTATGTTTTCTCTTTCAAATTCGATCCGAAGCTAACAGGCTTGATTTTGTTGCCTCATTCGCGGCACGCAAAGTGTGAGGCGTAATGTGGGTGACGTGATGAACAACACACCACACACTGCTTGTATTCCGGTGCGCCGCTGAATAATGAGTGGCGCAGGTCGGTGGATTTGAGAGCGCGGCACTCGAATCGCTGTTTTGACAGGCTTAAAATTGATTAGCTGCGTTCGGTGCTACACGATAAGGTGTGATTACCATAGAGTGGCCTTAAAAAGAGGCCCTCTTTTACTGATAATCGATGACACGTGTTTACTTTCTTCTTCTAAAGTTGGGCAAAATTGTCAGGACGATCGCTATAATTTTTGAAAAATTATTATAAAATATGAGAAAATTTTATTTAAAAATTGGATATTTTGGTTGATTTTGTGTTAAAAATCGTCGGATCTATAGTTTTTAAAAGAGTAATTTTTATTTTTAAATTATAATTTTTTTTTTTTTAAAGTTGTAAATTAAAAAGAATTCAACGTGTCCTTAATATCGTTTAACATTTAATTCATTCCAAATCTGAAAATGTTTTAATATTATTTTCCTCTCGTTTAAATTCTACCACCCTTGAAGCATTCCGCATTCACATCAACTTGCAAATGCTTGTTTCCATTGGCCTTGCTCTCAAATTAACGCAGTAATGTGCTAATGGAAAGTGCCAATTAAGAGATGAAAGCGACCGCTTTTTTAGAAGCACGCAATTTATGAAATTATAAAAATACCAAGCTTTTGTTTTTAATTCATATAAAAAACCTCTTTTTTGCATAATGGCTCGACAGGATTGCAGATTCGCCTCTTTATACAAAGGCAAGTTCTTTTCAGTTTGATTTTTTCCCTTTATCAAAGCGCAGACGGCTTTGCTTCAGCATTGTCAAGCTTTTCTATTTGATTACGAAAGCAAATCTGTCCTCCTCCTTTTAATGCGCTTTCAATTTGTTGAAAAAAGAGACGACAAGAGGAGGAAGAAAGTTTTCTTTGTCGAGAGAAAAGCGATTACGATTAATTGAACGAGGGAAGCGTGGTGGAAAATCAGCCGGCCAATCAAGATATAACCTGAATTGTTCTTCAAAGAAAGGGGTCTGTAAGTAGCAGTAAATTGTCACTTTGATTGACCATTTTCAATTGATCAGCTCTTTTTGAAACTACTCCAAATTGATTTAAAAAAAAAAAAATTAAAAATCTTCAATTGTATTCAAATGTAAGTCAAATCAATTTTTATGATTCTGGTTGATAGAAATAAAATTATTGATAAAAAAGTCTAAAATTTCCTACCTGGCCGGTGTCTGTGAGGGTGAGCCACGTGGTGACAGGTTGACGCATGGTGACATCGCTGAGTCGCAACTCTGCCTCTCCTATCAAGGTGTTGGATTGCTTGTCGCTCGAGTAAACATAGAAGACGAGCGAGCGACGAATCAACTCTGCCGTCTCCATTCCCAGCACAAACTTTTCCTTGTAGGTCGGGCTGTTTGAGTTTTTGTATACCTGCGAACGCAAACAACAGATGAGGTTTTGTTGCTGGAGAGGAATCATAGCAACATAATCATCAAAGAGGATTTTCCATTTCTGCGAAACTCTTAATTGGTCTGAGGGAATTCAGAGTAGGGAGGAAACTAATCAAGTTATATTTTCGATTCTAATCCTCCTTTCTGTCGAATCTGGATAAAGAGATCAACACGTTTTCGCAAACGACTTTTCTCCTCAACATGCCATTGAAAGTAAGAGGAGATTTTTTTTGGATATTTTCTTTTTTACGTTGCCGCACGTCAGCCCAGATGGAAGTGAAGAAAAACTACTACATCGGTCCTGCGTCTGTTGCCATGGTGACCGAATAAAAGTAAGAATGACGTTGAGCAGCCACTTGTTATCAACGCAATTTTGGCCAGGCACCAGCCACCCATAATAATAATCATTCATCAAATTTGCGTTGTATATAATGTGAAAGTTGCGGCAGCAAGAGCGGTAATTTTTGAAGCTGTTGTGTCTCTCGTTTCAATCATTAGCAGCAAACCCTGGCTCCTGTGCTAGTCAAAACTGGAGCGGATTGAATTTCGCCGTTTAATATACGTAATCATAGCAAATTTTTAAATCATAATGGAAATTCATATTTTATTTTATTAAATAATAAATATTTTAATTAATAGTTCATGCAAAATACAAAACAAAAATTTAGTAAATGAAGGAGTCGGGCTTTTCCTCGTTGCAAAAAATTGTTTTTATTCAAAAACAAACGGCTCTACCAGTTTCAGTCACGGCCTGCGACCCTATTTCATGAGCAAGAAAAATACAAAAAATCAGCAAAAATTGAAGTGACCGAAACTGGTAGAGCCGTTTGTATTCAAATAAAAACAATTTTTTGCAACGAGGAAAAGCCCGACTCCTTCATTTCCATGATAATCTCCTCGAGTGTCAACTTCTTCAAAAAAATTTAGTATTAAGAAAATTGAAAGTTTTTTAATTAATTTTATTGAAGTTGTGAATTTTAAAATATTAAATTAATTAAAAATGTTTTTAAATTATATTACATAATTTAATATTATATATTATTTTAACATAAAAAGACTTGTGTTAATTTATTCATATTTTGACTAGATAATAAAAAAATTACAAGACACATTATTGAAAAAATAATATAAATTTAGGTTTCTCTAAAACGATCTTATTCTAAAATAATTAAAATTACTTTCATCTCTATGAGTTTTTTCTTCATGATTACTTGTTATCAGTGGAAAAATTGCAAAAAATTGATCAAGTGTATTTTTGCAAATTTAAATTTACAATAAAAATAATAAATTACCTAATAAAAAGGATAAAAAGTAATAAGAGCTTGCCTTCTGCAAGCTCATAAGGGTACAGGCCGATAAGACACTTTGTCTTGGCCTTGACCTTATTAAGAATTAAAAATCTCGCATTATAAAAGGAAAAAAAATCTCTATACCAGCAAATTACCTTTTCCACTGTATACATCATTAACGAGCATAAAAATATAAAAATAAATTAAGAAAAGTTAATTTATAAATTATGTACAAATACTAACAGAGGTGATTTAAAATTGCAATATAGTGAAGAAAAAATTTGCTGGTATAATTGAAGAATGCATTTTGCCTACATCAATTTATCAATATTGTCTGGATCGTGGATCAAACTAATTATTTTGATATTTAATTAAATAATTAGTCCTACAAAAGGGCACCACAGATAGCAAGAATTTTGATGAAAAGTCAAAATAAATTATTTTATCAATATTAATAGAGCAAACGATTCTCCGGCATTTCAGAATTCCCACAACGCAATAAACAAACATGTCGGGCATGTCCGCCCGTTCTACCACAACAAAACTAATATTTGAAAAAGGCCACCGTGGAAATGAGCAACGATTATTTTGTACACCGAGCTGCGCAAAAAACGAATCAATTTTAATAACAAGCAGCGGTCGAATGGAATTAGGCTGTTTTTTTTTGCGTGTGAAACTTTGCCCAAGAGTTGACACAGGCCTTGCGGATTATCATTACGGGTTGCTGTGGCAACGCGACGAGAGCTGCGCTGTACCTTGGCGGCAGCTCGGCCCGAACGCAGTTCACGGGCACAGCAGCTCGCATTCGCATGCACACTCGAAATAGCCAAAGCCAATTTGTCGATATTAGAGTCGCCGACCGAGTCTAACGCCTCATATTGTGCGCATCTCTCGAGCTTGATTTGAATTAATGAGTTGCCCCTCGAGGCTCTGCCAAAGGAAATGTTAATTACACGCTGTAAAGGGTGGCTTTTGACCGAGTGAAACTCGATGCTTTGCTTATTGCGAACTTTATAAATTCTGCTTATGACCCTTGATGAGAGAAAAGAGATCAACTTTTTTCCTTCCATAACATTTAACTTTAATAAATAAAAGTTTTTGCTTCAAACATTCAAAAGTTTAATAAATTAAATCTTAAATTTTAAGCTATAAAATTTTCTTCCCTGTGGAATTTCTTTAATTATCTTCAAAACTATTTCTCAATGATTTGGAACCAATTTTTTTAGATGAATTATTTTGTTTAAATTAGCTAAAAAAATTATAAATAATTGCAAAATTTGACGAAATAAAAAATAATTATTATAAAAACAATGAAAAAAAAATACGAAAATTGATCTTTGTAAAAATGCAATAAAATTTAATTAACACAATCAAAAAAATTAAATCTATACATTTTTTTTTCTTAAATTTTAAGGATCATTTTTCCACTCGTTTCCAACTTGGTTCTATATAATTTTTAGTTTCAATAAATTTCCGCAGTAAATATGGAAAATCCTCTAGAATTACTTTTGGCATTCTTTACTCACCCTGGTTTGCAGACTGGAGCTTTTGTCCGGAAGCAAATAAACCCTGACGTAAGAGTCGATTTGCTGTGTGGGGTCAGGGCCGGTGAGGTCTTTGGCCTCCAAGACGCTAACCACGAGGTCAGACATGTCACTCCCGCACAAAGTCCTGTCGAGTCAAAAGCAAGAAGAGTCAGGCTTACACGCACATGGAGAAGCAATTTGTCACTCCGAGTGACGGCGAAATATTGTGCGCGGAAAGTTAAGTTTGGGGAAGAGAACTGTAGGCAGCTTTGTGTCTGCTATTGATTCGTTTTCCTCCGGGAGATTTCCCAAAGAGGCTTACAAACGACCTTTTCGCCGAAATTCCGATTTTTAAGGGCCACAGAGCATGCAAATGAAAGAAAGGCGGACTGATTTTTGAGACTTACTTGTCGTACTCCAGCCCGATGCACAAATAGCCGGTGACGTTGGGCTCTTCGAGGTGCTCGAGCACCACCGAGGTGTCTGAACTCAGCGAATCGCACGAAACGGCCCTCTTGAGCGCCGACGACGGCGGAAGCTCCTCCACCGACGACTCTTTGACAATTGCAGGCACTGGCTTTGCTACAACCCCACCTGAAATGCACACAGACAAAAATTTGTGCTATTATTTTGAAACAATAAATTAGTAGTGCATGAGATTTTAACTAATTTATTTAAAAACTGGGTTTTTTTTATAATGAGCAATGAAAAATTACCATTACCATTCACAGAACATTAAACTTAAGTAGAATTAAAAAAAAAATACCTCATTTAGCTCAGCCAGAGTAATTTACCCCTAAAAATGACTCGCTCAAATTTTTGCAACAAGAAGCAACTAATCATTTTTACATAATTTTATGTACTTTTCTTGCATAGACAATAAGAAATTCAAATTTTTCAAATAATTTTCACTGAGCAAGTCGTAATTTGGAGTTTCAGAATTTACAAAGAATCTTAGAATTGTTGTTAATTTGCTAGTGTGAGTGTGTGTTTTTTGTAAATTTTAGTGTAGAGTTGTGTCGTGTTTGCGTTGTTAAGTGTATTCCAGTTTCTGTATTAAATTTTCAAAAGAATTTTAACGTGGATTCAGAAACTGAGCGAGAAAACTAATGCTCGGAAAAACGAATTAAAATGTTCAAATTTCAACTTTTAATTGGAAATTTCAATTATTTTTAAAACAAATTAAAATTTCTGTTTTAAAATTTTTGAGTTTAAAGTGGAAATGTTAATTATTTTAAAACAGAAATTTTAATCTGTTTTAAAAATAATTGAAATTTCCAATTAAAAGTTGAAATTTGGACATTTTTATTCGTTTTTCCGAGCATTGCTTTTCTCGCGCAGTTTCTGAATCCACGTTAAAATTCTTTTGAAAATCTTAGAATTGTCTAAATTCCTTCAAGGTTTTCTCTGCTCACTTATACATTGTTCAAAATTAATTAAAATTTGCATTTTACCTTCATCCTCGGATTCTGTGGTTTGAGGGACGGGATCTGCAAACGACGGGGGCGGCAGGATTGACGTGACCTTGGGCGTCTTTGGCGGCGGGGGCGGAATGAGAGGGAAGTTGCGTTGCAGCTGCGACGGTGCCGGCCGAGGCACAGCGTGGTTTGGTTCCGGTGGCGATTCGTCCGGAGGCTTCGGGGGCAGAAAGGGCGCTGGGGCTGGACGCAAGGGTTGCGGTGGAATGTCGGGGGCGGCAGGCGAAATTGGGGCGCCCCACAGGTTGTAGCGGGCGCCGCTCAGGGTCGACTCGCCGAAGAGGCGGTAGTCGCGGTCGATTGTGTCGAACCGCTGGAAACTGCCGTTTGTCATGTCCAGATGAATGTCCGAGTTGGAACCCACCTGCATTGGCAAATTTAAATTATTTAAAAATAATTATTTTTCTTAAATTTATCATTTTTATATTTATAATTAACATATTGAAAATAAATTAGCGGTTAAGAGAAAATTGTAAATAATTTCAGCATAGAACATAAAATTAATATACATTAAAATATCTATTTTATGAACTAAATTTTTATTATTCAATCTTTTTATAATTAAAAAATTAACAAAATAATGGAATGCATTAATAAAAATTAAAAAAAATAGTAAAAAAAATTAATTATAAAAAAGTAATTAAATTTTAAAATATTAATTGGTAAAAAAATTAACCGAAGTTATTTCATTCTAGACTTAAATTTTTTGTATTTATTTATAATTGTAGAATTATCAAATCAATAAAATAAATAAATTAAATGAATTAAAATAAAAAAATTAACTGTAGAACATTTTAAAATCTGATAAATATAAATCTACCTGGTCTTACTTTTCTGATTAAGACTTCTCTGATAGAACCGTAAGTTTTATGTATTTCAGGACAAGTGGTACTTTAATAGCAAATGTTAGACACGGACGTTTTATATGAAACGGGGCAACTAACTATTTGCATGAACGTTATTTTCCCTCTGCGAACTACTTGGGTTTCTCTCCATGGAGACATTCTACATGTTTATTGGCAGCTGACAGACATCTCATACTCCACTCAGAACAATGGAACAATCGGCATGAAAACGTATCGGGAACAAAAGTTGTGAGCGCCAGAGAACGTTTCAAAACAGCACGAGAAGTAAAACAATGGCTCGCTAGCGAACTTTTTCTTCATTCATTCCGCCCTCTTTTGCGTACAAGAAAAAGGTACGCTTTCCACTTTGCAAACTTTTACACGGCTTACTTCAGTAAACAAGCGACGCAAAACGCCACGTGAAAAATGAAATATATTGTTTTCAGTGAGACGGAGAATGAAAATTTTACAATTTTGTTCCAATTTTCAATTTGCAGTCCAAAATATACTGCAGAAAAATTTTTAAAATATTAAAAATCAATTTCGTCATATCCCATTTCAAATCTCTTTTTAAAAAAAGAACAAAAACATTTTACTTTTCAATAAAAAATAATATTTAGCATTGCTTTAAAATTCAATGAGATTGAAACAATTTAATTTCCTTCTAGGTAACTGTTTAAAATCATATGTTTAATTTGAGAGAAAAAAATTGAAGCCAGAGTAGAACTCTATTTTTTAGAGGCATTTAAAAAGTATGAGATAGTAAACAAAAAAAGTTATGGTCATGTGAGTGTAAGTTGATCCCAAATCGAATCAACTTTGAAAGTGGCAGGCGTGATTTGTGCCCTTTCGCTCCTCTCATCCGATCTCTGCAAGTTGGGCTCGCTTAGAAAAAAAGCCTTGTTACTTCGGTGCTGCGACAACACACTTTTTTTCTAACCCGAGCCAATCAAATTAACTTACGAGGTATCCGTTGGCATTGTATGTGCCCTTGGATCTGGTGAGGCCAACTTTTTCCTCTCTGGAAGAAAGTAGCCAGGCGGCGAGCCAGGTCAAAAGTCCACTGCGGCGACACAGGAACAAGAGCGCCGCGAGCAGGGCACCGACCAGCAGCACCGAAATTAATCCGCGCACCTCAGCCATCTAAAAATGTACAATGAACACATTGTTTGAGTTTCAAAAACTGAAAATATATTATTTGATTCATGCGGGATCAAAACCGTGAGTAAATAATTTTAATTATGCATAAATATAAATTTAATAATATTAATATTTCTAAATTAGAATCTAGAGCAAATGAAATACTAACCGTAGAAGGAAATTATTTTCATTTTCAACATCGACTAATGTGATGCGATTGCAATATCAATTTTTTTTTTAAGTTTAGGTTTACATCGTTTATATAATTTTAAAATTGAAATAACATATGATATACTTCATTGTTAAACTTAAAAAATTATTACAAAAATTAATAAAATAAATAAAATGTTATATTAAAAGATTTATCAAATACATTATTCCGTAGAAAAAACATATTACATAATATATTTTAAATCTAGTTGCAAACAGCTAATTAATTATGACCTTTTTTAAACTAAAAATTTCTTATTTTAATGAATCTATTACTTTTATGTTTGCTAACCTGGAAATTGAATACTAAAAAAAAACATGAACTGATGCGCAATTAAATTTATAGAGCAATAATCATAGATTTGTTATAATCTATTTTGCAAAATTCATTACAAATATGAACCCTTTGAAATCAGGTTCTGCCACAATTCTACCCTAGAGCGATGGAAATAGCAAATTTATTGCAGCCGGTGGTCGCTCGAAACGACATACCTAATTGGTTTCAGCACTCGCTTCAACAGCACTTGACCATTAACCAGAGTGATTTATTTTATTGGTGGTTAGATGTGGGCACAAAACCTGCTCTGAATTGCAAGAAGTCCTGTCCATTAATAGCTGAATTGTGCGGATTTTCAGGAAATCAAACCGGTAAAGATTCAAAAAGTGTGCTGGAACTTGATAAATTACGTAATATCTTTGTCTAATTGATGTTTTTAATTTTCTTTCTTTCTTTCTTTACCAGCCGTGACCAAAGTTGGCAGGGCGTCTCTTTTCTAAACTCAAAAAACATTTCGAGGATTATGACATTTCAACTTGTTCCAATGCCAACAAGTTTTAATATTTTCCTTTCAGTTTTTTTATTTGCTTTCTAAACATAAACATTTATTAATTTGTTTTGACTTAAATTTCATGCAAAAAGAGATGAATATTTTATCCACAATCACGCTTATGTTTTGGTATTAATTTTGAAACGCAGGTCTGAGACTTGTTAAAAAATAAATATTACAATTTTGAACGCCGCGAATACATTCAAAATTAATAAACCACCTAGAAATTTTTACTCGCTGCTCATTATATATTCAGGCTCTTCATTTGAATTCATATAAGTCGCGCAAGAAATACTTTATAAAAAGGAAAGCAAAAAGTACGCATTAAAATCAAAATTTTGGCTTTCGAAATCTTGGCTAATTAGCCACGGAACTGAGGCCGCTCGGACGCACCGCGGTGGAGTCGCTTTACGCACTGCACGCTTTGAATCAATAATTCCGGATGAAATTTGATGTGCCGCCCGCAAACCGGAGTATTGCCGGGCGCCACGCATCCATCAACAAAACACGTTCGCCGCTCTCACCGGCCTTGGGCTTCGTTAGCCGAAAAAGCGAGCGAGCGGCGCCGGCGGCGGCCAACTTGAATCATTATTTCACCCTCGACTCGCCGACCGACGAGCAAGAAAACTATACCGAGATCAAGTTTGTTACAGCCCGAGTTATGCAACCCGCGCAACAAATGCTTTCCTGTTTTGCGGGAGACGTGTATTGATCGCTCATTTTCGTTTTCCTCACAACAACATCTATTATGTGGGCTGTTATAAATTATTAGGATATATGAAAGAAAGTGAAGTTTTTTGTGTACCATCGTAAAGCGTAATATTTTCATAATTTGTATGTTTGTTTTGGAGAAAATCTTGTCATTTAAGCAATTATTTTTATGAGAAATGAAAATCTGGTGGTTTAAATTCAAAGAAGAAATTAAAATGTATTTTAATAAAGTTCTCAAAAGAACTTGGAAAGTCAATGGAAATGGTTTCAATGAACAAAATAAAATAATAAAATGCTGCATATGTGGATAATTTTTTATTTGATTTAAAAAATATTGAAAATTTTATATTTTCGCACTCTTCTCAAAAAGTCGAGAGGAATTTATAAAAGAATAAATTGATTGATTTGTCTCCTAATCATGTAAAAATTTCTTTCAATCAGATCTGATGTAAAGCATTGAAACAAAAATCAAATCCTAGCTATAAATTATTGAAGCATAATTGAGCAGAATTTCAAGAATTGGTCGCACAAATTTATCCAAATTTTCACGACTCCTTCATCTTCTCCAAATTGCGTAATAGCGATTGCAAATGGGTTAGTGGTGCGCGAGGAAAATTTAAGCGGCTGGAAATAAACGAAGCGACAGCAAACACAGATTGATCTCGATGTTGCCAGCTGAATGCAATTGGCACATGCGTGCGTGTGTTTTGTTTACGCAACAAAAGGTCTTCTTTGACGCGATCAAGCGGAACGGTAACGCACGGAAATTTTGTCACAGTTCTCTCTCTGGCACACCCAACTGTGAAATCAATTTCCATTTTCCATAAATAATATTACATTCAGTCAGCAGCTTGTACAATGCCTGATGTCATAGCTTCCGGAAATTAAATTTTAACACTTAAATCACATTTTTTTATTTTTCCATTATCCCTTGAGAAGTAAATTTATTATCAGAGGATTTAACTACTATCAACATTCAAGAAACATTAAAATTTGTTTTAATCATTATGATTTCATAAATAGTTTGTGTGAAAAATTTATATTTGTTTTAAATTTGGCAAATTTAATTGCAAAAATTTTGCCATTAAACGAAAACAAATAAATAGATCAATATTGAAATAAATACTTAAATAAACAAAATATAAATATAACCAATAAATAGATAAAAATAAAACATATTCTAACTTTTATTAATAAAATTTAATTTATACCATACTTTAAAATTGAAAATAATTTTAAATTTTACCCCTGTAACAATTTAAAGCATTAAATTTAATGCAAATTTACATTAAATGACTTTCTCTGTGTATTTCATTAAATTCTTTCAATTGGGCTGCAAATTTAGTATAATGTTTTCTCTTTACTCGCCACCCTTTCCCAGCCAGTCAAACAAAGCAGACTCTCCGAGGACTCTTATAAGTACACAGCGCGGCACTTGAACAAACAATGCATGCCGGAGAGTAATGTGGAATAAATGCGAAACTCGGCAGCCATCATACATCATAAAAAGGCTGCGCTGTTCCCAGCGGGTGAAATTTCGAGGGCACTCTCTCAATTTTGGGGCTTTTGGCCGGCGGGCTGTTTCCCGGAAAGGGTGAAAGTTTTTTAATAACCCCGCTTATACGAAAGTAGCGAACGGCCTGCACTTTGTTAAAGACTTTTTGAAATTGGGACAAGCGGCTTAAAATTATAACAGGGCTCGACGTGGTACCTTTTTAGAAAAATTCAGGCTGGATTGTATGAAATTAAATTATTATAATCTTTAGAGAAAGAGAGAGATTTCTGAATAAAATGTCTCCATGGAGGCAGACAAAATGAATTTTCCACAATAAATTGTTTTAAGCTCAAAATCGTTTAAACTTTCAGACAAATTATTCTAATTCCTAATTCATGTATTAAAAAAACCGGTTTAAGAAATTCTGCTCCGTAGTTGAATTTTAAAAGAGTTTTTATGTATTAAATATATTTTTCAAGCAAAATATTCTGCTTCTTATAAAAACAGTTAAAGTTTATGATAGAAAATACACCAATATTTGAATTGATTTTTATTTCCTTTCAATCCCTCAATTTCATTAAGAATAAGATATGATTTAAAGTGGGCACAAAATTTCCAACTTATGAGTGAGTGTAAAAAACTGAAAATTTAAACTCTGGGAGCTTTTGTAATATTTCTGCGCGAGGTGATCCGCATATTGCTTTTTCGCGAGGAGCACCTTGGCTTAATTAGAGCGCGAAACGTGCCGCTCAGAATGTTAATCACTCAGGGACGTGCGTTCTCGGCTGAAGCAGCGCCAATTCATCATCTCGGCCGGTGAGCAAGAAAAATCTCACCCGGACGTCCGCGGCAAAGCCAGAAATAAAGCAAACACGACGTTCATTTAATGCAGAGGTTGAATCCAATTAAAACTGAACAAATTTAAGCGGCTTAAGTGTAAAAAAATCATTCCTACTTAACCGAATGTAATCAACGGAGGAGAAGAGGAACTTTTGCCAAGTTTGCGGAGTTTCTTGATGCGTCATTTTGAGAGATAATTTATTTTGTGAAGAGAAAACAAAAGACAATATTTGCGTACAATTAAATTGACAAACTTCAAGAGATAAAAAGCAGAGTCGATGCCGGTGGAGAGAGCGAAGGTGGCAGAAAAAATAAATTGTTCTTTTGTTCTGCAACGCGCCGTAAGCTGTCTCCTTCACTTTTGGAAACAACACAACAAAGTGGGCAAATAATGATGTTAAAGGTCAATTTGTGAGAGGAGACGAGGCTGATGTAAAAATAACAGGGGATTCAATAAGAGCTTTAAAGAGGACCACTTTAACTTTTTTGCACTTTTGCGAAGTGGAATTTAACACGATTATAATATAAATAGTACTGTATTTTTTCCAACGACCTAATGGATTTAATGTTTCCCTCCATTAATTTTTATTTCTTTCAATAAAACAATAATAATAATCAGTGTTTGTCGTAAGTCTTGTTCCTGACATAAGTTTTCTTCAATGAGAATTTTCAAAAATTGAAACAGTTAAATTTTTTATTTCTCGAGAAATTTAATCAGGCAAATTCCTAGCAATTTCCAGTCTTTCGACAAATTTTAAATGTTTTTTCTGTTTTAAAAAATAAATAGTTACGGAATTTTCGGAAATACTTTATTCTCCATACTCTAATCTCAATTTCGGCTTTCTACTAATATCACATCGCCCATTTTATTTCATTTTTTATCCCAAGTTTTATCTAATGAGAGCTGAAACGTCAGACTGCTTCGATAATTACGCCGGCCGGCATCTGGACTGATTTCTTTCTTTGAAAACTTCTCTCCGAACGTTCCTCTTCAATCAGAGTTAGCGAGAGAATCGACCGCCGCCTCTCGTGTAAGTACAGAGGCAAATGTGATCGCCGCTTGAATACATATGCATGTCTGGCGCTGACTGCTCATTCGCCGCCCGCATCACGACTGCTGGTGGCAGTGCGCGGTGCTAATTAATCCTGGCTTTTGTCCAAAACCGTGTAACCCAAATCCGATGAATGTGTCTTTGTTTGAAAATATATAGATTCATCCAAACAAAATTTCGATCGCGCTCAAATTTAAAGAAAACACAAATATGAAACCAAGATGCTACCGAACTATTATATTATATGTCATAAAATTATATAATATGGTATCCCTTTAAGTCAATATAAATTTTTTTTTTACTTTTACATATTTTAAAATCTAATCTAGCAAATTTCTTTGATAAAACAATTATAACAATGTCAATATAAAAAAAATACAATAATATAAAAATGAAAAAGGAATTTAAATGGAATAAATTAGAATAAAAACAATTTAAACTAATAGAAAATAAGATATATAATTAATATATTAGTGTTTTTAAAATACTAATATAACACCTATTGTGAATGTTATGATTGCCATAAATTAAGATTCTTGCTATGACTGTTAATTTTAATTTAAAATCTTGTGAGCTTATTTAATTATTCAAAATATTTTTATTTTTTTCTATTTTTAAGAGTCATGCCAAGACAAAGTCTTGTCGGCCTGTGCCTTTTTTTGTGGCGCAGAAGGCGTTCTCAATTTTGTAATAATATTATAATTTCTTTTATTTTTAGGCTTATCTGTGGTTATGTTACACGACGCTGAGAAAATGTTCTTTTAAAGTAAACATCTGAAAATTGTATGTAAAATAATAAACTATTGCAAAAATCTGTAACAATAAGAAATTGCTTTCAAAAGTTAGTTTATAATGGTACAATTTATCTGAATACTATAAATTTCTGTTTAAATTACGCTGGTAAAAAAAAAAATTAGCGTACACTTCTGAACAAGCAGTTTTTAAACTTCAATGACCTGCCCATAAGGAAAGCGACACCAAAGTGTAGTTTCGTCAGCAAAAAATCACTCGCGACGCGATTTATCTGCACTCTTGTCCCGAGAGCATCATCGTCGTCGCGCAATAAGAGGAAGAAGTGCGCCGACGACATATCTTATTTTCCGACTCGTCTGTCGCGACTGTGCATCTAAGTATGTACGTAGCGTACTTTTTGCGGAGGCAATGCGCAAATAGCAGTCGAGGGACTGCTTTTGCTCTCTGCGGGAAATGAGCTGGAGAGAGATAGAAATGTGGCACGTAATTACAAAAGTTGCAGCTCGCGATCAAAAGCAATAAAAAAGTGCGCAACAGAGAGTGACGGGTTGCATCTGCAGTGGCAGTGCAGCATGCAAAGGGTGACCCACGTGTGAGTGGCCACCTGTTTGCAGACACCCCTTTGCGCTCTCCAATGCAGTAGCCCCTTTAAAATGTATGTAATTTTAAACCGTTTTGGAAAAGGGGAAATTAAATTTTTAAAATTTTAAAAGTGCGGAGAGTGAACAGTGTTTGAGATAATATTGATTTTTATGATAATTATATGATTCATGCAAACTTTACAACTACTGCTAATTGCAAATTTCAATTAAGAGTTACCATTGTCTTTTAATTCACTCTCAGTAGAAATGCACTACCAATATTTATAAATTTCTTGTTAATAGAATTTGTTATATTTTAAAGCAATAGAACAAACTTTCATCTTAATTGTTTTTAATCATAAAAATTTTTGGTAAAAACTTTAAATTGTTTATTAATAATTTAAGGTTAAATTTATGAAACAAATATAACTAGTAATAGTTTAAATTACAAAATTTTGTTAAGTATATTTTAAAAGTTTATTTATGTATTTATTCTCCATTTGATATTGATCTAATTTCAAAGTTTAGAATGCATCACATTTAAATTTTTAGTGTCCCTGAAAAGAACTGCTTCTGATCAGAAACAATTCAAATTTAATGACCAAAATTATAAGAAAAATGTTTTACCAAACTTTTTGGGTTAAAATTCTACAGTTCCTGATAAAAACAATGTCAGCTTCAAGAATGTGCTTCTCGGAGGGATGAAATTGAATCACGTGACCGCGGGGTGGCTTGCGCCGCGCTTACCCTTTGAGCGGGTGGTCCAGCCGGAGTGCATGCCTGGGTGCGAGTCGACTGCAGCCGCCCCTCAGCTGTGCCGCGGCACTGCTCGCCGGTCGTCCAAGGGACTTGGCACGGGATGTCCTTGGCCGCGGTCGGCGCCACCGGTGGCGTCGATTGGCGCACGATCGGCGCCTTCGCGGTGCGTCGCTTTTCCTCTGCCAATCGGCCGCGGTGCCCGCGAAGAGGGTCACGGTCTGCAAATGAGGGGCGCGAGGGCCCACGCGTGATCCCCCTTGGCGCCAGGGATCGATGCCGCGAGTGCGCCCGAGCAACGCGACCCCTTCCCCCGCAACCCCAATGCCTCACCTATAATACTATACGCACGAGAAAGGAGCAAGTCGGCCAAAGTTTGAAGCGCGTTTTAAAAGGGTTGCACGCCGCGTGCGATAATTTGGGCAAAAGGGAAAGGGTCGCGTGTTGGACCGACTGACGTGCGAATGTTCAATGAGTAGAGCTTTGCGAAAACTTAAGGCTTTGAATATTGAAGATATTTACTCAATTAGTCTTTTAGCAATTTTATATGATGTTAATGTTATTAAGTTGTGAGAAGTTCTATAAAATAATAAAAAAATTTGTGATAGGGAAGTACAAAAAATTTAAATTTTAACATTTTTTAAATTTTTAACGATATAAAATTACTTTTTTATTTTCTTCTTCTTCTTTTTTTTTGTAATTTTCATTTATATTTTTTAAACATTTGTATGTTGTAACAAATGAAAAGGAAAATTTGTATGACTTTATGAGATAAATGAATTTTTTTTAAATATAAATATGAATAATGCTCTGATACTAATTTCAATTTAACCTTTTCGTACTTGTAGAATAATAAAATATCAACTTTTTCATCATATTCTCCTTCATTTCTGGTATTTTAATGTACATTTTGCAAGCCTCTTTTTCGAATACCAAAGAGCCATCTGTTCACCAAAGCAAGCAACTCGCTTTGAAGCTTCAACCCCGCGCCCAAGGGTGGCCTTTTTGCATGGCTGACGCAGGGCGGTTTGTTTCCAAGGCGACCGACACAAAATTCCTCGTTGCCACGTGAGCATCAGGCGTTGACACTCGCACCCGAAACCACCCCCAGTCATTCCTGAGTTATTCGGCAATCTGCAGCATATCAAATTCTTCTTCTCAGCCAGCAGGGAGGGTCATCTCATCCTCCACACCGCCCCCAAGTCTTTCTCTTCAACACGCCAAAATGAGAGAAGATGCTGTCGTTTGCACGCTCGCAGACACGTGCGTAAATGTCTTGCGAAAATATATATAAAATTTCGCACAAATATAATAATAAAAGCTATTTTCATGTTCTGATCCGTTTTGATCTGGATATCTTTAACCAAATTTTGAAAGCACAGAAAATTAACCCCTTTCTTTTATAGGTTTTAAGCTACTTTTTTATTCCAACAGGTCTTGAGTTTTCTTCGATATTTATAAATAAGTAATTGTTTTTAATATTTAAAATGGGTAAAGCATTAAAGAAATTTTTTATATAATTTATCTTTTATCTTTGAAAACTCTAGTTTAGTATTTAAAATTTAAAAAGAGAGTGCAGAGAATAATGTGAATAGTTCGAACTCTGACATTGAGCGCGAGTTCAACAATCTGAGAGTCCTTAAGGCCATTGCAATTAGAAAGAAATGATCCAAGAAACTCAATAACAGATAATTAATGAAAGACAAAATTGCTTTCGCAGAATCCAGTATGTGATATGAATACTAATTTTCTTGAAGGAAAATTCTACATTTCTATTTCCTCGTAAAGTTTATTAGCATCAAAAGTCAACAGCACACACTGTGTATTATTTTATTGTTTCGGAAAAGCAGTGAATCTATGTTCAGCAGAAAAAAATGTAGCTTTTTATTTTGAATCACTTTATTTGCAGGAGAGTTTGTTTGTCATTTTCTATATAAACTGCAGAAATTGATCAAAGCCATTCCTCTTTGAAAGTGCGGACGCGCTTCTGTTCACTCGTCCATGGCAGAGCTAGTTTGTGCCTTAATGAAGTGGTTTGGCTCGCCTGTTCTCCTGACATGGCAACATCAAACTCTCTTTCACCCTTCGGTCGCCACCAGCACACCGTCGACAATCAGACTGAAAGAGGGCGAGCAGCCCCGCGGTGGCGTGGGCGGCGGGGATGCGCGTCACGTGGCCCGCCGTCGGGGCGTCTGATTGGCTCCGACCCCCCGAGCGTAGGGTGTTCTTGGCGGTGGCGGCTTCTCGCGACGAACAGTCCTGCAGGGCGCCTCTGCTCACTGCCTGCAACACACACCCTTGTCTCTGCTCCTCTCCTCACGTGCCATCAAAGTGAGTACCAAACAATTAAGACTCGTTAGTTGGTCAAGGTGTCATTGCAAAATTTAACAACACTCAATTTAGTAAATTATTATTGTTTATAATTCGTCTCGGTGTTAATACAAAAGTTAAATAATTACAAAAAGCTTGACCTTTGCAGATGTTATTTTTTTTCAATTTTTATAGCATTTGATTCAATTGAGATCCTAATTATAGTGAATTATAACTTTTATTTGTAGTTAAATATCAAAATCTTAAAGGTATAAACGTGAGAGATGATATATTTCGTGATTTTGTTATTTGCAACAACAAATTCATAATTTATCTTCTTGGCTGTTATTATTTCATTCATTTAATAATAGCAAGACTTTCCAGCGCTGAAAAAGCAAGAAAAAAAACAACCTTTTAAGTTGAAATTGTTTAAAAATTTGGAATTCATAGCACTTAATGGAATTAATATATCGATCTTTATGAATTTCAATTTTTTAATTTTTTTTCTCTTAAGAAATGCTATATTTGTTTTAAATGATTTTTGCAAAAAATATTTTCTAGTTGACGATAAATACCCATAACTGAAATAAATGTTTGAATTAATTTATTACTCATCAAGTGATTGCTTTCCGACAAAAACTTTCACTTGTTTTGCTGTTTTTAATTTTTATAATTGAAAATGGAACATACGCTTTCAGTAAAATGAGGTAGCCTCTAAATTTGTGGCTTATAAAATATAAGTTTTGGAACAAAATTTGGTAATTAATTTGTTTCAAGCTATATTATATAATTATTATATTATACACGACTTTAAATTTGTAGACGATTTTTCACAGATTTTAATAAGTAAGAGTTATATGCTCTTTGATTTTATGATTCTATTGATCTGAAAACTATATTCACCAGTCTAAATTTTGACAATACTACTTATTTAATTATTTTAGAAAAATAAATTAATTTGAAGAAAATTTAAATTTTTTCATTGCTTTAATATCTCATCGAACATAATTGAAAAACAATAACAATTACTATGAATTTTCTTCTAGATATCAAGTTAAAAAAGTTATGATTTTATTCAGTGATTGCAGGGGATTAAATATTGATGTAAATAATATTTTGTAATTAATTTTATTATTATATTTTTCGCTCATGCCAGTGAAAGTTTTCCTACTCTTTCGTGTCAAATTTTTGAGTATTTATGGAAGGTCTCTTATAATATCCACAAATTTCAGCTAAAAACCATCGCATGCTAGAGAGCCATACTGCGGATTATCCTCTCGCCTTAGGGAACAATTTTATTGCGGCAACGTCATTTTTTATCCACACACACGCCATTGTGTGTAAACTGAGCACGACGTCACATTAAAACGAATGTCAATCGAGACACATCCAGCGCTTAATGGCGCAAACATTGTTACACACGGACGCATTACTGCTCGTTTCGAGAGCAAAATGACTGTTTCCACCATACTTGTTTTGTTTCCACTTGGCCGCTCGCTTTGTTTTTCTTTCTCGCGATTTCATAAAAAAAAATCAACACCACATTGCAGAATTTGTATGCATTTTTGTCAGAGAGATGCGGAGTAGATGAACATGTCAGACATCTGCGTGTCTGGAAAGCCGGTTTTTTTTATCTCGGTGTCTGCGCCCTTTGATATTCCACTCGCGCATTCGATCTATCATTCAAAAAAAAAGATACGCACATCCTATGGTTGCGGTGGGAAAAGCAGATCAATGGATCGCCTGCTCATGATAAGACTCGTGAATTACCTCATTGCCGTAATCGAGATAAAAAGAGAAGTTCATCAGTTCAAAAATTTATGAGTATCTCTCTTGACATTACGTGGAATAAAATTTAGGTTGAAAACTAAGGTGAAAATTTTTTTTATATTATTTCAAAATGGTCCATTTTTCAGGCTCAAAATCTTCAATTCTCTCATTATAAAACGAAAATTCACTAAAAATTATTTAATTTTTACGGAATAATTTTACAATTAAGCCAAAAACTACATCAAATGCACAGCTCGTTTTATTAGTAATAAAAATTTATTTGTTTTATTAAAACGATTAATAATTTAAAAAACAAAAACAATTTAAATAATAGAAAAACTTTTATAAAATCCAATAATATCCAAGTTTAAGAGTTTTTTTTTAGCCATTTAAAGTACGCTTGGTAGTTTTAAACTATAGAATTTAATCCAGTGTCCTAAAATTTTTTTTTTTCGGATTTTTTACTCTCAAATGATAATAATGGTAATTATAGCGACTGGGTCATTTGTGAGCCGGAAAACCAGGCAATAAATAATATGATGCCGCGAGCAATAATTTCCACAAGAGCCGCCATTCACGGTGATAAACTGACAAAAGCGTCGCCATTCATCGTCGCTCGGCCGACGCTTTTATTGTGCGGCGCCCGCAAAATTAATCTCGCTTCCAACACACACGCCAACCATATAGACTCCACTTTTGACGATAAATTCAGGGCAAAACCACATAAGCACCGAAAGCGTGTAAAGTTTGTCGGGAATTAATCATGTGAGACCACATGGAAGGCCAGCTAAAAGTTTGTAATTTCTTTGACACACATAAATTAAACTCAGCTAATGACAAATTAGCGTTTTTTAACTCAATTAGCTCAAAGTTTAATATTATTTTAATTTTATTTTTGCTCTTTTTCAATTGCAAATAAGAAAAAAATGTGATTCCAATAAGTTTTGATTATATCTTTTGAAAACCTGTTCTTCTTGAAGTTCTTTAAAATATTCAAATTCGTTTAAATTAACAGATTCCTATAAAAAATCATTCTCATACGAAAAAATGTGAAACGAATGCAGTGTGCTTCACTTGAATTGTCACTTTTTACTGCTTGCAAAAAGTAAATAATGAATTATTATTGAATTATAAAACTGTGACTGTTTCTTTAATGTAGTTCACACGAGTAACAAGATCAGCATCAGCGTAAATTGAACAGATCCATCGTCGGAAATTTTTCTAAAAATCAATTTGGATTTTTTTTTAGCCAATTTATATAACAATTTATTTGAAATTTTCTCACGTGCAAATTTGATTGATATTTTCTTGATGGGAGAAAAATATTCCATCTAATTTCAGAGGCATCAGGCGTGTGAAAGAAAATCGATTTCAGAGAACGAAAATGCATTTCCGAAGCAGATTGGCTTCTTCTTTTCGCGCCCATGGAATGAACACCGTTCTAGGTGGCATTCTATGAAATTTGAGCACCTCTTGTGCACAAGAACTGCCGAGTTGCAATCAAGTTGCACCGAGATATGAATATTGCAAGCGGGACTGGAAATAAACTAACCAACTTTAACACGGAGTAAAACTTCACGTCCCAGTTCACCCTATTAAAAGCCGAACGTTAATAACTGGCAATGAAAACCATTAGTTACGATCGATAAATGGGAGAGCTCATAAATACGATAATATTGCGTTTAAGGTCACAGGTCAAGAGGCTCTTTATGAGCAGCATAAAGATTGTGATTGATATTCAAAATGCCATTTAGAAAATTAGCTTTAAAAATAGAAATTAAAACAAAAAATAGTATTGGAAAGCATGAAGAGTCACAAGAAAAAATCTTATTTAATTATTTCGTAGCGACTGAGTGATGGCGATGAAAAGGTCTAGTTGAAAAAGTTATACACGCAGCAATGCTCTCTCTGAATGTTTAAAAGCAATTTTGAAACGGCCAGAAACATCATGAGAAAGCAAGGAATTAACTTTTCTGTGAGATTGAAGTGCAGAGGGAAGACGATGCGAAATGAGAAAAAATTCTTTGCCGAGACAGCAAGAGAAATCCGCTGGGAATTTATTAAGCTCTGTGCTCCTTCCTTCCACAAATGTCACTATGCGAATTGTTTGCAAACACTTTTACCAACTTTAAATTGCAACCACTGAACAACAGCATCATGTGTTATTTAATAAAATATTTAAAAAATAAAAATATGACATTAAACAGTTTAAATCTTTACAAAAAAAACATAATTATAAATCTAAATTATAATTTTTTTTTAACTAAGATTAAAATTATTAAAAACTATGATATGAATTAATTTTTATTTGATCATTTTCGGAAAAATTCATTTATTAATAAAATAAAACATTAATTTTTAAAATTATTTATTTAAATGATGTTGAGTTTTATTCTTTAAGTACTATATTTTAGCTTTAACCATTGTATAATGATAGATAATCTGTAAGAATTTTAAAAATTGTACAAAACGTGATGAAAAAAAAGAGTCTAGCTCTCTGAATTTTATTTCAGGATTTATATAATAAAATATATAGTTATTGAATAAACCATCTCGGCATGAAAAAATAAAAAAATTTACATTCATCTAACATTTATTTAATAATTATTATTTATAAGTTTGACCAAATTGATAAAAAAATATGAGTCCACTCATTCCTCCTTTAATATTCTGGTGCAATTTGAACCCAACTGCAATTTTTAAGCAGATGTACCCAAGCGTGAGACGCCCCTGCTGCCATGGCTCCGGAGCATAAAAAATTCATCGCTCTCATTCCAAGGCGCGCAATAAAACTGTTCAGCAAAGGTCGTGCCCTTTTATCTGGCCGTTCGTCTATTAGAGAAATGAGATCTCACGTGAGATATGCCGAGGGAGGAATGAAGACCCTGGGATATTTTTCTCCGCAAGCAAAAGCTATCGCTCCCTGCAGACTCTGCGAAAATCCGTTTTTCGCTGAAAGTGGAAGGAAAAAAATGTATGAAAAGCTGCCAATGTGAAAATCAATTCCCTGATGCCGGGAAAGGCCCTAATAATTTTGCACGTCGTCGCGGATTCCGCGCCGCCTACTGAATATTGAATTTGTGTCAGACCCACGCCGCGTAATTGTTTTACAGGAAAATACGTGCTCATGATTTGCACCAGTAAAACCACGTATTAATTGAGTCAGCATTAATGAACTATTTCATTAAGGTATAGAAATTCAAAACAAGTTTTCTGTTCTATAGATACGTAGTATTTTGATGAAGAAAATCAGCCTCTTTGTTCAAGTTGAAATTTAAAATGAAAATTATGTGGGCTGATTTCACCATTAAAAATTAGTGTGTTTATTAATTTTGAAATCTGAAACCCTTGAATGAATAAATTGAAGACATTGAATTACATTCAAAAAACGTTTTAATAACAATATTGAAGGCCAAATTTAACTATCAAATTTAGCAAAACATTTTTATCCCGATGAAAAATCTGCTTAACATAATACTAGAACAATAAAAATTTATTTGAAATTATGTGTTATTTTAAATTTGGCAACAATGTAATGGCTGGAATTCTTTAATATTCAGACTAATTCAATCTTGCTTAGAAATAAATGATACATGAAATGCCAACCATACAAATTTCATAAATTTTTTGTAACAATTGAGAGTTTTAATTTATTATTTTATAACAATTGAAATTTAAAAATATTTAATTATTTTAGTTCCCGGGATCTAAAGGCTTTATTAAAAGAAAGATATTTATCATTAATTCATTACAAGTTCAGCCAATTTCCGAGGAAATTATCTGCTAGTGCTAAATTCTTCAAAACAAAGATTTTAATGCTAACAAAGATATTTCAAAATTTTAAATTTTGTTTTAACATCCATTATTTTAATTTGAATTTCACATCATTTTTATTCTGCAAGTTTTTCAACTAAAACAAGTTCCGGGAACTAAAACAAGTTCCCTGGAACTAAAACAAGTTCCGGGAACTAAAACAAGTTCCGGGAACTAAAACAAGTTCCGGGAACTAAAACAAGTTCCGGGAACTAAAACAAGTTCCGGGAACTAAAACAAGTTCCGGGAACTAAAACAAGTTCCGGGAACTAAAACAAGTTCCGGGAACTAAAACAAGTTCCGGGAACTAAAACAAGTTCCGGGAACTAAAACAAGTTCCGGGAACTAAAACAAGTTCCGGGAACTAAAACAAGTTCCGGGAACTAAAACAAGTTCCGGGAACTAAAACTAGTTCCGGGAACTAAAACTAGTTCCGGGAACTAAAACTAGTTCCGGGAACTAAAACTAGTTCCGGGAACTAAAACTAGTTCCGGGAACTAAAACAAGTTCCGGGAACTAAAACTAGTTCCGGGAACTAAAACAAGTTCCGGGAACTAAAACAAGTTCCGGGAACTAAAACAAGTTCCGGGAACTAAAACAAGTTCCGGGAACTAAAACAAGTTCCGGGAACTAAAACAAGTTCCGGGAACTAAAACAAGTTCCGGGAACTAAAACAAGTTCCGGGAACTAAAACTAGTTCCGGGAACTAAAACTAGTTCCGGGAACTAAAACTAGTTCCGGGAACTAAAACTAGTTCCGGGAACTAAAACTAGTTCCGGGAACTAAAACTAGTTCCGGGAACTAAAACAAGTTCCGGGAACTAAATATATATATATATATATATATATATATATATATATATATATATATATATATATATATATATATATATATATATATATATATATATATATATATATATATATATGTATATATATATATATATATATATATATATATATATATATATATATATTATATCATATTATTATTATTATATTTATATTATATATTTATTTATTTATTTATTTATTTATGTAGGCCAAGTCGTTACATAATTATTTATTCTCTATAATCTCCAAGCTGTAAGTTTATTTTAAATTTTAGTTTAACGTATGTACGCATGTAAACAACTTTTTATATTACAATTAAAATTTCAAATGAGATTAAGTGAATTTTAAAACTTATTATTATCATTGTTTATTCTTCACAAAGTAGTCATGCATGAATCAAGAAAATATTTATATATTTAATTACAATTAAAAAAAAACAATAATAAAACATTTGAAAAAAATAGTTTAACCATGTATATTTTTGACAATTAGTTTATAACTAATAATTAATTGGTTAAATCTTTTAAAGCTTACAATCTTATTCTATTTATAACTCCCAGTAATAATTTCTTTCTCACAATTGTGCGAAGAAAATAATTATTCAGGTAAAAGACTCCATATTCCTACTGATTCCAACTTTTAACTAACCCCAAATGGGAATTAATTATATATTATTACGGCAGATAAAGAGATGTTTAATTTCCCTGGGAGCATATTCCTCCTCGTCGCTCCGACGAGGATGACGGCGATAAAAAATGCAAAAAACATGCCCATTTCAGCAGAGGCTGCCGAGGGCGGGTTGCTAAATTATGGTCGGAAGGTGGCACGCGTCGGGTCGGTGGTTAGCAGACCAGAAAATTTATGCCGGGACCGCGCTACGTGGGTGGATTCGAAGCTCCGAGGCTTTCTGCACCGGCCCAAATTGCGTTGCTCCTCAAATGTATGTGTGTCGGTCGCATTCCAAGAAAAGAAAGAGCGAAATCGGATGGAGAACGAGCGAAAACACCTCTGCGGATACCTTTCCGAGGAAGTCGCAATTTTCTCCCAAGCATGCCATTGTTATTTATTGGGGCCGCCGCGAAACGCTGGATCAGCAAGATAAAACCTGATAACCCCTCCTTACTTTGACACGAAGTTCTTATTTCGCATTTATTACTTTTGTTCGGGCGAAAATCGTACAACATTTGTCTCAAAACAAATAAAAAAACTGATTTTGAAGAACATCCTACTTGTTTTGACAAAAAAGCAAAAGATTTTCACAAAATATAACAAATGAGGATGGAAAATATCCAATGCATCAAAAGGTTTTTGTGTTGGGGGAAACATTATGTGAAAAGAAAAGGCGCCGGCACAAAAGTAATTTTGATAAAAAAACATTATTTACATAATTGTAAATTTATTTTCATCGGCCGAGTGTAAACTTATTTATTTTCTATCAGCTAAATTAAAACTTATTTATTTATACATCATTGTGTGTAAACTACTTATTCGGACCGTGATATATCTTTAATGAATTTTGACAGTGAACTTTAATAAGTAAAGATAACATTATTGCATAGACTGTTCTTTGATATTATTTATTTATTTTTTTTTTGTCATCGATCGATTTTCTATAAAAGAAAACACAAGATTTTCTGGATAGCTGCAATAAAACTCTAATTAAAAACAAAACCATGTTTTGGAAAATATTTGTCATGTCATCAATTTTATTTTGTTTTTATATAAATTTCATCTTCTAATTTAAAACATTTTTCCTTGTTTTCTAATCTTCTGCATGTTTTCCAATGAAGCATGTTGGGAACCTTAATTTACATTACGATGATTCGCTTTTAAAGCGGCGAAACTTGGCAGGAGGGTCAAGTCTGCAGCCAAAAGTGCACCACGTTCCGCCTCTACATTAATTATATATTCATTCTCGCTCTTAGAAGCACAACATGCGTAAAATTTGGGCTTTGCGAGCGAAATTAATATTAATGGGCTGCTGAGAAAAAGAAAACACACCACGCGGAGGCGCGCAAATTGCGAAAGTTTGATTAATTTCGTTATCAAAGCCTAATAAATATGCAAATTGGGCCGCTAAGCCAAGTGTAAAAATTATATACCAGTGCGCGTGTTGTGGCAAAACATATTTCGCGGTTGGAATTTGTAACAAGCTTTTGACGAAACTCAAATTTTGTTTTATTTCCTGCCGCAAATATTCCAAAATAAAAACAAATCTAACCCTTTTTCCGCCGAACAATCGTTCATCGCGTACCGAAGTGCCAGAGGTGCGTGTTCTCGGAAGACACCCTTAATTGACTTACCGCGCCTCTGCTGAAATTTACACCCTCTCCTTTGCGGAGTTTGACGCCGAGCGAAGCCTCTGGTCGGAAGCAATTTAGAAACTTCACCTTCGCACTTTTGGCACACCCTCTCAAGACGTGAACGTTTGACATTTAAGGACGGCAACGTTGATGAAATTATTCACAGATTTTCAAGATGAAATTAATGAAGTTAGCTCTCAAATTTCACTTCCAAAAATAACACGTTTATATGAGATTGTGCACAATCATGAAGAAACTTTATACAAAAAATTTCTTTGGATTGTGATTTGAGAAAAAAAATTCTACTAATAATCAAAATTATTGCAGCGTAGAGTTACAGAAAATACAGAACTGGTGGAGTAAATTTTATTGGTAGAATATATAATATAAAATGAAGACTTTTGATTTGAGAAAATTAATTACATGATTCTGATGATTTGAGAGATTAATCTAAATTGTATGCAAAAAGAAAATGTTTGAATTATCATTTTAACAAGCTGATAGGAAAAAACATTTTGTTATAAGTTTCCAATTTTTTTGTTTCTTATTTTTAATTTGGATGAGATCACGTCGTGTGGGGCAAAGTTGCTCCTGATCATAAACCCAATTAAATTTGAATGTTGGATACCCTATAATGCTTTGTATCTTTGAAACAATTAACGCAGACCAAACAATAACTGCTACAATAAGATCAATTAAAGACTGCTTGAAAATGAATTAAATTATTTAAAAATATTAATCTAATTTATAAAAAAAAAACAATTTAATTGAAAGTTTTTATTGTAAAATTAAATAACATAAATTATTTAACGTTAAAATATTTATGAACTTGATGGCGTTCGTTTTTTTCTTCAATTACACATCTTAAATTTTACATTTCCTATGCTGGTACAAAACTTATTTGTCAAATTTTCAATTCTGACTGTTCACTGCAATCACAGCTTCCCGTTGTGCACGTTGAACCCCATCGCACTCGGTGAAAGTCACCCTGCACAGTCTTGTATTTACTCGCACACATACACCAGCAGCACGCTCGGCAGAATTTGCAAATTTGATTGTGTGCCTCCCTGATGGAAAATTCCAGGCGCACAGCGAGAGCGACGCAATGCGATTAACTGCGAGCACCAGGAAAGACAAACACCGGAGTGGAAAACCAACTCGGAACTGCGCGCATATTAAATATTAGCCGCCGCCGTTTTCCGAGGAAATTCATAAAACGCAGTCCAGCGCACGCTGTTGCACGGCACGATGAATTACGAGGACACGAGCCTAATTGGACATTATACGGAGTGGTTTCGCGACGTCAAAGTGGTAATTATTTATGAGCGAGAGGGGTTGGAATGGCGACGCCTTTTCACTTTGATGACAGGGTGTAATTTGGGGATGAATGAACTGCGACCTTCTTTGATGGCACCAATTTTTTTTTTGCTTCACAAAATACTGCGCCATTCAGAGTCTTTTTGTGAGCAAGATCCACTCTTGTAATGAATGCAGGAAAAATTTTAATAATGAGATCATTGAACTTTGAACTGAACCCTTCGGTGAATATGAAAAAGTATTTATATACAGCTTATAATTAAAAAGAGAGAATATAATTTTCCCCAATTTTCATGGAAATCATTAAATCTGAGCGTGAGCAAGATTGAGCAAAGCTTTGGTCATGAGCAGCGTTGAGCGTTGAATCTTTTGAGCGTGAGCATTGGGCACCCTTCGATGAACAAAATTAGTAGAGTAGAGATGAATAAAATTCAAGTGCTCAGAAACCTTGATTTATTAGAAAACAAAAATAATTATTTTTCAGAATTTTATATGTATTGTTTATTTTGGACATTAAAAAAACTTAAGTTCGTTTCACATTTATATTATAATTTAAGATTTATATAATTTAACTGGGAACGCTATAAGGAAACTTGAGATAAACATCAGTCGGGTGCGAGGCTAGGAAGAATTAATTTGGATTAAAAAAGGAAATTACTGCTTGAGACGGGTGAGACGAGTTTCAGCTCTACTCCAACTTTTGCCAGGTCATAAGTTCTTCCCCATCAAAAAATTACAGCCTGACTATTTTTCCCTGTTGAACTTAAAAAAAAATTATTCCTCTAGATATATCCAATTGAAAAAATTTCCATATCAGTAGGCCCTTGCAACATTGAATTTTGCATGTTAATCCATTAGACATATTATTAATATTATTATTGATCTTTATTGACTTACAAAAGCCGCACTATCTCAAAAAGTTAATTATGTTTATTGCAACACTTTAATTGTAGATCATGGTTTGATATTACAGATAATATTATAATGAAAGAGGAGCTCAAAAAAATATTTCCAGGCATTCCAAGAAGCTTCCGTGTTCATTTCTCATCTGCAGCCGGCTTTTTTCCTTTTCGATGACTATTTTTGGGCAGTTCATTAATCATACAACAAGACCCCCTCATATTTCAGCCCTTCAATCTTCTACTTTTTTGCTGTTCATCTGGATATTAAATCGTTTGTAATAGCGTGTGGGCTAAAAATAAAAACACCCTCCGATCAAAAGGCTTCGAGGCAGATCCGAAAGAGCGAGTCTTTGCCTGCAATTTTTCGTGCACTCCATATTAATGTCGTGGGCGTCCCTTTTGACGTGGCTGCTGAGCCTTCACGTTCGTCTTGACAATGAGGAGAAAAGAGATGGAAAATGGACTGTGCGCGTCCACTGTCAAAAAAGAAAACCACGGAAGCGCTGCTGACAAACATAGCAAGTTTCTAATCAATCATAAAGGATGCGTGCAGGGATTGGAAAAAAATTATTAACAATTGGTATTTATTTTGTTGGAAAAGCACCATAATCGGTTTTTTTTTTTATATCGGAGATAATACGATCAATGTTAAAAAGGCAGCGGAACAGAACAAATTTCTAAAGGACGATCAATAAAAATATTATTATTAGTGCTGACAGGTATTATTTATAGAAATAAAACATTTATCCGATGTTCAATGAACACACTCCCGTTAAGTGCATAATAAAGATGAAAAATTTAGCACATAACTGAGTAAAATGCTTTAACGTTCAGGCCTGCGCGTTAAAATAAATACATTTGTTATTAATTTAAATATTTATAGATAATTTGACAATTTTACCAATAAATTATAATTTTGCTAAAATATAAATTTATTTTCAAATTATACTAAAAACCAAATATTTTTGAATAATATATAATACTTTATTCAGATAAAAAGAAACCAATTTACGATTTAAGTGACATATGTGTATAAAAATAAAATTTATGTTATTTAATGCTCTATTTTTAAAACAAATTACAATTATTTTCCTATTGTTTCTATTTCTGCTAGTGACAGAAAACCTCACCTGCCATACGCATAATTCTGAACGACGTCAACCGCTTCTGTGAAGCGTTTTCATTTGTAACAACAAATCCTGCGCCTACGCGTCAACATCCTCGCCGCACTGTGACGCTTTCAGTGACAAATCCCAAATATTTGTATATTTCAGGGTTTCGGAGCGGGAGCGTTTTGGAGCGGCGCAAACGCTCCTTGGAGCGTTTTTAGCAAAGGAGCGCTCGGTGGCGCTCCTAAAGCGCTCCGAGGAGCGCAGGAGCGTTTTTTCTACCGCTCCGAGGAGCGTTTGCTCCAAGGAGCGTTTTCCCAAAGCGCTCCAAGGAGCGCTCGCTCCTGGAGCGTTTTGTCTTGGAGCGTTTTGCTCCTTGCCGCATTTCCTATTAAAATGGTCAATATTCATCCCATTCCTTAAGAAAAAATTTATATATTGATTAAGATTAGGATATTTTTTCAAAATTTTTTTAGCATATTTATTTTAGATCTGATGTAATAAATTGACAAACTCAGTTATTACTCAATCTTTTATAGTCAGATAGATATCATTATACAAAGATTTTATTTTTTGCGTATAGTACCAGGATATCATGCGCTCTTAAAGGTATGCCTTCGAGACGTGTGCTTGAAATACATTTGAAAACCAAGCCCACCCTCGCTCATTGAGCTCTTGCTGACATGTGTCCTGCCAGTTGTTAAATAGAATTCTCAGAAGGAGAATGGTTTTAGAGTTGTCGTGTTTTTCTCTTCTCTTTTATTATTATTTTTCTGACCACTGGTGAATCATACACCCTATTTCAAACTTGAAAAGTTATGCGAAGCAGAAAAAAAAGGATTTTCTCCCTACACACGGAAGATCAAGCAATACGCGGCAGTGCTTGTTCCTGCAAGGATGACAAGCTACCCCCTGCAGATGAGAAATATTTTCTTATAGCGTCAGCTCAGGTCGTTTTCCTACTACTTAAGCCCGAAACCTCTTATATCAACTGAACAAAGGAAGGTGCAAACACAAAAATGTCGTCCTAGTTTCTTAGAATTGATCTTTTTAAAATCCTATTTAACAACTGAGTGATTTGACAAATTTAATGTATATTATGAGTCCATACAAGAAATAACACTTAAAAAATGTCACAGGCCCTTTCCTGGCTTTAAAAGAAGATTTACGAGCACACCTCTTTTAGCTGCATGTTTTCCTGATAAGATATACTTAATAAATAGCTTCTTAAAAGAGCCTTTTAATAAATCATTTCATTAATTTAATATAGTGAAAAATGATTTTCATATGCGTGGAATTTTATTTAAATTTTTAATCAATTTAAAATACTAAATATTAAATTGACTTTCATTATAAATCATGAATTTGATCTTACGCAAACGCTCATAGTGCGCAAGCGCGTCCAATTTCACCAAGCGAGGAGCCCACGAGGAGCGTTTGCTCCAAGGAGCGCTTTGTACCGCTCCTAGGAGCGCTATCTCCCAGGAGCGTTTGCTCCTTGGAGCGCAGGAGCGTTTGCGCTGAGGAGCGTTCGCTCCTAGGAGCGCAGGAGCGTTTCCGCTGAGGAGCGTTCGCTCCAAGGAGCGCAGGAGCGTTTTGAAATTCACCGCTCCGAAACCCTGGTATATTTCTTGTTATACAACATCAAAGTATATTCTCTGCACCTTTCATACATTTTTCATCAGTTGATTATATGAAAGTATTTTCCTACAGAACGTATAATTGGAAAATAAGCCTTTCAATCGTCAACACAAATTGACGGGCGCTAATCCTGCCAATCAACTGGGGCTCAAAGGGAAATGAAGTTTGTAATTTTATCCAGCTGCCGCGCACTTCATCAAATGAAAAAAGAGGCCACTGAGCGTGAATGGAAAGCCACGCCAAAGGAACCTCTAGTTATGCGCAGCGAGTACTTTTCCACTCGTAGGGGTCGAAGAGTAAAGAAAAAAGTTACGTGTCGCAACGCAATAAAGTACGTTTGTCGACACTCGCCAAGGCACTCTGTTTGTGTCTCGGACCTGAAAGGGTCGCATGACTGCTCGAGATAGCAGAGATATTATTGCCGGACAAATCACCACGTGCGCGCGTGCCACGGCCTCCGATGGAACGGACACGATCCAGATGCTTGTGTTGTGACCGACTCAAGATAAAACGCAGTTTCCTACTCGCTGATCAAGTTGATATTTCTTTTTATTGATTTCAAATCTAATATTATCTAAAGTTATTGATCTAACAACCAAAAATATGGTTCAGCAAATATTAAAAAAATATCTCTTCCAATCTGTTTAATAAATGCATAGCTTTTTTAATTTACTTATGATGAATATATTCAAAAGTTTTGAACACACTCATAAAAACATAAAAAGGTATACTTCCTGTGCGTCACAAATGAAGAGCAGGTTGCATAATCACTTAATTAATTTTAAATTATGATGGGAGAAACATTGAAACGGAGTTACACCAATTAGTATATTTAATTTTCGTACAAACGATATTAATTATCAAAGTCTGGTGAAATGACGTACTCCTCACAAATAGCTAATTATGCACCTGATGTTCAGCAGCTGCGGTTGCAGTTGGCGTCACATAATGATGACAAAACGAGAAGAAAGAAAGGAATTACTGAGCAGCACAAATACACAATAATAATGTTACACGAGCTGCAAAATTAATTACCCTAATGACCTTCCCATGGCAACAAAGTTTGTACCTTATTATAGCCAATTATCAATCAGTGAACAATTCTCTCAATTACTGATGAGTGAGTTAATAAATGCTGGATTTAATTAATTATTTTAATCCAAGATTCTAATAATTATGCGGTATCTGTGATCTAAATTGAAAATAAATCCCATTTCAACCCAAGAGTTTTTTAAGACAGAGAAAGTATGCTCTATAAAAAAAATAATATTCTATTAAAATTCAATTTTGATACCTCTGAAAAAAATAGGGTGGAGGGGTGGGGGTCAGGACAAGACAAAATTTCTTATCAGCCTGTGCTTTTTTTACTGAGCTTGCAGAAAAGAAGCTCTAATCTTTTTTACGTGGTGTTTGCTCTTCGTTGTTCTTGTCTTTCTGGGTGAGGATAACTCACTGGAAGCCAACATTGCGAACTCAATTCCAACTGTGCTGGGCTCCAACTGTTAAGTCGAGGATTCTGCGAAAGTGGGTGAAGCCTTTAAGGTTTATCAAGTTGATTAAAAGCTGCGGGTGCCAAAGTTTGCCGAGAAGGAAAAAAGCATTCAAACGTGAGCCGCTGAAGGTCTTGTGCAGTGAATTATTTGGGTTACGACTTTTCACCGCCATTATTAAAATATATTAAAATAAGGAGGCCAAGGAGCAGTGATCAAATATTGCTATAATATTTTAAAATTAATTTTTTATGTTTTATTAAACACATTAAAAATGTCCAGTTCAGTGAATCGTAATAATTGTTTAATATTTTTTGTTTCTAATTAAAATTATTTTTTAAATTTGTATTAACGATAAATAAAAATTAGATAAATATGTTCCCTAAAAATGAAATCTGTCCATTAAATTTTTTTTCTAATAGCTTACAAATTTATATAAAAATTTGCCTTGCTTGGAAATAGAACTGCCAATTTTGAATTTTTTTTTATTATTTGAGTTTGCATTTTGCAATAGTTAATTGAACGGAGTGGTTTAACCTTGGATGCTTTTGGCACTTCGATCGATTTTCTTGTTCATTCATGAAAGCGCGGCGCTATTATAGAAGCACGCAGGTAAAAATCGCTCGGATTAATCAGCAAAGGGGTATGCGCAGAGCCGAGTGGGTATTAAAGAGGAGCGGCGCGTTATCGGTTTGCTCGCCAGCTGCTCACACAGAAAGCCATCCATCCGAGCCGGCCTGGTGGCCCTTTTGACGTCATCTTTGTAAGCGGGACGCATTCAGCGCGCTCCATTAGCGCGAGATAACGACCGCAAAGAATGAAACTGCACCTCGGGAAAAAAAGAATCTGCTCGCCCTTACCTTGAGTCCGCTAGAATAGATATAATGATCAGTGCATGCTCAGTGCATGCACTGCATGCAATCTCAGCCTGCATGCAATCTCAGCCTGCATGCAATCTCAGCGTGCACGGCTCACCATTATTCAGATTACTGGTCACGGCTCACCATTATTCAGATTAATGGTCACGGCGTCACCATTAATCCGATTAATGGTCACGGCGTCACCATTAATCCGATTAATGGTCACGGCGTCACCATTAATCCGATTAATGGTCACGGCGTCACCATTAATCCGATTAATGATCACGGCGTCACCATTATTCCGATTAATGGTCACAGCTCACCATTAATCAGATTAATGGTCACGGCTAACCATTAATCCGATTAATGGTCACGGCGTCACCATTATTCCGATAAATGGTCACGGCTCACCATTATTCAGATTAATGGTCACGGCTCACCATTATTCAGATTAATGGTCACGGCTCACCATTATTCCGATTAATGGTCACGGCGTCACCATTAATCCGATTAATGGTCACGGCGTCATCATTATTCCGATTAATGGTCACGGCTCACCATTATTCAGATTAATGGTCAAGGCTCACCATTATTCAGAATAATGGTCACGGCGTCACCATTATTCAGATTAATGGTCACGGCTCACCTTTATTCCGATTAATGGTCACGGCTCACCATTATTCAGATTAATGGTCACGGCGTCACCATTATTCAGATTAATGGTCACGGCGTCACCATTATTCAGATTAATGGTCACGGCGTCACCATTATTCAGATTAATGGTCACGGCTCACCATTATTCAGATTAATGGTCACGCCTCACCATTATTCAGAATAATGGTCACGGCGTCACCATTAATCCGATTAATGGTCACGGCGTCACCATTAATCCGATTAATGGTCACGGCGTCACCATTAATCCGATTAATGGTCACGGCGTCACCATTAATCCGATTAATGATCACGGCGTCACCATTATTCCGATTAATGGTCACAGCTCACCATTAATCAGATTAATGGTCACGGCTAACCATTAATCCGATTAATGGTCACGGCGTCACCATTATTCCGATAAATGGTCACGGCTCACCATTATTCAGATTAATGGTCACGGCTCACCATTATTCAGATTAATGGTCACGGCTCACCATTATTCCGATTAATGGTCACGGCGTCACCATTAATCCGATTAATGGTCACGGCGTCATCATTATTCCGATTAATGGTCACGGCTCACCATTATTCAGATTAATGGTCAAGGCTCACCATTATTCAGAATAATGGTCACGGCGTCACCATTATTCAGATTAATGGTCACGGCTCACCTTTATTCCGATTAATGGTCACGGCTCACCATTATTCAGATTAATGGTCACGGCGTCACCATTATTCAGATTAATGGTCACGGCGTCACCATTATTCAGATTAATGGTCACGGCGTCACCATTATTCAGATTAATGGTCACGGCTCACCATTATTCAGATTAATGGTCACGCCTCACCATTATTCAGAATAATGGTCACGGCGTCACCATTATTCTGATTAATGGTCACGGCTCACCATTATTCAGATTAATGGTCACGGCGTCACCATTATTCAGATTAATGGTCACGGCGTCACCATTATTCAGATTAATGGTCACGGCTCACCATTATTCAGAATAATGGTCACGGTGTCACCATTATTCAGATTAATGGTCACGGCTCACCATTATTCCGATTAATGGTCACGGCTCACCATTATTCAGATTAATGGTCACGCCTCACCATTATTCAGAATAATGGGCACGGCGTCACCATTATTCCGATTAATGGTCACGGCTCACCATTATTCAGATTAATGGTCAAGGCTCACCATTATTCAGATTAATGGTCACGGCTAACCATTATTCAGATTAATGGTCACGGCGTCACCATTAATCCGATTAATGGTCACGGCGTCACCATTAATCCGATTAATGGTCACGGCGTCACCATTAATCCGATTAATGGTCACGGCGTCACCATTATTCCGATTAATGGTCACGGCGTCACCATTATTCAGATTAATGGTCACGGCGTCACCATTAATCCGATTAATAGTCACGGCGTCACCATTATTCCGATTAATGGTCACGGCGTCACCATTATTCTGATTAATGGTCACGGCTCACCATTATTCGGATTAATGGTCACGGCTCACCATTATTCCGATTAATGGTCACGGCGTCACCATTAATCCGATTAATGGTCACGGCGTCACCATTAATCCGATTAATGGTCACGGCGTCACCATTAATCCGATTAATGGTCACGGCTCACCATTATTCAGATTAATGGTCACGCCTCACCATTATTCAGAATAATGGTCACGGTGTCACCATTATTCTGATTAATGGTCACGGCTCACCATTATTCAGATTAATGGTCACGGCTCACCATTTTTCAGATAAATGGTCACGCCTCACCATTATTCAGAATAATGGTCACGCCTCACCATTATTCAGAATAATGGTCACGGCGTCACCATTATTCAGATTAATGGTCACGGCTCACCATTATTCAGATTAATGGTCACGCCTCACCATTATTCAGAATAATGGTCACGGCGTCACCATTATTCAGATTAATGGTCACGGCTCACCATTATTCAGATTAATGGTCACGGCGTCACCATTATTCAGATTAATGGTCACGGCTCACCATTATTCAGAATAATGATCACGCCTCACCATTATTCAGAATAATGGTCAAGCCTCACCATTATTCAGATTAATGGTCACGGCTCACCATTATTCAGATTAATGGTCACGGCGTCACCATTAATCCGATTAATGGTCACGGCGTCACCATTAATCCGATTAATGGTCACGGCGTCACCATTATTCCGATTAATGGTCACGGCTCACCATTATTCAGATTAATGGTCACGGCGTCACCATTATTCAGATTAATGGTCACGGCGTCACCATTATTCAGATTAATGGTCACGGCTCACCATTATTCAGATTAATGGTCACGGCTCACCATTATTCAGAATAATGGTCACGGCGTCACCATTATTCCGATTAATGGTCACGGCGTCATCATTATTCCGATTAATGGTCACGGCTCACCATTATTCAGATTAATGCCCACGGCTCACCATTATTCAGAATAATGGTCACGCCTCACCATTATTCAGAATAATGGTCACGGCGTCACCATTAATCCGATTAATGGTCACGGCGTCACCATTATTCCGATTAATGGTCACGGCTCACCATTATTCAGATTAATGGTCACGGCTAACCATTATTCAGAATAATGGTCACGGCGTCACCATTATTCCGATTAATGGTCACGGCTCACCATTATTCAGAATAATGGTCACGGCGTCACCATTTTTCAGATTAATGGTCACGGCGTCACCATTATTCAGATTAATGGTCACGGCGTCACCATTATTCCGATTAATGGTCACGGCGTCACCATTATTCCGATTAATGGTCACGGCTCACCATTATTCATATTAATGGTCACGGCTCACCATTATTCAGATTAATGGTCACGGCGTCACCATTAATCGGATTAATGGTCACGGCTCACCATTATTCATGCAATCTAAGCCTGCATTCAATCTCAGCCTGCATGCAGACTTTTTCTACTTTTTAAGCAAAAACTATGTTTTCCAGACAGATACAAAATTACCAAAAAAAATTTTCCAAAAATATTTTGAAAAGCTAAAATTTATATGTTTAAAAAAATTTGTCAAACAGCTTTTATTTCAAGCGACTGAAAGTAGCATTTAGTAAAGCTATTTTTAATCTTTAATTAAAAAAGGAATAAAACATGGGATGGATGAAAAATTCATAATTTTCAACAATGGAAAAAACATGTTATTGAGCATTTTTAGAACATTATAATCATAATTTTACGACAAAATATAAATTTTGTTCACAAATATTAATAAAAACATGCACTTAATTCAATTACCCTGTGCAACTGTCTTCAAAATATATATTTCAACACAATATTACACAAATTCAATGGTTTCAGCAATTGTATCCCTTCTATATAACGTATGATAAAATCACTAAGTTCTGCATAATTGCTCTAGGAAATTTAAAAATGATGAAAAATGGGTGATAAATATTTATTTATGCTTCCGAAAATGGAGATTTATTAAAGCAATCCGAAAAAATTTATCATTAAAATAATATTTTATTGTATTTTATGGCTCAAAAAATCCGATTTAAAAAATCGACTAAAACCGACTATTTTGGCTAAAACCAGCTACAAAGGTGACTAAATTTATGTAAAATCAACTAAAAATAGTCGACTTTTTGACCCCTAAAAACCGACTAAAATGCACGAGCCTAGATATAACGAGCCAGCACAAGCGCATAAAGTTGTTTGCCTTACTCTCACCGAATGTTTGCACGCTTTGTCGCTGACCTCCCCCTTAATCACTCATACCATTAAGCAGGATGAGGTGACGTGGGGGAGAAATGCTCTTGAAATTACTAGATTTTTATCTTTTAATTTCCACATTCTTCTGGAAAAATTCTGATGGCGGAGCAATAGCTTAGAAAATCCAACGCCGTACACGTTTTTTATTCACTTAATTAGCACTAATTAAACAGACTATATTTAATTAAAATATTTTATTTATACTTTACATGACCAAAATTTTGTGAGTAATATTTCTAAAGGATTTTTAAGTTAAAGATGGAAAAGCATCATTTTAAAAACCAATTTTTTTCCTTTTATAGACAAAACAATCTGTACAATCAAGTACATAAATGTTTTTAATTCAATGAATTTTATTATTTTCACTCTCCTTGAAAATAATTGGTTTAGTTTGCGTTGAGAAATGCTCGCCAAAATAACTATAAAATTCATGCCTCCGATTTACGTAGATCAAAGTGCGGGGAAACCATTTAAACTTAAAGAGTTTTCGCTCAACCTGTTAATGGTCTTGGTGATCTTGTAAGTTCACTAGAATGAGGCTCGCATCGCTTGTTGACAAATCAACAGCAATTTGCCGGCGCTGGCTGAAGAGAAATCGTCAAGGATTGTCTTTGTTTCTTGGAGCAGTGAAACGCACATAAACTCGAGCTAACAAGCTAATTAGAAGGCCGTGTAAATATGTTGCTCGTTAATTTGCTCCAAGGAAAAGATCAAGTTCATTTGCAGGGGAATAAAACAAAACGGGACAAATTGAGCCCCTCATTTTCCGTTGCCATCCTTCGAATTAAGAAAATGAGATTAATTATACGCAATCTCCACAAGGAAAAAACTTTAAATAGAAAAATAGAGTTCGGCCTTCAAGGAAAAGCTTCTCGGCGACGAGACGCTGGCTTTTTGATTGGATGAAACAAACAAAGAGTGACACGTGGATCAGAAATATTGCATTCCAGGACGACGGTGTGCGCAAAATAAAAGTTGCTGGTTTTCCTTGTTTTGTTCGGAAACCGATCTTCTCGACCTCGCTTGTGCGCCTGATTGAAAAGCTCAAGTCACATCAAGGAGGAAAAGTTCTGGAAAGAGAGTTTTTTGCAATATCCTTATCAACTTTGACAGCATTTGACAGATCAGGTCCTGTAGTTACAAGCCACTGGCTTCAATTTCCATCAAAAAAATTACGTTTGCCCTTTATACCTGTCATAGTCAAGGAAATTCGAGATAAAATAAATATTCCATCCTCCCAAAACGTGGGATTTTTTTAAAAAAAATTTACAAACTAAAATGAAACTAAGATGAAATTTAAATATTTGGAAAAATAATAGCGAGTCGCGTCGAAATAGGAGTAAATTTAATGAAAATTTAATCAAAAAGCCACTTGCGGTTGTTCGTTTTTTATTTCCCTCTCTGCTCTCTCTGTTGTGATTTATTGCAAAAGTTCTGGGCGACCAACAGCCACGAGAGCCCATTCATTGTGTGGGAGGCACGCATACATTATATAGCAGCGGCGCTTCTTCCTGCTTTTGCATTATTCGCAACACAAAGTCCGCTTGGGAAGCTTTTCTTCGTTTGATCCGCGGGCGTTCTCTAGACCCCATTAGAAATTCTTGGCAGGTTTAACCTTAAAAGTGCCCTTGGCTGAGCCGTGAGGAGAAGAGACGGGCTAGAATGCTGATGCGTGGCTACAATCATTATTAATTTTAAGTGCGCTTATATTGCAGTCTGCTGATTAATTCAGATTGATGCACATCTCGTTGCAACTTTACATTAAAAGAGTGAAATTTATTAACTTTTTATTTTTAATTATCATTAACTAATTAAAATTTACAAAAATCATTAAGACTGTTAGAGAAGATTTTCTTGATCAATGATCACTGTATGAGTTGAAAAAATTAGTCTAAAAATAAATTTTTGTGTAAATAATAAATTAATTATATTTTTTGTATTATTTAAAATAAATTATAATTTAAACATCAAAAATGTCAGAAATGAATGGAAATATCTGGGACCTTTTGTGTGTTAACGTTTATAGCGCTCGGTTAATAGGAAACTTGATCGTGAAAGTTCGCAATTTTCAGCCACATTGTACATAAAATGCCAAACTCTAAAATTGCTCTTTGAAAAGGCTTCACGAACGTAATTTCAGTCCCTTCAAGTTGACATAAATGCCAAAACATCACACGCTGTTCGATCTCTCTCTCGGTGTGAGAGAGCAGCGCATGAGTGAGCCTTGAAACTTGATCACGTCAAAGTCCGTCAGTCAGGCTGAGCGAAAACAACCAACGACCTCTCCAACCGAGAATTAGTGTCGCGTTTCAAAAAAAGGGGCTGCCTCAGAGATCGTTTCCCACTTTGACCCTGAGAGCCATTATGAAACGCAATATCCCGGATTCGGGACGAATCTGGACACTGCTTGATTGATGGGGCTCTATTTGAGGTGATAAGGAAACTAATCGGGTGATTTTAGGGTCGTTGACCTCCGGTCGTAAAAAAAAAACAGACGCGCGTCATCTCCCCCAACGGATTGCTTTTCCAGAACAAATTACGCATCACCGGCGTCAATTTCCAAATATCCAATCGTCTCGGACGAAAAATTAATCTCGGGAGCCGCAAATGTTTAAAGGGTTTGACAATTTTCAGAAAATTTTTAACTTGATCTATAATTTGCGTATAGTTTTAGTAAAAGTTTTATTTAAAAATGTGGAGTTATATTAACTTTTAAAGTTCCCCCAAGCAGCAAACAACTTTTTTTTTAATTTTTTGAAACTCTTCATTCTTTGTCATTATAATTGTCAAAGAATTTAAAAAAAAGTCTTTACACAAAGATATATCAAATTCTTAAATAATATTTTTTTTTCATTCTCGTTTTTTAATTTTTTAATTAAATTTTTCCTTTCATATTGATCTGTCACCCAAATCAAATTATTTGCGCGAAGCAAACCTCATTCATTCTAATTCAAAGCAGATTTATTTTTTATTGTTCCGCCCAGCATTCAGCCTCTCTCTGTTTTGCAAAGCTACGTCGCGGTCACCTCCGCTCCACTTTTTCATTCCTCTCCCCGGCAGTTTAATATTTTGCTGTGCGCCACGTCGCTTTTTTTATCCTCTGCGGGGGCGATGTAATTTGATTTGCAGCACCAGCCAACATAATTGGAATGCCCCACTGCTTTTGCCGTCAGAGACACTTCGACTCGACTCTAGCTACTTCTGAGCACCAAATGGAAAATCCAAATTCGGAAATTTTTTTCTAGCCGAAACTTATTTCGTGTCTCTTAAGAACGCATGAAGAAAACAAAATCAAATTATAATTTTTTTTTTTAGAAAATCTTGATCTCTCACAATCAGTTCATAATTTGTGTAACATGTATGAACAAACTCAAGTCTATTTTTAAATCGAGCTATTTTCCAAAATAAACAAATGAGAGATGTGTAGTAAAGTGGATGTGGTTGAAGAGCGACGGAATATTGCCAGGCTGCTGAGCAAACCAATTTTCTCTAAACCCATGCGTAAACATGGAGCCAATTTCAGACATCTCAAGAAGCGTCAGTAAGAGGTGTTTCTGTTTTTATAAGATATTGTTAATGCTTAGAAACGACAGCATTATAAATTATAATACTTATTATAACTTTACGTAATAATTTTAACATTTTTTTTTAATTTTAAATCAAATATAATGTTATACTTAAATTATTTTTATGATTTTGAATCAACTCTAATATTTTAAGAGACATTATTGGTAATGTATAAATTTAAATAAGAAAAAAAATGTAGATTTTTAAAATTAATTTCCTTCATTTCATTGTTCAATTTGCAGCTAGCATAGAATCAGAATCTAACAATAGATTAATTGTGTAAAATAATCAGACTCATTTTACATGTTACCTTCGGAATGAATTTATGAGTGAAAAAAGTGTATTTCATAAAAATTTAGTTTATTTATGAGGGCAAAATTTAATCATTTTGTGACACACAAACTTGAACGGATTCCAAAGGATATTGTCCGATCTCCATTTGGGGCTCCACCTGTCTATCAAATTCATGGTTCTTAAAGGAGAGATGGAACAATGAGAATTGACAAAAATATTGTTGTATATTTACAGAGAGAATTATTACTATTTTCAAAGACAAAAATTAAGAAAAAATCAAAGTGTCAATTCCAGATCCAGAGTATTCGCCATACAATTGAACAGTCAAGGTGCCTTCATTAATGACCAAGTTTTTGAAATGTTGGGAAATGTATTTTGGTTTAGCAATATTGCGCTTGTGTTTCACAATAATCTTGTACCTGGCACCAGCCTCAAGAACAATTTTCCACCCTGTTCTGTAGAAGTTCAGTTTCTCGTCAAAATCTTTAGTGGAGCCTTCATAGATTTTGACTCCCAGTGCATCAGTAAATTCAAATGATTCTAGGTATGGTTTTCTATAGCCATAATTATTTCCTGAATAATATGCAGAGAGCGACTTCAATTGAAATCCTACAAATATGACCCTCTTGTTTGCGCTGAATTCTAAGCAATTGTTATCACAATTGATTTCAGTATACTTATTGGCCTGCAAATTGAGCCAAAGTAATTTTTCAGGTGCAGTAGACTTAACAGTTGCTCTAAGTTTTTTCTCAATGCTGAAGTTCTTTGGGAAGTTTTTCATAGATCCAGTTGTAATACTCATCATGATGTAAAATTTCTCTTCTACACTCAAAATGTTACTACTGCTCTTCAGGCAGAAGTCAGCAAATTCTTGTTGTTCCATTGTTAGGAAGCGGATCTTCTGCAGAGGTTTGTTGATGGCCTCTCTCACCTCAGCATCTGATGGTTTCTCAATTCTGTTCTTCACTTGTGCTTCGCCCCACCAAAAGAGACCTTCGAGCAATTCACATTCGCTCTCGATGCAGAGGTCTTGCTGGCTCAACACATCTGTGACCAGTTCTGCAGATGCGTCACACCAGCGCAGGCTGCGTAGCACTTCTCGAGTGTTCTCAGTAATCACCTAAAATAGTAATTGAATTTATTATAAAATTTAACAAAACCAAAGGTTTAAAATTTATATTGCACCTTCATGCATCTCTCCAAGCCTTCCTTGTTTCCACACTCTTTGAAAATGTCGTAAACAAAGGCAACATTTTCAGGTGACACTTTCTCCAGGTACAAGTCGGCAGCATCCATAAGGCTGATAATTTGCCACTTGTTGGCAAACTTGTAGACTTGAGCAGCAATCACTTCATTTTTGAAATCCATTTTACGGCCGTAAACAAACCTGTTGCAAAAATTTGATTAAAAATTAGGAGCCCGTTAAGTTTTCAACAAACACACATAATTACAATTTCAATATTTTTTTAATTACTTCTCATAGTTTTAAATAATTTTTCTATAATCTGCGTACCTCATTGCTGTCTCAAAAACAGCTGGAAGTGTGTCATCGATGACAATTTCATCATCTGGTGTTTTGCTCGCCTCTACAAAGTCTCCGTAAAACATGATTTGAAACACCTTGCTTGCAACAGACAGAACCAGTTTGTGGCATTTGAAGACCTGTTGGAAAACCACGCATCAATATTTAAGGCACAAATTATTTAAATTTTATCTTTTATTAAACGTTAAATGTTTAATTACAGATTATCTCCAAGAAAATATACTAAATTATAATTTTTTTACTTCATTTCACAGGTTACGCAGTTTTCATTTACGTTTTTTTGTTTTATTTAATTAGAAGAGTGAGGTTTATAAACATTTAATACCTTAACTTCAGGTTTAGTATTCAAAGTTTTCGATGAAGCTTCCACTCGGAAGGTGCAGTCGTACATGGACGAGGATTCAAACAGGTGAAGGTAGTCGGACAACACATCACCTGAGCGCTTCCATTCTCTTTCTTCAAGCGCTAGTTGTGAATTTTTGATTGTTGCTGGATTTAAGTCCCAGTTGCTGAAGATGCTCATCATTGTTGGCTGAAACTATAATCAAGTTTTTTAATACATTCAATTAGATTTTATAATATTTTCTAATAATTTTTTGGATTGTATTTTTTTAACGTAATTTAATTACAGGATTTGTTTAGCTTTGTTACAATTTAAATGAGGATTTGTACTATTCTGGCCTCTTTTCCAAAAGAAGTGGTACCAGAATAAATAATGTGTGGGTGCAACCGACCTGCACAGGCCAGAATTCACGCCGAAGAAACAATAAATCAAATCAACGAACGAACGAAATAATTTCTGGGCTCAATTTCTATCATGAGATTGAGAGTTGCAAGTTTCATTTTCTGGTTCACTGCATTAAAAATACATACGTTGAAGATTAATAAGGGGGCCAAAACAAAATTTTCAGGGGTCACAGAAGCAATATCAAAAGCAAGTGCATTTTGATCACGTTAATTTAACCGATCGACGTGAAAGGCGACCCACGTGTGCCATACAAAAAAAACCACCGCCTCTCCTTCTTACCACTTCTTACCATTTTAAGGTCTGGATGAAAGTCTTACAAAACTGAAAAAACCTCTGGAAAATTTGCCAAACAGAAACAGCTATGGCAGGCAGACGTGATGAAGAGGCAGATGCAGTTTGCATTTGCACTCCTCCTGTTGCTGTCTTGCGGGTCTTTGCAGAAAAGTAAATTAAAACAAACACATGCGCAGTCTGATCATGTATTCTAGGAGAAGATTCCTGCCAAAGTCACGACTTTTTGTACAGTTGGTAATGTTTACTCTTATTTCTTAAGTATTGCCAGGGTCGTGACATTGGCAAGGTCAAACGTCACCCGGGAGGGGGGGGGTCTGGCCCTGGCCCGTGTGCGCAGTTGCCACATATTTATGGAGAGTCTGTTAATAGCAAAATGTTGGACAAGAAGTCAGACAAGTAATATGAGTGCGCATCTAGTCATCTAGTGATAGAGAGCTGTAGCATATATGTATTGGTATGCATAATTATATATTTTGATTTTAGCAACAATTATTTATGATTCATTAGATTCATAACAATAGTCATATTTGTGAGTCGTATGATTCTGCGGTTCAAAACACTAGAATTTTGATATCTAAAACCAGATTTTAAAGAAAATACACAATTTTGAGGGAATGCGGCAAATGAAAACAAAATTTAACACCCCCTCGCCAGGAATATTTTTTTATAATTATAATTACTGAATAACAAATTTTAATGAAAAAATTTATTGACTTTATACCAAACATTTTATCTCAATTAATTAATCATTATGATGCTACGGAAATTTGTCAGTCATTGTATAAATTCATTCGGAACTAATTCAATATTAAATTTGAAACTACTGGAAAGAATTAAATTATTAATTCAACTAATCGCCTTGACGCGGAATTACGTTCCAAGACGCGAGATATTTATATTTGAGAAAAAACCAATAAAAAAAGAAGATTTTGCACCGATTAGTCTCAAATATCTCGCGTCTCGGAACGTTATTCCACGTAAAGGCGATTAGTCACAAGTTACTGATTTAATTATTTCCATTTCGAGTGGTTTCTTTTTGGGATTTAAATTCTCAATTGCTGGAAACAAAATTAAAATTACAACTACATATAAATTTCGTCTTTGTGGCTGTATTTAATGAAATGGCCTTAATTATACAGGCCGAAAAGAGGATGTATTATTTGCAACATATAGACAAGGACATAAAAAATACATATCTTTAATAATGCATGCAAAATCATCAAACAAGATGAAGAACATAAAAAAATTATAATTTTTTGTTACGTAAAATTATTGGCTGCAGGTTGCAGGGAGTTTGGATTTTGAACATAATCTTCATTAAACATTCAAACACAAAATAAAATATTTTTTCACCAAATTATGAAATTCAATGTCTTATAAGTAAGACAAAAAATATGAATTGTAAATAATTTAAATATGATAAAATATTTGAAAACTGTTGTTTCAGAGGATGGCGTCAACGTCGGCGGTGTTAGGCGCCGCGTCCGGGGCCGGTCTGGCCCTGCTGGTGGCCATGACCCTGGTCATTTACCGCTACTACGCGCACAAACGCAAGGCCAAGGAGTGGAGCGCCCTCGACCGCTGCAGCTCCAGCGGCTCCCGCCAGTCTAGAGGTCAAGGGTCGCACTACACCGTCAGTCAACAGCAGGTAAGACGAACACGCGTCTTTTCCGTGCGCCTTGTTTATTTTCGTAAAAAGAAAAAAAAGACAATGACGGCAAACACACGGGATGCTCATCTGCAGGAAATGCGGAAAAAGAACAACCATGTGCGAGAACACAAAGATTGAGCGTTCTTTTTTCCCGGAGAACTGAAACACCTTAAGAGCCTTAGTTTGCAGAAGAATATGTGGATGGAAAAATGGTATCAAAAACACACAGAATCATACAAAATTATTCAATCATATAATTTATAATTAAATAAATTCGATTGTAAAAATACATTTATTTCAATTCAATTCAATTTCAATTCAATTATTTATTAGTAAAATAGCTGAAAATGCATAATAATTTTTTTATACAATGAAATTTATTGAAATTAGATATTTAGAAATGTTAGTTTTTCCATTGATTAATGAGAACTATAAATTATATCAAATTATTGACTCTCAAGAGCTGCTCAAGGGTTAATTTCAATTACTTCCTCTTCAAATTAAAAAAATGTGCGATTGAAATGAAAATAACATTAAAAATTAAATGTACATTCAATAGATTTAAAAATTTTGCTAGAGAATCTGACCAGTGACCGTGGTTATGATTAAAAACGAAACATATGGAACATTCATGTAAAATTGAATGGGATTTATGAATTATTTTTACGGTAGTTAAATTAAATATTATTAATAAAATTGATGCTAATATTCTTCTTGCAAAAGAAAGTTATCGATATAAATTTATCACTTGGCAATGTCAAGTGATAAGGAGATAAATTATTTTAAATTGGTTTAAAAAATGTAACAAAATTGCAAGAGGGAGCGAATAAGCAAAAGCATGAAATTTAATTTAAAATGTTTAAAAAAATTTGACATGAATCAAAATTTAATAAATTGTTGATCAAAACAAATTTTTTCAGTCAAACATGAGGAAAGAGTACTGATATTTTCACTTTAATGTCGCCTTATTAAATAAACACTATAAAAATTACTGTTGATAGAATTTCAGGATTTTTTTTTTATCAAATTAAAAAAAGTTTGAAGTTCTTTGCTGAAAAAACTCTACAAATGTTTAATATATATTCATTCTTTAAGGGTTGAGGGCGCGCAACAGGCATGAGCTAGTGAAAGGGCACCCCACCTGCCGGCGATCGGGGCGAACTCGGGGGTGACGTCAGCGGTGCCCTGGGGTGGTCGGGGGCGGCACTCGGCGGCGGCAGGGCGAAGCAGCGCGGCGAAGGGTGGTTGTCGCCGCGGCGCGAGTGGCGAGAACTGATCGATTGAGCCAGCCAATGCAGGCAGGAGGAGGTGTTTGTTGCAATGTAGTCCGTAGTACAACCGTGCCATAGTCTAGTCAACCTGTTGAACTCGTGACACAGGCCACTTTTTCCTCAACTCACCCCCTGCCATGTAAGGGTGGCTGGTGTTCGCAGCGAGTAGCGTCCACTAGGGTAGCAATCATTAGTGCCAACACCAACGTGTACCAGATTATGGCCGCGGCTCACAAGAAATTGGAGACGTGGGCTCGCGCCGCCAGAGACCGGAGGCACCTCCACTCTGACCAAAAGGTAACCCTCGACGCCACCCCCTCGCCTCGGTCCAGGCCACTCGAAGCTTTTTCTGAAAGCACGTCTTGAACTTTGTTTTGAAATTGGCCTACCTCAATTTCGTCCTAGGGCGCACGGCTTTCTTCTCACAACCACTTGATTCTTTTGCCCATAGCAAAGTATCAGTTTCATCTCCCCTGTTTCGCGTTTAGAACAGCAACTTCATATTCAAGATAATTAATTTGTTAATGATGATTTTAAAATATTTGTATGAACATTACATAACTGATGAATGGAAACCAAATTTATAAATAAATTATAATTTAGAATTAAATAAAATGTACCATAATTAGGTATGTTTTTAATGTGTATCTATAAATTCACACAGATATTTAACACAATAATTATTTTTAGTAAAATTTACTGTATGAAAATATATCTGTGCAGTTTAATTTAAAATGAATTTAGTAATTTTTTTAATTAACAATCAAGCAAACAATTTTAAAATTATAAATGAACACCAATTTTGGAAGGTTGGAATACCTTTTATAAATAAAACTATTGCAATTTATAGCCAGTTAAAAGTAAACATCCAACTTGAAATTATGAGATTTTCAGATGGCACAATATAAGATTTATAATTTAATACAAAATTTTCCTTTGACTTTCTTTATTATAAAACTATACTTATCTAAAATATTGAAGAATATAATAATGGCTAAAATAATAGAAACAGATTAGCATTTAGACCACCATTAAACAATTAAAAGTCAAAAACAAAATTCCCAGTCAAACTTGATCACATTTGAAAATTTAAAAGTTGAAATTATTAGGTTTTATTTGAAACCTAGAGTTTTTTTAATTTTTGTAACTTCTTATTACTTTTTTGCTCAACATTTTCACGACTGAAATAGCGATTCAAGTATAGAGTGCTGGTATGTATCATTGTGTGCTTCCTCAGTCAGTGTCAAATTTAATTAGCGGCGCCGGAATGAATGGAATCTGGCTGTCCACTGTGGTGGTGCGAAAATCGATTTCTCGCGTTTAATTTTGGAAGGTGCTTCCATTTCGGGAGAGTGAGAGGGCTGGGGGATCTTCTCTCCAAAATCAGCAACCCGTCGCCGCTTCAAGTTCCAATTTAACTTGGGCAAAAACGTATATATCGTGTGTATATTTGTCGGCCCACGGCGTCGATTCCAATTACTATCTGAGAATACGGCAGCGACGACGGAAATAAAAATTGAAACGCAAAAAAAATATTTAATAATATGGGGAAAAGCTGCTTATGGAACGAAAAACGAAACTCGTACTGAAGGAAAAATCCACGCCTCATGAAAAGGAGGAAAATTTTTTATAAAATTGGTTTTGTAGAGAGATTTTCCGCGTCTGTCAGGGCTAAATTCAAACCAATTATTAATAAAAATAAAAAAAGCAACGCGTGAAGTCTGAAATATATGGTTACAGATGAAGCGACAAAAACATGAATACTGCAATTAAAACTAATATTTGTTTACATTTATATAATTTGTTTGGTATAAATTAATGCTTTAGAAATACTAGTAAAAAAAAACATTTCTCTTTTGCACAGTTAAAATTTTTCCTTGGGTCAGGCCTGTGCTTTTTATTCTTAGTATACAAGTACTCATTTATTGTATAATATTTTTGGGTTTAACCTTTTTTTAATTTTAGTCATCATGAAATTTCCTTATTTCACGCTTGATCTGTACCTGTACCAAGACCGTTCCAACTGCCCGATATAGTTTCATAATTTGTATATGCGAATCTCCATTGGATACTTCCTGGAAAATCAAGACTAATTTTTTTTTCCATCATCGGAGTACAAGTACTTGCATGTGCGTTCCAATTTAACTTAATAGAAATTATAGATCGGTGCTCTCTGAGTGCGTAATAAATAGGCACGTCGTGCGTAGCCCTTCCGAGAACCCTCTCGTCGTGCGTGAGTGTGTGGGAGGCAAAATTTGCACAACTTCCTTATTATCGAGGTAGAGCAGTGTTTCAATTAAGCTCTCTCGAGAGTTGTTTGCCATAGAGGGAGAAAAAGAGACGGATGACACATATCAAAGCAAGTTTTCCGCCAAGCTTTTACCTGGCCAGCATAATATGTGTTATTTAGAGAAAAGCCTTCGATGAGTACGGTAGAAATCCTTCAAATTTAATACCTCAATTGAAGCATTTTCTCATCAAGTTCGAAAGGTTTGTACGTGGAAGGGCTTATTGTAAATGGAGAAGATTTAGAAATATAGAGGATAGTATGGCAGATCCATTAATTGGATGGAACAGGAGAAGAGAAGGTTTACTTTTTCTCATTGTAAAATGATTTTTATCAGAAATATTGTGTGCTTCATATGTATAATTTATCCTCACACATCTATTTTTTAATGGCTTTTGCCTGTGAAAAATTATGGTATAGAGGCAAAACTGCTTTTTTTTATTAAATCAGTCACTGCAAAAACAGATAAATTATACGGCAAAAAAAAAAATTAAATTAGAATGAATTGAAATATTTTGATGCAGTTTTGGAGAAAATGCCACGAAAATTGATAAATGTGTATTCTTTTGTGTAAAATCCTTAAGAGAAAATTGTTGGTGTAAAAAAAAGCTCATTAAGACTTTTCTTCGCCCTATAAAACTATTTTTTTTTTTTAGGAAGAATAGAAATTATTCTGCTTATTTTATTTTACAGAAACAATAATAAACTATTTCCACGCTAGAATTGTTTAAATAATTCTCATTTTCGTACAAACTAGGTTTAAAAAAAGGGATCTGTCATAGGAAAGAAAGAGATTAAAAAGTGACAATGGGAAGGCAAAACAAAAGAGTGATTGTGTCAAAACACTCCCCCGTGTAATAATAACAATGGCAATTTTTCGTGTTTCGACCGACGTGTTTGTTCATTTGCGTGTGATTCCATTGTTTTTTGTTTTTGCTCCATCAACTCGGAGCCAAAACGCCCGAGAGCCGCTTTTCTCTCCGGCGGGATGGAAATTAATTTGCAGGCGCACACCTCATTTACCCTTTGTTTGTGCGTGCCCAACGACCGGGGTGGGTCGGTCCGTCCGTTCTCTCGCACGTATGTACGCCTGCCAGCAGCCGATGCGAGAGTGTTTTGTGCCCAGCTTCAGTAAAATACAGACAGGGGTGCATTTGTTGTTGACAAGAAGCCACTCTGGACAAGAAGCATTCTGTCCGAGAGCTTCTGCAAAACAAGAAAATTCAGCGCACAATTATTGTACTTAATCCACATTTATTTTGAAGGAAATTTCATCGTTTTACGTATTCATTATTATTTTATTTTTTAATTTATGCGCACAAAATAAAAATTTGATGGAAAATCGGGCTCAAAATTTTGAACCGCGTATGTTTTAAGCATTTACACAGTTTTCAAAACATATCAAAATATGTTATATCTAATTTTAATTTTCAGTACTTTTTTTTAAAAGATTTTTAATATTTATTTTCTTTAATTTATTAATAATTATTATCTATTCATTGAGTTTATTAAATAAATATTTTGCATGATACGTTTTTTACTATAAAACCTTCATATTTTCTAAATTTTTTAAGATGACACTAGTAAATAAATAAATAGGTTTCAATAGAATCATATTATTTCAATCTCAGCGTTCCTATTGTTGTGCAAAATTTTCGTTTCAGTCTGGAGTCTGGACCAATCTCAATGTGATGGTCTTAAATTTAAGAACCTTTTTTTTTCCACGAGCGCCTAATAAGTTCTCAATTTAAGTCAGACTTGACAGGTTGTACAAAGCAAAGAATTTGAATTGTATAAAACTTATTATTTTAACTAACTCAATGGACAAAAAGACCTCTTTTTCATACACTTTAATCAACAGGAATTAAATATCGTAGTTTGTATTTATACATTTGCACAAAACCAATTTTTTTAATTTTCTAGATTTATTTCATTTATTTGTACCTTTTATCAGCAAATAATATTTATGATAAGGAGAAAATTTAATTAAGGAAGAGTTCTTCAACAGAAATTCCATTTTGTCCAGATTGACTTCTTGTTGATAACACAACAAGCATGAATCGAACCAGCGAGCAAGCTCGAATCACGCTCCGTTTGCTCTGTTTCCTGCAACAGGTTGATTATACGCGCAAATATCAAACCAGCTTTCGCCGCCGGTACTTTATTGTGTGTGTATCAAAAGCAATTAAAAAGAAGTGTTGCCCGCGTGATGTTGGCAAATAAGCGGCGGATGATCTTTTTATATTTCGGTGGAAAGTGAAGAGCCTCAGGGCTGCAGGGAATTTCAACTTTTCCGACAAAGGAAACATTAGAAGAATGACGTCAGCAGAGATATTGGAAGAGGATAAATTATTTTTGCCGTTTTTCCTCTTTTGTGTTTTTTAAAAGTTCGGAAAAAAAGGTTTTATATAAACATATCAATCGTACAAAGTAGATGGATGGAAAATTTAAGTTAAAAAATTACCTCGAACAGCTGATAAAATTTTCACCACACATAAAAATGAAATTAAGTAAATATACGCAAAACTAATATTGAAGGAGTGTGGTAAATATTTAACATTTGCATTGCTTTGCCAACATACCGCATTTTTCCTGTTGGATTTGTTACTTTTGAAAAAAATATTGCTTGTAACTCTTTCCGCTAATTACTTAATGCAGCAAAATTATCAAAGAGCAAAGATAATGCAAGTGCAAATTTAATTAAAAATGGGATTCGACTTCTGCTATTGGGAAATAAAAACTTTTTCCCCTCTTAAATTCTATTATAACAACTGCACTTTCTATAAAATATTTTTGCGCACCTCTCAATTTCAATCACACTTTTGCTCCATTATTTCCAATATAATTTTAAATTTTGTTTAAAACTTTTAATTTATTATACTATTAATCGCTATTAATATTTTCTTGATTCTGCACTACAATATTAAATAGAGAATTTGAAATTACAAAAAGTGCCACTCTTTGCCAAATGTCAATAGTTAAATGAATTTTTTTATCGAATTACGAATTGGTGAACAAAGTAGAATATCAAAGTAAAAAATGAGTCCCTGTTGAAGATTTTTTTTTCTGAGTGAACAACTAGAAAGAAAGGCCACTAATCAATTTCATTAAAGAATAAAACGGGATCTTCTGATTTCGGTCACGCGGCTTTCAACTAAAAAAAAAAAAAAAAAAACTAAAAACAGCAAATTCAAATGTTTTTACATTTTCATAAAATAAATTTATGCAAAAAGAGCAAGACAGTTTTTTAACTTCACAGACGTCTTCTTGAGCATCCAATTCTTTTCAAAATTAAAAAAAAGGAAAAATGTCGGCACATGAGGATCGATTTCGATTTGCCATTGGACGGATCCAGCAGTGTATGTTCATTGCAAACGGTCGGGCGCTAATTAAAAGCGAGACCCCTGACACCGTCAAAGCACACTTTGGCCCCGGAGGAGCGCTAATGACTGCGGCCAACTCGCCGGCGGTCGGTCGCTTGGCCAGCGGTGGTGCAGCCAGAGATAATTGAGTAATTGAGCGTTGCGTGTGTGTTTGCAGCAATTCAGCCTGCCCAAAGAGTCTCACGCCGTGCAGCCCGGCAGCTCGGCGGCCATTCTCGCTCATCAGTCGCGATCCTTCCCAGGAGGTCAGCCCCGCCTCGCCAGGTCACCGTCTGTGTCTTCGCAGGGCAGCGTCGACAGCAGCACAGTTGCTAGACAGGTATTTAATAATTATATTATTTAAATAAATACAATATTTATTCAATAATATTTTAATTTATTTCTATAATATACTTTTGATATGCTTAACATATTATTTATTTATTAAATTTTAACATCTTTTTTAGTTATTTTAATGTTAATCACTTTTAAAAAAAATAAAGTAAATAAATTTTTTATTATTTTTTATTCCATTTTTGTGAATATAATAAAGCCTAACCTCATCTATGCGGTAGTTAATATATTAATAAATAATTCTCATTACGAAATCCATTTTGCATTTCTCTATAATTTCTTTTATTTTTTTTCAAAAAAAAAAAAAAATATTTTATGCAGGAAAAGATAATTTTTTTAAACAAATTATCTGTGTATCCATTTTATTTCCACTTATATAAAACTAAATTAATTATTTTTTAAATTTTTTCTGTTATTATACTTTTCAACCTATACTTTTTTTGCGGTTTTGTTTTGTGGCCTATGTAGCCACTTCTCAAGTTTTTTCTCTTTAATTTCAGCCTTATTAGTATTTGAAATATCTAGAAAGTTATTTCTTTAAAATTACTAATGGTTTAAACATTTTTTTAATAACCCTTTTCTTTGAAATAAAAATTTTGACCGAAAAGTGGAACCTTTTCCCAACCGAATATTATTTAAATATGACAATGAAAATTAACGAATGGAATCAGGGCCATCGCGGGTCGTCGCCGCAGATCCGCACATTCACGCCGGACGGCCGCTCCTCGGAGGACGTGTACGACTTTGACGTGCCGACAAACGGTTCTCCGCGTTCGGCCGGCGTCAACCTGCTGTGTCGGTCGCCGTCTCCGTTGCGCGCCGCCTCGTTCGACGTGCGCTGCTCGTCGCCCACCCCCACACCTGTCGTCGGCCAACCCGTCGGCGAACTCAGGACCCCGTCGCCGTCACAGAGCTCCCTCACCTCGCTGACTGAACGATCCGTCTCGCCCGCCTCCAGCGTCGCCACCAACAGAGGACCACAGGTAAATTAAATTTAATCTGATTGAGATTTATAATTTTTGGCCAAAAGTTGGTTGTATTTTAATTTTGAAATTCAAAATTCACAACAGTTTTTAAATCAAATTTAATGGTTTAATATTTTATTTTTAACAAAATCACGGATTATTTTTTTAATTTTTACTCTTTTTTGGAAGTTTTTATTAAAAAATAATTTTTATGACAAAGAAATACATAAAACTTAAGAAAAATTATTATTAATTTAACAAATGGGAAAAAATTGTATGATTATGAAAGATTTATTAAAAATGGTTAAAAAATTTACTGCAGAGAACTGCTATTAAATTAAATTTATAATTTTGATAATTATTGTATTAAAATTTATGCATGACACGTAGAACCACAAATTAGGTGATTCTTCTCACAATCAAATGATGTTATTTAAACGCAGTCAGAGAAAAGCAAATGACAAGATTCTAAAAATATTATAAAATTTAAATATTTTATTAAATTTCAAACATTTGATTTTTTTTTTTTGAACATGAAGGCGCGATGCCTGTCTCCTCTGCTGATCCCGCCACGTTCTCCCTCGTGCTACGATGCACCCCCGTCATCACCCCTAGGCGCCATCAGACCTGACCTCTATACTCGCCGCGAAGGCCCCCTCTTCCTGGGCGACGCCGAACACAGTCTGGGACGCCTGCACCTTAGGCTGAAGTACGACTTTGACCGATCAGACTTCACAGTTCACCTTATTGAAGGTAACGAAAAGTTAATTAGACCTAAATCTCATTATATTACAAAAAGATTAATTTTAATTAGAACAAATCAGACATTACATCCAATTTTCTCTTGTTTTTTAAGTAATAAAAACTAAGTTGTACAAAATTATTTTTCTCTAGGTCAAAAATTTAAAAATTACTTAAGAATTTCCAACCTAGTTTTGCTTCAATTTCCACTGTTTATTTTGCACGTCTTTTTTGTGTTGTTAAATGAGATTTTCCCTTCTTGCAATCGAAATTTTTTTCTGTTGGATTGAAAAATTCTTATTTTCAAGCTCACGATTTGGCGGGAAGCGATCAGGGAGGCTTCAACGACCCGTACGTCAAGTTGGCTCTGATGCCCGAGGTGGACAACCGGAAGCGGCAAACCGCCATCCACCGCAACGACCCCAACCCCTTCTTCGACGAGACCTTCAAGTTCCCCGTCTCCATGGACGACCTGCAGAGCAAGACTCTGGTGCTGCAGGTAATTAGTCTCTTCGGCAGGCTCTTGTTACAAATGATACAGACGAATTCTCCTTCTACGCAGGTATTCGATTTCGATCGCTTCTCCCGAAATGACGTCATCGGAGAGGTTCGCGTTCGGATTGATGAGCTTGACCTGTCGTCTAGCCTTGAGATTTGGGGCGAGATCACACGCAACAAAAAGGTAAGTGGGCTTCAAGTTAATCAACTTTAATCAAACTTAAATTTAATCAATAAATCGGAAATTTGCTTGCTGAATGATATTTGTTTTGCTTGTCATCATAATTGACGACTTTCAAATCCAATATAATACAAACAATTTTTTAGGGCCCTTAAGAATTCACAACTTTTATTTATTTATTTTTTTTTTTTTTTGTATAGCCTCTTTTAAAATATTTCTGCATGTAAAAAATATTAATTATTGCTAAATTTTAGGTAGATGTTTTTTATCGACACCCAAATTTATTTATATATTAAATAAATCATTGTGATCCCTCTTCTTTCTTAAATTTGCTCTGGAATGCAAAATTCTGTAGAAATTATGAGCACCAAAATCTTGCCTTTACATCAAATAAACTGTAAAACTACTAGAAATATCCAAATGATCGGAGATCAATAGGAAAACGAGTGTTGTATTTACCAATTTACTTTCCCTTTCAAATTTATGCAACCTGCTCATCTTCAGTGCTCTACAGGCTGCATAACTCAATATCAGTTTCACTTTCGTTAGTTACTTTTTTCAACACACACCGAGAGTTTATTTACGAAAATCCTTTTGAAATAATTGCAAATTCCAGCCACCAGAGGAAATGCAGGAGGTTCTGCTCTCGCTGAGTTACCTGCCGTCGGCCGAGCGATTGACGGTGGTGCTGCTCAAGGCCCGCAATCTATTCCTCCCCTCGGACAAGTACTCGATCGGTACGAACGCAAACACGCATGTGGGCGCCGATTTTTTCATTCACGCCGCGTTTTGTGTTTGCATTGCAGATCCCTACGTGAAGGTCTACCTGCTTATCGATGGCAAGCGGACGAAGAAGAAGAAAACGGCCGCCCGCAAAGAGAATTGCAACCCCGTGTGGAACGAGGCGCTCTCCTTCAACGTGTCCGCCACCAACTTGCACAACGCTGCCATAGAGGTAGGAATATTAATTAGATACAAATTACAAAATTTAAATAAATAAAATATTATTCTCACTGTTTTATTCTTCAATAATTAAATGAAATTAAAAAAATTTATTTTTATTGTTTTCTTGCAATATTTATTATTTTAGCTATTGCTAAAAACTCATTTTATGCAATTTATTGCAATTTAAGAAATTAAACGACTGCATTAATAACAAAAATAAATTATTTTTTATAAATTATAGGATTACTATTTTACGGTACTTATTGTTAGTTTATAATTCATGAGTTATAAGTATTTGGAATTTTCTTCCACATTCAATGCATGAAATAGAATTAAATTAATACAAGTTATATTTCTGTCCAGATCTGTGGACAAATAAACAACAATAATCTATTTAATTATTGGCGATTTGAATTTCAACTTCAAACCTTCTTCTACCTTATTTGGATAATTTTCACATTGTATTATTTCATATTAAAATCTTGTTCATTTTACAAGATTTGCGTGATGGATCAAGCCAACGAGCTGATGAGCAGTGGGCCGTTGCTGGGGTGCTGTGTGGTGGGCCCGCGGGAGCATCAGGGCCCCGAGCGCGACCACTGGATGGAGATGACGCAGACGCCGCGCAAAGCGGTCGCCATGTGGCACACGATTCGCTAGGTGAAAGTTAGTTTTGCAAATCTATATATATCAAGATTCAATCAAAATGTACATATTCGTTGGTTGTGCATCCAAGAATCACCCCATATTTGAAGAAACTCACGCAACAAAATCCGACGGTTCAGCTTTTGATTGCCTTGGAAAACTCGCAGGTTAGAATTTCTAGACACGTTATTTAGCTGAAAACGAATTCGAGGCAAGACGAAGAAAATTTTACGCTGTGTACATCCCACACTGTTATCAAATCAAACAAGAGATGGAGTGTTTTTATTGCTTTTTTCACAAACGTAATTCAACCCAGCGTAATAATTAATCAAAGGGGCTTTTTGAGAACTATCAAACTTCATGGTATATTGAAAACTACACCTGGTAGGAGAGGATTACACCTAGAGATTTTGAAGGGAGATGCGCCTTTTTAAAGAAAAAAAGTGAAACTGCAGCGTGTCAATTAATTTCATAGTATTTTAACACCATTTTTTTTCTTTTTGAATAAATAAAAAAAAAATCAAAATAATGCTTTTGAAGCTTCTTTTTTCCAAAGTTCATTTAAATTATTTCTATATGGTGTATAAAATTTTGATTTTTCTAGTTATGATGATTTTTTAAATGATCTTTGTCGTCGTTGAGCAAATTTTCTATTTATTGAAAAGGATAATTTAAAAATTCACTGGCTCAAAAGTTTTAGAAGTTGTAATAATTACACGAATCAAATTTAAATTTTTTCCTGCAGTTTGAAATTGAAGAAAATTAGACTCTTTGCAACATCTCATTTCAAAAACTCTAGACTAAAATAACCTTGGATTGACTCAGTTTGGAGAAAATTTAATATGCCTATTGACGTATATTAATCAAGCTATGGTTCTTGCTAAAAAAAGAAATACATTGGTTGATGGTGCGTGTTAAATCTAAACAGAAAAAACTGGTGTTGTGTGACCCTTGCAGTTTCCATCATTGAAACGAAAATATACTGTTTGTGCCAACTAAGAACGCGTGTGATCAAGCAGGGATTGGTGTGTGTTACCCTAATGTTGTATTTGTTGTGAAAACCAGAAATGATACGATTTGAGTGATTTTAAACAAACACAAATAATTAAAACTCAATTTATTATACATGGTTCTAATACCAAAAGTAGCAGAGAGATATTAAAATAGAAAATTTCAAGCTAGCATGAAATAAAAATTTTCATTTTGCGGAAAAAATTTAACTGTTGAAGAAAGAAATCAAAATTGACTGATATTTTCAAGTCTGCTGGAAAAATGAACAGGTTATTATAACAAATTGCTATCCGAAAATCAAGATTACAGTTTCATTTGTGGAAATAAAGTATGTGAATAAAATAATACCCGATACAAATCCATCTCAACAAGGTCAATTATTCTCTTTGTCATAATTAAATGATATGAAAAATTTAAAGAAGACGCTGCGCATCTTTCTTGTTTGTCAATATAATGTAATGGAAAAAATAATGTGCGCGCGTCTCAAAGTATAAAATGGTAACTGTGTTATTAAAAGTAATCGATCGACTACCATTGCAGGCAGGGATAATGTTATTAATTTCAGTAAATATTTATTATTGAATGTGTAAATGGTATCTAAAATAAAATTGACACACATTTTGCATGTGATTGTGGGTATGTGTTCCGTTTGTGCGTGCTTATTGGCCTTTCATATTGACATAATGTCTTTCATCGTACAATTATATATTCGCAATTTACAATACATAATTGCGCGTTCCAATGATCGTTGTTTATACATTAAAATGTGACGCATGTTAAGCATATACATATATTAATATACCAACCACTATTATATTTACAAACACAAATTTCGCGCACTGACTTATTGAAAAGAGAGAAATAGAATTGGCATTATTGGGGGAGGAAAAAAAACGCAATTTGTCTTTGCAAAAAAGAAACACTGAAATCAGATGCATTTGATCTTGAAGGGAATAAATTTTGAAAATTTCTTTTTGCGTTCCGAAGTACTTCTTTAGAAACAGTTCAAAAATACATCATAAGTCTTCTGTTTCAAACACAAGAAATAATTATTTGTTTGAAAAATTCAAACAGAGCTTTTATTCCAATGGTAAGCCTGAAAAAACAATTAATGCTGAGACGACTTTAAATTTCCTCATGAAAAATAATAATAAGTACTTTTTTACATACAATTTCTTGATTTTTGTTTATTAATTAGTACACAGTGAATTTTGCATTACTTAATACTTTCCCTTCAAGGTTTCAATCTTATCAAAAACTTTAATGTTATTAAAACGCTCCCTTCGATAACCTTTGACGAACCTCTTAAGAGTTTAAATATTGATATAAATTTTATCGCTGTTCACTCGCACTATGGGCCTACTCTCCGATATAAAAATATTCTTACTAAATGAGTGTTTTACAACAACAAAAAATGCTGATATTTTATGTGTGAGTGTATAAAAAAAACTGCTCTTTTGATAACAATTGCAACTGCTGGACTGCGGCACAGAGATAAACGTGTATCTTGTATAAGTCATAAAATCAACCTAGCATTTTTAGCGCAAGCCTCTGTCGGTTCTTTTTGCAGACTCACACTATCGCAGACAATCTTTTCTCGCACGACTAAAGCTACGTTCTCGCAAAACTCTTCTTATGTGAGAACTTCTGATCACAATTATAGTTTCGTTTTAAGAAAAATTAATTTCTTTAATCTTTTGAATAATATGAATTTTATTTTTCATTTCCGACTCAAAACTGCTGCTATACTTGTAAGAAAAACGACGCTTGAAACATATTCTAAATATTGAATGAAAATTTAAATATGTCCGTTTTTAAGACTCGCCACCGCTTTCTAATCCCTGAACCTCTTGGACGTCTTTCAATGTTTCCGATTTTTATTTTTCGGTTCGCAATAGACAAACTCATAATCAATAACCTTGATGTTTGACAAATTATTCTGCGTACATATATATCTTGTGCTATTGGTAAACTGTATTTAAACAAAATCATCATCGTGCTGTGTTTCAATACCAATATCCTCGGTTGAAAATGCTGAACTACGTGTACAATTTGATAGACAAAAAAATGCTGTCTTGAAAAAAGCGCCTGTTGGCTAAAATAGGAAGAAACGTTTTCTACTTCTAGTCTGCGAAATAATTATCTTCAATGTTTCGTGTAAAAATTGAAATCCTTCCTAAGGGTCTTAAATTGTCTGACACTGTATTTTTCTAATTTTACTCATAAATCATATATTCGACAGATTTTTCGTCCAAAAATCGAAGGCAAAATGCTTCTTAAGTCTTTTCTACGATCTAAAAAAAAAAAAAAAAATGTGCACTTCTTGACTGTAGCCCTTAACTGATTTTTCTAATATTTATTGAAGAAATATTTAAAAAAAAAAAAAAATGTTCAGACTACATTGAATGAAAGTGGCTGTTTTGTGCACAATAAGTGTGAGTGTATGCAAAATCACGAAAAAAGTTTGTCTATATTGTCATTATTAACTATCCGAATGGAAGAAAAAGTATAATAATTATTAAAAGTTTGTGAAAAATCTTGCTCTTTGCTGAAATTCGCAGATGTTGTCAGCGTCCTTGCAACAATAAATATTTTTGTGTTCTAATAAAATAAAAATATAATTTTATTTTATTATTTCATACCTTCCAAACACAAGACAAGTTTACCCTAAAATTACCATTTTGTGGTAGAATTTCACGATCGAGGGTTGATTCATAGTGAAAATCACCATAAAATTACCATGTTTGCTATAATTCGAATTTTCGATTTTTTTTTTAAATCTATACTAGCAGACCTTATCTTAGTTCATGATTAGAATGAATTTATTTTACGATTTTCTCTTTTCTTCAAGACATTTTGGTATTTTATTATGACTCATTTTTTTAAGTATAGAAATTTTTTTTAATTTAAATTTAATTTAATTTTTTAAACCTCAATTTGTATGTTTTTATTATCTCCCATTCTTACAATTATACCCACTGGCAGTTAGCTATATTAAACTCGTTTTAAGATTTTTCCAAAGGAAATAAATGAAACTCTTTTTACTACAGAGGGAAGCCACAAGTGGCCAAATTATTAATACCGAGTTCGCAGCATTCCCAGTCCTCGCCCATACCAGCCCTGTCTGTACTGCCCTGTACAGCAGCGCCGTGGTGCGGCCAATTTGCGAGTCGCCAAATCAAAACAATCAACAATCAAAAGAAAACATAGATCAAGATCAAGAAGAAAGAGGGATGATGAGCGACTTGAATACTTCGTGTATTTTGTGCGAGTCGATTGCCGACGATAAATACCTAATAGTCGCCAACCTAGACGAGGCCAAATTTGCAAATTGGTGGTTTGAGAACTTCGACGTCAAAATAGAGAAGTCGGTGCTCCAAGACAAGTCGGGCCGAGTTTGTAATTTTTGCATCCAGGATGCACGGTGAGTTTATATCAATTTGCTGAATTTTGTTTTCTTATTTTTAATTAAAAAACGAATATTTATTTTTAGAAATTCGAGCAATTCAGACTCAGTCGGAAGAGAAAATCCAATCGACTGGTGGACAGTCGCTTCCTGTGATTCAAGTCAGCATCTTCAAGGTTTGTAATTATTTTTGAAAAAAGCCAACAATTTTTTTTGACTCAAATAATAATTAAAATTTATTAAGCAGGGATAATGAAAAAGTGCGTCGTCGTCTTGGAGCGTTTGGATGAAGAAAAAGTCGTTCCATCTTCAGTTGCGAGCTGCTCAAGTGGGACATCGGAATGCACTGCCAGTAGAAATAAAAAAATACGATCAACTCTGATCGGTCATCCTCAACACAAGAGGAGGAAAATAAATGAGGACCCGTGCACAAACTGTTTCAGTAAGTTTCAGAGTTTAAAAACACGTTTGCGTTCCACTCGCAGATTCAAAAATTGGTGCCATGTAATCAAAGGCCACTGTCGACATTACGCTGGAAGCAATTTTTATTCATTCTCTCATAGAAATGTATCACTTTGAAACAAAATTTGTTCATGAATACGAATAGCATCCACCAGAATACTGAAAATAATCATTCTATTTGTGAGCCCATGTAAGTCGAAAGCTAATCTTTTAGTTCTGCAGGGTATGAATCAAACACCCCAGCTGTGAATGACTGTGAGGAAAGAAAAACAGAACATTCGAAGCAGCAACACACAGAAGATTTGGATCAAGGTGAAGAAGATTGCGAAATTGAAGAGCAAGATGACCTCGATTCCAAGTTCGACGATTGTGACTATGACCCCTACGACGATGGGGATGAGGACTACGATCCCGGGCCTGATGAAATCAGTTGTGAGGAAGACAATGAGGTTTCTGCGGTCAACTCTACAAATACAAAGAAAGACAGATTACCAGAAAAGCAGGCATGTGATTGCTTAGAGGCAAATAAGCGTTCACCATCTCTTTTTCAATCTTGCAAATTCTGTCGATTGGACAAAAAACATCCGACTACCAATACCACTGATGGAGAAAATAAAGACATTGAGAAAAGCTTTGACCGGTACCCTGCAGAATTTCGCCACCATGTCTTCGTCTTAAAAAAATGTAATTTGACATATGGTTTAATATTTAAGTTTGAATCATAATCTCAATTCTTTTTCTTTACAGCTCCATATACATATCGAGGACCACTGTGTGTTCTATGCAGCCGAGTGCTGCAATTTTGGGGAGAAAAGGACGCACGTAGCTTTTGTCTCTTTTGCGGAAAGCTCTATGCTCGTGTCAGCAGACACTTGAAGCACATCCACCAGGATCAGCAAAGAGTATCAGATATAAAGTCGATAAATGACGAGGAAAGGAGGCAAGAAGCTTTTAAGCAGTTGGCAAGGGAGGGAAATTATTATATAAATAATAAAGAAGCGATGGAGACGAAAAAGGGATTTCTGCTGCCAACCAAAAAGACCGCTGTCTTTCGTCACTACGCTGCCATGTGGCATTGTGACTCGTGTTACACACTCATTGACAAGTACAATTTTAGTCGGCATGCAGAATCTTGCACACAAAGGAATGAGGACAGAGCACCCCAGCCATTAGAAGGATCGCATGAAGAGTGAGTTGGATCTTCAAAAATTAAAAAAACTTTTTCAGTGAATTGTTTTCTAGATTTGTTAATTGAAGTAAAAATCAACAGCTAGAATATTTAAAAGATATTCTTGTGCAAATGAGAGACCAAAAGCGTGCCAAATTGTGCCTCCAGGACAACAACGTGAGGGAGCTCCTCATTAATTACTGCTACAAAAAGGGAAGACCAACTTCACACAAACATGTCCGCGCGCTGGCTAACATGTGCTGTCGCTTCTTGCAGCCTCTGTTTGACATACTGAAAATTAATTCCACAAATCAACTACTTGTATCTGCCAATGCGAAGCTAATTTTTCATCGCCTGGTTGAAATGAGAGGGCTTGCTTCGATCTGCAAGGAATCGCAAAGCCACGTCAATAAGGTACGGAACAAAAAAGAGTTTCATGCAAATTATAACTAGATGGAACAGTTTTATTTATTTATTTCCACCAACAGAAAGAACCTTCTCCAAGCCAAAATGTGGGAAGATTTGATCGATTCGTGAAAAGACTTACTCAATTAGTCTTGTTAAGTGCCAACAATAAGTATGGATCGACATCAAGACAATCAAGGGAGCATGAATCTTTGCTGAAAAAATTGGATTGATTGTATTGTTTTCTATTTCACGTATTTATTTTCTTGCATTTCATGTTGATTAAATTATAGAATACTGAGTAAAATTAAATTAATTTTAAACCTCCTGTCTTTCATTCTTACAATAATAACCACTGACAGTAATCAATATTTAGCTCGTTCTGCTAATTTTTCCAAAGGAAACAAGAAGTTATTAAAATGCAATGTGTATTATTCAAACCCCCCATTCCCTTTCTCTCATGCAAAGTATGGAAACTTTTGCCACTATATTACACACGATAATACACATAGGGAGGCCACACGCGTGGCTGAACTTGGTACCCAGTTCGCGGGCATTTTCGCCTTCCTGCTCCCCCTCTGTGTCGCAGCGCCATGGTGCGGTTAATTTGCGAGTCTCCGAATCAAAATAGAGAAAGAGAAGAGACGGAAAGAGAGCTGAGAGAGGATGGGCGACGTGAACAATTCGTGTATTTTGTGCGGGGCGATTGCCGACGAAAAATTCCTACTAGTCGCCAACCTGGATGAGGCCAAATTTGCAAATTGGTGGCTTGAGAACTTTGACGTTGAAATAGAAAAGTCGGTGCTCCAAGACAAGTCGGGCCGCGTTTGTAAGTTTTGCATCCAGGATGCTCGGTGAGTTTGTTCAATCTGCTGACGTTTTTTCTTATTTCAAATTTTAATTTATTTTCAGAAATCCTCTTTTTCTCCCCAAAATCGCAGCACTCGGCTGCATAGCATCGAGCAATTCAGACTCAGTCAAGAGAAAAAATCCAATCGACTGGTGGACAGTCTCTTCCTGTGATTCAAGTGAGCATTGTCAAGGTACGTATATTACAATTTTTGTGACCCAAATAATAATATGACATTTAACAGGGATAGAAAAAAAATGCTCCGTCGTCTTGGAGTCTTTTGAAGAAGATGAAGTCGATACATCTTCAGTTGCGAGCTGCTCAAACGGGACAGCATCGAAATGCACTGCCAGAAATCAGAAAAGACCCTCAACTCAAATATGTCAGCCTCAACCCAAGAGAAGGAAAATTAATGAGTTTCCCTGCATTTACTGTTTTAGTAAGTTTCATAGCTTAAAAAGACATTTGCGCTCCATTCACAGAGTGAGAAAATTGGTTCGATGTGATCAAGGCGAGTGTCGTCATTACGTTGGAAGCAACGTTTTTCAATCTCACATACAAATTTATCACTCAAACAACGGTATTCTGAAGTGCGACATTTGCAAAAAACTGTTCACAAATATCATCCACCACAAACTGCATGTCAAGTACGCCCACAGAAGTGCAGATAAGAATATTTCCAATTTGTCAGCGGGTTCACTTTACCAGGCAAAAGGATTGGGTCATGAAGTGACTTGTGTCTTTTGCGATTTTCCGTTCCAAAGCAATGCTCTAGAAGATCACATTTTGCGTTTGGTTCACAAAGATGTTCACGCAGTGGGTTGCTCCTATTCTGATTGTCACGAGTATTTTGACCAGAGAGACGATTTGGTGGCCCATTTGAAATTCACACACCCGTATCTTCTGGATAAAAAATTGAAAATTGATTTAGTCAAAAGCAAAAAATGCAACTTTTCAGAGAAATGTGATATGATTTTTGAATCAAACGAGGATATGGCAGAGCACATTTTTAATGCTCACTCGGACAGTTTGGGAAAAATAACTTCTTGCTTTTATTGTGATAAATTTTTGTCCCACACTTCCATGATCAGCCACCTCAAAGAAACGCATAAATCCTCTGACGTTTTAAAGTGTCCTGAATTTGGCTGCCACCAAATGTTTGCGGAATATTGTGATTGGTGGGGCCACATTAAATGTCACCACAAGGAATTTTTTACAACGGAGACTCTTTCCTCCCAAGTTCTTGAACCGACAAATGTGCGATGCTTAGAATGCTTTAAAATTTTTACTTCGGATGCATCATTAGCAGATCATTTAAAGAAATTTCATTGTTTTCCGCAATTTTTTATCGACTTGCATATGAGAAACTTGTTCAGGAGGTGCCCGAAGTGCCCTCTTTCCTTCAAAAACCAAGCGGGCTTGAATATTCATGTCATGTATGTTCACAGAGAAGCAGAGCAAAATTCAGTGGAGTTGGTGTTAGATCCTGTTTCGGTCCCTAAAAGATTTGCATTAAAAGCTGATGTGCTCAAAAAAATTGTCCAAGGGGTCAGAATGGAGAGCGATTCAGAGGCAAATAGTACAAAAATTAAACAGGAGCTAGAATATGACGAGCCTCTTAAATTTTGTAAAACAAGTTTCAATGAGGAAGAGCAAATCCTGTCAGGTCCTCTTGATCTTTCTGAAATGAATACTGAGCGTTTAGTTAGTAAAAACCGGGCCAAACTAATCAATCTAAAATTTCCTCGAAATGAATTGAATGTGGAATGTGATCAAAATCCGTTGACCTTTTGCATGTACTGCGAGGCCGAACCTCTCGACTTGCCAAACCACCTGATCGTCACTCACATGCTGACGGACGTGGTGAAATGCACGTTCAGTCGGTGCAGCCAGTTCATGGCGAGGGAGGATTTGGAGTCGCACATTGAAACTCAGCATTCGGGCATCGACACTTCTCGATTCGTGGCTTGCGAATTGTGCAAAACGCTCTTCGTAAACCGCAGCTATTACAATTTGCACGTCAGGCACGTTCACAAAAACTGGGAACTTCCGACCGGATCGCATCCCGAGCCGAAAAAACCGTTTTACAAAGCGCAAGGAACGTGCTCTCAAAAAATTGGTGCGCACCAGGTTGACCGAGGGGTGGTGACTTGTCGCTCTTGCAATGAAATTTTTAAGAGACATTTACGAAAGGCTGAGCAGAACGGAAGAATTGTTGATGCAGGAAGTTGCACTTATCCCGGATGCGACGAGTTTTTTCACAACAAGCGCGATTTAGTGGATCATTTGAAGAGTGAACACCCTTATCTGACGGAGAAAAAGTGTAAACCGCGTTCTAGAAATGGCATGAGATGCACCTTCGCCCATAATTGCTATAAAAAATTTGACTCTTACGACAAGATGGAAAAGCACATATTTGTGAATCACGCTTATAGTTTGGGCAAAAAAATGTCTTGCTTTTATTGTGATAGATTTTACACTCTCGCGACATTGCGCAACCACTTGTACGACTTTCACAAAGCCACTGAAATATTAAAATGCCCGGTTTTAGGTTGCTCTCAGATGTACATTTTTTATGCTGATTGGTGGACGCACATCAAATATTTTCACAAAGACTTTTATAAATTTGAAACCGACGCACCAACCGCGCAGCCCGAAAGCAAAACGGAAAAATTGCGTTGCAAGCATTGCAATCAAGGACTCTTTAAGTCTGAGAACTTTTTTCTCAGTCACATGAGGCGACATCATAAATACATAACTTTTGTTTATGCGCAATTCACCAGAGAACGTTTTCAGAAGTGTCCGAAATGCCCACTGTCTTTGAAAAACGAAGAAGGTGCTGAAATTCACCTTAAATATGCCCACGAAGAAAAACCAAGTCCTTCTTTTGAGTCAATTGCTCAAAGACCAACAGAAAGTAGGAAGCTCAAGCCAGTATCTGACCTCCTTGTTGGCAGTCAAACTGAACCAAACTCCCCGGATTGTGGCTTGAAAATTTCTCCTTAGTCGAACCCTGTGGAAGATGTGGAATTCAAAATTAAGGAAATTTTAGAGTTCGGAACCGTAAAAATTGGTGCAATTAAATGTAAAATTATAAAAATTTACTGCAAAATCTTTTTTGCAACTGACGCTGAATGAGAAAAATTCCAGTCAAAGCAAAATTGTTTGAATCCAATGTTTTTGTCAGGTTTATAGCATGATCATGCAAGGTTGTGTTTTTCCTTAGAAAATTTAAATCTGTTAACTGACTTCCGTTGTTTTGCTCCATTAATTGTTTTAATTTCTATATTATTCGTTTTGTTTATCTCCTGAATTCTATCTACTGATTCATCAGCAATTGAATGTCTTCAAAAAGCGACTGATTAAATTTCACCGCGTTGGTAGATTTAACTAAGAGAAAAATATGCAACATTATCTGTTTTGTTATGTTGAAAGAGCCAAAATTTAATAAACATGCTGGAAAATATAGTTTATAATTACATAATTAATTTAAATTACTTTTTTATTGCATTTTCAAGTACATCTTAATTGTAATTTATAAAAAAATTTTTATCACATTTTTGCTCCCATTTATAAGAATATGAACATTAGAAAGCAAAAGCAGAAAAAGAGTAAAAAATTAGCATTAATAGTCTGTGTTTCGTCAGTTCACAGAAGCGGTTCAAGCAGGGCTGAACGGCCTCCGCATTTTCATTTCATAATTAAAAACAAAATTAAAAAATAAGAAAAAAATGTTTTTTACTTATTGTGATCTAGTTTATTATATTAGGGATTAGGGATCACAACAAATAGATTGAAAGTGAATTAAATTATGTCTCGCAAAAGTTATCTCGTTTTTTAACTATGCAAACAAAGCACATTTTGAATAAATACTAATAAAAAACATACACAATATCAATCAAATTGATTTGTTTCTTCTGCCGATTATTTGTGTAGATTTAACACAAACTTTGCGCCGTGGTATGTAGATTAAACCTTCTCTGCAGACAATTAAAATCTTTTGAGGTGTGTTAATTATACTTAATCCAAGAGGGTCATCTGAAATATCGTCATCATCAATTCCTAGAAAGAAAGAAAAATAATAGAATAATTAGAGTGGAAAAATTTAAAGTTATTTATTATTTATGTTGTATATCTTTTAACAAAAAATTTTTAAGACGTCGGATATTTCACATTTTACAAAATTTGCTGATTAAGAATATAAAATATGGAATATACAGCGTTCATGAGTGATCGATTATGGATGTACTGAAGGAAGCCTTTTACCTTTGACGCAGTTTCCAGTAGAATCGAAAGCAAAGCCCACGGGACACTCTTCATCCTTTCCGTCTCTCGCAGTCTGCCTCGTTTCGGCCAGGAGGGAAACGAGGCACAAAATTAAAATGAAAATCAGGAGCCAAATTCGAGCCATAACAAATGTTTGAAACCGACTGCGCCGAAAATAAGAAAACAAGCATCAGCTCCTTTCTGCCTCTGATGGATGGTGGCAATGCGCGTTAACGTTAGTGCCAATAATTAGCAGAAAAAAGCAGGTATTATATCCCCACCTGCATGCCGAGAAACCGGTTTGGCGCAGATTTGACAGAGCCTACTTTTTGTGTTTTTTTCTACGCTTAATTATTATCAAGGATTGGAAATTATTTTTAAATACTAAAAAAAATAAACATTATATATATTTGATGGAATAACAAAGTTGAATGAAAAAAATAATAAAATGACAAGCAAACTTCAAAAAATTAATAAATGTTATTGTTTAATATATTTTTTTTTAATTGTTTATCCCTCTTGGGAAAGGCAGAATTAATATATAATTTAATTATAATTTAGCAAAAATACATTTTGAATTTTACTTGTAATTTTTTTAATTTATTCATTGTAGAGTTCATTTTTATTATGTGTAATTTAGTAAACACAATATTTTAATATTTAGCGCTCTTTGACTTTCAGTGGGAAGATAGCGCACGTGCGATAAAGCTCAAGAAACAAAGATTGAGCGTCGAGTGAAAAAATCTGTCTCAGCATGGCATTTGCTGCTAAATAAAATGACATATTGATTTTAATGAGGAAAACAAGATCTGTCGTAACGCGTAACTGTGTGTTTTAATGTAGTGTATAGTTTTATTTGATTTCGGATCACAAAAGGAACAATGAGCCTGCCAAAATTTAACCTTTTTGTGGTACAACGATGCAAATCGTGAGCAAATTGTCTAGATTTTTTTTATTGAATAAACCATTATTAGAATATTTTTTCGCGTTAGCCTAGATATCTTATCTCTGCTTCCTGCAGCTCAACACAGCACGGAGAACGGCTCGGTTCGAGGCTCCAACCAGCAAGTTGTTGATACTAACCCGGAAGATTGCGGCGCCGCCGTAGGGTTCGAGAACACAAATGTCCCACCAGTCGATGAACCACCTCTTCATGAAAGTTTGCAAGAGCTGATTGCAGGTGGTTTAATAGATAACCCAACTGCAGGGGACCAACAAAAAACCCAGGACTCCCAGGAGCTAGTAATTTTCAATCATCTTGATGTACCTGAAGGGAATGTCTGGTGAGTAGAACTTCTTATATTCAATTAATAAAAAAAGCTCAATATATGTTATAATTTCAGCCCTTTTGTTGTGTGGGTTGGCCCTGAACTCCCTGATTTTTATCATGAAGACAGAGTGGTAACGGGCCCGATAGCATCGTTGGCAATCAAAAGCCTCGACCACAGCCACTCGGGAGGAAGATACAAGTCCGACACCTACTACCAGGGGGGTGACATAATCTTCGGTTGGCTGACTAAACCCTTGAACAAACAGGAGCTTGTGAAGCACATCGTTGCAGACGCAACAAGCGCTAACCCAAGCTCATCTTTGATTGGATTGTTTGGGAGTCATGATCCATCAACAGAGACCCTTGCTGCCAATGCAGGCAACCAGTCAGTGAGCGTAGAAGACGCGCCCATGAGCGTAGAAGACGCGCCCATGAGCGGAGAAGACGCGTCAACGAGCGGAGAAGACGCGCCCAGGAAGTACAGAAAGAAACGTGGCAGAAAGACGGGTGCTGAACGTTTCGAGAAAAAGGAACAAAACAGAAAAGAGTTAATAGAAGGACTACATCGCTATCCAAAAGCACTTACTACTCATATGTTTGAGCATGCACAAAGTAATAATTATATTTGAAATTTGCATTACATTGTACTGATGTGACTATAATATACTTGCAGGCGCTTACAGCTATCAAGATGAAATCTTCATTTTTGACGAGCCTGTCAAGAAGGCAGAAGGTAATTGTAAGAGCAAGAATTTTTGCTTCTACTGTGCGAAGCCTAAAAGTAGACTAAGTGACCACGTCAGGATCCAGCACCCCGGCGAAACGATCACGAGGGCGATCGAGGCAATCCCCAATGCCAAACAGAAGAAAGCTGCTTACAATCACCTGTAAGACGTGACCAACTACATAAAGAACAACAAGCAGGCGATCAGAGAGAGGAAGGGCTATATTTTGCCAAGCAAAGCCTCGCTAAAATATAGGGCTCCCTACTCAATCATCGTTTGCCCATGCTGCTTGATGACCATTCACCGAAGCAACCGAAATAAGCACAGGGACACTTGCACCAGGGCTGGAACCAACTCGCAACTCGGCATCACGGACGACCCTGAGAGCATCATCAGTTTTGTGATGGCTCCAGATCGTCAGATTGATGGAGAGCAAGACTTGGATTCCAATGGCCCTGGGGAACTTGAAGGTGGAGAGGATCAACAGTAAAAACATTTTGTGTTTCAAGTTCCTTTTTTTCTCAGTAAAAATGCAATAAAATACCGCATGATATTGCATATCTTATTTCAGTGAAAACCCAAGAAAACAATGAAAATCAAAATATTGGCAACGAAGAATAATTATTTGCTTCGATAGCTCTCGGCTACATGAGCATTGAAGCAGCGGAAATCGATAAGGTCTCCCTTTTCGTTTGCTTGGAAACAAAATTAATTGCCTCGCGTTTGAGGTTGAGGCGCGCGCGCAACTTGATATGGAAAAAGTCTGAGTGCAGTATTTATTTAACATGCTTACTTAAATTTTTTATATTAAATGAAGTAAGTAATATTAAAAGTGAAATAAAAATAGCAGCAAAAAAAAAAAAACAATTTTATTCGGATTCACGTTTCTTTTAACTCTCCATTAATTTAAAGTCAAAAACAAAACATTTTGAAGTTTTTGATATTGAGAATAGATAGAAAAAAATTACTGCAATAAATTACGAATAGCAGCGATAGGAGAACCCAAATTAACCTGGCCCAGGCTAATTTAACCCGTCATTAAATTTGGATGGTGGGTCAATTTAGCGCAAGCTAGGTTAAGTTAGCTTGCGTCAAACTAGTTTTGTTTCACCTTCTTGCCACAATAAATACACACAAAATTAAACAGCGGGTCTAACAAACCGACCCAGCAGTTCTGGGCCTATTTGACACATTTTGCCAAAAGTTTCATTTGCGAAATCGCTGCACCTGAACTGGGGAAGGGTCAGATAGGCCCAGAACTCCTGGGCCAGTTGTGTTTTGTGTGCGAGTATTAAAACTGCAGGCGCAACGCCGACCCGCACAACACGCGTGGCAAGCCAGTTGCCCACCTTATTTTTTCAACCCTCTCTAAATTTTTCAGCTAATTAAATTATGCCCCAAATTTCCTTCAAAAAGGAACTTTTGCTTTTGGTCCAAAACCTGTGCGCCAAAGTTTAAAATTGCGTCTATTATTTAAATAAAATTCTGCAAAACGTACTTTATTGAAAAAATCAAAGAGAAATAAGAATCAATAAGAAATAAATTCAAATTTTTTTATTTGCATTTTTTAAATATTAAAATTACAATTAAATATAAATATTATTTATATGCTGAAGCAGTGCTGAAGGCAAACATATCAAAGATAGGCTGCCCTGAGGGTGGTGAGCAGAGGGTAGCGGCCGGCGGCGCACGTGTTGCGGAAGTCGTCCATCTCGAGCGCGTACACCATCACGCCGCCCAGGTTGTTGTTCTTCGCGAACTGACCCTATTATTTCAAATCCAAAACGCATCAGAACAGTTACAAAAAAGGTACAAAATGGTCGAACCTTGATCCTGACGGAGTCGATGTTGTCGTAGCCGACCCACTGGTTGCCCCAGAAGGCGTACGGCACCTGCTGCTGGCCGTTCCACCGATAGTTGAAGGCCGCGCCCTGGCTGCGCTGCAACTGGCAGATCTGCAACAAAATCGCTTAGCACAAAAGGTCTGAAAGGTCATTAGGGGTCACCGACCTCGTGGTAGAGCAGGATTCCGGCCTCCTGCGAGTACTGGCCGGGGTTTCCGGCGCCCATAGCTGTTTCGCCAACACCGTTGTTGCCGCTGGACTGCAGGGTGAAGGAGCGGCCGTACATTGGCACCCCCAGCACCAACTTGCTACGATCGGCGCCCTGCTGCAGCCAGTAGTTCAAAGTCGATTGCTGCAGAAAATCACACATTACAGCTAAAAATGAATATCAAGGATCATGAGTGACTAATTATATGATCTTTCAGGTTTGTTCAATTACTATAGGATAGAGAGGTTTGTTCTTTATCTCCCTTCTAAAAAAATTAAAATATATGTTTAAAATTATTGCTGAGAGGAGGTAACAACACATCGTCCCTTTTCTCAGGTGACTCAGGTCACTAGTTTCTTAAGTCCATATTTTAAACACGTAAAATAATTTTAAATTTTCCAAAAGACAAATATGTTAAGTTTATCACCCCTGCTGATGTCTTGAAGAAATATCATAAAAATATTATATTAGGAAAGAGATCGAAACTATATTATACTAGAAAAGGATTGTTTTTTAGAGGATGCTTACTTAAATTTAAAATATTTTCAGCAGTTAATTAACATTGGCTACACACGTACCACATTAAGACCCTGGTCAGAGTCAACGGATGAAGCGTGAATTGGCGCATTTTCACCCGTCTTGCTTTCCCACGAGCCATGGTAGTCATAAGTCATCAGGTTGATGAAATCCAAATTCCTGCAGTTCCATTAAAAAACTAGCATAACAATTTTGAGGATTAGATATTAAAACTTACGCTGAGAGTTGGGGAATATCGTAAGAAACACTGGCGGCCCAAAGTCCAGCAGAAACGGCGGCACTCAAAATGAGCCCGTCTGGAGTGAACTTGGCCCTCAGTTCCCTGACCAGAGCAACAAAGTTGGCCTTAAAATCAAAAGAAGATTCAATTTTAATTCATATTTTTAATATATAATTTTCGTAAATAAAACCTTATCATCACTGATTCCTCCCCTCTGCGCCGGGAACTCCCAGTCCAAGTCAAGTCCGCTGAATCCATGGGTTTTGACGAAGTTGACCAAGTTGTCGACAAACCTGGCCCTGAGTGCAGGGTCCTTGCAGACGTTGGAGAAACCTGCGGAGGATTCGTTCCAGCCTCCGATCGCCACCATCGTCTTCAAATTGGAGTTCGACTGTCGCAGATTGTTGAACCGCTTGAAACCGTCTAACTCACACACATTAAAGCAATTAAAACAAACTAAAAATAAATTACACAAGTTGATGTCATTCCAGGGGTCAATGATCCTTACTGTAGCGTCATGAGCATTGACGCCCACGAAGGCATAAATGGCGTGTGTGCAGAGGACCGGGTCAATGTTCTCGGCCTCAAACTTGCCGTCGCCGCTGCGGTACGTCGCCCAACTGCTGAAGTAGCAAACCACCCGCTCTGGAAAAATAAATAAAATAAAAAAACACGGCGTATAATAAATAATTTGTGTTGAAAGAAATCCTGAATTTAGTATACTTGGAGATCGACTAGACTTTAGCGTCAAGTATATAAGAAGACTATTTTTGCATACTTTTAAAGTGCAGAGCGACCTTTAATGACTAACATTTCCCTAGACTTTTTCGTTTAGAATAGCTGTCCAATGTCCAAAGTTTATTCATTACAATATATTTGTTCATCCCTTATGTTGCACAGATAATATAAACGGATTGTATCCAATTTATATTTTTATGCAAGTTATTTGAATTAATATATTGAAGCAAAGCCAAAAATTATTGAACAATAAGAAGCATTTTTTTTTTAATTAAAGACTGAAAAACTATAAAAATCAAATAATGAAGTATAGATCTTCAAGATCATAAATCATAACGAATGATAAATATCTATATTTGAATGATACAACTTTGTTTTAAATTAGTTCTAAATTATCAAATAACTAGAAAAAAATGGAGGTGCAGCATGGTCTTGCTAATCGTTCAAATAATTAAAGCCATGCAACGCAAGTCTGATTGCTATATTTTTATTTTTTATGATTTATTTATTTTTATTTGTGCAAAAAATGACTTCTTAATTTTCATAAATATATCTGGTTGCTATTAACAATTTGAATGAGATTAAAACAAAACAACAACAATCAAAACTTACTCTGTGCAGTTGCAGAAGAGGCCAGGACCACCAGGAGGGCCGCACTTAGGAACAAAGACTTGGCACTCAACATCTTCGGATTAACTTTGATACTTCCAGACTTTGCACAGCTCCTCTTATATCCGCAGAGGCGACACGATTAGGGCGCATTATCCTCCGGCCGCTTTGACGCAAACACCTTAATTGCCAAAAAGTGTGAATTGAAGCAGTGCGGCACATTGGGTTCCAAGAAAATATTGATTAGAAAAGCAAACCCCAGTGTTAAACGCTAACTGTACTTGACGAAATTTTTATTTGGTTAGCACTTTATGATTTTGTTACCTCAAAAATGCAACTGATTTGTTTGAACTGTTTGAAGAAAAGTATAGAGTGAGTGTAATTCAATATTTCCTACGCCGGCGGTGATCCAGAAAGTAGAATGCAAATTGCTTTTTGTGTCCGATTGCTATGCACACGGACAATTTAGGTTGTTTGCCGTATTGTCAGTCGCGGTAAACACGTTGCGCTCATTTTAATTATGAGGCTGTAATTATTAAATTTTCTTGAAAATGAAAACAAAGCCCAAGATATACTCTTCATCAGCATATCTTCTGTTTCTAAAAATGAGCCTCTTTTCGGTCAAGATAAAAACGAAGCTCAAAATCAAAAAGCAGGCGCCAACCTCAAGCCATGTTCCCAACCGACTGCGCCACGTCTCAAAATGAGAAAAAATTTAGCTTCTGGTAAAAATCTCATGAGCCGCGTATTTTGATACAAAGGCAATTGTGTTGTCGTCGTCGATTATTTAAAAGGAGGCAGAGGTAAGGTTTTTCACTTCTAAAATTTGAAAAGTTTCGATCCATCCCAGATATTGCTCAAAAGTTTCTCATTGGCACAGGAATTATTTAATCTATTAATCATAAATATCATTATTTGGTCTCTTCTCTGATCAAAAGATTCATGGTTGTGCAGATGGAGGAATTAAAGTAATTCCAATTTTATTTTGTTTTCTATAAGTTGAACATCGTTCACATCCATCCAAGTTCCTCACCTCACTTCATATTAATTGATTATATTTCAAAATTTGTTTATCAGACAAAAGACAAAAATAAAATACGTAAATATTTGTGCACTCTCTATGAAGAATAAGCGCCGACCACTCAAATACCTACAATTAAAATTGACATTCTGTTTTGTTTCCCGGAAAAAGTTCATAGTGGGCTGCGCTCGCAGATTGTTGCGCTCGCGATCGCGCTCAATTGAAAAATTTGCGCTCGCGCTCTATTTAAAACATTTTCAAATTAAAAAAAAAAAATAATAAAAAATAAATTAAATTTTCATTCGAAATAAATAAAATAAAAATTTTTCATGTAATTCATATCAATAACTTTTATATTTGCTTGTATCTAGAAAACCATGAAATTCATACATTTAAAGAGTTAGATTATTAAATTGCATAATATGATGATGAAAATCAGACAATGAGGATTCCATTACCGTCCCACAAGGGGTCCCACGGGGGCCGTGGAGGCGTGGGACGCGAGGCCCGCAGGGCTTTGCAAGTTCTAATATCCTCTTTGCCAACTAAAAATATATAACGTGTGCCATTAAAATGCGGGTTTCAGCTGAATTTTGAACTAAAAATGGTGATTATTTAAAATAAAAAACGGTTGTTTCTTTAAGAAATTTCAATTAAAAAAGTTTCACTGCAGGCGCAACGCTGAACCGCAAAACACGCGTGGCGAGACAGTTGCCTAACTTTTCTTTTCCAGTTTTAACTTTTAAAATAAAAATTGTGCTTTTCGGTCCCAAAACCTCCACCCACGTTTTTTTTTTAATTACAATCCCCCACAAATTTAAAGACTACACGAACTAGAAACGTGTGCAGCCTTTCGGCTTTTTGTTATCAACATTGTATTTTTTATAATTTCTAATTTCATTGTTGTTTATTTTTCTCAATCAGTCAATTACAAAAACAGAAATTAAAAAAAAAAAAAAAATTAGCAGAAAAAGTATCACAACTAACAAGTCTGCTAAACCACCTGACATCAAGATACGTCGAGAGAAATACTGCAGACAAAAATTGTTAAAAATTGAAATTGTTTACAATTAAATTCAAATAGCTTAAAGACCAACACTGGCGCACAATTTTTTTAGTTTAAATTTTTGTTATCAACAAAATTTCATGACCCGGCATCAAAAAACTTTTTCCCTCCAATACATTTGAAACTTTGAACATTCATTATTAATTTCCACGCATATTCTAAGAAAAATGTGTCACGTTTCGGAAACTCGCTGCAAAGGGAGCGCGTCCAACAATTGTTGCGACACGATTATTCCTTTACAATTCACGAATTTGACCAAATAAGAAGTGTAAATAATAAAAAAATCAAGTCCCGATAACTTTCGCTCTTCTTGTAAACGGAATAGCAGATAAAAAAAAAATGAAATAATTTTCAATACTTAAATGACAGAAACACGATATTATTTAGAATTTCGCCTCAGAAAATGACTTATTTATTCTATATCAACTTTCTTCAGTTTGAGAGAAGCAAAATTATTTGCTTTATTATGCAAAATTCAGCCAAATAAAATTTTTGTGACTTTTTCATTTTCACTTTGATAAATGTTTAACGCACAACGTCGAAACCTTAATTCTTCAACCCGTGAGTGGAAAACTTTTAATTGTAGTTAACTGGACGTGAACGAGGTCAGAGAATTGATAAAACTTTGTTTTCCGAAGAAAAAAAGGGGCCAAAAAACTCGGTCGCTCAGGAAATCATTAAATATGGTAATTAGCGGGGGGTGATAACCGGGTTTTATCATTTTTTCGTGCTTGCTTTTCATTGGCTTGTTTACGTAAAGTCGAGTCGTCGCCAAGCATTTAAAAGGAAGTTGCACTTGGAAAAAGGCAACATTTCAACTGCAACTCTTAAAGAAGATGGGTCTGACCGGACAACTCGCCATTCTCCTGATGGCCACGTGCTACGTGGGCCGAGGTAAAGAGTTTTTTGCTGATAATTGAATTTTGTTAAAAGTGTAATCGCATTAACTAAGCAAAGCATTGTAAATAAAATACATTAGGAGATACTAAGATCCAAAAATACACAAATTTTTAACACGTTTGATAAGTTTCGTGGAAGCATTTGAAGCGTCCCTCAAAGTGTTTGAAATCTGTTCAAGTGTTGCACATAATTGATCTAAATTTGGTATTTCGGAACGCAAAATCTGCAAATTTTGGTTTGGCGTTTCCCACTCTCGCTAGATTCGACATGAACGGCGCTGACCGCCTATAATTATCAAACAATGACAGCATTTTAAAATGATTTTGTTTTGTTTCCCGGCCGCAGTTGATGCTGCAGATGGACCCATTGTGCAACTCAACTCAGCAGATTACCCGTACTTGGTAAGAACACGAGACTGGATAATTTAGTCAATCTTTTTCCAGCAAGAAAAGCGATTGTTTTTTTCTGTTTCTAACATATCATTTGGTTTTTGGTGAATCGTTTAAAAAATATAAATGAGCAAAGGTGTCAAAAAATGTAAAAAATCTCTTTTTAAACATTATTGCAACTTGGCGACGCAAAAGCGATTGTAATTTGCCTTTTTCATAAGCTTCACAATTTAATTGTGCGTAAGGTGGTTTTTCTCAAGAATACTTATTTTTTTTATCAACATTAAATCGGTCGCTGCAAATTCTGGCAGTTGCAAAATTTGTTCAACTATATATGAATGTTATGTTTCCACATTTTTCACGGAATATGTCGCAGATTTGTTTCAAATCAGATGTAAAAAAAATTTTGGTCGCAATGAATTTTGTTGCGAATTTATAATTGACACTTGACGCGCAGGTGATGGTGGTCGGGGATGACAATGGAGACTTAACCATCTCACCTGGCGTGTTCCTCTCCACACAGTTGGTCCTCTCACACGTAGACGTGGGGTATTAAAAGATTCGTTTCGATTCGTCGCTTTCATATAATTCCCTAATTTTGTAGTTTCGGCGATACTGCTTATGTCGTTGTCGGCGGCAAAAATCAACCGGTGGCCAATGTTTGGACCAACTACAACGTGGCCGTGTACAAAATTTGCTATAAAAAGTACGCCGGTCCCTTCCAAGCGCTCACTCCTTCAAACTACTTTGACTTTGCGACCAACGTCACCGCCACAATTGCCTTCTTTTACGGAAACGGCGTAAGTTATTTCTCAATTAAAGAAGAAGGACTACGGCTACTACTTTTTTATTTCTGAATGTAGACCAAATTTCATGACCAATGTCGAAATTGTATTTGAAAAATTACTTACTCCTCAACGTTAAAACCGCGTATCTACTTTTGGCGCCAAAGCAGTGGTTGAATCTCAATCTTGCAGAATATTGAATCTTTCGACTTAATTTGCAATCTGAAGGTTCAAATTCATTTGACGAGAAGAGGTGTTGTCCCTGTTTAAAAGCTTATAGCAGTTGCTTCGATCGACATTTCATGAAATTTGGTCTTTTTCACATTCAGGAATCAAAATATGTCCCTCTTGAAGTGCAACACTTTTATTGGATTGAAATTTGCAGACATTGTTCGGTCAGACAAGGACGGTGCTGGCCACCGCCAACTGTCCGCAGGAGTACACCGACACCGGTATCGACTCTTCCTTCATCAGCACAGACGGTTCCGAAGCGTGCGCGCAATTCGACGCCACTGGCGATTGCTCGGTATACAAATTCGTCCGATCCTTTCAATCTTTTGAATTCGTTGGCCTTTGCAGTACAAAACCTTGCCCGAAAAAATCTATCCTGTTTTGGTGATCAACGGAGTGGTGGTAGCTATCATGAACAACGCCAGGTGCTTGGCAAACGGCTTGTACAACGCTCCTTCAGAGTTCAATGTGATCCAGTTCTACAGGGATTACATCTTGTCGGTGGCGCCCGACGCCATTCCTTGATTAATTTTCGTTCTGTGCTAATGCAATAAAAAACTTGATTGGAATTAAAAAGCAAAATTAAATTTATTGATGTGTGTGAACCACAAATCGAGAATATCCAAATGAAGTCAACAATTATAGGAAAACTGTAAAAATATATAATTTACTTTGCACGCCTTTTACAAATTTCACTTCTGTCTTAAATCTTGATGTATTTAAATTAATTATTTGAAAAACTACAACTATTATAAAAAGCGATATTTTATGCTAACTATTAGCAAAATGTTTTTGAGAATACACACCGATTTTTTTTTTATGGAAAATTGAAATTCTGGAAGAGTGTATAATTAATTTTCCACAATTTACACAGGAATGCCCAATTTTGTGAAAGAATCGAATGAACGCAACAAAAGCGTCCTCTTTAATTATTTTGCATAATTTTCATTTTCCAATTAAATTCAATTTATTCAGATTTTTCATAGCGAAATTAAGCAGAAGGCAAATTAAGCTTTTCGGAAGTACCCAGAAGGTAGAAAGTGCACACCAACTTTAATCAAAATCGGCCTGTCTCTGAGGGACATCGATAATGCGTCCTCATAACCGTAGGCAAAGTTTCACTTTTCCAGCCTTTGCATAATTAAAATTTTAAAGAGGATTCTTTTGTTCAATTACATGTGACTTCAACCAAAATGTGGTCACTTAACAATCATAGGTTGTGCATATGAGTCCATGCCGCGACAATCAACCATATGTTCTGTTTTTTAGGGTCTCATTTGATCGAGAACATGCTCTTCTGAGGAGCGCCGTGTTATAAAGTGCAATTAAAATGTTTTTGGCTGAAATTTCCTCAGAAAAACGAATAAATTATGCTCATTTTTGTCCGTCCGCTGTCAAGCGTTTGCGTAACAAAAAGTGAAACTTTTCATTATAAAATATTTTTTCACCATTCTAATTCAGACTTGGATGGGAGAGACCCAAAATTATGATTATGATTTTGTGTCTGTGTAATCTGCGGAGTGCGGATTGTCAGTTTTCGACCCACAGTTTAAAAATTTGAAGCTCGAATTTTTCAAGGAAATATTATTTACTTCATTTTCGAAACTTTCCCCAGCATACACGGACGACGTTCAACGGAAAACGATAAGGTCCCCCTTTTCTTTTGCTTGGAAACAAAATTAATTGCCTCGCGTTTGAGGTTGAGGCGCGCAACTTGATAAGGAAAAAGTCAGAGTGCGCAGTATTTATTTAAAATGCTTACTTAAATTTTTTATTTTAATTGAAGTAAGTAATGTTAAAAGTAAAATAAAAATAGCAGCATTAGCATGTATTTAAAACAAAAAACTCAATTTTATTCGGTTTCACGTTTCTTTTAACTCTCCTAAAGTCAAATACAAAATATTTTGAAGTTTTTGAAAAAAGTTTCATTTGCAAAATTGATGCATCTGAACTGGGGAGATAGGGTCAGATAGGTCAGATAGAACCCCTGGGCCAGTTGTGTTTGTGTGCGAGTAATGAGTATTAAAATTGAGCTGCAGGCGCAACGCCGACCCGCACAACACGCGTGGCTATCCTATTGCCTAACTTCAACTCAAATGTGTGAAGAGCTTGCACTTTTCTAGCAAAAGTAGGCCCCCAAATTTCCTTCGTGCAACAAAACATACAAAATTTTTCTTCCACTGTCGGGGAAAAAGTTCAGTATTATTTAAACATAATAAAAAAAGTACTTCAAAAGATAAACTCAAATTTAAATCCGTTTGACACTTCCTTTAACTATTCATTAATTCAGAGTCAAATATTTTCAAGTTTGAAATTGATTTAAGAATAATTTTTTAATTAAATTTTTGAAATATGAATGGCGGCAATAGAATAATTCATAATGATCTGAAAGGCTAACCTGGCCCGGCCTAACTTTTGCCCGCCATGAAATTTGGCTGGTGATTTAATTAAGCCCAGCTGGCGAAGTTGTAGGCTTTTGTATCACCATCAACATTATTTCACGCACCTTCTTGGCAGAATAAATGTATTGAAATCGAGCTGCAGGCGCCACGCCGACCCGCACAACACGCGTGGCAAGCCAGTTGCCCAACTTATTTTTTCAACCCTCTCTAAATTTGTCAGCTAAATTATGCCCAAAATTTCCTTCCTACAAAAAAAAGAACTTTTGCTTTTGGTCCAAGAGCTGTGCGCCAAAGTTTAAAATTGCGTCTCTTATTTAAATAAAAACCTTATTGAAAAAAATCAAAGAGAAATAAGAATCAATAAGAAATAAATTCAAGTTTTTTTATTTGCATTTATTTTTAAATACTATAACTACAATTAAATATGAATATTATTTATATACTGAAGGAAAACATATCAAAGATAGGCTGCCCTGAGGGTGGTGAGCAGAGGGTAGCGGCCGGCGGCGCACGTGTTGCGGAAGTCGTCCATCTCGAGCGCGTACACCATCACGCCGCCCAGGTTGTTGTTCTTCGCGAACTGGCCCTATTATTTCAAATCCAAAACGCATCAGAACAGTTACAAAAAGGTACAAATGGTCGAACCTTGATCCTGACGGAGTCGATGTTGTCGTAGCCGACCCACTGGTTGCCCCAGAAGGCGTACGGCACCTGCTGCTGGCCGTTCCACCGATAGTTGAAGGCCGCGCCCTGGCTGCGCTGCAACTGGCAGATCTGCAACAAAATCGCTTAACACAAAAGGTCTGAAAGGTCATTAGGGGTCACCGACCTCGTGGTAGAGCAGGATGCCGGCCTCCTGCGAGTACTGGCCGGGGTTTCCAGCGCCAATGGTCGGGGCGCCGACACCGTTGTTGCCGCTGGACTGCAGGGTGAAGGAGCGGCCGTAAGTTGGCACCCCCAGCACCAACTTGCTCCGGGCGGCGCCCTGCTGCAGCCAGTAGTTCAACGTCGATTGCTACAGAAAACCACATTTATATTATTTTAGCTATCAAGATCAGCGACTAATTATATGAAATTTCAGGTTTCTTCATTTACTAGGTTCGTTCTTTATTCCCCTTAAAAAATAATTCAGATAAAATATATTATTGAAATTCTTGCAAAAGAGGGGAAACGGCACATCCCTTTTCTCCCGCAGGTCACTAGTTCATTAGTCCTTATATTAAACATGTAAAAAAATTGAAATTTTCCAAGGGACAAAAATAATATATGTTAATTGTAAGTTTAACACCCGCCCTGATGATGTCTTGAACAATATCATCAAAATATTTTAGGGAAGAAGCATGTTTTACTAGAAAAAGGATAATTCTTGAGAGTTACAGTGATGTGCCGCGCTTAAACTTAATTTTAAAATATTTTCAAGAAATCGTCAGTTATTGGCTACACACCACATTAAGACCCTGGTCAGAGTCGACTGATGAAGCATAAATGGGCGCGTTTTCGCCCGTCCTGCTTTCCCACGAGCCGTGGTAGTCATAAGTCATCAGGTTGATGAAATCCAAATTCCTGCAGTTCAATTAAAAAACTGGCATAAAAATTGTCAGGACTAAAAATTAAAACCTACGCCGAGAGTTGGGGAATATCGTAAGAAACACTGGCGGCCCAAAGTCCAGCAGAGACGGCGGCACTCAAAATGAGCCCGTTCGGAGTGAACTTGGCCCTCAGTTCCCTGACTAGAGCAGCAAAGTTGTTCTTAACATAAAAAAAATTCAATTTTCATTAATGTTTTAAATTATTTTTCAGAAATAAAACCTTATCGGCGCTGATTCCTCCCCTCTGCGCCGGGAACTCCCAGTCCAAGTCGAGTCCGTTGAATCCATAGGTCTTGACGAAGTTGACCAAGTTGTCAACAAACCTGGCCCTGAGTACAGGGTCCTTGCAGACGTTGGAGAAACCTACGGAGGCTTCGTTCCAGCCTCCGATTGCCACCATCGTCTTCAGATTAGGGTTTGTCAGTCGCAGATTGTTGAACCGCTTGAAACCGTCTAACTCACACACATTAAAGCAATTATAAAAAAAATGAAAATAAGAAATTACTCAAAGAAATGTCGTTCCAGGGGTCAATGATCCTTACTGTAGCGTCATGAGCATTGACGCCCACGAAGGCATAAATGGCGTGTGTGCAGAGGAACGGGTCAATGTTCTCGGCCTCAAACTTGCCGTCGCCGCTGCGGTACGTCGCCCAGCTGCTGAAGTAGCAAACCACCCGCTCTGACAATATATAAAAACACTTTTAATTAATAATAATAATTAATTCCTGAATTTTGTACTTGGAGATCTTCTCGACATTATATAGCGTGCAGCGAGTGTGAGAAGACTATTTTCAAATACTTTTAAAGCGCAGCAGAGCGACTTTTAATATAACACACATTTCCTTAGACTTTTTTATTTTGAAACTGGCCTAAGTCTCATTACAATATATTTTATGTTCATTATGTTGCACAAAAAATATAAATAATTTTATCCACTTTATATTTTTTATCCAAGTTATTTTTAATATATATTGGAGCCAAAAATTATTGAACAGTAAAAAACATTTTTAATAAAGACTTTGGCAAACTATATATACATTTATAAAAATAATAAATTATAGATCTTCAAGATCATATCAATATTGAATAATTAGAATGATGCGTAACAAATTTATTTTGAAAATTTGTAAATATATCATAATTCTTAAAGAAAAGGAGGCAGCGCCGTCTTGCTAATCCTTCAAATAATGAAAGCCATGCAACGCAACTCTGATTGCTTTTATTTATTTTTTTTTGTTACTGCAAAAAATGACTTTCGTGAATTTCAAAAATATTTATTTAGTTGCTATTCACAATTTGAATGAGAATGAGATACGACTTAAAACAAAAGTACGAATCAAAACTTACTCTGCGCGGTTGCAGAAGAGGCCAGGACCACCAAGAGGGTCGCACTTAGTAACAAAGACTTGGCACTCAACATCTTCGGATTAACTTTGATACTTCCAGACTTGGCACAGCTCCTCTTATATCCGCAGAGGCGACATGATTAAGGCGCATTATCCTCCGCTTTGACGCAAACACCTTAATTGCCAAAAGTGCGGAACATTGGGTTCCAAGTAAATATTGATAAGAAAAGCAAAGTTAAACTTCTATATTTGCGGAAATTTTATTAGATGAGCAGTTTATGATTTTGTTTGCTCGCAAATGCAATTGCTTTGATTGGAGAAAAGTGGAGTGAGAGTAATTATATATTTCCTACGCAAGCAGTGATCTAGAAAGTAAAATGCGAATTGCTTTGTGTCCGATTGCTCTGCACACGGATAATTTAGATTGTTTGCTGTGTTGACAGTGGTCGCGGTAAACATGTTGCGCCCATTTTAATTATGAGGCTGTAATTGTTAAATTTCCTTCCTTCGTCAACAAAAATCATAAATCTGGTTTTAAAATGAAACTCGTCACGTTAAGATGATTTAAATGTATTTCATTTTTCAGTTATTGACTAAAAATAGTCACAGATGAAACACTCAATTAATTATGAAGCACATGCGTCTTCAAAATAAACTTTGATGAATTACAAAAATTCAGAGTAAAATGTTAGCTGGTCTCCAAGAAAATTAAAATGAGTAACCAAGATCAAATTGATTTTAGAGCATTATTAACTTGATTGGTTTTTTAGTTTTTAGATTTCCAATCAACACGGTTTCGAGTTTGTCAGTTTGAAACCACTGGAATAAAAAATTGATCACTGCCACAATCAGGCGTCCAGATTTGTTTAAACATCACTCTCGTTTTGTAGCTGCCAAGACGATTCAAGGGTCAACGGCCACCTTGGAAGTGCGTGGACTACGAGGGGAGGCCGCTGGATGGTTTGTAAGGGGAGGACTTGGCGAAAGGTTTGAAGAGGGGCTGGTTCTGGTGGCGGGCCACGTGTCTGCGCATGTCGCCGACCTGCTTGAAGCCCTGGCCGCAGATGTCGCACTGGTAGGGCCGTTCGTTGGTGTGCGTGCGGATGTGCGCGTCCAGGTGGTTCTTCCTGGAGAAGGCCTTGCCGCAGGTCAGGCACAGGAAGTTCTTGATCTTGTCATGCACGTCGCGCTTGTGGATCTGCAGCTTCTTCTGGGCGCGGAAGCCCTTGCCGCAGGTCTCGCAGCGAAAGGGCGTCTCGTTGGTGTGGATGCGCTCGTGGGTCTGCAGCAGCATCTTGGTGATGAACGACTTGCCGCAGTACTGGCAGCAGAAGGGCTTCATCGTCATGTGCACCCCGAGGTGGATCTTCAGGTAGTGCTTGCTCTTGAACCGCTTCAGACAAGTCGGACACTCAAAGTTGCGCGCCTCCGCGTCCGACGACGTCAACGTTGAAGCGCTTTCGTGCGTCCGCATGTGGTTCGCGTAGTGCAGCTGCGAATTGTAGTGCTTGAAGCAAATGCGGCACTCGAACGGCGACACCTGCCAACAATTTAATTCAAATTTGTATCTAGAATTTTTTCTTACAGTGTACAAATACACATTTACTAGTTTATACTTATAAATAACTTTATTTTTAATTGTAAATATGGACGAAATTGTGTGATAACAAGAAAATCTGAAAATTAGCACTCTTAAAGTTTCAAATTATGGGTTGAAATAATAGACAATAAGGACGATGCAAGTGCCTAATCTGCTATCTGCTCCCAAATTTATCTCAAATTGATAACCTGGGTCAGGTCAGACTTTTGGATCAACCTCATGAAGTATTCAAAAGTAAAGTTTCTTTGGCCCAGAAAATTTTTCAAACTAATAAGATGATGGAGAAATTTGACAATTTTTTCTTACAGTGTATAATGAGACTTCACTTTAGTTTATTATGGTGCATTAAAAAATTTAGGATACCAAAAGTATCAATTCCATCAATGGAAAGGAGCTTCAAAGACTTTCAAAAACCTAAACACAGTGTAAAAATGTCTAAATTAATCAGAAAATCAATCTTGATGCATCTTACTTTTATATAAAGGTTAAATTTCCAAAATTTATTATAAAAAAAAAAAATCAGAAATATGTATACCTGAGTATACGCCGCTCCAGTCTCATTTTTCAGTTTTTCCTCGGGCGAATGCGACTCATAGTGGTCGAGGGCTTCGTCGCTGGTCTTGAAGGACTCGGGACAAACGTTGCAAGCATAGTTCCACTTGCGGCCGTGGACGGTGTGCATGTGTGCATACAGGTTGCGCCAGTGCTTGAAGGTTTTGTCGCACCCTGCGTGCGTGCAGCTGTACTTGCGCGCCACGCTGTGCATCTCCGAGTGGATCTTGAGCGTTGACTCGTTGTAGAACATCTTGCCGCAGTCCTGGCACATCACGGTTTTAATTCCTGCCAAAAACAATAATTAAATTCTGTTGAATAAAAGTGAAACAAATTCCAATCTGATTTCAAATTTAATGTCCTTAGCAATATTTCATTCTCAGGAAAAAAAAAACAATTACTTTTTTTCTGGAAAGTTGATTCATTCATTCAAAATGAGTAATTGAACATAATATAAAAATTGTTAAATGGACTTGTTTTGTAGGTAAATTTTAATTATTTGGCCACTTTTCCAGATGATGATTGATTAAGAGAAGGACTAAAAAGGAAACTTTTATAATGAAGGTCTACCAAAAAGTTAATTTCATGACTTGTTCAAAGTAAGAATTTAAAAATTGATGATATTTTTTAACTTATTACTTATTTAGATCAATTTGGTTTTTTGATGAAAAATAAAAATCCCCAAACAATTTTGATGGCCACTTTATCTCACCGGTGTGCCTCATCATGTGCAATTCCAGTTTCTTCTTGCCGTAAAACGGTTTTCCACACTGGTTGCACAAAAAGTTGCCCGGGATCTTGAGGTGCAGCGAGTCGACGTGGTGGCAGAGGCCTGAGATGCTCTTGAACTGCTTGTGGCAAAAGGAACAGACTGGTGGAGTTCCCGGGGGATGGTGATAGCGTTCGGGCGGCACAACGGCGTCATGCGCCTCTAGGGTGTGTGCGGCCAAGGCGTCGTGCTGCTCAAAGCTCAGGTCACAATCCGGACACATGTGTGCCTTGTGCTGCAGCAGAACGTGGCGGCAGAGAAGCTCGCGTTTGTGGAACACCGAGCTGCACTGCGGACACTTGACCTCAGGCAGTGGCGCCCTCTCCTTGGGTGGCGGCCGCTTTGCTGACTTCTTACGAGGCCGCAGTTTGCTCTCCTTCAGGGGCGGAAGCTCCTCTGTCCGTCGAGTGTTGTACTTTCGCCTGCAAATTATTTAAAATAAATAAATAATTAACAACACATTTCTCTTTAAATTCATTGTTTTCATGCTTTTTACAAAAAAGCTGGCCCATCTTTTAATATTTAATTTATCCTATGCCGGCAGCAAAATATAATGAAGAAAAATCCATTGTCTAGGCCTCTAAAAATTCATACTTTGGCTTTTTGTTCTCCTCCTCAGGTTTGTTTTCAGAGGGCGGTGGCACATTTTGGCAGTCTTCTTGAGCCATTCTCTCATCAGAATCGCACTCGGGGTCGAATCGCAACTCTTCGGAGGCGGAGGTCACGTCTATGGTTCCAATGGTGATGATGTGAGGCCGAACATCCTCCATGGGGTCGTAGTGCTGTCTGCAGAGGCCACAAAGCAACCTCTTCTGGCTCAACACCTCCTCCTGCAGAAACACTTTGGAAATCAGGGCAAAGGTTAAACATTTGAAGAGACAGACCTCAGGTAGGTCGAGGAAGGTCTTCGAGTGGTGGCCGAGAATCCTCCGCAGGGTGGCGTCTGCCTCCTTGGCCGCCCTTCGGAGGGCGTCACTCTGCTGCAGGGCAGTCACGCACGCTCTGCAAGCCACTTGCGGCAGGGTGTCGTCTCTGAAGACCTGCACGAAAGGTTACAATTTCAAGATTTTTATTTTAAATTTGCCTACTTTGACAGGGAGGCAGTGGGAGATGAGTTCAGGCAGCTGCAGATCAACGCCCTCAGGGCCGAAGATCAGGACGGCCTCAGAAGCCTCTTGTGCACAGAGGCGACAAAGGTCGCTCAGGTTGGGAGGCCAAGTGACCTCAGGGATAGACTCGAGTTCCTCCTTGATGTCAATTTTAAACGTCTCCTCACAAGGCAGCAGAGGCGTCACCAACTGCTCCACGGTTATCTGGATTTTCATTAAATTAATCAATTTATAATTTTAATTAATTAATAAATACCTCGTTGGAGCGGTCGACCTGCTGCTCCAAGGACTGCTCCTCCATGACTTGGATTGAAATTTCCCAGCTTTCGTTGGCCATGACTTTTGATTAATGCAAGCTGTTGAAATGAAAATTTCAGAAATTAATTAAACCTCTGTTAAAATATGCACAGTAATTCTAATTGTTTAAATGATTATAATCTCAAATAATCAAAAGGAACAGAATTTATAAAAAAAAGATGTGTTGTTTTTCTCAGAAGAATTTGACATCACCTCTGCGTTCGATTATTTGTGAGGAAACGGGAGCTTAGCTGTCCATTTGTAAGTTTTGCCTGCCGCGAGGGTCGGGAAATTCGTTTTTCCGCGGCGGAAAATAATCCATCGACACAAATCTGGTCATTTGCGTGCGGTGTTAATTTGTAAACAAAACCAAAACAAATATGGCTTGCAGGCTTATCGATTGATATCAGTGCTGCAAACCGCTATAAATTAAGGGAAGGCAACGCTGCCAACAAAATGGAGTGAAAAAAGAAAAATAATTCAATCAATAAAGGTTCAGTCGAGTTTTTTTAATAAACAATAAAGGGTACTTTTACAAAACTTTTTTTTTATAATTTCAGGTTTTGATTCAATTCCAAAATATTAAAAAACCCGATTTTTCCTTGAAATTTTTGTTCGCTATTTTATTTACATATTATCATTATAGGACAGATAATAAAGAAAGTTTTATTTGTTTTTTAACAGGAGGAATATAACTATAACTTTTGTTCGCGTACTTTTGCAACTCAACTGCTGCTGTTTTTTAGATTGTTTGATATATTTATAAAATCAGCGAATTTCATCTATAACTGTGTAAGATATAGATTATGAATGGCACTATCATATTAAACTGGTTTCTTGAAATTCAAATTTTTTAACTTTTGATTTAAATTTACACAATAATTTGCATGCTTATCATTCATAATTTACTTTCACGCTTTTAATTATATATTTTTTATAATAATTGCTGATATATAACGTAGTTTTATATATATTCACTTTAAATCTAAACAGCAACTCTGCGTTGGAGGGGCAATGCATGATTTTTGACAAAGCAGTCCTGACAATTTCCGAGAGTTGGAGAAATCAACAATCAGACACGATATTAATTAACAGTTTAATTATTGCACTAATAATTAAAGTCTCGATGGATTCCAATTAATGTCACAGTTTTTCGAATAACGATTTCAATGCAAAAAATAATATAATCATTGTACTTTGCAATACTTTCAGAAAGGAATGTTTCGATGCACTGTGAAGCAGCCAGAAAAACTGTCAAAGAAGGAATGTTAGAAAAAAGAGAGGGAGATAATAGGCCTTACAGTGACACAAAGCCAGTCTTTGACAACAAAGAAAATGCACAGATCTTAACGAACAAACCAATTTTGCTTTTTTCCGAAGCGCGACTAGAGATTTCCGAATAAATTTTTAGTTGGCCTCCCTAGCTCCGAATCTAGTTTTAATTTCACCGAAGGTCTCGTCTTCTGCGTTTACACTCAAGTGTTTTCTCTTCTTATCACAGAGGGTTGAACTAGTTTCCAATTCGTAAATACCGGAACAAAGATCTACTTGATGTTAGGGGACGAGGGTCATTCCTGGGGCCACTTGCTCTCCTCGAGTATTCTGTCGAAGCAATCCTGCATGAAAACGAACTGAAATCATTTAATAGATTTAGTTTAAAAATAACAAGAAGTTCAATTAGGTTTACATAGGGGGTAAATATTTTGACCCAGCGCGGGTTTTTGTTGGGCTTTTGATACTGGAAAGCAAACGCCATGCCCTCCTCTTCCACGTCCCACTGCTTGATGTTACTCCACGGAAACTCAACTGTCTGGCCCTAAAATTTTGCAGATGTTAAATAAAATCTTAAATAAAACACAAAATTACAATATTAATAAATAAATTTCAAGATTCAATATTACTTTACATCTCAAGCATTTTTTGCTTGAAGTTGAAATTGGTTTGAAAAATTACAAAAAATAAATTAACTGGTGTTTTTGCTATAACTGTTGACAAAGATTAAAATAGATATAAGGCAAAGCGAGTTTCAACTTACAACAAGTGTGCCGTCCTCCTTGCAGGCGTGCAACTTAAAGCAGTTGGTGGAAACGGCTGCCACAACGTGGCCCTCCTTTCTCGAATCGCAGGCGCAGTGAGGGAAAACCAACTCCCCATAGCCAGGCAACTCCCGAGCCAGTTCAAGGTACTGATTAAAAAATTAATTTTTGCAACTTTATCAAATCTAAAATCAAACCTTGTGTTTCTTCGAAGAGTCCTGAAGAGCTTTGAGTTGATAAAGTCTCTCGTCGGCCCTGATATGTCCTCTGTTCACCTCATCTACAGCCTAAATTTAATTGACCACCCAATTAATTTGCATGTAAATCATCAAAACTGAAATAACAAACCTGCCAGAAAATGAAGGTTGTTGCTTGCTCGTCAAAGGAGAGGGACAGTTCTTTGTTGATTGAAAAGAGCCACTTTCGAACAGCCAGGCAGGTGGCGGTCGCCGTGCTGTAGTTTTGAGTGTACAAATTGTGAGGGAACTCGTTTGGCTGCAGCTTCCTCTCTACATTTGAATATATAATTAATTCACTTTTCATAAGAAACAAACGTGGATAATTTATACCAAAATTGTACTCGACGATTTCAAAGAGGCCGAAAAATTTGGCAACTTCTTTCCTCATTTTGATTTTGTCCACGACGGCCGCGTAGACCTGGTCGGTGTTGGCGTTTTTCTTGACAGACACGGTGACTACCTCCCTGTCAGGCAGCAGCACCTTCAGGTCGATTGGAGACAAGGTTGCCTGATTTTTTTATTATTTAAATATGGCTCAGATTGATTTGGTTGGAATTACATGGTCCTCGTCTGCGTCGGTCAGGAACTCTTGCATGATGTCGCTCTCAGCGATCACTCTCACAGCACACACCTTCTCTAAATACTGCTCCAGGCCTCTCCGTCGTGAGTCCAACTGCTGCTCACTCAGCCTAAATTGAGTTTTTAAAACGTAATAAAATTTCTAATATTGAATGTGCATAAAAAAATCAGCAAAACATATTTATCTACTTTAAATCTTTTTTAAATAATCTCATTCTCCTTAACAAATCTCACAACTTGACCAATTTTTTCGCTCAAAATTATCAAAAGTAGTAGATTATTGTTTTGATGCCAATTTCTTGATTAAGATATTTAACTAGATTCCTACGTGAATGGCCATTTTCCTGGGAGTTTGGGGTAGGAGAATCCAACAAAGTCTTTCTTGAGGTTTTCATGGAGCTGCGAGAACTCTCGGTACCGGCGCGAGCACAAGTGCCTCCCCGCCATATAAATGTTGAACACCTTAAAAGTTATAAGATTTTAGTGCGAATAACAAAATTAAAAATTTTCCAACTTACGACGAACTTCTCGCCGCGGCGGTCGAGGTAGTGATAGTCGGGGATGGAGATGGGCAGCGAGCGTTTCTCCGTGTAGTCGATGAAGTTGTAGTTGACGGGGTCCTCGTTCGGCTCGAGCCGCTCGGCCTCCTGCGCCGTCACCGAGATCACGGTCAGGGTCAAAGTGTCGCCGCCAGACTTGATCAGGTCCACCACCTGCTTGTGGGTCGCCCCCTCCACGTTCACCCCATTACTGTGAACAAAAAATAGAAATTAGGAACGATGATAATTGTGAGAATTTTCGGAGATTACGAAGGGAGATATGGGCGTGGAGCAACGCTCAACATGCTTTTACTCTCTGAGGTAGAAAGTAAGTTTATGCTGAGATTGATTGTGTCACAATAAAAACACATTCCCTTCCACTGTAGAAACGTATTTCTCAAGATCAGACCGGGTCATTCGGGCACTTTATTAATCCACATCAATCAGCGCTTACAAGTCAATAAATATGTGCCTCTGTATTGATTTAATTTTAATCCCGCAGATCATAATTCATAATACAAACTAAAAACCTATCTAGTTGTATTATTTTTTAAAATTTAAATTACGTTTTAATTCAACGACTTTGTGGTGACCAGGACCTGGATTCCTCTAAACTTTTTCACTCGTTGTAATTGAAAAATAATCTTAATTTAGTGGTGGATTCAAGAATAATTGTTTTCTAAATAAATCTTATCACCTTTTTGCCACCAAATTCCTTGCGCCTTTTCCTTGCCAATTAAACTTTTATATATATTATATCAAATTGTATAAGTAAGATCAAAAGTATTATTTTTTGTTTGATCAAACTTCACGTTATGCATTTAATGGCCATTTTTCCAGTTCGAGCTTTTGAATTTCAATGGGGGGATCTAAATCTGGCGATGCAAATGAGCGCCGAGGGAATAATGAGCCAAAGTCGTACGGCTGCTCTGTGTATTTTTTTTCGGCCAATCGATTTTTTTTTCAAATACGGAGCAACAGCGCATGCTGACCCACACGAAAACGCAGCTGATGCGAGCGGGAGGTGAAAAAAATTATTCATCGAATCGGAGAGACAAAAATAGCACCGGTTTTGCGCTTTTCTTTGACTCGTCGCCGGTGCTCACAGATCTTCGTTCTCGCCGAGACAAGGTCTACTTGTTGACCTTGGAATTTCGCTGCTCTCGGTACAAACACTGCAATTACACTTTCGCTTCCGAATGCGAGGAGACAACAGACGTGAAGATTCGAATGAAAACTGTAATTTGAATTTAAATCAATTAATCGAGCAAGGAAGTTTGATAACTTTAAATATCAAAACCAGGAAACATTTGCAATAAACTATTAACTCCATAAAATAATTTAATGAGAACGAATTAAAAATAGAAAAAGAAAAGGAGAGTTTCAAAATTTGTTTACTCCGTTGTTATCAGCTGTTTGATAGAACGAAAATTCACTGGGAAAAAAGAAGTGAAATTAGACGAAAAATGGGCGATGAATCACAGATGAGCCGGGGGCAGATAAGCCGACGGTCACATGACTTTTATTTGACATCTCCTGTGTCAACTCCCTCGCCTGCACCCCAACTGATCAATCGGGACGTCTGAAAACGTTGCCCAAAACGCCTAAATTGCACTGTTTTCGGTGTCGGACGCACTAGAAAAAAAATCATGTTTTCCTCACTCGAAGTCCTATCAAATTTAAAGGGTCAAAAAGGGTTTCGATGGGGGGATTTTCGCCCAATCCTGAGGAACTCACACTTCAAGGATGCGGTCGCCCTTGCGAACGCCGGCCTTCTCGGCGGCGCCGCCGTCCAGGACGGCGCTGACGTGCTGCAGCGGGGCGTACAGCTCGCCGTTGATGCTCCTCAGCTGTCCGCCCTCGCTCACCTGGCCGCGCACGTTGAACCCGAAGCCCGTCTCCGTTTTGTAGATTGAAACGACCCGGGGGCCGCCGCACGCTCGAGGCCCTCGGCCGCCCCCGTCCGTCTCCGCGTCGGCCATGATCACTTCACATGCACCGACTTGCACCACCGTATTTTCTTTCCTTCGGACACCTTCAAGTCGCAGCAGTACGAAAACGAAATACCGACACCAGCGCCACCCTGGTGCTCGTGCGGCCCAACCGCGAACCGCCCCCGACACGTGCTGCCACCTGGAATGACCTGAACCCGCCGGCCGGCTCAGTCTTGTTGTTGTTTTGTTTGAATTTTGAAATGTGTGTAGATCTCGTAATTTTGCCATAGAAAATTTGCTTTTTTACCAAAAATTAAAAACGATTTTTACCTCGACGACCCAATTCTTTAGCGCCGGAGTGTTATGGGCACTGTTGGTGACGTTGGGAAGGGCTGTCGCAGCTTCGAGTTTGGAGTTCATCATCGGAAACAACCACCGATCAACAAGTGATTTCCTGAATTCCTTACAAAAGGTTGGTGAATTAATTTTTTTTTAGATGCATGTCAGTTAGCTATTTACCTTCGTCACTAATTTCAAATCGAAAGTTCAACTATCAGACACTCAAATTCGCTTAAATTTTATACATAAACTGACAATGAGTAAATTTTATAGAAGAAAAAAAATGAAAATATTAATATTAAAAAGTAAAAATTTCAGCAAGATAAAATACAGATACGTTTTCCTGAAATACAATTAAAAAAAATTAATGTTTTACACATTTTTGAAGATGAGGTACTAGTTTTAAATTTTATAATTTTTTTATGTTTATTTTGAAAATAGCAAGATTTTTAGATTTATTCAAACTTAAATCAATTTCCTCTTTGCTTTTGGAAACTCATGTTATGAGTATGATTATCTTGTTACAATAATTATACTGGAAATTTATGAGAATGAAATTTTTTAAATTTTCACATTTAATCGACAATTTTATTTTTATTACTTTATAATTTTTTCTCTCATACATATTGCATAATTATTTTTTTCATACATTTCATCTCTCTGCTTGTCCTGTTTATTGCACATTTAGCTACACAAATATCTTATTTTTTTATAGTAATTATAATTTTAATTAAGCGCATTAAAATCTACAATGATGATAACAACAAAACAACACATTTTCATTATTTCTTATTTTTATGATTTCGGGGGAGAAGTGCGTGATTTTCGATACCGTTCGTCTTGGCTGGACATTTAGAAAAATATATTTACAACAGTTTTTAGAGATTTTGATATTTTTTGATACAATTAAGTGGTCCAGAAGTGTTATTGGAAGTTTTGATAACATTTTCCAAAAAACGAGTCAAATACATACGAGAATTTAATAAGTCTTGCTATTGCGGAATGTCTTTTGAGCTTTTCATCAATAAACGAAATCTCCTAACTTGAACAATGCTTATTTGTTTGGACCTCTGGATTTCGAAATACGATCAGAATAAAAAAAAAATGCCATAACTTAAAGTTCCACATTTGGAAAAATAAAATTTTGCAAATTCTGAAAGTCTGATCAAAGATAATTCCAAAGATATGCCACACTTGTAATTAAAACGAGAATTAGCTGATTTATTTGCATTTTTTTTTAAAAGGGTTTAAAAGATTTCGGAATTTTCAAATATTTTTTCTATTCAAATCTATCTGTGTGACATATCGTCAGTATCGTCTTGAAGAGATCTATCGCAATTGTCAATTTTCCCTTCAAACAAAATATCATGGCATGGATTTTAATGTAACAATTAAATAAATCAACAACAATTACAACCTCTAAAGCAAAAACACAACGCGCTGCGGTTTAGGAATGAAGGTTGCATATAATAATCTACTGCACGTTGAGTGCATTTTGATTTGGTATCACAATGATGACAGAGTCGGTCTTGGAAGGGGGGTCAGGGTCACTCATCGGGGCACGCCACTTCTATTCACACTCTTGTTTGATCAATCAATCTTTGCTGCTTCGCTCTGTCCACTTATTGTCGGGAGAGGGGACGAGGGTGTCGCTCATTCATGCCTTGACATCGGTGGCCGAGTTGCAGCCGCAGATGGCTGCGAACAGCCGCGCCACGAAGCCGCGCGCCCGCGAGTGCCACGGCCCTCCGCGCTTCAGCCGTCGCGAACCTGAGCAAAAAAATGGATCTCATTTATTTTTCAAAATTTTTTTAATTAGGTAAAAAGATAATTATATAATATGATTGAAGGAGTCTCGTGCTTTGGTATAGGAAACACAGTTTTTTGGATGAAGTTTGACAGGGGTGCAGTCAGGGTCCTACCTGCAGAGTCTGCATCAGGTCGCTCCACCTGCAAAAGTGAAAACTTAGTTGAGTGCTTTGCGAAAGATTAATGGTAAGATGTGGGGCAAACTTTTTTTCCAAAAATTTTATTGCAAAATGGCAGGGGGTTTTTTAAAATTAAAAGTGTTTTGATAAAATAAAATAATGTAAAATTTCACAATCTTGCATTGAATTGGGAAAAAGGGGATTAAAAATATTATTTTATTTACAACATTTTGTGTTACAATTTGAGAAAATAAATGCTGAGAAATTGTGGCTTGATGTGGCTAATGAAGCAAAAACGCGATTCAAATCTTATTGCAATCATTATTTTTAACATTACCTTCCTTTTCATTGTTTGTTAAAATATTTAATTCCTTATAATCATTAAAATTTTGATAGTAATTGAAATTCTGCATAAACTGGATCAGTCTATTTTACTTTTAATTTGTTTCAAGTACATTTTAAAATATTTTCTCCATTGTTTTGTTCATTTTGTTTCGTATAATAGAGAAATGAGGTGACAAAGTTTTCAGGGGCTATTTATGTTGCGGCCACAGTGGCCAACACGTGTGAGTTTGCGAAAGAGTTGACGCGGCGAATAATCAATCGCGGCTGAAAATGTGGTGCACGAGACGCGGGCGGGCGAGAGGCTGTTCTCCAAAGTGCACAACTCGCACACTCACACATACGCTGCTCTCGGTCGGTCGGGGACGCTGCCGGCCAGAATCGATAAAACGCTCTCTCGCCAAGCAGCCGACCTGCCGCCGTTTTTGCTACAGAAAGCGCACGCGAAACCCAATTTCAAAGGCAGTTTGTAGTTCAAAGGCTCTAATGCCAGCCACGAACTTTGAAAATAAAAATTTTTATAATTTTCTTTGTCCGAAAGAAATATTTGAGCTTTCCTTTTTGATTAGTTTCACATTACTGATGCCTCATTAGCGAGAGGTTGGGCTTTTCAAATATTATTTGCAAAGATTTGGTCACCGCACAATATTTTGAAGGCTTTGCGAATGCACCTTTGAATATTTGAGGTCACGGGAGGTCAGTAGGGATTGATTTGTGACCTAGAAGGTCAAAATTTGGATTGTGATTTTCGTTAATAAAACAAGAATTAAGGAATTATCATTGGTACAAAGGGGTTTTCCTAGCAAAAAAAGGCTTTCGCACGAAAAAAATTTTATCGGTCTTTTCTTTTGAATAAAATGTGCCTAATTTAAATTAAATTTAATTTATAATTTTTACAAAATCATACTTGTTAATGAAAACAATTGTGAATTAGTTATTTGTGAGTAGCAAAAAAAATTTGGTTGCAATTTTATTTTTGAGGAATAGAATTTCACTTTCAAGTTTTGAATCATGGCGCTTTAATTGAAACTCTACTTTTCATTGCTGGGTTATTTGATTAGGTTGTTGCTTTTAATTATTGAAATAAATGCTGAAATTTGAAAAACTATTAAAAAACTAGTTAACGTTAAAATTATAAATTAATTATCATTCAAATTTCACAGATTAGATTTTATCTAATAAAATTTAAATCAAATTATCCTCATAGAATCTCAAGGCCTATTAGAATTCTCAAATATTCTCGTTTTGTTTTACTTACTCTAGGAAAAGATTTTTTTTTTAAATATATCATATATTTGCTTTGAAAAATCAATTTAAAAAAATTATTATACTTCCCGAAATCTTGCACATTGGATGTCTCACAGAAAAGTCGTTTTAAAATTAATTATTTTGTCATGAAACAAAAAGCGACTCAAATAACCCATCAATGAAAAGCCAAATTTCAAATACTACGTCAATTTTTGTTATAAAAATTGCAAATTTTCTTCTGCAAATTTCCAAAATAAAATTTCGTACCTTGCTGTTGTTTTTGGCCCTGGAGGCGGCTTCCTCCTTGGCCTTTTCGAGCACGTCGGCGACGAACCTGGAGGCGGCCTCCATCAGCTGGGGGTCGCTCTTGAACGCGAGCACGCGCTCCTCGTGGCTCATCTCGGCGCTGCCGCCCGGCTGGCCCCCGGACTGGCCGCCGGTCTGGCCTCCGGGCACCCTGAGCGTCGTCGCCGCCGCCATCATCCGCGACCGGCCATCTGTCAAAGTTAATTTACAATTGTCAATTGTTATCTGCGTGCGATTTGCGATTGTGAGGGGGAATTCGTGCCAACGCGACGCCTTGACGAATTTATATCGCGGCGAAATTGAGATACGGAGATTTCGTCTTAGCTACTTCAGTTCACGTGTTATCGTTTTTAACGCGAAATGAGTCAATTGGCACTTCGAAATTTTGTAATTTAATTTAGAAAAATGGTGATTGATTAGAAATTTTCTTTAAAAATTAATTTATGATTTATCCATTAGGTTCGAATTGAAAATAAAATTAATTAACAAAGTAATATCATTAAAAAGATATCGCAAAGGAGTACATAACTTTGTTTATAACTTCATTTTTAATCAATTCTGTTAATATTGCAATTTGCCTTTGAATAAAGAAGCGCCTTATTTGTAAATTAGAGAGTCGTTTTGCGTTTCTCCGTCGCTGAAAGAACGGAGAGAAGCAAAAGGTTTTTGCTATTCTCGTCTTTAGCTGTTTCTTTGAAAGCGAAGCAATTTCCTCTGGCTGCAATTTGTCCCTTTTCCTCCCAGCAGGCGAAATATATTTTTAGACGCCAGAAAAATCGCATTAACGAGACGAGAAGGATAGTTTCTTGCCGAGACGAGCAGCATCGCAGCGGATCGATTTCGCCAAACAAACAAAAACAAAACCGCACGGCTGGTACATCAAATAAGCCCTGAATGCGATTATTGATTTAAAGGAGAACTGAGGAGAACCATTTGTAATAATAAGGTTTTTTTATTCGGTCGAGATTTTTGCTCTAAATAAAAATCTTATTTGAGATTAACAAAAGATCTCTTAAAATTTTGGCGATTTTTTTTTTAAATTGGGTCCTTTTAAAACACAAAACCTCAAGTAAATCTTTACCTTGGAACTAAATTTAAAACAGGTTTCAATTTGAAACGCGATTTTTGCAAATTTGCGCTTCTTTGATTTTGTCCTTGTCCGTGGTTTTAGGATAAAATTGCTTAAAAAATAAATTGAAATTCACACAATGATTTATAATGGAAAAAACGTATCCAACAGAGACAACTTTGATTCTATTATTAAGAAGATTCAAAACATCAAATGAAAAGAAGATATCCTCTTGACTTTTTCTATTAGTCATTTAGGTCAGTTCACTTAAAAGGTCAAAGACCTCAGTGACCTCAGTCTAATATAAAAAATGAATAAGTTAGGAATCAAAACAGAATCAAAAGTAATAAAACAATCATCTTCTATTGGCATTATTTGGGTTTCAATAAGAAATTTAAAAAATAAATAAAATTTTCATAATTTATTTTTCTAGTTCAAAATGTGAAATGTTTGAGGATTGTGAAAAGGGTGTCGCACTTGTTTTTCACTTGGGCTTTATCGATCTGCACGCAGGTCTCCTCGGTTCTAAAAAGTTGTGTGTGTTTTTCTTGTTGTGCGTGAGTGCGCGCGAGCCGCTCTCTCGGGCCAAAGTGGTAATTGCAAAAGCAACCCTAACTCTTTGCGCGAGACGTGACTCCGACACAATGTTTGCAAACGGCGACGACGCTATAATGAGCTGGCAAATAATCTCGCCACGTCCGCTGCCTCCTCCGCACAAAACCTTTGAAAAGTTTAAAGTGAAACATCCGCTGTTGGAATTAAAAGTTTATTTTAAATTCAATATTTCACAAAAAAGTGAACAAATAATTTAAAGATGGAAATTGACGATTTTTATTCAAAATTAAAAAAAAGTTTAAAGACCATGATAAACATCTCTTAGAAAAAATTGCAAAATCTGAAAGAAATGAAAAACTGTCCAAATTTTTATGAATTAAACAAGAAAGGCCTAGCTTTTTGAAACTGCAAAAATGGACAGTTATCTTTTATTTTAATTTTTCAGCACCTACCGTGGTTTTTTCCTAATTACATGCTTTGATTGAAAAATGGTTTAAATAATTTTAGCTGGTGAATTTGCAAATCGGCTTTCATATTGTTTGCTCGGAGTAATTGGATCGGTGTGTGGGAGGGGGGGGGGGGGGCACACAAACATTCGCAAATCGGATCGGCCTCTGTGATCCGCTCACTTTTCCACGTGTCCATTCGAATTCTGCCGGCAGCTTCGGATTTAATTCTTATCACGTCCACATTCACCTGCAGTTATAAGTTACATCGGAATGCCAATATGAAAAAGAAATTGTTGCAAAACTAGAAAAAATTCAAGTTTACACTTTTATGTGAATCAAACTAACAAATTTATGTAAAATTCAAAGAAATTTTGTTAATTTTTCTGCCTTTTAATTAGAGTTTTTGTGACTTGTTGGTTTAGACAAGGTGCATGACCTGCCGAGAGAAATATGGAATTTAAAATTTTGATCACGCACGTCTGGCCGAGTCTGCTTTTCATTCTTTTTGAGGTGCGCAAAGCACGGGCGTGTGTGTTGTTGGTGCTTCGAAGGTGGAAAGTGGGCCACGCTCGATTTGTTCTCGCGGCAGCTGCTCGCGAGAGACGTGAATAAAAATTAATGAAATGAGAAATGGACGGGAGAAATTGTTTGGCCGCCAGCGTGATTATGCGCTCTAATCTATAATGAGATAAAAAAAACTTGGGTGCGCCAATGAAAGGACTAATTTTATAGTATTTTAAAGTTATTAAATAAAAATAGTAACTTTCAATATTCAATAATACTCAAAAAATTTTGATATTATTTAAATTTTTAATTAAATATTAAAAAAAATCTTCTTCTTCCTTCTTCTTTTATAAAATTTCACAATTTTAAGAGATTAAAGTAAATTAAATTAAATATTTTGCAAGTTTCGAATTTTTCAAAAGATATTAAATATAAACAACCCTTTCAATAACAAATTTTCGAGGTAATTCTGAATTAAATTTTAGTTTGCACAGAGATGAAACTAATTTAATTAGTTATACTTTTTTTTTTTTATCAAAACCGGTGTTGAAAGTTGAATTTTTTATGGATATGTCAAAGAGAGAGCCGGTAGATGATTCATTATGAAATATTTGAGCGCGTCTATAAAAGGAGGAGGCGGGTCGAAATGATTCGGAGGTTCAGTGGCCCCAGCCGCTTCCTGATTAAATCTCGTCTGCTCTCTGGCAAGAGAAAAATTTCGCTGCTCAGATTCTATTTTGGAAATTTTATTCCGAGGGTTGGAAAAAGGAGGAGGACCTGTTGCGTCCGCTGCGAACCTGTTGCGATTCGCCGCTCGATCTATTTCGCACCTATGAACTCAAAAGGGAGGTCTTGTAATCAAACGACCCTTTGCAATTTTCACCCCTTTGAGCCGAAAGGACGCTCTTTGTTGACAGATCAGCAGGCTGGAAATTTCCAGGTAGAAAAAAGACTTTGTGTCAAAACCGAGAAAATGAAATCTTTTGTAAGAAGAAAAAAATTAAATCTAAATTAACTGCACTATTTTGAAAATGAACAAAAATTATCTGATTAATTAATTACGGTGACGTTTAAAAAAAAATTACAAAAATTTTCCTTATTTTAATTGAATATACCAGATCATTTTCAGGAATAAAATAAGTTTTTTTTTTAAATTTGCATAGCTTTTGATCGTTTTTAGCAGTTTGGGGAGAAACGCTTTCGATGAGGAAAAGTTGGTCCGTCGCAATTCTGGGGCTGCTGAGGCGAGAGAAGGGAGGGGTTGGCAGGGGTGCAGGACGTCGCCGTGGCAACGTGACGTCAGCTGGCATCCAGCCCCCAAATCGCGATCCGTTTTCGCGAAATTGTTTTCCAAAACAAAAGCAAGAATTGGTTTATTTTCCTCATTGGACTTTTCTTTTCATTATAATTTTCCTTCTTTTCTTGTATATCATTATTAGTTTTTTTTTACGCAACCAAACTAGTCTTGCACTTGCAGCAAATTTTTAATTTTTCTCTTATCGCCACTGTTTGCAGGCGGATTTCCTTTATGTACTTTTTCTAAAAACCAAATATTTTAACGAAGTTTGCACCGTTCAAGTGGCAAATATTGCTCTTCAATTTACTCAATCCTTTTGAAGAGAAAAAGTGAATAAGTTTTTCAATTTTCTCCAAAATTTCATAAATAAAATATGAATTCCTTCGACATGAAAATGCCTAAAATGATTTCAATTTTTTTCAGATGCTTTTCAATTTTACACAGCGACTTGCCGCGGTCGCTGCAGTTAAAATCTTGAAATCATAATTTTAGTTGCACTTGTGAAACATTAAAGATTTATTGGTATTTATATTTTTTCTTTATATTTAAAACCGCTTTAAATTTAAAAGAGCAGCAGATTCTAAGAAAAATGACTTTTCTTTAACTGGTGCTTTGATGGAAATTAAATTTTTTAAGAGATGGAAGGGCAATTTGATTCAGCTCACCTGCTTAGATCCTGTTTTTTAGTCTGCTGGGCTCAGAAAGTCTTTGCTCTGCGTGCAAATTTCACCGCTGCTCGAAACTAACTGCGGCTCCTCTTCGTCTCCCTGACCGGCGCGAGCACCGCAGATCTGAAACGCAGCCGTTCTTTCAGCACTTGACGCATGCGCAAATAATAATCAAAAATTTTTACATTGAGATGGCAAAATATTTATTTGTAACTAGTTTTGCAGAAATTTTACTCGTTGCAATTGATACTTTTAATCGATTATCTCGTTTTGTTAGGAAAAATATTTCATTCCTCTAGGCAAATTATAATTTGTTCCCGCGACCGTATTTATTATTATTTTTTTTAAATTAATTTAAATTTATAGCATTTTTCTTCTGATATGTTGTTTACGCAGATAAATAAAATTAAAAATATTACCAACAAATTGAAACAATTTTCTGTGTTGCTAAAAAAATGTAGTTTAAAGTCCTGATTTATATTTATAACAAAATTATAATTATTTTTTTTTTTTTTGCTTGAAAACGAGTGATGGGAGGTAAAAAAATTTATTAAATAATTTACTTACCCGATTCAGAGCTCGAACGTCTTCCGGGTGCGCCAGATCCAACGCGGTTTTGCCATCTACATCTTTTGTCGCAGGATCCACGCCCTTATGGAGGAGCCACGTTACTTTTGGAACACATCTCTGCTTTACCGCAATGTGCAGCGTTGTTTCGTTTCTCTTCGTCCTTCTCTCAATCAGTCCAGGACATATTCTGTGTAAATAAACAAAGAGCGCAGTGACAAAAGAGTCGTTTGTAAGAGATGCAAAGTGCATAGCGTTCCATCCGTTGTCATCCTCGGCGTCAACCTCCAAGCCCATTTTCTCCACCAACCAACGACACACTCCATCGTTACCCCCTTGTGCTGCATAATGAAGCACCGTTTTGTTTGTCTTCGTTCTCTGATTGATCAGCTCTCCACCCAATCCGTTGAAACTTTTTAAAATTTTTGCGTTTACCTTTTCATTACTCGACATTAAATGCATCGCGTTTTCGCCATCCTTAGTCACCGTGTTTTTAAGTTCAGGCCAATTTTCGTGGATATACTCGAGCACTTTCACATTTATTCCACTCGCAGCAAAATGCACTACGTTCCATCCCTGATCGTCAACGGCGTGTACTTCCAATCGCAGGCCGACTAGTCGTTTAAATGTTTTTACAAAGCCTGTTTCTGCAACACGATGGAGAACTGTTTTGTTTGACTTTGTTTTTTGGTTAATCAAGTTTTTATTAAGACCGTGAGCTTTCTTTATCAAATAATCAAGATCTTGTAATTCGAATTCTCCGAATACTCTGTTCTGCAGCAAATGCATGACATTTTCACCATCTTTCGTCAATGCAGTGACAAGTTCAGGTCTTCCATTCAGAAAAAATAGCAGATTTCTAGTTTCGCCGCGACTCGCTGCAAAGTGAAGAGCATTCCATCCTCTATTGTCCACGTCTGCTGCATCTAAACCCTTGTCCGTCAACCAGCTTATTATTTTCGTTGCGTTGTCTTCTCTAGCAGCAGCAAAATGCAGTAGCGTCGTATCGTTATTCGTTTTCTGCTTGATCAACTCATTATTTTTGTTGTACAAGAATATCAGCAAATCTAAACTGCCAACAAACTGATTTACAGCAAAGTGTGTCACGTTTAACCCTTCATCATCCACGGCGTCCAAGTCAACCCATTTTTCTATAAGCCACTCATACAATTCCAATTCGTTTTTCGCTGCTGCAGCGAAGTGAAGAACTGTTCTATTTTTCTTTGTTTTCTGCTTGATCATCTGATTATCACGACTATGCAGATATTTAATCACTTTACCACCACCTAACCCAGCATTAGCAGCCAAGTGCGCAGCGTTCTCCCCTTTATCGGTCACAGATGTTATGATACCAGGGTCTTTCCCAACTAAGAATTTAACTGTATACAAATTTATGCTGTCGGCTGCGTGATGAAGAGCGTTCCATCCCTTATTGTCCTTGAAACCAATTTCAAAGTTTAAATCATTCACTAGCCACCGGCACATTTCTGATGCGTTTGTGCGGTTCATTGACCATTTTTCTGATGCCGCCACTTGCAGAGCATTCATGCCATCTTCAAAATGTGTGGCCTCTGCAATCGTTTTATCTACTTCCAAAATGTATTTGGCCAGTGCAAAATCACATTTTCCCAAGGCAAATTCAAAAATTCTTGGAGCCAATTCCGCAGCCAACGCAGACGTTGTTTTAAGAAGTGCTTTGGCGGTGCTTAAATCTAAATTAAACTTTTCACCAGAAAGTCGCAGACTAGAAGTTATGAATCCGTAATCAACAAAAAGGTCAACGCACTCGACACTGTTGTGGTCCACTGCTTTTTGAATTGTGTTGCTTGCAGCTTCTTCAGAAAGGTCAATAACTCCTTTCTTAATCATATATTTAAGAATCTTGTGATGATTTTCTCCAGCTGCAAATTCCAAAGCTTCGTAAAGCGCTTCGTTTGTATATTTTGAAAACAAAAATTCCGACAACGACAGTCCAATGTGTGGAAGTTTTGGGTCAGCGAAGGGAAATTGTGTGTGGTAAAATTGTTCATTCAGTTTTTCAAAAAGGTTTGCGAAATTATTCTTAATTACAGTTGCAAACATTCTTGTGATAGCGGTTGAGCTGCAATCTGTCAAATTCTTATATGCTCCTAGTTCCAAAAACCTCACAGCGATATCTTCGCTGTTCTCCCAAGCGTTTATTAAAATCTCGTCAGCATCACTTTTGGCAAAATGGAATTTGCCTTTCCTGCCGCTGTCTTCGAACGTGATCTCGTCGTCAAGTAACGAAAACAATCTCAACAGATTTTCCTTGACAATAACGTCAATAAGTTGTGATTTTTTTATGGTCTCAGTTATTGAAATTTTGACATTTTCTATCTGATCAGGATTTTCCGTCTCATTGATTTTCAGTTCAAGGAATTTTCTGACCTGACGAAATTCATATTTGAAAATGTCAAACGGCATTTTGTTAACTGTCCAAATCAGTGCAACCTTTTCCTTCTTAAGAGGGCAATCAACACTCAAAAAAAAAAATCTCAAATAGACCCGTTTACGGCATGTATGGCTGACCTGGCGTTTTCGGCCGAGTTAAACATGTAAATTAGACTTAATTATGAGCCTCGTAGGTCAATTTGAACAGGGAGAACGACGAAGGGAACGTACCTTTCCGGCGGCGAGTCAGACTGGCCTGGGAGCGGCTCTCCCGAGTCAGTTAAACTCGCTACGCTGCTGCGCCGACTGCAGTGCTCCTTCTCACGTTGCATTTCGGCCGATTTTTTTGCTTTTTCGGGCCGAATTTGGGCTTAATCTTGACCCCGACGAGACACGATGCACTTGGTAAACAAAGAAAGCCATTACTAATCATATTTGGGCGTGTCCGATTGTCATGTGGGAGAAAAGCGAGAACGAGTTTAGCAACCCGACAAAGTTGTCCCGAGGGAATTAATTAATATCTCGCTCTGATTGAAAGTTTTTTAATTTTGGCGATCGAGAAGCTTATATTTCTAGAATAATTAAGGCATGAGGAAAATCGCGGTGTTATTTATTTTTTAATCCGAGCAGCCGTTCTCGCGCTACGAGCATAAATACGCGCCGGCCTCTGCTTGTCGCTTCGCTCGACTCTCTCTCGCTCGACTGCTGCACTCGCGGCGGAGAGCGGCGCGCTCGATTCATTAGACGTTTGCGCGAATTTTTTATTTTATTAGTAAGCGTTGAGATAAATCGTTCAAATTTTCAGCATTGGTAGAAAACAAACTGAAATAATTTTTTATTTTTAATTCTTAAAAAAATATTTATCTGGAGCAAAGTTATTAACGTTTCCGCGAGAAGTTTGTTTTTTTAATATTTAAATTAGAGGGAAAATTTTAAAAATACAAACCCTAACAGAAAATTGAAGCTAATTAAATTCTCTACAATTAATTAAGCAAACGTTTTGTTGTCAAAATTTTTTTTATTTGCCAACGGGATGACCAAAGTCAAAACATTACTTTTTCTCATTGAAAAAAATTTTTTGGATTTTTTCTGAGATAGCCAATCGATTGGAAATTTAATTTTGATTTAAGAACTTAAATTTCATCAAAATATATTGAGCCGTTTAGAAATCACAAAGTACTAACTGATGCCACCTGAAAGTGCCGTCGAGGCCGAATAGCAGGTTTTAGTCCATACGCTCTTGTTTCAAAACGGCTTAATATATTTTGATGAAATTTGAGTTCTTAAATCAAAATTAAATTTCCAATCGATTGGCTATCTCAGAAAAAATCCAAAAAATTTTTTTCAATGAGAAAAAGTAATGTTTTGACTTTGGTCATCCCGTTGGCAAATAAAAAAAATTTTGACAACAAAACGTTTACATAATTAATTGTAGAGAATTTAATTAGCTTCAATTTTCTGTTAGGGTTTGTATTTTTAAAATTTTTCCTCTAATTTAAAAATTAAAAAAACAAACTTCTCGCGGAAACGTTAATAACTTTGCTCCAGATGAATATTTTTTTAAGAATTAAAAATAAAAAATTATTTCAGTTTGTTTTCTACCAATGCTGAAAATTTGAACGATTTATCTCAACGCTTACTAATAAAATAAAAAATTCGCGCAAACGTCTAATGAATCGAGCGCGCCGCTCTCCGCCGCGAGTGCAGCAGTCGAGCGATAGAGAGTCGAGCGAAGCGACAAGCAGAGGCCGGCGCGTATTTATTTATGCTCACAGCGCGAGAACGGCTGCTCGGATTAAAAAATAAATAACACCGCGATTTTCCTCATGCCTTAATTATTCTAGAAATATAAGCTTCTCGGTCGCCAAAATTAAAAAACTTTCAATCAGAGCGAGATATTAATTAATTCCCTCGGGACAACTTTGTCGGGTTGCTAAACTCGTTCTCGCTTTTCTCCCACATGACAATCGGACACGCCCAAATATGATTAGTAATGGCTTTCTTTGTTTACCAAGTGCATCGTGTCTCGTCGGGGTCAAGATTAAGCCCAAATTCGGCCCGAAAAAGCAAAAAAATCGGCCGAAATGCAACGTGAGAAGGAGCACTGCAGTCGGCGCAGCAGCGTAGCGAGTTTAACTGATTCGGGAGAGCCGCTCCCAGGCCAGTCTGACTCGCCGCCGGAAAGGGACGTTCCCTTCGTCGTTCTCCCTGTTCAAATTGACCTACGAGGCTCATAATTAAGTCTAATTTACATGTTTAACTCGGCCGAAAACGCCAGGTCAGCCATACATGCCGTAAACGGGTCTATTTGAGATTTTTTTTTTTGAGTGAAAGTAGTAGCCTGCAGCTAGAAATTCTGCAAACGTTTGGTGAACAAACCTTGCATTTCCGTTTGAAAGTGATACAATGCCTGTGTTTGTCACATCACTATCAACGTTTTCCACTTTGTCATATTGTAGATATTTCACGGAAAGCTTTTCCAGTTTTTCCTTGCAGGATAAAAATTTTTCGTTGTAGTCTACTTCATTGTAACTGTTTATTGTGGAACTCACTTTCTTCTCCAATATTTTTTCATAAATATCATTCAACCCGAGTTCGAAAGTAAAAGCCTGAACACCAATTTCTGCGAGCATTTTCAAATAAAAACAATTGCCAAGAATATCGTTTGACCCATATTTTCGCAGATTATCTAGTTGAAACTCACATTTCTTTTCATCCTGATGTGAAATCATTTGAAAAAAATCGCGTTGCTGCATTTTGTTAAGAGGCCTAATTGACACCCTGCAAACATTTCCTTTATTTCGCAGTGATTTGAGAATTGTCTCTTCTTCGTGCGGCCGCGTTGAAATCCAAATTGGCACCGACTTTCCCACCATTTCCAGTAAAAATTTGAGCACCTCATCTCTGTATTTTTGGTAAATCTCATCAAATCCATCAAACATCACTATGATCCTCTTGGATCTGATCAAATTTTCAATATCATCCTGGGACTTTGCTGTTGCAGTGGCAATAACAGAATCACACGTGGGTGACTTTTGTTTCTTCACTTTGGCGTTCGAAAATATATTGCATACACGTGAAAGGTCTATGGTGAAAATTTTGACACCTTTTAAAGACCTGCGCAGTTCAAAAGTGATCTCGCGCATCACTGTGGACTTCCCTGAGCCAGGAAGCGAAGACAGAAGCCAAACGCGATGTTGATTCTTGTTATTTGCCAGCCTAATTATTTCTTTGAAATTGACATCTATTTCTTCTGCAGACGCATCCAGCTGCACTCGGAAGTCAGGTTTGACGAAATTCTGTCGGAAAACCAACTGGTGGGGCAAAGTGGACACCATCATGGCTTGAGGAATTTCCTTCGTGTTCATCTCTTGATAAATAAGCAAATTGCTAAGGGATTCCTGTAAACTCTTATCCCCTTTTATTTCCTCGCCTTCAAAGATCTTGAGGAATTTTTCAAGCAAATCTGGAACCATAATATGTATTTTATAAAAACATAAGTCTGCTCTCCAAAATTAAAGTAAAAAAAAAGTAAATAAAAAAAGCGTATTCGTAATGACGTGTCAAAAAAATGCACCTTTGTTTTGAAGGATAAAGACAAACCATCCGCTGTGGACAGTGGCCTTTAGGAAATCAATTTGTTTTGCCTCCTTAAACTGAAAAAGAATTTTATTTTGTTTGAATATAATAAATTTCTCTGAATTTTTTGGAAAATAGTTCTATTTTGTTTGAATTTTAATAAATTTCTCTAAATTATTTAAAAAAAATTATTTTTTTTTAATTATATATTTTTTTTAATTTTAAGAATTTTTTTTAAGTACCATTACGCTGTCAGCAGCCACGGTTCTCTGGTCAATAAGGAAGAAAAGCTTTGGTTTTCCAATCCAGTCGTTTGCCTCTGCCCCGAGCAATGTCTGAATTAACTCTCCGATCGGCTTCTTTTCACCTCTGCTCAGATCAATGCAAATTTGTCCATCCTCACTTTCCGAGATGTTGGCAAAAAAGAAGGCCGCAAAACAACCGTACTCTCGCCATGATTTTTTCACTAAAAATTAAAAATTATTTTATTCTTATTGATAGGATATAAATATTAACTAATCCAAACAAATTTATAAATATGCAAATTTTTGCACTAAAAAGTCATCTCACCTAAGTCATCAAAATATTTTTTTATGTGATCGGAGTCGATTTGCACAATTTTCGTCTCAAATCCTAGATTTTCTCTCAGATCTAACTCGAGTATTTTGACCTCATTTTTTAGGCTCCCTTGGTGGAAAATTACAGCGAGCTTTCCTCTTAGAACAGATTTTGATTGCGGATCCCACCAATCAAAGTCATTCGATGGCTGTTGTACTGGATTTGTTGCGTCTGTCCCAAATTTTGAGCGTGTAAAACAATTCATGCTAATAATTGTTAATATTGAAGTAAAAATAGCAAAATAAAAGACAATATTCAGACCGTTCAATGCAAGAAAACTTAAATTTTCTGTTGTGGGGATAAATTTTGAACTCCGGCGTCTGACCAACCTCAACAATGTCGATGATTGACTTTTTGTGAATTCTGTTCTGCACGGCCGTCAAGAAATGCGAAACACTTTCGTCCTCTTTCATCTCATTCAGCTCCTGAATTAGACACTGCACAAGCCACGTGCCTTCAAATTTATCTCTCCGTGCCATCGTGTCTGAAAAATTCATGCAATTTTGTGTTCAATTAAATTTTTATGCTTTTCGTTGTTAAAATTAAATTTACTTTCAACACTCGCGTAAAAAATAACCAGGTTGTGAATATTTGGCTCGAAGGAAATCTTGCAGCAGATTTTCTCGTTCGAGCAACAGGATTCTGGTTGCTTTCTATCAGGGGATGTATCAATGACGAAGCTCTCAAGATCGCCTCTGCAGGGCTTGAAACAAAATTAAATAAAATATTTTTCTAGAGAAAATTTTGAGAAATTTTACCATTAATATTTTAATAAATTAATTTTAGTGTATTTACCCCAAGAAATAAGAATTTCAAGCACTTTTGAAACGTGGTTTCGAGCGATTTGAACAAATCTCTGGTGTTGAATGTGTCATAATCATTGGGACCATCACCGATCTTGGTTTCCGTGAAAATCATTCCATCGAAATATCCATGTGACAAAATGATAAAAATGAACGTTGACGGCTCTGAATCTATTAGTTTTTGCGTTCAGACATTTCATTATAAAATTAAAATAATTTTTTACCAGAATTAAAGTATTTCTTCAAAATCGTTTCGTCGCTAAGAAGTTTGAGCAGGTCAATCTTGTGTGGCGCCAACCACTCGCGAAATCTGCAGTTTCGTTTCGTCTCAAAAGCGTCTCGCAAGCATTGAACATCTTCCTTGTCACCAGGCCGAGGCCAAGGAGGAACGCCACCCTTGAAGTCATAGTGGGCAACAAACACAAACACGCTGTGATAATTATTTTAAATTCTGCAATGACACTACTTCTTATTTGAAATTATACTTTTCTGCGTTTTCTTTTCCACTTGGAGTTTGAAATCGTCCTAGTTGTGTTGGACCCGTGGGTGGATGAAGATTCGAACCTGTGCACAAGTGCAAAAAATTACTATTTTACTAGTTGAAATTATATAGCAATGTCCAAACCTTCCTCCACAGTTTTGATCAAAGAATCACTCAAAGGCATTTTTAAGCAGCCATACCAGAGTGTAGCTCATCTGAAACAAGTATCGACAATCTATTTATATTTTTGCACAGTAAAATTTTAATTACATTGAAAATTTCTCCCACAATGTGTGGTAAAATTTATTAGTTGCACTCAGATTTTGATGAGTTAATTCACGTTTCTCACTCAGCGTGAATAATGTGATTGCATTGATAATTATTTCTTTTTCGCATTTTGCTCTGCAACTTTCAGCCAATATATTACGATCATAATAACAAAAATAACAAATTAGTTTTCAATTTTGATTTCATTGCGAGGCAGCTTCTTTCTTTCAATCTGACTCTGAATGGGCTCACAATGAGAATATTAAAAGTTTCAAGAAAATTTACAAAATTTCTAGTCTTTCCGCTCATGATTTCTTAAGTTTATAGAGTAACTATAGACTTATTAAAATCTATTAAAAATGCTTAAATTACAGCTTCAAATAAAGTTCAGTAAAAAATAGATAAAATGAAATTGTATATCAATATTTTTTGCTTGGATATTTTTCCTTGTAAAATCAGTGTCTATTTATAAGGAAATTATACTTGCACTTTGATTGTTTAAGCCGCTCCTATAACTCATACAAGTCGTATGCCTACCGCTCAAGAAATTCAAGAGGATGTCGGTCATACACTAGCTGATAAGCATTAGGGCTTGGCTATGCAGAATTTATTATCAGAATAATAAAACCAATAACCAAAATTTAATGGTAACTGGGAAATGAAAGTTATCCACAACGAATAAAATTAAAAACTTCCTGCATGCACATACTTATAAAATTGCTTGGTATTTTTTGGAAAGCATAAAGCATAGTTTGAAGTTTAAATAAATACGCATTATTTGTACTTGAATAAACGCAAATATATTAATCATGACGATCATTGCTTAAACCAAAAGGAAACACAGGAAAAATAATTGTTTCTTACTAGCACCTCACAAAATCAGAAGAAAATCGCTTTAAAACATGAACCGAGCACTTGATAAATAATGCAACCGCACTTGGCGATGATCTCATGTCACTCATACTGATGCTTCAAAAAAATTTGCGTACCCAAAGCCATCCTTTCCGCATCATGGGAGACCTCTGACGGAATTTAACAGCAATTTTAGCTGAAAAAGCTTAATTTTGAATTTAAATTTTTTTTTCTGAAAATATTTTTAACTATAATTTTAGAGTTTTTTAATTATTTTTTCATATTGTTTTATCCAAAATCTATGTAATGGTAGGAAAAAACAACAGCAGTTGTTATAACCCTGTTTTATTTTTTTTTGCGGGGGATTTATATGAAACTAAAAAGTAAGCAAAATGAAGTTTTTCCTTTGCAATAAAATAAAATGGTTTATTTAAAACTTTTCCTCTATGAAATTAATTTTATACTTTTTTTATTAATTCTTTGGACTCATAAATTAATTATTTGTATCATTTAGAAACAGAAATTATTCTTCAGAAATAATCAACTAATAATGTGAAAACCAATCTGCTGAATTAATTAATTTTTAACTAACTGAAATAAAATTTATTTTAAGATGATTTTCATGATATTTTTTTTTTTATAGAAAATCGATTACATGGAGAGTGATTTCTTCAGGTTTTTTTTTAAAGATATAGTATAACACTCTACTGATCACAACGGAAAATAATCCTTTCAATTAAATCGTGAACTTTTTCACCAATACAAATGTCTCGCGGGCAGCAACCACGCTCTTCACCTCTGACGTGCATGTTGCCTACTTCCTAAAGAGGCAACGAAGTAGACAATTATATTTAAAATTGTTGATTGTTCTGCATTTTAATTTATTATTAATTAAAAATTTGCTAATTTAAAGCGGATAAATATTATCCCGTTTAGCGGCTTTTATCGCGAAGTGAAAATTTCGAGCTCAAATTAGACCCACAATTATTAAGAACGGATCAAGAACCGTTTTTCTCCAGCCCATTACTTAAACCTTATTTTTTAATTTAAAAAAAAAACGTCTTAGCGAATCAATTTTTATTTATTGCTTTTATAATATTTTCTATTCCTGTCAAGTCCAGAAACATATTAATAACAAATGCATTTTGTGGCTCAATTCAAATTTTTATTTGATTTTTTCTTTTTTTATGTTCATGACAAAAAAAACTACAATTTTAATCAATTTTTTTCAGTCAATGAAAGCAAACAAACTAAAGCATTTTTTTTCGGTATCGTGTGTCCTCTTTTGAACTTGAAATTTAATTTTTTTATGAGAGCAAACCAATGTGAAGCAGAGAAAAGTAGAAACAAAGCCGTGCTGTATCAAATCAAATGCTCATTGACAGGCAAAAGCAGGTAATACTGCTGCACTGAAATTTAAGCCGTACAAGCTCAAAACGTATACTGTTCCAGTTGAAATATCCAATCTTTGAAGCATATAGACTGTGGGTAGGCAATCCATTTTTGGCATTGTAATGTAGTTGTATCGGTACACGGACGCGTTCAGCGGAGTTTTAGTTCCACACCACACCTCTGTCGAATAGTCAAGGGCCATGACTTCAGATATGTAGAGATAAGCGACATTGCTTGCTGCGAATTAAAATTTTTTACTAAATTTTGGAACTTACTGAATTTTACTCAAAATTGATGAAGTTGAATAGTAAAAATCATTCAAATCGTTTGCATTGCTGAATTCAATAAGCTTCATCCCTATTGAGCAGCAGTACTGGTAGGGCGCAATGTTATTCGACTACAAATTGATTAAATTTTTATACAAATATGTAGTTTTTAATATTTTTTACATTATTTGTAAAAGGTGACACAAAAATACGTTTGTTGGCAGCCTTGGTCCAGATTAAAGATCCCATGGAAGCTGCAAAATTATTATTAAGGATTTAAATACAAAAATAAAGAGATAAAAAAATTTAATACTGCGATTTGTGGTGGTCAATTGATTAACCAGTGCTGGCTAAGGGTTAAGAACTTTTTATAAAAACCTTAAATACAAATTTTTTTGTCTAACGTTGGCGACGCAGGGAACTGAATCTGCCGTTACACACGATCTCAAAACTGGTACACACTTGATTGGTGGAGTGAACTGTAGATAAATTTGAATAAGTCATGATTCTTTTTAAATAAACCAAGTTGTATTTGACCACGACTGCACTTCCTTTTCCTACGGTGACCATTTGCTGCGTGACGTTTGGAATTTTTTCGACGCCGCAGTCGTAAGTTTTGGCGGCCAAATCACACTCGTCATTGCCGGTTATCGAAGAGCACTGCACATACCCATTCAAGCCTTGGTCCATTGCACTCGGCGTGTCCTGCGTCGCTATTTCCATCAATCTCAGCATTTGGATCGGATCAATTTTGCCATCAAAAAACTACAAAGCGATTTTAACGATAAAAAATAAATATTTTACCACAAATTACTCACCAGATTTCTGTTTTCTCCAATGCATTTCATGAAGCACTGCAAAAGTCAATTCAAGGAAATTTAATTGCAATTTTTTTTTTATTCTTTATAATTATGTATTTTATGTTTGAGCCACACTCGAAAGTGTACAATGAAATAACAAATCCATCCAATATTTTAACGAACACAATATTATATGGAAATTGTCAAATTGTAAAAGCAGACGCAATTTTAATTTCAGGCAAATTAAGTACTTCCATTGTTAATTTTGCATGCAGTATTAATTTTTTCTGGAGAAATCCGTAATAATTTTGAAAATTTGATTCAAAATAACACTAGCAATTAATAACAAATTATTAAACCAACAAATCACTTCCTGTACAATTTGCCAGCAAAATTGATAGAAAACCTCAAAATTTCAAATTATGATGCTATTTTAATTTCAACCAAATAAAAATAACAATTTTACAAAAGCCAAGCATTATTAGTTACTTTAATCCTTTGCGAATAGTTTCTTGAACCATGGAACAGCAAATCAACGTCAGCTGTGCAAAAAATCTTCAGCAGAGAGAAAAATATAATAACAAGATGAATGCCTTGCGTGATGTCCCACGTCGCCATGCACTCGGCTTGCATCCCATCTAATTCGGTGCCTTTTTGTCTGCCTTCGCACACGAAATTTCTTTGCTCGGAGCAATTTGAAACTGCCAGCACTGACAACTCCTCGGTCCCGTTCCTGTTGATCTCAACGGAGACGCACTCGCCCTTTTCCAAACTCGGCTCACCGCTTTTCCAAGTGACATATTTTGGTGCGAAATTTGAACCTTTCGAGCACCAAAAGAACTTTTCGCGACAGTTGGCGTTTGTGCCTGATGTCCAATAACCGCTACTTTGGATGAGCAAGACGTATTCTGCATTTGCCATGAAATTATTAAAAGTAAAAATCGTCATTTTCAAAACCTCTGATGCGTTTTGTCAAGCATTTGTTCTTCTCTGGCGAATCCAGTGACAGCAATGACAGTCCTATGGAATTGCACGTTTTCCACGCGAACGTATAATTTGCCTGTTTGATATAAAAATTAAAAATTCCAAAAACACGACATTTTTTACCTTCTCTTTTGAAAACATGTACATCCGACCACAGGCCGAAACCCATCCACCGTACTTGTACAAGTCTGAAAAAGTCTTAATGTTTAATTTTGTTTCCCGGTAAAATATTTTAATTCCCAAACTTATAAGCTCCTGATTGACGTCAAAAAGGCTTTGCTGTTGATGTTGAACAATGAAAAAATGACATAATAAGAACATATTTGTTAAATAGTGGGATCTAAACAATAATTATGTTTGTACAATATGTTAGTTTAAATTAAAATTGGTAACGTATAAATATTTGTAAATTTTGGAAAAGATCCATATTAGCGTCTAATTCTCAACTTTTTTAAAATGAAGTACTTTGTATTAAAAATTTCAAGAAAATCTTTACATCTCTCGGTGTTACTGGAGGGCACGTTGGCTGTGAACAAAGTGGTTTTTCCACGTCCTTCGGATTGGCCTTTTATATAGATTTATTAATTCGATGATTCCTCTTCTTTTCTTTAATTAATTTTCACCTCGCATAAAAAGACAAACCGACTTGTGCAGTTTCTGTCTGACAAAATCGCCCCAGTGTCGTTCAGAACGAATCTGAGATGTACGCATTCCTCGTTCCCACCCTTGTTGTCCGGTTGGCCCCTTTCCCACTTCAAACCGTTGTTCAGGGGTGGAATTTTGCCCTCAGAATCGCACCAGGACCACTGACCGTCGCAACCCTGCCTTGTTCCCGCCGTCCAGTAATTGAAGTTCAACCTCCCATTGCCTTTATTTATCATTTTTAGAATATATTTTAATTTAAATTTTTATTGTTGAATTACTCTTGACAATATTCTGCAGGCAAAATTGTTCCTCGTAGGTTTCAAATATTACCGGTGCCATCCCTAGACGGCAGCACATATTCCAATTTTCTTCCCAGGTCATCTTAAATCAGAATTAATTAGATGTGGGAAAAATTCATTTTAATTTTTTCTCTCCCATACTGGTGAATTTCCAAATAAATATTTGCTGCCGCAACTTTGAGTCCAAAATCCATATGAGAGAGGATCTTTTTTAAAGAGAAGTTGTCAATTTTATGAAAAATCTTATTTCAAGTTTTTATCTAAAATTTCCAAACCTATTAATTTTTGATTGGCGTCAAACAGAAAGTCCTGAAAAATATACATTTTTAATATTAATTTCTCTATTTATTGGAGAAATTTTATATTTTAAGTTTACATCAGGGTCGCAGCTTAATGGGCAGTTGGGTTTTTGACACGGTGGCTATTTTTATTTGTATTTTTAATTTCGACTATAATTCAACTTCAGTAAAGCGGACCTCACAAATGTACGGAACGTTTCTCTGACAGGGCAAGTGCTGTAAACCTTTACTTTCGGTGGTCGACCGGTTGAATTTGAAAAGCAAACAGCGGTCGGCCGTTTTGTTGGTTGCCGTCGCGATCGACCAGAACGAGCTATTCGGACTCCTCGTCGGCGAAAATTCCGACGACAGCAGAGTGTTGTTCAAAGAGCACCAAGAGTAAACCTTGAAATCTTCGCACAGCTCGCCTTCATTGGCGCCGCTTGTCCAGAAATTATTGAAGTTTGGATTAGCATTGACTATATCTAATATTTAATTTTTATTTTATTGTTTGGATATTAGATAAATTTAATATTAGCACATGTTTTGAACAAATCCAGGAGGCATTGGAATTCAAGGGCGGTATCTATGGACAGCAGGCTTAATTGTTTGGCCTTGCAATGCGCGGCCGCTGTTGAAACAGATACCTAGAATTCGTTTGTCATCGTGATTCAAACGAATAAATTTTATTTCAATAATTAACTGATGTCGAGCCTGCAAAATAAGAGCGGCCGCAGGATGTGTAGGCAGAACCAGCGATGGTGGAAGCTGCGGATGTGGAAAAATATATACATTGCAATATACTGCATATGAGTAGTTAATTCAAATTAAATCCGCATTAAAAAATTTTTAACCATAAAGTATTGCCACACTGACATTTACAATGATTTTTTCTTTAGATTTTGGGTAATGTTTGACTTACCAACGGGCGTTTTGACGCTGGCCTGCGTAAAATCAATTATTTTGTGTCCATAGCCCAATCATTAATTATACCATTTGCCCAAAAGTCTGGCAGTTCGACTTAGCATTGCAGGGCTGCAAAATTGACATTGAAGAATTATAAAAATAAATTTATTTTTTCATTACGGGAGGCGTGGTGGTTGTTGTGGCGGTGGTTGTGGTCGTTCTTTTGGTTGTTGTCCTCGTCGTAGTTAGCTTAGTGGTTGTTGTAGCTACGCTGGTTGTTGTTGTAGCTACACTTGCGGATTTTGAAGCTACGCTGTTGGTTGTGGTTGTCAAGCTTAGTGCATTGGTTTGCACCAAAGTTATGGTGCCTTGATTTTCCTGGATGCTAGGATTGGAAACTGAAAGAGGAACGACTGAAGCTGCGTTTACAGTCAAAGATGGTGTCTGAGAAGAAACGCCAGGCGTTTCATTTGCGGCATCCAACTGCACGTTTATAGAAATTTATTGATGCTAATTTAAATTTTCATAAATTGCCTTCGCTGTGGTTGAATCTGATAATATAAAAGTCTGTAGTTTTTCTGTCGCGCTGTTGGGTTGAGTCTGGAGGTGATTTTCGAAAGATGTGGTCGAAGATTGGTCTGATATCATCACGTCTGCTGAACTTGGAAGTTCTTCTTGCGTCTGAGAAGTTACTTCATCGGTTGAAAATTGCGTCTGATCGATTATTTCCTGCCCCGTCGTTTCAACTTCTTTCAATGTCGTGGTGACCTTTTAACCTAAATTAAGCACTTGTTAAAAGAAACCCGTTTATCTTCACATTCAGTGGCTTCTTAAAGTTGGTGATCGCCGATATTTTGTTCAACGCCGTCGTCAATAACTTCTTCCTGGTTACGTCCGAGCACCTTTTCTTGCCGCAGCATCTTACAATCGTTAATCTTCTTAAATTGTGTGACCTCGCAGCCACTATTCCCTTTTAAGTTAAATTATCTGTGAAATGTTGATGTGAAATTCATACTAGCAGATGGTTTTGCCATTAAATTGACTGCCTTCCTATTTTTCGCAAATACCACAGACTGAAAATTAACAATTTAATATTTCAAGACAAATTTATCCTTCACCAGAATTAATAATAACATAAATTATTAAAAAATTTATTGACGCTTTATTTAAAATGCAAGACGATCTTAATGACTAGCTTTCTCACCAAAACCAAAAGTGGAGCAATCACAAGAACAATTTTTGGAATTTTCATCATGCTCATCTGCGGTAGTTTTGCTTTTCAAGGCTGAACTACGAACTGCAAATAAGTAGGGGCTGATTGATAAAAACTCATCAAAATTTTGTTTACGACAAGTAGCAATTAACAATCTATTCCCCGGCCGATCGATAAAAGAATGATGACAATAAAGTAGATTGGTTTCCACCCATCGATGCACACGTCAATTTTTAAAAAAAAATTGTTTTTCCTGGTCTCTCTGCGCAGGAAGTTTGAGGAGGGGAAGCTCTGACCAAGCTGTATTTTTATTAATTAAATCGATCCGTGTATTGTTATTTTATATTATTTCATTTTATTCTGTAATTATTCTGACACTTTTTTTACTTGTTTTCTATATTTGTCTAAATTATTTTATTGTTTCCATTATTATTTTTTAGAGACAAAATCACCACCACTAGATGTGGAAGCATCCATTCATGACCAAAATATAATATTTATGCTAAAACATGAGTTTTAAAACAAAGATTAAGCAATAAAAAATAATTAAAATGCCGTAGCATAATTAGGTCCAATTTGTTGCAGCACAAAAATAGCCATCAATGAAATTATCAAAGTTATCATTATGCTCACCTGTAAAAAAATTGGCAGCAAAAAAACACGTTTCTCGCCAGCTCATGCTCAGTCTTCTGAAAAAATTGGGCTCCGGCGTCAAGTGGGAGGACAAATCAATTCACGCAATTCACGTTAATCAAAGGCAGCTGGAAAAATTATGATTGAATCCAGTGTCGAGCTCTCCATCTATGTTGTGTTGTTGTTAGTTATGCAACCCGTGCTTCAATTTGGTTCGGCGGCGCAGCAGCTTTCAGTCCGCGTTTCAATATAATTTGAAATAAGAGGAAATTGTTATTGAAAAGCAGGCAGCTGGTGCGCGACATGCAGCCCCCGATGGTTGCATTTTTTAAATGCATCAGCATAAGTGGTTTTCTAGTTATTTTTAGATTTTTACTTTGATTTTGTCACCGTTATCAAATTTTCTAAAAAGTGGAAAATATGTGGCAAATTCTCATAAATTTTCGCCATCGGTTGATAAAAACGGTATCTCTTTTTTCGTAAGCAGATTTGATTGTATTTTTGATGAAAGCTCACTGATTTTATTGCATTATTTCTTAAGTATTCCACTTATTATGATATTTTTAACTAGAAATTCTTGACAAGAATGCAGATTTTCTACAATTTACAATGATTATTAAAAGTCCAAATTCAATCTGTTACCAAAATTGAAATTTATTCAAAACAAAAATTCAAAAATTCAGGCATACGAAACCACTTTTTTTGCTACTTATTTGGCTGAAAAGCATTCGGTAGGCAATTGGCAAATGTAATAATAGTCGTTGATACACGGCCTAGCCTCCACTTTTAAAGTGCCGTTGCCCCAATTGGCGGCTACAACACAGTCCGCCGTCTTCTGCGCCTCGGCCTTCCACAAGGGGCTGTCCATCTCCAGTTTGGTCCCGTCGTGCCATCGGAAGTTCTTTTTGGTCCAGCTGCCAGCGTTTTTCGCCGAAACCCACCAATACGTATCTGAAAAAGCAAAGTAAAAATAAAAAATAAAACTCGAAATTGAACTTACTCGGGGAAACGTTTTGCGTCGCGGCCCACAACGCTTCTGCGTCGCTCTGATCTCCTATGCTGGCCAAATGCAGGCCCTGCTTAGCGCAACTGTCTCTTGCGTTGGCCCACTCAATCTGCCAAAGAAAATTAGAAGTATAAACCGGAATTTGACAGCTGAAATCGCGGCTCACAACGGTTGAATGGAAAGAGTACTTTTTTCCGTTCGTCAGCGCCTTTAAATTTGCTGAAACTGCAAAGTTAGAAGCTGGTTATTCTTTCGGAGGTCGTAGTATCTGAACTGAATGGACCTTTTTCATTTCCGATTTGGAAAGTTGATATAAATTTGGGTACATTGACTACTTTCAAATTTAATAAATCAAATGAGCAAAATTAAAATTCTGGAAAAAAAACACATACACACAATGGTCAAACGTGTTAAAAAATTGCTGTAATTGTTTATTTAATAAACTTACAAAAAATATTGCTTTTTTTCCTTGTTTTTAAACAGGTTACTATTTAAGTATGTGAAAACTTACGAGCGACATTGCAGTTGGCCAGAAAGTACTGGAAATTAGGTCTTAATTAAAGCCGAATTTCATGAGCATGATTAATTTTATGAACCTGAAGGTGGCGCTCGGCGACTCTGGATAATGCGTCCAGCTTTTGATTCTGTTGCTTTTCCACCTGCTTCACATATTCCAGAGTCTAGCGAACAATGCAGTGATTATTAAAAATTGGATACAAATTAATAATATCAACGTGTATTGCTTTTTTTTGCATATTTATCACTGTGATGAAAAAAAAGCATATAATTTCATATTATTTGTTTTTCTGACGCAATCACTGAAAGATTCGGCCAATTTTTTTTTAGTACCAGACCTAACACATTATTTTGTAAGTTGCGAATATCAGAATACATTACACTCTAAAATTTTGTGGTATTAAGATTGAAGAAAATCTTTTTTTATCATTTATCATTGATGTTGATATTTCAAAAACTTGTTGACCCAGAAGTGACCTTAATAAACTATCATATATAATTTGAGCGAGCAAACAAAATATTTCAATATCACGTCTTTATCTTCAAAACTAAATTTAAAAATGAACATTAATTGGGCTTTCTCTTTCTATCGAATATATTTTTTAATGTTTTTAGACGGGATTCAGACTTAAAATTATAGTACTTGTTGGTGAAGCTTCGTCAATATGTTCATGTTTTGGTTTGTCTCGTTGAACATTCTGAGTATTTCCTGCCGAAAATCAGATTCTTGAGCCTATAAATTGAGAATTGGAATTTTTTAATCAAATTATTTTCAATTAATTTTAATTTTGTCACTTTAACAAAGTCTTAACCTTTTTCTGTAAATAAAAGTATGACTTTTCTTGTGGACAAGAGCATCTCAAAAATAAATTCTAAGACCAGGAAGTTTACAGAAATAATTTTAGTTTTATTTCTACCCTGATTGCAGGTTCAGTGGCCAGGGCGGCGGCGACGAGGAAAAATAGCAGTGAGACGAAACAAGCCATGGTCTGTCCTCTTGTGTTGCACTTTATTCCCCGATGCTTTCTATCACACTCGCGACTGAATTATATTTTCAATAACAAGTTGGCTGAAATATATGACTGATAACCCCTAGGATGATCCCTGCTGCCCAAATTCAAAGGGCAATTCATTTTCACTATAATTATTAAATTTTTTAGACGTTTTTAAATAAAAATTGGATTGAATTTTAGCTCATTTGTTATAACATAAATTTTTGATACTGTGTTGTGTAAAGCGCACCTATATTTGAGTCAAGAATTAATTAATTATATTTGTATTTGTTACACTTTTTATGATGAAAATTACAAATTTTTCTCTTTCCTGACCTAGCAAACACTAAAAAATGGGCTATTAATATATCTCAATAAATATTTTTTAAATTTCAAATATAATTGTGTTTTTAAAATGATTTACTCTTTATTCTCTATTTGTTGATATTTAGAGGCATTTCGATTAAATTAACAGTATAAAGAGTGTTTGATTTTTCAGAATCTGGCAAGATTTTTCATATTCGACCAAATAGTGAGCTCTCAATATGTGTATAAGCTTAATGCAGTATAAATATTTGTGCTCGAATCTTCAAATTATTTATTATATTAATTTTAGGCAAGAAATGTGAGAAAATTTAGCCGCGAATATTGCTCCGCGCTGCCAGTAAAATCGTTATCAGCAGATGCATCACCAAAAATGAATAAATATTTACATGGCCTGTATCCTCAATATGTCTTTTGTACAATCACAAATAATTTATGAAAAAAAATTCCCCCTCCGTGCTCTCAAATTGGGTTAAAAATCGCAGAGAAGAAAAAAAAAATTCAGTTGTCAAGAAGAAGCACCATGCTGAGCAACAATTTGATCTTTTCGGTAGAAACTCCTCATAACTCCAATTCTTTGGTAACAATGGTTTTTAATTTTCAGAGCGTGTTCATTATTTTGGCCCTGTGCCATACGAGCGTAGCTCAACGTAACTCATGCGTTGATGGCTACTCGTGTGTCAGTTTGGAAAAATTTGTATATTGCGATGATGCGTCGGCAGAGCCAATGTCGTGTCCGAAAGTAGGACCAGCTCAGACCGTGTGCTTTGGCGGCACAGTGGGCTTCGGAGAATCTAGTGACGAGGCTGGCCCTTGCCTGAAGCAGCCAACTTGTTCCCAGGATGGTACATTTTCAGTCGCAAGCACTACAGGAGGAGGTAAATTAATTTGTTTTTTCTATAAATGTTTGGAAAATAAAATTTTTCCAATCTCATTCATATAAATGTCTATTTTTAACTTGAAAAATTGCCAGCAAAAATTCCCGAGCTATGCAGCGCTTATTACAAGTGCAGTCGGACTGGTTTGGAAACCAACATCTGCGATTCTGGTTCAGAGTTCAGTTCTAAGACGGGCAAGTGCGAGCCCGCCAACTTGGCCGGGTGCAGCATTCGATCTTCTGGAGGCACCTCAGCTGTCACAGAGACCGGTACATATCAAGTATTACTGAAATTTCTTCCACTTCTGAAAATTTTTCTGCAGTCACTAAAGATCCCAACCAAGACATTCTTGAGACCAAAGCGCCGAACCCAAAACCGGCTTCAACGACTAAAGCGCCGCCAGATTTCATTCCTGCTGAAGACATTGACTACTCATACCCTGACTACGAGGAAACCGGAGGTGGAGGTACTGGTGTTGGTGGTGGTGGTTCCTCCACCCCTTGCAGGAGGTTTAGAAATCCCGATCCTTCCAGCTGCAGGCATTACATTTTATGCACTCGGCTCTTTGGAACGATGCGTCGGGCCTGCCCTCAGAATTTGTATTACAACGAGGCATTGCGAGTCTGCACCCGCAATGTTGACTGCGGTAAAAGGAAAAAGTAAAGCTCAATCTTGCCAAGTGTATTTTTAACCAAACTGAAAAATATTATTTAATAAAAATTATTTATTCTTCGTTGAAATTATATATTTTAAGATTTTTATTTATCTGGAAAGCTCACCTAGATTTAAACGATACAACAACTTACTACGTATAGAATTAATCACAAAGCAAATATTTGCAAACGAGAGTGATTTATTTCTTAACTATGTGGTGTGTGTGCCACTTTCCTGAGTAAAAATTCGGCTCCATTATACTGTCGGAGATAGCAGAGGTTCAAACTCCAGCCTTGATAGCCTTCAGTTTTGCTTTCAGAGTTTTCTATGGAAGTTTCCTTAGTGAGAAATAAACAATATCAAACAGAAAATAAATACCATTCCCTCCTCGGTGCTTTCAATCAAGCCGCTGAGCATGGCTTGGTTATTTTGTCTCTCCTTCGTCATCGCCTCCTCACGGGCCAGCCTGTAAAATGCCAGGCGCTTTTCCGCGCGCCGCAGTTTCTCAGTAGCATCTTGGGTGTCAGATTGCAAAACTGCCAATTGGTCTTGTAAATTCAACTTGCTTTGGCTCAACTAAAAAATATTAATTTTAATTAAGTTCGTAAGAAGATTTATTTTCAAATAATTTAAAAAAAAATACCGAAGATAATTTTTTTTTTAATAATTTTCTATTGAAATAAGCAAAAAAATCCCAAAACGTCTTGTGGAATTTCAATCTGTTCTTATGAGGACCACATCCGCGAGTGTCGCTGTATTTTTCAACCGCAATGGACCGCAATTAAACCAACAGGATGTGTGGCAGAAAAAATTCCGAATCGCACATGCCACTAGAATTATCCTCGAGATACGAAAAGTAAAACGAATGAAACAAACCTTTAAGTATTTCTGATTTTCGTGCGCCAGTCTGCTGACGTACAAGTCCTCGTAGGCTCGGAGACTGCGACTGCAGTGGTCTCGCCAGGCCGCCATCAGAATGCCGGTTTCAGCACAAGCGACGGTCTCGCCGCGGATCAGTTCATCTGCATAAAAATAATTTAATTTCTTTTGAAATAAAATTTTTAAGATAAGAAATTATACCAAGAGCCTGCAAGAGGACCTCGCGTCTAATTTCGCACGGGCCAGAAATTCGGGCGCCCCTTTCAAACAGCTTTCGGTCGAGCTCGATTTGCAGCTTCTCCGTGTCCCTCTCCGTTGCCGGAGCTCGAAGCACCTGTGAGCAAATTGATTGCTGCGTTTTTTGTTTCGGTTGGTCCAGTCACCTTCTGAACGTAGTAATCAAGGTTGTTGCCGACGAAGATGCGCGGCGGCAGCAGAATATCGAGCACCTCGTCGCCCACCTTGATGTCCCTGTAGAGAACGTCGCGCCGTTCTTGCGGCTTATTTAACTCCTTGTCTCGCGGCTTTTTCACCTGAATATATGAATTCGGAGTTCTTTCCAATTCCAGAATAATTATAAAAATTTCTCACCGGTGTTGGCGGTGCGTAGCGCAAAAGCGATTCAGGTATGTTCTCCAGAACGTGGGCCATTTTTAAATGATTTATAACTGATTTTCAACAACGCAAAAATTAAAAAAAGGCAACAAAGTAAAATTTGGTCAAAAAGCAGCGCCTTCATTTGATTTTTTTTTTCAACAATACAAACAAAAATGGAAATAAAACTACAAAAAGCAAAAAAATTTGGTGGGAACTGGGAAGAACGTTTCAAAATTGTTTCTAAGAAGAATAAAACTTAAAAGTATAACAATGACGAATGAAGTGGTTCATTTTATTTTATTTTTTGAAAGGCATAATTATATTTAATGCAGTTGAATGGTTGACCGCAGTACTGTGGTATTCATTTTTACGTACGTCAAAAAATAATGCAAAAATCCCAAGCAAGTCATTTCCTTGTTTGAGTTTGATGCTTTCGTTGCTCGCAAGTAGTGTAATTTATTTATTAACTTGCGCGGTGTTAAGTACATAACATTTGCTGAGAACTTCCTGCGCGGTGATGAGGCAATTAAATCACATAAATAATGCCTCCTACCTACAAACGAATGGCAGTCGCACTCTCGTTCTCCGTAAAGGCGGGATTAAAGAAAACCGAACGCTCGGCGCGACACTCCTTCCTACTCAAATCCACAAAATCATTCTGGCTACACGCAATTTATCCAACAGGCAGTCGGTTCAGCACACCTGTGCGTCGAACAAGTAAATTCTTCTGCACTCAAAAAGGTAGGATACAAAGTTCAAAATGTTATTATTCAAAATTTTAATTGAATTATTTGATTAAAAATTTTAATTAAATTTTTATAAATTCTTTTAGATGGCTGTGGCAATAATTTTGATACTTCTGGTGATCATATTGGCGTGGCTTAACGCAACTAAAAAGCCATCAAACTATCCTCCTGGTAAAATATTTTTATTTCATCAGACAATGATTAAATAATATATATGTATAATTAAATTATCCGATTTGATATTTCAGGTCCACGCAGGTGGCCGATCTTGGGAAACATCTTGTCTCTGCGAGGTCGACCTTTGCACTTTATAGCTCGAGATCTCTCCGAAAAATATGGAAATATCATGGGACTGTACGTGGGATCGCACCCTTTGATCATCATCTCGGGCCTCGCGGAGGTCAAAGAGGCGTCCAGTAAGGAGGAGCTAAGTGGCCGACCAGTTACCGAACTGGCTTTGGAAATCGGAAATGGTCTCATCAGAGGTACAATTACAAGAAAAATTTCGAGCAAAACAATTAAAATACTGAATAATTATTTTAATTTCAGGATTGATTTTCTCCCAGGGCAATTTGTGGCGCGAGCAGCGACGCTTCACTCTGCGCCACCTGCGAGACCTGGGATTTGGCAAAAGGTCAATGGAAGGTTTAATTCACGAGGAGGTCAATTCTTTGATCGTGGAGGTGGGAAGAATGGCTGGGACCAACTGGGAGCAATCGGTGGAGTTGCACAACATGCTCGGCGCTTCTGGCATCAACGTGCTGTGGCACGTCATGGCAGGTAATTTTTTTCAACTATATATATTCATTTTCCTAGACTAATTTAGTTAAATCATTTCATCATAGGGCGTAGATACGCGCACGATGACCCCAAGCTAAAGCAGCTAACCGGTCTGATCAAAGAATTGCTGACCATCACCGACGCCTCGGGCGGAATAGCAAACAATTTTCCCTTTTTGACCCGTTACTTGCCTTTTTTGACTGAGAAAAAGAAAATTCTGGCTGTGCGCAAAAACATCATTGATTTTCTGAAGGAGGACATCGTGAGGCACAAGGCAACGCTCGATGCCGATTCTCCGAGGGATTTTATTGACATTTACCTCATCGAGATGAACGAGCACATAAAAGAGGGCAAAGATTCATCGTTCACGGGTACAAGTTTTAAATAATAATTAAAATTACATTAACAATTTTTTTTTAGAACGGTGCTTGACGGAAGTGTGTCGAGATTTGTTCATGGCAGGCACAGACACCACGTTCAATTCCATCACCTTTGCCCTTGTCTACATGGTCAGATACCCTCACGTCCAAAGAAAAGTACAAGAGGAGTTGGACAATGTTGTCGGCCAAGAGAGACTGCCTGGTCTTCAAGACCGGCCTAGGTACGCAAAACCAATTAAATCGTTAATAAAATTTTAATTATTTCTTAGAAATGAAGAGATCGGGCTTTCCCTCGTTGCAATACATTGGTTTTTTTTCTTGCTCATGAAATAGAGTCGCAGACCGTGACAGAAACTGGTAGAGCATTTTTTTTTAATAAAAAACAATTTCTACAACAAGCAAAAAGCCCAATCTCTTCATTTGCTTGAACGTCAATTTCTTCAAACAAATTGATTATTTCTAACTGCAAAAAATTTTCTTCAGCTTGTCGTACACCGAAGCTACAATTATGGAAGCGCTGAGGGTCAGTTCTGTTGTGCCAATGGGAGTTCCGCACGCGCCCCTTATGACTTGCAAGGCGGACGTGCCTTTCCGTGGATATGTCATTCCAAAGGTAAAAATAAACTTTCCAAGGAGAACGAACAGTTAAATTTAAATTATTTACAGAACGCTAGGATTGCCATGAATCTGGCTCAAATTCACATGGACCCGAAGATATGGGGCGATCCTGAGAATTTCCGTCCGGAACGTTTTTTAAATGAAGAAGGGAAATTAATTAAACAAGACGCTCTTGTGCCTTTTGGATTGGGTAAAAGACAGTGTTTGGGGGAAGCGCTTGCCAGGAACAACTTGTTTTTGTTCTTTGCGGGGATATTACAGAGGTTCACACTGTCAGTTCCCAAAGGTGAAGAACCACCTTCCGTGGAACCCACTGGTGGATTCACTCTTGCTCCGAGAAATTCTAGAGCAAAAATCACACCGCGATTTTAATTATTTAATTATCAGGTGTGTGCCTTAATTGACTGATTTTATATGTAAAAAAGATGTTTGTTTAGAACCATCGGAAGTTTTTATTACTTGTTCAGAAATGACGATGGATACATTACAATATTTTAGCACCAGCTTTTTAATTCGGAACAATGAATACATTTACAAGTAGAATGTCGACATAGATTATTTAATCAATGTAATATAAAGCTAAAAAGTTAATCAATAAAATAGCTTTTGCACTGGAAGTAATAATTACGAAGTGTGTCATTCAGACATTTAATTCAAATTTACAGCTTGAACATTTCTAGCAATAAGCAAAAATAAAATTTTTAAGTTCACAAGGAATGTTTTACTCTACACATTTGCAAAATAGGTTGCTGCATTATTTGCTTGTTCATTGTATCACTAGACTGATCGATGAGATTCGAGAAATTTGTTGAATATTTTTTACGCAAAATTAGAAATTCAGAGCTTAACCTAGAAAGTTTGCAAATATTGTTCCAACAATCGGAGCACACTTTTCAGCGCAGCACTTTAAACCAGAAGTTTGTTCTTATCTATTTGGCACAGTCGTTGGACGCTCTCAAGTCTCAAAATAAACACATAAAAACATTTGAATTTGCAGACCGATAAATAAGTCCGTTCACTCGGTCGATTCTTTGTAGAATTGAAAGAGAGGTGTTGCCGTTACCTGTTGTGTTGAGGATGATTTGGCTACAGTCTGGACTGGCCTTGTTGTAATCAAAGGAGGCAGAGTGGTGTGGTGAATACCTGCTGGAAGCTTCACTTGTACATTACTCATCGCTGGCGTCATCAAAAAGTGTGTCGCTGTCCGCATCCCAGGCTGGAAATAATGACAAATCGTTAAAAACAACTGCTGATGAAATTATCCTAGCAGCATGAAAATGAACATACTTGATAATTTGAGGGGGGGGGGGAGGACGTGTGAGTAAAATTTCAAATACTTTGGAAGCTCACTTAGCAAGATATAAAACCAATTAAAATTAAATAAAAAGTTACCTCGGACTGATCTATGAGAGATGTTGAGGTTGGGGCAACAGCGATCAATTGAGGAATTCCGGCAGATATTTCACCAGCCTGCAAAAAAATTACAAATTTATAAAACGTCCAATAATTCAACTGAGGAAATTATCAAAAAAATGCTGAATACATTTTTTTTTTTAAAGTTTTAATTTGCAAGTTGAGTTAATTAAACAGAACCTTTTGTTGTTACCTGAGACATGTTTAAAGAGCTTGCTGTGCCTATTATGGTGTGAGATGCCAAACTGGTTGGAACGGATTTCTTTAAGGTTTTTGTCATAGTCACTGAGCCATTAGTTGAAGCCACTGTTGAACTGGGAACAGAATGCAACAAGGGCTTCGAAGGAGGCAGTCCATTTGTAGCGCTGTTGATACTTTCAATGTTCTTCGGCAAATTTCCCGCACCGGTATTCAGTTTTGACTTGCACATGTTCTTGTGGTCAGGCCAGTGTCTCTTCTAAACGAATAAATAATTTTTTTATGTAGAGGTAGGGAATGAAAATTGGAAGCAAACCTGGCAGTGGAAACTGCAGTAAGACGTGTTCCAGCAGCAATACAGGCTGGCTTCAATGAGACAGACTGAACACCAAGTTTTCCTTTTGACTTCATTGATCGTTTGCTTCAGTTCGTACTCAGCCACTCTCTGTGCTTCTATCTTGGCTCGAAGATTGCTCTCTTCAATAAGCATGTCAAACTCCTGCATAACAGAATCTGCAAATATAAATGTGAGATGAGAATTTTCAAACCAAGATTGCTAAAACCTTGATTTTTTTTCAGCTCGTCAACTGTGGATCTGTGAAACCACCTCTCAGCTTCCAGTTGCAGTTTCAAATTAGCGTTTTCAGTCTTTAAGTCTTCACCTGAAGTGGATACCAAATCGTTGATCAAAGAGTAGATGGTTTGTTTCATGTGATCAGCCAACTAAAAAATAAAAAAAATCATACATAATTAAAAACAAATTATATGCAAAAAAAACATTTCAATGCATTACATTTTCAGCTGTGACATTCAGTTTTGCAGTTGACGGACCGGCCTTGTTTGGCAAATCTGTCAAAACAGCACCGTCAGCCTTGCTATCATTTGCATCATCTTGGACTGTATTACTAACAGGTGTGGATGATATAATAAATTTCTGCAAAAAGATAAATTATGTAATTGTACACGGAAATAAAAATTGAAATAGAAACTCACCTTCGGAGGAGTTTTCTTTGGAACTGTGAGCCTTTGCGAGAGAAGAGAAGCCGATGGCAGTGTCTTCCGTGCTTTATTAGGCATGAGCATCAGAGAACTCTTAAGTAGAGACTGTTGCGCCGCCGTTTTAGGTGAGCTAGCTGGGTGCTCATTTGACGGTGCAGTTGCAATTGGAATCGCTGGCCGTTTGACTGGAGCCGACTTGAGCAAGCTCTTGTGAGATGAACTCAGTGCATTTTTAGGGAAAAATTTTGTGAAGTTTTTCAGAGGAGATTTTGTCACGCTTTTTAAGGGCGCTCTTTTCACAGGTGCTTTTTTCTCATATTCAATTGATAAATCAGGTTCTACCTGCATTTCAATAATAGGCTCATGGCTATGAATCACGTCCTTTTCCATTTCAATATCGGACTCAAGAAACTCAGAAGAGTCACTAGACATGTCTGCAAATGACTGAGACATCGGCGATGAATTTCCAGAGGGCAATTGAGTCACATCCAAGCCTTGCACCTTCAAGCTGTTCAAAACTTTGATTCCATCGGCAATCTTCTTCTGCTTCTGTTGATCCACATTTGAGCCTCCTGGTTTAACCTTCATAGGTGACTGCGGTCTCGCAGCTTTTTCATTTTTGGAAATTTCAAAATCCTGAGCTTCAAGCATCAGCATTTCAGCGTCGTCATCATCTATGGTTTCAATCTTTGATTTCTTTGCAGGGATTTCTTTAATTTCTTGTTCAACAAAATTTTCAATTTCGTCATCAGAGTCACTCAGGTCAGAGCCTAAAGCCTCAAGCTCCTTTGCCAAACTATTCACACTCCCTTTTTTGGAATTTTTACTCTCTCTTTCAGAATCACTGCTCAGTGCTACGTCCATGATGCTTCCCTTTGTTGAACGCTTTGCCAACTCTGGCACGCCTTTATTAGCTACAGAAAAATATCTTTTGAGACACCAGAATTAAATTTAACACAGAAACTTACTGGTTTGTGGGAGTTTGCGTTTCAGCATAGTTTCACTTCCATCACTTTTTCTATTCAATTGAGTGAGAGACGGTGCAGCTTTGTTCACAATCGCAGATGGTGTTTTTGCCCTGACAGAGTTGCTCATCAAATCTTGCGATTCGTCTCCTTCAGTTGAGTTTTTTCTACTGTTGTTCGGAGACTTCTCGATTTTTATCTTGTCCTCTACCACAGCTGCAGTTGCTGTTGGGCACTTCAAAGCGTGTTTGTCAACCTCGGAGAGACGAGTTAAGACTACATTGGGCGTAAGGTTGGAAGCAAGTTCTATTTTCTTGCTATTTTCAGTAGCACCCTTGGCAACCTCAGAGGCTGCAGGTATTTGCTTTCCCATAGTGTCAGGCTTGTACTAAAACACAAAAATTTTCATTACATTTTCAAATAAAAGTGCAAACCAATTATGTACATTAGGAAGCATCTTCTTCACTTGGCCTTCCATATCTTTCGGGTTGAGAAAAGTAATGGTCGATGCGTATACGAAAGTGCCAAATTTCTGCTTCAGTTTAGCAATGTGCTGGTCAACCTCCTGTTTCATAATTGGACCATTAAGTATACAAAAATTTGTATGACACAATTATTTACCTTAATGCAAGCAGCAACATCCTCACGAGGTTTTTTAACCTGGGCAGGTGCCGGATACCATGATGTGTACAGCATGCAGTCCACAATAGGCAAATGTGCCCTAGGAAGAATCAGAATTGAAGCAAAGCTAGCCGGACTTATTATGAAATAAATACCTGTCATGTTTGCCAAAAAATCTAACGTCCACCAACGTTTGTGCTTGATTAAATGCCATGGCCTTGGCTGGCCAGTACGGGAATCCCTTCATCTTAGCCCACACAAGTAAATGGGGACGATCCTAAAAATAGTCGCAATTTCAATAATATGCAAAAATTAAGGATTGAAATTAATTATTTGAATACATACACAAGCTTGTATGAACCAATCAGGTTTCATGGTGTAGGCATTGTAGAGACAATTAGGACAGTTCTCGATTTCCTTGGTCTCCTCTCGTACCACTCGTAGCATTTGTTTGGCTATTGAGGTAAGTTTAGCTTGGGCTGTGCAAAAAAACATTAATAATATATTAATTGAAGGTAAATGCGAGAGGTACCTGAATTGAATATAATGGAATTATGATGAATCCACTTAAAGTCAGCTAGGAGTTCTCTCGGAGAGAGGTAAAGGCTCTTGTTAAGTTTTTCTTCTATTTCCGTAATACAAATAGGGTGAACAATATAGTCCAAATACTGTGGAAATTCCTTGAGATCCACGGGGTTGAGGAAAGGCTACAACAAATGAAGGTAAATTTTCTGTCTAAATGTTTCCATTTTTCTACCTCAGTTGCCTGCGTCGCTGCACGGTCAATGACATACTTGAACAAAACGTCCAACTGCTCCTGTGAGCCTTCACTACGCGGTCTGCAATTAATTTACAAATTTTTAATCTGCCTACATTGATAATTTAGAAGCAACAAAATACAGATTTTTAAGCGTACGAGCCAATATTTAATAACTCTTATCATCTAGAGCAAAGAGATAAAACGGAAGAAAACTTACTTTGGCTCGTATGAAAATGGAGAACATTCTGGACACTCCCAATGATCTGGATTGGATTGCATGTTGGGAAACTTGATGGCTGGGGCGCACTTCGGGTGAAGCGACCGCAGACATGTGTAGCAGGGTTTCGAGTTTCCATCAACCAACTCCTTGTGGCATATCCAGCAATATGGGTCATGAATGAGCTGCAATAATGATCTTAACAGTCAGCACGATAATTAAATAACAAATGACGAGTCATCTACCTCGCCCTCCATTGCATGTTTGCGCTTTTCTACCAAAGGCCCTTCATCCATTGGGTCGTCGTCGTCATCATCAAATTTGCCGTCATGGCTGCTGTTCGGACTTTCACTGACCTTTAGCCTCGGTCTCAAAGCTTTTGTCACGGGAGTGGTAGACCTGCAGGGAAAAATTAATTGAATTTACTTGACCAGGATAAAAATAAGAACAATAACCTTGAAGATCTGGTGCGGTTGCGACTGCCCAATTTGGATGAGTCATCCAAGTCAAGTGAGGCAACAGAGGCTGCTTGAGGGGTGGAGCAGCGACTTTCCGAATCTGCCTTTTCAGGAGTGTCTGCAATGTCGGACATGGCTGGCCAGGCTGTATTTCACCTGTTGGCAGGATAAATTTGATAACTTTATTGTACAAAATTTCAAAATTTTCTAATAAAAATGGTAAATGTTGGCACAGCTGTTGCTATGAATTTCAGGTCAAAAAAACTCTAGAGCCAATCTACACAAGCACATAAAAGCCCAATTTATATTTTTTGCAAGTGCGTAACAGCCCGCATTGTGACACAGTTCCCCTCCCTCTCGTTGACCCACAACTTCCGCTTTGTGACGGCCTGACCTGGTTGCAAAACCTGAACATGTGCATAACACAGCATCAAAACACCACGATAACCCAGAGCCTAGAAAAAATAGCGTGGAAATTTCCAGTTCAGTCTGCATCCATTTCGTTTTGCAAGCCATTCACCGACGCCCCTGACAAATCTTGCGTTGAGCAGAGTGGTGTGTGTGTCTTGAAGCAGACAGGCCGCAGAGCAGCTCAGCTCCCCTTGTTTCCTCCTCCTCGCGAGGTGCCACCATCCGCCGTCCTTATTGATTTTATACCTGCGTAACAGGACGCTTTCGATTAGATTATCGTGCAAATACCTACCACTGAGTGAGTTGATGATTTCGGTGAGTGCGTTGACAGGATTAACGTCCCTCAAACATTAAAAATTTGGCCTCAAATGCGTCGGCATGAGACTTCTTTTGCGCTCCGCTGCTGCTGGTCCGCCCGACTTCCCCCTCCACCACTTTTGGTGCTTGGCGGAGCAGCGGTGTTGCTGTTCTCTCGTTTGCCTGCTGCACCTCCCTGCCCCCCAGATTTCTTCTCCTTCAATCCTTCTAGCAACAAAACTAAATTTTTACACGTTCAAGGACAAGTTCAATTACCTTTTTAATACAATCTGATTTCTATGTATAAAAGTTCTCTCCCTTAACAGTGAACATTTTATTCTGCCAATCTTGGCATTTTTTTTTTTTTGTAATCCCTAGCCTAAAATTTGATATTGACCTTTGAACTATAGCTGGGTGTCTATCACACAAATAAAAATAATCAAAATAACACTTCTTCCAGTTGACATATAAATAATATGAAGTATCTTTAGGAACAGATTGATTACTACGTCTTTTTTTTTAGATTTATTATGGAAGGCTCCAAAATTTCGGTGGACGAAGATGACTTAGAACCTGAAGAGCCAAAGGCTGAAGACTGCTGTGGTGAGGGATGCAATCCGTGTGTTTATGATATCTACAGGAACCAACTCAAAAAATATCAATCCCGGAAAATCCAAGTCGAGACTAGCATTTCTTTGGGTTTATCCCAAACAGACTTCTTGCCGTTCCAGTTGATCGAAATCAAAGATGAATTAGAAGACACTGCGATATACAGGTGCATTGATTTATCTGAAAGAAAATTAGAATCAATAAAAAAGTTTTTTGTTAAGATTTCAGAGCATCGATCTAATTGAACTCGGCATTGGAAAGCACTTGGAATTAAAGGTTCCACTTATTGGTGATATTGTAGATGACAAGCCTAACTTTGTTGATCGGAAGTAAATTTTAATTAAACGTAACTTTTAATTAATTGTATAATTATTGAATTTAAAGATATAGTCCCATTGCATGGACAAGCAACACTTTTGATGTGATTGTGAAGCGGTACGAAAACGGCCCAGCGTCAGAATATTTGGCAAGGTCCAAAGTAGGTGACACAATGCAATGGAGAGGCCCTTACGGAGACTTTCAGTACGAAAAAACGAGCCAGGAGGTACAACTGATTTTATGTGCGGGCACTGGAATTGCCCCAATGATTCCAATCATCAGGTATTTTTCCAGGCTTGTTAAAAAATGGTTAAAATAAATATTTATAATTTAAAAATTAATTTCCCAGAAATAATGATTTAATTTTTTTTATATAGTTCCATTTTGGAGAACGAACACGACGAGACTGTGCTTAAACTATATTGCGGCTGCCCAACTCTGAAAAGTAGGCTTCTTTTAAGCAAGCTTAAAGAATTTGCTGCCTTTTGGAACTTCAGTTTTACTCATTTTGTAACGTCTGACGAAGGAGAGCCAGATTGGGGAGAAAAAGTAGTGAGAAGAAGAATCGAAGAAATTGACATTCAAAATGCAATCGAAAATGCAACTAAGTGCCGAGTGCTCATTTGTGGTCCCGACTCATTTTGTGACGACATGAAAAATTTTGTAACAAAAGTTGGTGCCAACTTTTATTGCTTTTAATAAACGTTGTAAACCTGATTTTTTTTTAATATATTACCTTGCTACATTTTCAAATTATGGGGCCCTCGTGGAAATGGAAGAACGTCTTTAATGTTAGGGACGCCTAGCACGCATTGCAAAAGTCTCTCGAATCCAATGCCGAATCCTGACGTCGGAACATTGCCATTTCTGTCAGAAGATTTTCATTGAATTCCAATTAAAGATAAATATTTAAGATAAACCTTCTTATATCCAAGTACCAATCAAGATTCTTTAGGGCTTCTTTACTGCCAAAGATTTTTAATAAACGGTCTTCCAAAACCTGGACGTTCGGCTCACGAACGCTCCCTCCGCAAAGCTCACCACAAATAGGGCCTAACAAGTCAAATGCCAATGCCTATAATCGCAAAATAATGAAATAACAAGCAGTTTTAATAAAATAAATTACAAACCTGATTGTTTTCATTTTGCTTCATATAAAATGGCTTGATATCAGCAGGCCAGTGAGTTACAAACACAAGGTCCTGGTTCATTTCTTTTAGAGCATAATTGCTTAAGAATAGTTCATGCTCCTTCTTAAGGTTTTCACCAGGTAACAACTTTACTGTGAATTCACCCTCGTGTTTCTGAATTATCTTTGCAGCCTCATCGTACGTCAGTCTTGGAAATGCTGGACCATTAGCAATTCCTTCAAGTCGCTTCTGTGCACACAAGGAATAAAATTATTATGCGATTTAAAAACAAATTTATAAGCATACAAGGAGGTCGCACTGTGAATAGCTGCTCAAAAATTCAAGGTCGCTGCGGCGCGATTTTAATAATTTACTGGTAACGCCTTTAATCAACTTCTCTGTTAAATCAATGGAGTCTTCCAAATTTGAGCTAAATGCAATTTCTGCTTCCAACATGTAGAACTCTGAGAGATGGAGTCTTGATTTTGAATTTTCTGCTCGGAAAACAGGTCCGAAAGTATAAACTTTACCAAGACCACTAAAATTAAATAGAGATTATAATGTTGAGAAATATTTTGCTCATTTGATTAATTTACATGGCTGCAGCTTCCAGTTGAAGTTGACCAGACACAGTCAAAAATGCTTCACAGTTAAAGTACGCTTCTTCGCTTGGCACTCCGTGTTTTCGCAATGTTTTGAGATGTTCCTGATTGAGAGGCTGAACTTTAAACACTTCACCGGCACCTTCGCAGTCATTGGAAGTCAAAATTGGCGTATTCACACAGATGTAGCCCATTTCGCCTAAAATATTGTGCAGTCCTCTCATGGCAGCATCGCGTAGTCTCAAAATACTTGCAAATGATGGGTGTCGAGGTCTGTTAATTTAGAACTTTAAACGGTTTATTCCAAAATATATAGAGAGAATTTTGATGTTACCTAAGGTGAAGATATTGTCGGACGTAATCATCCGAGTAACGTTCCTTTGCAGCAAAAGGGTAACCAGACTTTGGATCACCACAAGCACCGATCAGTTGAAAGTGCTCGGCTTTTATCTCCTTCATATTGTACGAATTAAGTGAAATTATTCCAGACGCCTCCACGGACGCTCCAAATCCCAGGTTTTCCGGCTTCATTTCTTTCGGAACCACAACCTGCAGTTTTTCCGAACCAGACCCATCGTTGATGTCCACGAAAAGAACTCCTTTCATCTTCCGTATGTTCTTGACCCAGCCCTGAAAAAAATTCAATGATGTCAAACTGATTGAAAAAGTGATGCAACAGGAAAATTAATAAAATTGGCATTTCTTTCATGATCATGAGAATTGATATACGAATTATAATACATATGTACCTTGACTGTGACTATTCCTTTGACATCATTTTTAAGGAGCTCGGCAACGCTTGAGTGCAGCGTACGTTCAAAACGAGTAGAAAAAATGTTTTTTGCAAAATTCTTTTGCAAAAACCAGCCAGGCCGAAGTCTTGCCGTCAGGGCCATGCTGCTGTTTTTTTTCTTTCTTGTTTGTTTTTGTTTTGTTTACATCCCCCTTCCACCCCTTCCTTTCCTCCCATCGTCGACCCCGCCCCCTTCGCGACAACAACAACGAAGAACGGCAGGGCGAGCGAGACTTTTGATAAAAAGACAATCGCAACATTTTATAAATTTTTTCTGAGTCGGCAAAAGCAAAAATAATGCTGATTGCCTCATGTTTATAATTCATAGGCCAAACTGGTAAGAACAATAAAGATTAAACTTCCTTTCTGAAGTGAATGGAAACTTAAAATGATAATGTAAAACAAAAGTCAGATTATTTTTATGTTTTTCATATTTGCATAAACGTCATTATCTGATATGCATCCTATCTAATATGTAATTTTGATAGAGAATTAGAGATATTGATTATCTATTTAAAAAATTTCAGACCAGGTAGACTGCGGACGGACGAGAGTCTGATGTCAGCAGATTTTAGAAGATAATTACAACATGGGTAGTGGCACAGCGATATCTGTATTTGTCATCGTTCTGTCTGTGGGCATCCATCAGTACAACCCTTTCATCATCCCGTCTCTTCTGGGTAGAGGTCTTGGGTACACTAGAGATGCGTACAAAGCCGTATGCCACTTTTACGACAAGGTATATATAATTTTTCTAAGAAAAGAAAGGACTTAAATTGAATAATATCACATAGACTGCTGCCTTTGTCTACCAAAATACCGGCATTGATCTCAGGTATGAGCGAGAAGATGAGCACTATGCAAAGCAGAAGCCAGAATTCCAAAGTCCAGCCAAAATGCATAAGAACACTGCCAAGCTGCTCATGACGAAAGCAGAATTGGCCCAGTATGATGGAAGTGAAGGTAGCAAAGGATTGTATGTTGCAATCCTAGGAAGCGTTTTTGACGTTTCAGCCGGTAAATAAGCAAATTTTTAATTAATTAGTATGCTTAATAATTTATTTAAAGGCAAGGATCATTACGGGCCAGGCTGCAGCTATCATTTTTTCACCGGAAAAGATGGATCTCGAGCATTTGTGAGTGGGGACTTCAGCGAGAATGGCCTGACTGATGATCTAACTGGCCTTTCAAACAAAGACATCCAGGGGTTGTGGAAATGGGTCGAGTTCTACAAGAACGACTACAGATACGTGGGCAAGTTGATTGGCCGGTTTTACGACTCCAAAGGAAGGAAAACTCGGGAGATGGAGGACTTTTACCAAAAGCTGAAAGCTGCTGAAGACGAAGAGGTTGCAGAAGGCGCTGAAAAAAGAAGGTGAGTGCTGCTCTGTTTATTTGATTTTATTTTTTTAATTCGCTCCTGCCATAGAAAACCAAAAAATTTGTGGAAAAGGTATCATTTTTTTATCTGGTTGTTAGTGTTTTTAATTATTATAGAGGTCTGAGCCAATCAGCTGGAGCTGAAAAAAAAATTAGTAGGAGAAAATAAAATTAAGTAAAAAAAAATAAGCCTGCCCAAGAGTAATGGCCGCAGAATTTGGCGCAGAAAAAAAAGTTTAAACCCTTTGCTGGCTGAGACCTCTTTCTAGTTGTGGAGAAAAGCAAAATTAAGAAAATTATTCTCTTCTTAAAGATATCCACCTTGCAATGTGGAGTGGAAGAAAGAAAAGGGCACTCGGGTCTGGTGCACAACCAAAAGTGGTGGAGTCGACCGAGCTTGGGCCGGAGTGCCACGAACACTTCACGAGCCTGGCAAGAAGACCAGCAGGTGTGCTTGTGTAGAGCCAAAAACTGCAGTTGAGGATCCCAACCTGAAAGAGTACCCAGGCTGTCCTCCAGGGGCAGATTCGTGTTGGATCAAGGAAAAGGACAAAATGAATAAAAAATAGGTTAGTAGAAATTAAAACAGGAAAATACACATTCCAGCGGGAACTTTTTTGTTACATATTGTTTATTGGGGTGTGAGACAATAAATTGCATTCCATGTTAATTGTTCTTTCAAAAGGAGTATTTTCAATTTAAATTGGAATCTTCCACGAGCTTTTCAATTCCGCTCCGGTAAAGACGCCAGACATGTCTGTCTTCGCTGTTTGTGGTATTTATTGCACCGAGGTGTGTATAAAAATCAGTTGCCTTATTCCATGCAAAGACTGTGAACTCAACCCTGGAATAATTGCCCTCATAGGCCTCCTGCAATATACAATGAGAATCAGTGGTTGAAATGAATATTTTTTAAGGATTAACTTTTGTCACAAGACTGAATAGTCTTTTTCCCAGCCCCGTTCCTCTGAATTCGGGAGACACATAAAGGTCCTCAAGTTGAATTGTCTTTCCAACCCAGGAGGAATAAGAGGGAGAATACATTGCAAATCCGCACAATTTATCCTCATTATTTGGGATTTCTGCCACAAAGCACTTGAACATGGGAATGCTGCTTTCAAATCCATCCCGTTCAAGATCTATTATTATTTATGATTAGTTGACTTTCCATATGGATGATTTATCTTGAAATTACCTTGGACTTTCAATTTTGGAGCTTGCGGAAAATTTTCATAATCGGCCAGTTCCTAAAAAATGAGCACCTTTCAATTTGACAAATCGCAATTAAGAGTATGTACCTGAATTAGGCGGCGGATTTCTTTGCAATCCTCCTTGCGAGCAGTTCTAACAATTGGTATGGAGCTCATTGTCGCATAAACTAACACCCGGTATAGTGACGGAGTTGTCAATTTATAAGAGCGATAAGTGTTGGATGATCCGGCAACGTTGTGTTAAAAAAATCAACTTTTGCGAAATTCAAGTGTGGAGTTCAAATTAATTATTTTCTTTATCCAGCCCTGCCAGCTGCACAAATTATTACACGTTGCTAATGTTTTTTGAAAACATTTTAGATGTGAAATTTGAAAGGTGTTGTATAAATATGAGATCTATTTGTTTGAAAATTTATGCCTTTGAAATTGCTCTGCCAAAGGCACTGATCGCAAAAAATTATCAGGTACTCGCCTAGTCTGGATTCCAACTTTAATTGTACACTTGAAAAGATAAGTAGTGGAGACATCCAACCAACATACAACTCCGTTAACTGATTTGCAGAAAGTCGAATTAAGAAACACATTTTGGCAGGACACATTGAAACACACTTGGACACTCACTGGCGGTTGCATAACAAAGAAAACGGCAAACATTTTGCAAAAATACCTCATAAAGCAATTTTCATATATTTTTAAGATAAAAATTATGTTTTGGAAATAGAAATCTGGCACAATATCTTTTTACATAATTTGTTAAGAGCGTATTTTTTATAGCTTAGGCCGGAGTGCCAAGAAAACTTCACATGTGAGCCTGGCAAGAAGACCAGCAAGTGTGCATAAATTGTGTCAAGTAAAAAATAAAAAAAAACTGCAGTTCAGAACCGTAACCTGATAGATTATCTACAGGTTGTCCTCCAGGGTCAGATTCGTGCTGGATATATGGATATATCAAGGAAAATGACAAAATCAATAAAAAAAAAAAAAATAAGTTAGTAAAAAGGAAAATAAATTCCAGTGGGAACTTTTTTTGTTACATTTTTTACTATCGTTTAATACAATAAAATACATTCCATGTGAAATTTTTCTTATTCCATAGAGGAATATTTTCAATTCAAATTGGAATTTTCCAAGAGCTTTTCCATACCGCTCCGGTAAAGACGCCAGACATTTCTGTCTTCACTGCTTGTGGTATTTTCTGCACCAAGATGCGTATAAAAACCAGCAGCCTGATTCCATCCCAGAGCTGTGAACTCAACCCTGCAATAATTGCCTTCCAAGGCCTCCTGAAATTTATAATGAGAATCGTTCTCGATGGATTGACCATTTTAAATTTATACTTTTGCCACAAGACTAAAAAGTCTTTTTCCCAGACCCGTTCCTCTGCCTTCAGGAGCCACAAAAAGGTCCTCGAGTCGGATCGCCTTTCCATCCCAAGCGGAATAAGTTGGATAATACATTGCATATCCGCACAATTCCTCCTCATTATCTGGGTTTTCTGCCACAAAGCACTTGAACTTCGGAGGGCTGCTTTCAAATCCATCCCGTTCAAGATCTAAGAATATTTTTTGTATGCTTATTTAACTGACAAATGATTTCAAATTACCTTCGACTTTCAGTTTCGGGGCGTGCGGAAATTTTTCGTAAGTGGCGAGTTCCTATAAAAAATGAGCCGTTTGATTTGACAAGTTGCAATTAAGAGTACCTGAATTAGGCGCTGGATTTCTTTGCAATCCTCCTTGCGAGCTGTTCTAATAAGCGGTACGGAGCTCATGGTCGCCACAAACTGACACCCGGTAGTGACGGCTTTTTCGTTTTATAACCCGCAATATGATCCAGAGATAAAAACAAATTCTTTGAGGGTGGAGCCTTTTCAATTACAGGGCACTTGCTTTTCGTAATTAACTGGGACCGCTTGTTAAACAAAATAGCCCAAATTGTCAGTCAAGGACAAAATCATTGAGGACAGAAATAATGTTGTCTTTATTCAGCCCTGGCAGCTGCACAAATTAAGAAATGCACGCTACTGGCGTCCTTATAAAATATTTTTAAAATGAAATTTGAATCATACTTTAATATTTCCGGCAAGTCATTTTGCACCTTTTTAAATGAGAGAGCTAAACGTTTGCAAATAATTTTCGCCTTTCAAAGCTGCTTTTAATTTTCTCCTTGAAATTGCTCTGCCAAAGGATGCTAATTCGCTCGCGGGTCTTAAAGCCAGATCTGAAAAGCGCCATTGAGGTGCAAAAAAATGTATATTAATATTTAACGGCGTGTGCCTGTTACCAAAAAGACGATTGGAGTGTGCGGGTGACGGACGCGAGTTCCTCGCCCAGGGCAAAGGAAGACCAGTCGCAAATTACTTTTTTTCGTATCCTGTCCCAAGTCTTGAAGGAAAGCACACGCGCGCGCCCTCAAAATGTGCCGTAGAGCGAGTTTTCACGATGCAAGTCAATTAAGACGGTACAATTATTATATTAAAAGTAATATTCAAGGTTTGACAGTCTGATATTTTTTGTCTGTATATACGAATTCATGAATTACAGATGGGAAAGATCTGGAATGTTGATCAAAAAAGTTAAAAAATATGAATTTAGTTAAAGAATATAATAATAAGTACCGGACACATGATTCAAGGTAATTTATAATGAAAAGAATTTGGTATTTTTATTATTTAAGCCAAAATTTTATTGCATTTTGTATATAAACTATAAATTTCTCGGTCTCCTGAAGGTTTTTTAATCAGTCGCTCAAATTCCACTATTTAAAAAATTCTCACTCAGTCCTAAAAAAAACCTACAGTCTTTGTGCCCTTGAGAAAAATTTAGTTTCGTGCCCTCTCGGCCAGTTCGTGGATGGTGTCCTTCTCGAATCTCCACATGGCCCACTGTTCCAGGTCGGTGATGTTGTGCGCGCCAAGCAATTTGTAAAAAGCAGACGCCGGGTTCCACGACAAGACGGAAAAGTCAATTCGGCAGAATCCCTCATCTTCAGCCTCCTGTTAAGTTCAATTGAAATTTAAAAAATTTCATTGGTTTAAAAAAAAGTAGCTGACCTTTGCAATATGAGCAAGCAGGATCCTGCCAAGTCCGTTTCTGCGGTGTGCAGGAGACACGTAAATGTCCTCCAACCTCAGCGCTGACCCTTCCCAGGTGGAGTAAGTCTGGAAGTAAATCGCGTAACCGCAAAGGGAGCCGTCGGCACCAATTGTGTTGTTTTCAACCACGATGCATCGGTATTTTGGAGGGTCACTCTCAAAGCCATCCCGTTGCAAATCTAAAATAAATTTGAAAGAATAAAAAATATTCTAAAATTTTACAAAACACTAAAAGTCTGAATGAATAATAAGTAATAAAATTACTGAAAATTACCAAGGCCATAAATTATATTATAATAATAATAAGAATTGTCTGTGTATAAAGACGTTTTTTTTATTGAATCATACATTATGCGCGCTTTAATAATATTATAATTATAAATACCTTCAACTGAAAGCTTTGGTCCATCAGGGTGTTTTTCAAAGTCAGCCAATTCCTGTTGCAAGGTGAGATTTATTATAACAATTAAAATTTTTAGCAAACTTAACAATCGGTCTTTTTGAGGGAAAAATATCGTGTAAGTAAAAATAGGAAAAAAAAAATAATTAAATGAATTAATTAAATCGCGTACCTGTATCAATCTTTTTATTTCGGCACAGTCGTCTTTTTTCGCCGGGCGAATTTGGTAATTTTCAGACATAATGATTCCTCAAACTTCAAATATAAATGAGTAGGAACGCTGTTTAAAAAATGATAAAAATGCCTATGCTAAATGATAATGCTAATTAAACATCAAGAACGAAGAAATTCAGAAACAGACGCCGGTCCGTCCAGCTGCTATTTGTAAAGCGAACGCATCGTTAGTTCAATAATTTTCCGTACAGATGGAGCATTTATTCTGAATTTTTACTTTTTTTTTTGCTGGAACAAATTTGTACTTTAGCATTATTGCATTTTTACAATTTTTTATGATATTACTTTTATTTTCAATTAATTTTAAAATTTTATTTTAAATGAGTTTTTATTTTTAGCAAAACCCAATAATTATCGACGAAGTATAACTTTTACAATTTAATTATACTATATTAATATTATTTATTTATAATATAATTTTTTATTTTTATTTTACAGTATATAATTATTATTTATTTCAAATTTCAAATATATAAAAAAAGTGTAAATTTAAGTTTAACTCTACTTGCCTGATAGTCCCGTTTTTTTTTTCACTAAAAAAAAGAAGTTCAAGAGAAAAAATTAAGATTGATGTAATATTTCCTGGGCGAGTTGCTTAGCGATCTAAAGTGATTATCATTCCTCTCTTCACTGACAAGAATGCACTGCTGCCGTTGCTGCAAATTTGGCGTGTAATTTACTGGCTGACTAACGCGCATTCCGCTGCTTTTTATGCTTTTTCTCGTTGCTCTCTTTGGCGCAAACATTAATCAAAGTGCAGCTGTTCCGATAATAGGTTCAGTGATTTATGTGCAATTTTATTAGCCTGCTCCCAGGAGTGGCCTCAACTTGTAGACGCAAAATGCGTTCATCAGAAGAAGCTCTATTAAATATTTCTGCAAAAGGATTATTATAGCCGTGCGCAAGTGAATAATGATTAATGTATAAATAAAATCTTTATACCAGTTCTTACAATCAGCTCTCTATAGATGAGCTAAGTACTTGTTCTACTTTTTTCACTTCAAAAAAAGTTCAAACAACATTTTTCTCAGATCATGAATCCATCATGTATAATCTAAACTATTTGTTCCAACTCATCACTTAAAGAAAATTTTGAAGTAATATAATAATATAATTATTTTTAGTTTGGCATTTTGTATAATTTTTTAGAGCTAAAAAGTTGTATTCTTAAATTGTAAATAATTATCACTAAAATTGATTATCTTATTTCAAATTTAAGTTTAATTTTTTATAGAGTTTTTAACAATTTCGCATTGACCAATTTTGCCACAATGCTGGTAGAATTAAATAGTTTTATTAAAATATATTTGATTAGTGATAATATTTTTAACCGGGTATGAACATCAAAATGAAAAACAAAGGAAACGTGTTGGCGTTGCGAACTTATTCTTTCATTTGCTCTACGTACTTTTCATAGAATTATAATTGCAAATGTATGCTCTACTCACGAGCAAATCATTAAAATTTTATAGCTCAAGTGGCAGGTCAATAAATTTTTGCGCCAATATAAATAATGGATTTAACTAACACAACCTATTGCAATGAGCTGATAAATACACCCTGGTGTCAGCTCCGCGCTAGTAAATTTTCGCAAGAATAAATTATTTATTTTGAGAAAATTTATAGTCAATTGAACTCTCCAGCAGCAATAATTTAAAGAAGATGAGAACATTTGAATGTTATTACATATGTTTTTTTTAATAAATAAATATTTTAATTTGACCATATTCACAAGAATTTGGAACGCATGTGTGGGTCGTTACTTGACATTGTTTTTACACTCATTGGTACTGCAACGTAGAACACACAGAACAGAGTCAGATTTCACACAGAAAATGCACATGCACGGGACATTATTCATATTATTAATGTCCAGCAATCAAGTATAATAGAGCTACACGAGTGGAAACCTGAGCCGCAGAGGAAGAGAAAATAGCGAAAAGATTCTCCCACAGCCCATAAAGGCACGAGCAGAATGAAATTCCGCAAGGAAGCCCCGCGCGAAAAACCATCCGAGCAGGCGATCGCCGAAGGTATTTGCCCCCTGCAGCTGCGATAATTGGAGTAATCAGGTGTCTGGCCACTTCTCTAATGACACTTTTCTTACGGTACCCGCTCGGCGCACTCTGCAAACAATCCCCTGTCAGAAAAAATCATACGCCAGAGTTGCATTGTTGCGAGAGCAAAAAAGCGCCTTTCGGTGCACAAAATTCAGCTCTCGCCGTGCTAATGCGTTTTGCATCCAACACATTAGGTGGAAAATGACCGGCAAACTCCATTACCACGGCAAACAAGTTGTGGTTTTTGGTGTCAGATCTTTGTTTTCGCGAGAGGGGCAAAAAATGTGAAAATAAATAATTGCCAAACGCGCCTCTTAATTTGTTTGCTTGGGCACTTTTTGTCTTATAAGAATAAGGCACTCGAGCCGGTTTTTTCACAAAGGGCTATTTACTCAGGTTTCCTATGGTCATTCATTAACACGAATTTTGGAAATCCGGCTCAAAAGTACCAAAGGGATTTCCTAATAAAGCTTATTTGGGGCAAACTTCAACATTCCTAATCTCCCAAAAAAAAAAAAAAAATAAAAAACACTACAGGGACACTTTTTTAGAGAAAATTTCTCTTGATAAAAAAATTGTTGTTGCTCGTCAGTGTATTTTTTTTTTAAGTTTTTATTTTTCAAAAGTGTTACGACATTCAAGATGAGCAATATAAATTGCAGTTATATAGAAACTGCATTTTGCTACAATATAAAGAGGAAAGTGCGCAATTTACATTTTTCCACAGCAGCACCAACATTGAGACAAAGCTAATCGACCTCTTTGATGTGGCATCGATGAAAATTGCATTCAATTAGAACGATCTCATTTTGCTGCAGCTACATGCAAAATCGTCTCTGGTTGCGGCAACGCGCGGTTCTTCGCGTCTTGATATAATGACAGCGGCGTCTCTCAAGTCTTGCAAAATTAGCTCTCTGCAAACGGTCTGGACGTACATATTGAAATCCGTGTGTGATCCGCAATGATAAAGTAATGAGATGCTTAGCAATAAAAATAATAACAAGCTATGGAGCTGCTGCATGCAGCGGGAGAGCAAAAAAAAAAAAATAATAATGAGAAGAGCTCCAATAAAAAGCACATTAATGTATTACGAGTCTCTCTCGTAGCAAAACTTTCTCCTGCCGCCACTGCTGTAGCTGCTCAAGAGAGAATTAATTACTTATCTATCTTCGCCTGTGCGAGCTAAATATCTATATGCATTGTACAAAGTGTACAAGCAGCGAACTTTTCATCCCGCGCTGCATTATATATTATTCTCTCGTCTACTTAATTCACGAGCGTTTGTTTTAAGAGAGAATAAATGTGTGTGTGCTGCTTTTAATGTTCGAGACGGCGGCTCTTTTTATTCCATTATAAAATAATGATGTGGACGGAGTGAGCCTTATCGAAATAGATCAGTCGGCTACAGGATCGCTGCTGATTTCTACATCCAAGTGCTGTCTGCGCGCTTTGTTTCATACATAATACACTCCGCGGTGTGCTATTATTAATTTTGAAAAGATCGGCTGCAGCTTTGAAAAGAACCAACTGGAAGGGAAAATTGTGACCTACAAAAAGGGACAAAGTGCATAGTTTGTATGAGCTTTAAGTATATATGCAATTAAAATCGTAATCAGCGCGTAGGTAATCAAGGATAAAAGCTTTACTTACAAAACGTATTAATTAGGCTGCCTGAATTATTTATTGTAGAAAGGTGAAATGTCAAATATTTAAAAAGAAAAAAAAAACAGAAATTCGTATTCAGATAAAAAAAATAATCACAAGCAAAATAAATAACTTTCTTTCGCCAATAGCTATGATATGAAAAATAATTAATTTAAATTAACAGGTTTAATATATAAAGTGTGTGAATTTCTGCCTGGTTTCAATTTCGTGCTTGGTTTCCGCCGGCAAAACTGATATATATTTCGAAATATCCTATAAGTCAGGGCCAATTATTGATTTCACAATGATGCTGTGGTATACTCGAGAGCGTTTTATACATTATTTGAGTGTGTATCATTATGCATTAGCAGAGCAGAGAGTCAAGTGTGTTTCCTAAATGCCACACAACAGCCGAGAGTGCATTTGTCAGACCGTCCGTCTGATGTAATGATATTATCCTCTGGTGTGCTAATCCCTGAAAAGGCTTTATGGTATCAAGACCTACAATTGTATCGACAAGTAAAATGCAGATCACAAACATTAAAATAATCATATATTACATATTTTATATAAAAAATATTACGGGTATAACAGCTAATTAAATTTATTTTATTAAAATTTTATCATTATTTTTTAAATTTTAATAATATTTGTAAATTTAATATTGTATTTTATTTTTTTGGTCTTTTTTTATACCTCCATGGCTCAGAAGAAAATTTTAAGAATTTTATTTTATCTATTAAATATTTTTAACTTATTCAACCTTTCAATAGGAATTGGAATAATTTTGTTCTAGCACAAATCTCTATCTGTCCGAGTGTCTCAGAGCCATTATTATAATTTTTTTACACTAAAGATTTATTATAAATTTAAATGTGAAATTATCATAATATTCTTCAATAATCTGGACATCAGGGTAGCTAAACAGGGCACGGAGTCACAGTCTTTTCCCATAATAATCATTTCCACTTAAGCTATGCAGACCATCATAGGAAAGACCAAGTCAGTCAGTCAGTAAGTCAGTGAGCTATAGTCAGGGCAGCGACTTGATCGAGTCGTGCAATAGCCTGAGGGCTCTCAGGTGACGTCACCTGATCTGCTCTGGGCTCTCAAGCGGAGCCCATTGTGATTTGTATTCTTTCTGCTTCCACTTATCAGCGGAGCTCACTACAATGTAACGCGCGATATTGCTTTTTCGCCGCACGCAGCTCCCAACGATAAACTATTAATTGGAAACTTTAACGCCCGCACCTTTTCGCCGGCGGCTGCGCCGCAAATTATTTTTAATTCGCCTCCACTCAATTGCTCATTATTGGCACGGTGCCGCCAAAACGTGCTGACTCTACGCAAAAGGAAAGTGGCGGAACTTGAGGAAAGTTAGGCTTTTCAAATAAATGTCTGCTGATGAATTTGGCATGAGAATGCTTGGTTGAATCACGAAAAGGCGCGGTTAAAAAAAAAAATCGAGAAATAAAATTAAATGTCATCAAAAAATTTTGTTTCATAGAAGGAAGCTATGGCGTGTCATTTAAAAATAATAATTGCTATTCATCAGACAGCAAACCTTCTTTCATCTTCAAAACGGCTCCTCTCCTCAGACGGCAAAAAACAAACAAAGAAAAACGGTCGAGCGGCCGTCAATGCAAAACAAAAGCCACACCAAAGGAGCTGGCGCGTCAGACCTGAAAAGACCTTCATGCGAGTTTGTATTTCTTTACGCACGCTGCGGTTGCCTCTATTTTGGTGTGTTTGCTGAGGACTGGCGGGCAAAAAAGGACCTCACGCACGGACGAAAGACCCAACAAACAGGTCCATGGAAAAAAAATCGCGCAATACTGACCTATTTGTATTTCATTACAAAAGCAATTTGGCCTGCGCGCGCTCGGCTCCGGTACATTACTATATTTGCGTTGGTGCTTCGCTCTCGCATTGTGTTTCGTTCGTGTGCAGTAAATTTTCGCGAGCTGCACATGCAGAGAAAATCTGGCAATTTTCTCATCGTCGACCTTGATAAATCAATCATTATCCGCGCGTCATTATACTTCGTGTCTGGACGAAAATGTGTATATAATGTTATAAGGCCCGACCGCATCAAAAACATCCATGGTGTGTTGAAAACATGAAAATCCGCAAACGCAAATGAGGTTTTCTGCAATTTGCATTCCCTTTGCGGCTGCATTATTATTTTTTACTTCTCCTAGCGGAAAGACTTTTGAATTTTGCAGGCAGAAGCTAAAATTTTCTCTTTGAAAGAAAAAGATTGGTTCCCGTATAATTGTGGTGAAATCATTTGTTTTGGTCGGCAGTTAATTGGCTTGTTGAGTGAGGAGCTGTAAGGGATGTAACTCAATAATGTTAACTCTTTCAATTTGCTCACAATATTATTCAACTAAATACATAGTGGTAAATATTAAAACCTGAGATTCAACACTGATTTTTTTTAAATTAGTAACTTTTAACTAATCGCCTTTACGTGGAATTACGTTTCAAGTCGCGAGATATTTGAGCGATTGGTTTCTTTGGGTTTTAAATTGTCAAAACATAAATTATTTTAGTTTAATTTGGTTAAATTTTGGTGAAACAAAGGAGTTTTGGCCATTATATTTTGTAATTTTCAAAGATAAAAAAATTCTAATTTTGTTTTAAGTAATCTAACATTACAAAGTATTAATACAATTTAATTATTTTAATAAATTGCAGTATAAAATGTACTATTGTAAAAAAGAAACATTTAATAATAATTTACATAATATAATGGTGACATTACTTTAGTTATTTAAAGTTAATGAAATTTTATTATTTTATTTTATTTTTGTGACTGTTTTTTTGTTTTCTTGATTTTTTTCCAATTTAAAACGTCTTTTGTTGTATCATTTTTTGTTTTTTATGTTTAAATTTGTTGCTTTTTATTATAAAGCTTTCTACATTTTTTTACTTATTTGTTAAAACATATTATATCATAATATTCTGGGAATATAATTTTGATAATATCTTCAAATCTGAATAATCCGGCAATTATTTTTGGATTGTAACACACACAGCTTGCTTTTGAAGTGCACGGAGAGGATTTGTGCAGATCGCTTTTCCCATTATTTGCATTCCTTATGGCCACGGCGTGCATTTTTTTCTGCGGCGCTCGCGCGTGTGTGTGCCAGGAATCAAATAACAAAATAACAGTACCGGCCCATACCGGCCTTGGTGAATAATATATAAATGAATATATACTCGTGGTATTACTGCAAAGCAGCGGCCGAGAATCGGTTTTGCGGAGAGAAATGCTTTCATCGAGTGCGCAAATCGCGCCACGCGAGTATTAAATCCGCCGCCGTGTGTCGTTCCATGAAGTGCAATCAGACCGGAATCCTCTGTGCTAAGCAAAAGCTGTCGATTGGCCTGTCAATAAGTTGCGAATCATCCTCGCTCCCAGCATTGTGTCTCGCTGGTCCCACACGAATTGGGCCACGGCATGCAGATTTTGACACTTTGTATTTTTTTTTGCACACCCGCACAAAGAATTCACCAAAGAAAGAAAGCGCAATTATATTTTTTTAATGGGAAACTCTTAAAACCAAAATTTACCAGACAATTTATTATAATAATTTCTGAAGTGTGCGTTTTCCAAGTTCAGATTCTTAATAGGCTCCTTTTAACACGTCACGTTCATCAATAAAGTATGTTAAACTTGCTTTTAGGCATAATTACGAGGTAATTACTGCATAGTATGAGCGTATTTTTTATGACTCGGCAAAGTATTTTGCTTCAAAAACGCGATGTGCTGGTAATACTTTCACAGAGTTTTTTTTTAAGAACCTTAAGACCATAATCCCCCAGGCTTGGATAAGTAGCAGCTGAATTTTAAACAAATTATAAAAAAATAACTTTTTACTTAACTTATTTTGACAACATATTTTCCGTATTTGGACAGCAATGCTATTAATTTTTGTGATTCTACTTTTTAAGCGTTAAAATTCAAATTGAATCAATTTGATTTTACATGATATCTATAAAAAAATAAATTATTAAAGAAATTTTAATTTACTAAAAATCTACCTTAAGTTAAAGTACAGGAGGAGCAAAATACAAAAGTACATGAGATTGTCATTTATTTTTTTGTAAGACAGACAGAAAAGACTATAAATAAGATCAATCTTAACTCAATTAATTTGCTTAAAGTATATCGCACCTACATTGAGTCAGCTAGGAATAAATTTAAATATGAAAATAAATTTCAAAAGTAAATCAAACGTGTTTAATTAATTGCCAATTATTTTTAAAAATTTATCTAAACAATTTAATTAATTTCTTAAATTATTTAAAATAACAAAATAATAAACTAAAATAAATGAACCCAGCGCGCACACTATTGCATGCCGAATGTCTGCCAGTTATCTGGCCGACGTCCGCATTGCCTGCCGATTGCAGGCATCGTCGGCCAGTCGTCTGCCAGTTGATCGCGGGCATGCAACGAAAGGGACTTTGGCGCGAGCGAGCGCCAAAGCTAAATGAAGGCGCGTTACAGGCGATCGGCATTGAATGCCCATTTAATGCCGACCAGCAATCGGCAGACAACGAAGATGTCACTGCGGTCGAATCATTGGAAACTTCGGCTGTCATCGATCATTGAAAGCATTTTTATTTCCAAACAAAGTTCGTTGCAACGTTCGTCCGTCTGAGTTTTGTCCCGAAAATCTTTGAACATCCTTAAGAATTCATCACTTTTATGCCCAGTTTTAAGTTTTTAAGTATTTTGAGTGTCTGTTCCTTGGATTCATCAATGAAAATGGCCCGATTTTGTGAAACTTTGAAGGTAAATACAAATCCTAAATTTAATGTTCCATATTGCACCCCGCATTTTGCGGCTAAACCGCCGGAGTTATGAAGCATCCTGCTGAATTTAAAATAAATCAAAAGCAATAGATTTGAACGAGAGTATTTGAAATAAATTTAGTCTTAATATTAACGGTTCGCAGACTTCAAATTTGGTATTATTATTATTTTTCAGACCATTTTCTTGATGCAGCGTTTATACGGAGGAAGGCCAGTGCGCGCTTAAACACAAGCTCCCAAATTGGTGTGGACTTATGAGTGTGGTTCGTTTATTAAATCGTGCACTTATGGAAAAATTAATTTAAATATCACAACGGAGGCATCATGTATTTACGTTTGAATTTTAAATGTTGTATTAAAAAATTATATAATTTAATTTAAAAAAAAAATTACTTTTTGTATTATTTAAAAATATTTTAACATTTAATTATAAAAATTGAAATGAACAATTTTAATTGTATGCCTCAACGTAAATGAATCATTTTTCTTTCCACTTTTTCATTCCTTTATTTCCTTTTCTAATTTAACATATTAATTATTATTTAGAAAAATTACATAGAGCCTATGTCATGACTGCATTTTATATTATGCTGAATCCAAATTAAGTTTGGTAAAAAAAATATTCAAAAATATAAAATGCAGTCATTGCATATAGGCTCTATGTATTTTTTCTAAATATTCATTAATCTGTAAAATTAGAAAAAGAAAATAAAGGAATGCAAAAGTGGAAAGAAAAATGATGCATTTACGTTGAATGCGCATGCAACTGGCATGCAACGGACGGTCATCTGCCGGCCGACAACTGGCAGACGACTGGCAAGCGTTAGGGAAAATTGAATGTCAATGCATTGCCGGCCGATGATCGGCATTAAATGCTGACTGATAACTGGCAGAAGACTGGCATGCAACGGTGTGCGAGCTGGGAAACATATAAAACAATTATAATTGTTTAAACAACTTTTTAATTATAATATTGTAAATTAATATTATTACTTTTTATTATACAAGCTGTACAATGAGTAACTTGGCATTTAGTAAGATGTGTTTCTCAAAAGATCTCACTCGAGAACAAGAAGCGTCTCTTTTTAACGTTCGGTCGGTTTTTCTGGCGACGTCATGGACACGCCAAGAAGACGGATTTGCATTACTACTCCGTTTGGAATCAGCCGCCAAACAATGATTTGCAGTTCCCGGTAAGCGTCTTGATTTAGTGCCGAAAGCAGACGTGTGCGCGATGGCATCAAAATTAGCACATTCGCTCTAACACTCCGTCTTGCAATGCGAGTTTGACGGCGAAATGAAACGCAACGAGAGTTAGAAAATCGTGTTAATTTGATTAGGGGTTTTACAAATTAAGTCGCGATTCAAATGCAAATAAAGGTCGGGAGAAAAATTTCTCCAATCATCTCTGGTGGCATTGATTGTCAGGGCATAGCATCACAATGACCGCATAATGAACTGCATCCATGCAATAAATAAAAAATAATATCATGGGTGGGAATGTGGATGACTGACTGGCTGACTGACTTCTCCGCATATTATTTCAGCAGCTTTCTTTTTCTTCCTCTTGCGGAGCTGCTATTTATCAAAATTTAATCTATGGGCCTGACCTTTGCGCGCCGGGGATCACACGCGGGAATTTATTATGCTCTTTTTGGTGGGACGACCTGTGGAAGAAAATCTAATATGTGCAAAAATTTCATTTGATAGTACGAAATTAACCAGTTTTTTTTTAATGGATTTTTTTTGCTTGTAGCTCCTATAATTATGGTGGCATTATTTTTTTCTAAATTAAATTGTTCCCCAGCAAAAGGAAAAAAAATTAGCGATTGAAAAGCACAGGTCATGAATTGTGAGCATTAATTTCATGTTTAAATTGAATAAAATTAAATTTTTGTAAGTTTAAATTTTAAATAAAAATATAGGCTCAAAAGAAGCATTTTTCTCCTAAAATCTTTAGTAAATGAGAATTGTAAACCAGTCACCAAATTGAACTAGTTTCATTATATTTCATAGAAAGAAGCTAATTCTAAAGATAAATTGCGTCTATATAAATGTGTTGATAATTATTAACATCTGAAACAAATTTTTATCTTCGTTTTATCTTCTTGTCTTAGTCTTGTACAAAATATCAGGCATAATTTATTAAATTTTATTGATTAATTTTTTTATTTAACCGAATCTTTTAATAATCTAATGTATTTTTGTTAAGAAATTTTGATTAGAATTTTAACAGTAGGTAGTGTAAAACCTCCAAATTAGGAATGATTCTGCATAGCGAGACCCTTTTTCGTAATAATCTCAGACGCAGCATCATCTCTTCTCTCTCGCTCTCCTGCATATCGAAACAAGTAGCGCCCATTGTTGTGGTCGCCGTGTCTCTCTTTTCAATTTGCATCCACGCCGTATTTTTTTTTTTATCAGTCATTTTCTTTTTCCATTGCTTGCTCTCCGCTCCGGCAAGCCGATCTGACCTACAAAATGTTTGGCCCGCCGTGAGTACAAAGGACCGGCTCAATTCGGCGTTTGAGACAAAAGTACATTCGCATTGTCTGCGCAGATCTAGATTATTTCGACGACGCTGCACTTCTTGTTCTGCAGCAAAAACGCGCCTCGCACAATGGGGCATTGTTACACGTTTTATTAATGCGTCGCAATCGGCACGCCGAATCTGCCGTCTGCACTCATTGATTTGCGGGCGAGAGCGCAGGGAAGTGTGAAAATGGTCCTGGTTTCTTTTCGGCACTTTTGTCAGTTTGTTAAGATTAAGGATTTCACCTCAAATTTAGCGTTAGAAAAATAATTTACTCTTTGTCCTTGTATCAAAAATCCTTCCTGCATTAATTGTGAATTGAAGAATACAATTTTAATAATGAAAAGAAAAATACATCAAAATAATTTTCAAAATAAGACTTTTTATAAATATAATCGTTTAATAATAAAAAGATAAGAATAAAAAATTACAAGCATTAAAATAATAAAAATTTTAATTGTTTTTATTTAGCTTTATTTTGTTTAGATGTATTTTTTTTTGTAATATAATCATATTTTTAATGAATTATAGTTAAGCGTTCCTCATTAAATGTATAATAAACAAAACGGGATCAAAACCTGTATACTTGACTTTACATTAAATCAATCAATCTTCCCATAGAATCTAATAATTTCACAGAATTACTAAGTTATGAAATATTGCAAAAAAATAAAAAGCGTCCCACTTTCCTTAATCAGACACTGCCCCTGTCCACGCTCAGCTGCCATCTGTTAAAATGTTTTGAGTGACAAAAGAATATGTACCAAATAATCCACGTTATACATCAGACAAGGACTTGTGTACGCTTGGCAGTCTTAATTTTATGTTCTGAGAAATAGAGGCGGCACTTCAGGTGGTCCTTCGACTTTTTTCCACTTGGCTGCTGTTGCTGCTGATTTTTATTTTAAATCACATTAACAAATTACATTTAATGTTTATCCGTGGCAATTACTTTAAAAGCTCCCGATTTATATTATGCGCTGCCTCTTATTGCTACATACCTTGATCGAGTGGAGGCCACCAATTTTTATAACCACGTAATTCAAAAATAATATCGTTCGGAAATTATTTATTACGCATTTTGTGTGGGGTTTTCTCAGCACTCGAGAACCCTTCAACATTTTAAAGTCTCACTCGTTTCATTTGACTTTCTTCTTTGGACAGGATCAATTAAAATGTTTGAGATTATTGTGTGCGCCTTTGACGTGGCATTAAAAATCTTGTCCCATATTTTAGTAAAATCTTCTCTGCGCCTGCCTTAATTTTACGACTTTGCTTAAGACCCTAAAACTTATGCCGTACTAACTCCTATTAAGCACACAATGTTTATTTCGGTTTATTTATTTCTATTTTTTTTTTATTTATTCATCAATTTTTGCTCAGCTGGCTAATCCTCGCAAATTGATCATAATTTTAGCGACGGTATTTCTTCATCAGCCCATTACAAGATAAAGTTTACTTCTCGGTTATTGAGGACCTCTCTTTTTCTATCCACATTTTGGTGACGACGACCGGTTTTAATTATGCAAATAGAATCGCGTAAAGTGGCTGAAAATAGGATAAATTTATACAGTGATTAGAGGACGGGTTTTGCAAACGACCAAAAAATATTTAACAGCTTCCAGTAGCAATGGAAGCGGAATAATCTATTTTTGCTTTTGTGAAACTCTTGTTTCATTTACGTCAGCAACAGCCTCGATTTTTGTATTAAAATTTTAAAATTAACTCGATCGCTCACTTGCGAGACAAATCATTCTGTAAAGTCTCCACCATTATTGTCGTTTATTTTGTATGGCCCACGACGTGAGAAGTTCATTTTAACGGTATAATTATAATATGTGAAAAAACTAGAAAACAGATTTTATCGTAAAAGGTATTTAACGGATATATTTGACAGAAAAAATACTTAATCGCGTAAAACCGTTTTCTAATTCACAAAATGTTTTTATTCTAACGTTTTAATATTTTAAAAATACTTAATGGTTTGGGTTTTATATTAATTAGAAGAATATGAATTAAGGTAGAATTTATCTAAAAATATGTTGAATGTCAAATTGTGCCAAGGCTCTGCGTTTATAATATTTCATTTAATTTTCGTCATAGATAGGTCCTCATGTTAATCGGTCTCTAATTTGTCTGTGACAAACTTATTGTATGATAAAGTAATTTTCTCACATGTGTTGCAAAACACTTTCATATTCTATCTTGACATAAAAAGTTACCATCTGAATAGATGTGTTACGAAAACAAATTCAGCTGCTCGTCGTGATCTTTTCAAATAAGCAGGACAAGCATTGTGTGAGTTAAGTTAGAAGCGCCAATTTTGAAGTGAAGAACGTCCTTTGCTCTTCCAAGGTAGTATCACAGATGAGTAGGACAGGCGAAAATTATTTACCGCGTTTCAATCGAATCCCAACTCATTTTTTTTCAGTGTGAAAGCGGACAAGATGCGATTTGCATGGATCGCTTCCAATCGGACACGCGTGCATCTCTGCTTTTGGATATTGGTCTGGCCGTATAATAAAATAATAAATATGTTGGATGAGAGTGAGAAAGAAAAATCACAAAATACAAATATTTCATGGTGTATTTCCAACTCTGATATTTATAAAAAAAGCAAATCGTAAAAATATTGTAAACATTCAAAACAAACTTCAAAATATTGCAAAAATTCTTCAAAATTTTATGAATTAAATTTGGTAAAAAAAGTCAACTTGAGATTACTTTAAATTATTCACAAGATTATGTCTTGCAAATTCTCTTATTTGAAATATATTTTAGAAAAAATTTAATCGCTTTTGTATTTCCTACCCAAAATTCTAGAATGCTGAAATTATTCACGTTCTCATTTTTGAAATATATAAAAAAAAAAACAATTTAATCCCAAATCGTGATGTAAAGGAAAGACGTTTAAAAACATGACACCTGTCTCGAAGCACGCAAGATTTAAATTTTAATGCTTTTCACAAGATTTAAAACGAGGTTATCAGGCGTCGTCTTTTGAAATGAATTTCCTTTCCTATAGATAAAAGCCTCCAATCTGCACTGGCCTGCAGAGTCAATTAGATTTTAACTCGACCGACGCAAAAACCGTCAGTAATTCTGCTTTTCTTTTATTTCTTATAGGCAGCCCGAGCTCTGCCTCTTGGAGCGTGAAAAGCATCAGTTATTGAGAAATTTCATGTTTGGCCTACATTCAGCACCGCCACTGCTTTGCCGCTGCCGTTCTTGCATTACCATACCACCTTTATAGTTTCGTATACACGTAGTAAGTACACCATGAATATATGAGTCTCTTGCGGCCAAGAGAGGCGGCGGGCGGAGATTCATTCGCGCATATAAATATTCATCGGCCCGTAATTGTTCCAGTTTTTCTTATTCGGGGATGTGGAAATCGAGAGTCATTATCCGTACAAAATGTCTATATACAACTGCTAATGACGCACTCGACTACATTTTAGCCACCGGCAAATTTGACCAAATTACAGCCAGTGGCAATTTTCTGTTTTTTTTTTATACATCAAGCGTTTAATTTTTTACCGACAACATCCGCTCTAAACGAATTTCATAATTATTTGCACAACAGAAAATTAAAATAATTATCAAATTAAGTAGGTTTTTTTTTATAAATCATGATTTTATTTGAGAATCCTTGTAATTTTTATTGAAATTTAGCACGTACACAAAAAAATCTGGTCACTGCTTCAGAAAAGAGCTGTAAAATAGTTTAACATTTTCTAACGACGTCTGGAAACTTCTCAAGCAGTTATACTAGAATTTTTTTCCTCACTGATTCAAATGGTATTCGTACTTAAATTTAAAACAGGGCGAGGAATAACTCTTACGCACACTGCCGACGATGCTCGCCGCGCGCGGCAACCAGTCAAACCAGTCCAAATTTCATCCAGGCTAATCTCGCTGGCTCTTTTCTTTTTTGTCGTCTCTCTCGGCGTATGTGCGAAATGCACGGCAAGTGAATATAAAGAGCTAAATCCGCACCCGCAAAAAGCAGCGCCTCTTAAAAACCAGCCTAATAGAATGCGAAATGCAGCCAACATCCTGCCTTTGATCGATGACTGACTAGCGAAAAGGGGAATAATTACTTTATTATCTCGTCTCGCCGCTACGCAAATTACTATAAGAGAGTTTGCCAAATTAACAGAATTAGCAGGAGGTGATTTTTTATAGAAATAATTGTAAAATATTATATGTAATTGAGATGTTCCCACATGACTTAAAAATGATATCAAATGTAAAAACAGGAGGTGCAAATCTTTCGAAAATAACAAAATATTGATCAAAATATACTTTATAATATTGATATTTTAAAAGTGATAAAGTGGATATTGATTATTTTCAGAAAGCATAAAATTTTGATTTTTCTTACTGGGCTCGGACTGTTCCGGGAATTTTAATATATAGCAAATTATATGCGAAATCAATTAGGCAACTCACACAACATGGATATAGACTGGATGACTGAATATTTTTTTATAATTAAATAAAAAATTAATTTATATAAATATTATATAATATTATTTAAAAGCATTTTGTTTACTAAACTTAATATCACAATTTATGTAAATTTTTTCTTTTATAATTACATGAATATTATTTTATTTAATGTTTATATTTTTGTGCCAGTGTCATCATCACATTAAAATTGTTTACATTTAATATCAAAAACAATTTGTTTGAGAAAAAATGAGTTGCAATTAATAAAGTGCGTTGGACACAAATGTTAAAACATGTAGATCAATAAAAATACATATCTGTGTCTCATCTGTGATGAATTACTTTTGACCTTTGATTCAATTCGGCAGTGATAAAATTAAGTGATTAATTTTATAGTAATCAACATTATCTTTTCATTTTGATTTCCAATTTAAAATGACTCAATTCCATTCAACACAATAATTGCAGTCAGCCATAGTTAATCGATTTCAATACACAATTACATTCAGTCTGCGCCGCCAGCAGATAGAATAATAATCATTAAGCATTATTTACTCCGCGAAGGGAGTAATTTCGCGACGACGTGCAGCAAATTTTAATTGTTCCCGTTTGCATTGTGCGTCTGTGATTGTGTGTGCACGTAATTCCGAGCCTGCCAATCATCGCCGCAGCTCGCAGTGTGTATTTCTCAAACGCGCCTCCGGCCCGTTTGGTTTCTCCTCGATATATAAATTAATAATAATTCCCTTGCCCAGGCATAATGAATGATGACTTAATATAAATTAAGAGCTAACCATAGCTAAGTGCTCTAGAAAAGAAAATGCAAATGGCACAACACGGCGGGGTCACGACTCAGGGAGGGTTTGAGTAAAAAAATTAAACACATATTGCGCACTTGACTGACGTTTGCGAGTTTTTCACTCTCGACGGCGGCTCGCTCGGCAGAGATGAAGATATTCAGAGAGATTGAGGTTGTTGCGAATAATTAATTACGCGTTTGCTCAAGCAAATTGATGCAACCGGAAGAGCTTTGAACAAAGATCAGGCCTCCCGCTGCTAAAAATGTGGACAGCTGCAAGGTGAATAGGGCAATTGGAAAAGCAGCGTGGGTCAATAATTAAAAAGTAACGGCATGATTTTGCCGAGTTTATTAATTAAGACACAAATAAACTAATTTTATCTGCAAGGCACAAACAAAGCAAAAAAAAATAAAATTATTGCCCGTCTATTTTTTTTACTCAATAAAAAAAAAAATTGTTGAACATTTTTCAGTAAAATTTTCATGGCAGCTTAAAAAAAATATACTGTTTTGTAAAAGTAAAATATTTATTACCTGTTTACACATTATTATTTAATATTAATATTCAAATTAAGTTGTAATAGTTAAAAAATTCTCCGTTTCTTTCTTCGATCTACTTTTTTTATACTTTTTTTTAGAAACGGAGATAAAGTTAAATTTTTTTAAAGAATTTTAGCCCAATTACATTTTGAAAAAGATGCGTGTTTTCCTTGTACTCTCTAGAAAGAAGAATGCGAGGAGAAAATCCGCACCTCGTATGTCGTGTCAATCCATCACAATTTTGCAGTGGCTGTTGAGAGACGTCTCTTTAAGCGACTTGAAATCTCAAAAAGCAGCCCGGGCACCCAGTTTTTTTTTCGTTGGATCACTTCTGCTCATCCAGTTTATTCTGCTGAAAGCTGTTGCAAATTGCACGGATAGATACATTTATTAACTGCTTTTTCCCGAGAGTGACGGTTTCGTGTTACGAATCTTATACTTGACTTTGATAAAAATTGCTCTGCTCGTGTAGTTCAGAGCTCTTGATTCGCCCTCGAGGCCAGCTTTATAGAATTCTTCAAGAGAGAAAAGGATCCACCGCGGGTACAGAAAAAAATTGGAATACCTATGTCGGAATAATAATTATTCGGGAGCAGAAAATATTTTATTATTGCACATGTCAAACGCGAACGTTTCTGGTAATTTATTTTTGAAAGTCGCAAGCAGGAGGACAAAATTGGCTTGTAATTGACCCTGTTTTTAAACGTGGATATTAATAATGATTTTCATATTAATAATCATGTGACAATAAGACAGGGTATATCAATTTATTACCTTTTAAAATTTTTGAAAGATAATAATTACAGATAACTATTTTTCCAATTACAAAATAAGTTTAACAATATTAATTTGCATAAATTTTAAAGAGTATTTATTTAAAAAATTTAAACTATTTAATATTTTAAGGAATATTAAATTAATTTTTTATTTAACAATATTACGTTTTTAAATTTTATTTTTTGTTTTTTCAACAAATTAATGTACTCAAAATAATGATTTCTTTGCATTATTAATATTTTTTTTAAACCTCTGATTACTTATTTTGGAACTGGAAATGATAATTGAATACGCTGCTTTGTCCATCAGGATATAAATGTATTTTAATAATAAAATAAATCATTAATTATCATATTAAATTATTTCTACCATTAATTGCTCCAGCACGATAAGCCTATTAATCAGAGGCAGAGAAAATCTTCGGTCACGTACTAGCTGTTCTTGCCATTGAATCTATGCGACCAATATTTCTTATTTCACCCCACGATTGCACTCTTATTGCTGCCTGGAGTCGCATTATTATTATTATTTGTCGGTTCGAGAAAAAGAGTAACGGCAAATAAAAAGAAGCTCTGCAATTTCATGTTGCATCTCTGTGGCGCGCGGCGCCGACCATTGTTCTCCTTCGGGAGAGCTTCTTTAATGAGCGAAATTATTATATTGTTTTGCTCTCTCGGTGCGCAGCTTGTTTCTCGTTCAAATTTATGGCTCCTCTCTGCATTATTCCTGTTTGGTATTTTATTTTTGCAAAGATCCGTGGGTTGACTCGCTTGCTTTTGAAAAATTAAATTTTCTCCAAACTCGACAAGTAATTTTTAAGACAGACAAAAAATTTCAGCACTCAATTATACATTTTCAAGATTTTATGACAAAGATTATTAAAATAATAAGTATATCATAAATTTATGTCGCTAGGGAGTGACTTTGATGTGACCAGGGAGAATCAATTTGCAATTTTTATCGTCCACACAGTCCTCTTTTGACAAGGGATGAATTTTCATTGCGCAGATCAAGGTCAAAGATCGTCGCCTTGACATTGACTGCACTCAATCGACCTCTGCAGTTTTAAATTTCTCTTCTTCTTCTTCTTCTTCTTTTATTATTTATCGTTTTGGCAACTCCCGGCTCACAAATCAAAACAAAACCTTGCGCGTGCATAGCTTTTTTTTTGCCGTTTCCAATTTCAGAGACGCGTCAGAGAAAAAAGATTTCATCTCGGTGAAACCGCGAAACAAGGCGATTCCTGGTGCGATAACTTTTAATTGCAGCCGCGAATATTAATTTCAACAACTTTTTTCGCTCGCAGATTTGGAGCAAAGGCATTAAAAATTGCGCGGCTAATTTACGACTCGCTCTTTCCCTCGTTTTCCTACATATTTTAGAAGACGCATATTATATTGGAACTCGTAAAAGGGTTTTCGCCAAATAATAAATTATGTCGAATGTGTAATTGGACTGGAGGTCAGGTTTCGCTGCTGCAAAAAGGATGACGGTCTCGAGTCCCGACACACAAAGCGAAATCGATTTTGTTGCAAAATTATTCCGCCCTGAACCAAATCATTAATCAACTCGTTTGTGATCAATCAATTCATCTTCCTTATCACATCCGATCAATTTTTATTTGACATTTAGGTTGATTTGTGGGAGAATTTTTATAAGTTGATGCTCACCCAACAAACATCATAATGATCATAATAAATTAAAACCGCAAATTTTATTTTGCGAACTTTTAATATAAATTTTTATTTATATTTTTGTGTGATTGGAAATCAATCAAGTTCTTCTATGAATGAAGGCTGTGATCTTTAACTAAAATTGATAAGTTCAATGTGAAAATAAAATAATTCTAGGAGACGAAAATAAGAAATGCAAAAACGCTTTTCTTATGATAATTACTTAATAATTTTTTCTAATATTTGCTCAGTTTGTATAAAAAGCAGGAACTTTATATTAAATTATTCAACAAATTGGTTTAGCTCTATCATTTTTCAGTTTAAATCCTCAAAAATTCAAATAATTGGAATGATCGAAATTTAAAATAAATAAAAAATTAATTGCTTGTAATGAGAAAAATTTCACGACCTTGAAAATATTTGCTGCTTTTTGGAATAAGGAAAGTAATCTCAGCACTAGGCAAATATTTACACGCCTCCTAATGTATTTCCGTTTCGCCGTAAAAAAATTAACAATTAAAATAACTTTGTCGAAAGTAACGCGTCCGCCAAAAGTGACAAAGACATAAACAAAAGCATTTGCACTTTCCCATGGTCCTAAAGGCTTCTTTATTTGCATTCCTCGTTAGGCAGGAAGTGCGTGTGTTTTCAATTAAAATTTAATTTGTCGCGCCTTAATTAGCTTGTTAAGAGACAAATTCGCGTAATGATAAAAATTACATGTGTGGTCTTTTGCAGGCCGCGTTTCTTGGCGCCACATTTGTCACCATTTCCCAGCACACAAATGCGACAAAAAGCGGTGTAAAATTCCGGTGCTGTTACACATTATACTATCGGGAGTGCATTATTATTTGACGACAACGCTGCTGGCTCAACAAAGGGAAGTGCCAGTCATGTTTTCGTTTTGTGTTTTCTCATCATCAACTTCACGGCGGCGGAGCTGCTGCACGCCAGGAACTGTCCTGCTGTGCTGTGTGCCCGATTTTTCGACTTTTTGTTCACACAAATCTCCTGCACGGACCCACCAAAGATCGCGAATGTCCTGTTTCATTTTTTCACTCCGGTCCCCGCAATTTGTAAAATAAATAACTAATCATGCAAAGTTGACGTTTATTAAAAAAACTGACCAAATTCTCAATGAAAAACCGTGAAAACTGAATTACAATTTTAACCATCTGTGCAAAATATAATTGAAATTCTGAAATATTTCACTTACAGTTTTGATTCTTAAATTGATTGGGTGGCAAGATAGTGTGGCAAATTATGTAATACAAACGTTATACTATTTGTTCTTTGTTAAAGATCCTCTCCGGTCAAGTGTATTGCTCTCTATTCTGAAAGATTGCTAAATTTTGGGTATATCTTGTGAAAACACTAATTGAAAATTCCAAACCGGTGTGTCTCAATCAAAAGAAAACTTAAATTCGAGTGATTCGCGCGAAAAACGTGTGAGAATTGAGTAGCCAATCAGATCCATCAGTTTTTTCCAAAAACTGCAGGTTTTTGTCACTGGAGGCGCTGCGATCGCTGATTTTGCCAAGTTTTCTGCATTGCCGTGGGGCATTAGTGGCAAAATCAGCGATCGCAGCGCCAATGTGACCAAATTCTATAGTTTTTTGAACAAACTGATGGATCTGATTGGCTACTCAATTCTCACACGTTTTTCGCGCGAATCTTTCGTATTTAGGTTTTCTATTGATTGAGACGCAACAGTTTGGAATTTTCAAATAGTGTTTTCACAAGATAACTCGAAATTTAGCAATCTTTCAGAATAAAGAGCAATACAAATGACCGGAGTGGATCTTTAAATATTGCAAATCTTAATATTTATAAAAAAAAATCAGTTTTATAATATAACAATAATTATTTTTTAAGTGTATTATTTATTTAAATGCATATAATGAGTTTTTATTTGTATATTAAATTTCTTTTTTCTTGTTTATATGTTTATATTGCTGCTCATCTTTTACTTAGTTAAATAATCATATTTTTAACAACTATTTTAATAAATTCCATTGTTCAGAATGAGACTTTGTTGAATAGGCAACCTTTTATCCGAGGCTGTTGTGTCTGAGAAAAGTAATGTTTCTTCTTATTTGTGATTTGATTAATAAGGTTTAAAAAAAACAGGGTGCGTTAAAAAATGAAATTCACTTTGAAAATTTATTTAATTGGCACAATTTTCAATTTGACATGAACAGTTTCTAATCCACTTACACAATTCCTCACCTTTGTTAATAATAATAATAAGTAAACGTTTTGCGTCCTATATTGAAAAATGGCCTAATATTCTATATATCAAGTATTATAAACAATGATGAATCCAAATTGAACTCGAGCGACATATCAGAATTTAATTCAATCATTTTTCAATCTGTCCCTAATGGTGTGGACACGGTTCGGCGGTCTTTCGCGAAAGAACGCGCCTTTGTACTCTTTGTGATTTTGCTCCACAAAAGTCATCCCGCGCGCCGATCGTGATTGCATTTTTATAAAGCCGCTTGTTGTGGGCACCCAAAAAAGACAGGTCAATTAAATTTTACACGTTCGCGAGTAGCGGGAGGGCTGGTGGAAAAAAAATTGAATCCCATTGTCTTCTACGAGAGTCTGGTCGCGCGGCAGAGAAATCCGCGCGCCCAGAAATAAATCATGTTCCGCGCACGTAGAGAAATTTGGCCGGACCCCCCATCGCAGAAGCGACTTTTTCCGCTTGCTTAATACACGCGCAGATTATAATTGCATGCATACATTAAGGATAACGTACGCTTCTGGCCGAGTGAGTTTATTTATCTAATGGCGCCGTCCATAGTCTTTGGGATTTTTACTTATAATGTGGCTTTCGCCATAAGTGTTTAATAATTGCTTTTATCCCCGCCGAAATTTTAATCAAATTGGCAACCGCGGTGTCTAATGGACTCTTTGACTGAAACGGGTATTGTCTTTTTCACTGATGTATAGGAAGGAATAATTAACTTCTTGCGAAAGCTGTTTTGTGACTTTGCATGTTGGTTTAGGTTTTAAAAGCTTATTATTATTCAAAGTGATAAAGTAGAAATCAACTTCCGTTTTGGAGGCAAACGAATTAGAGAAAAAAAAAACTTGTAGACACCCTCACTAATTTGAAATAACTTCGCCTCAAAAGATTTATTAATTAATTTTGAGGGAAAAGAATTCGAAAGAAAAATTGACATTCTGGCTGAATACTAAAATTATACTACTTTTTGAAATCACTGCCAGCATATCTGCATAAAAATAATTTCAAATAAATCACGTTTTAATTAATTTTTTAATAATTTATTTTTATTAATTTTATCACTTTTTATGTACAAACACAGATAATTAATATTCATTTAAAACTTTTCCTATAAAATTTCAAGTAATTTTTGCAATTGAATGCAATAAATTTATTTTTGGTAATTATTAAATTTTTATTTCAAAATACCACTTATTTGATTTTCGTACTTATGTATTTTATTTTCTATAAATAATTTGTCCGTATAAAAGATGTTTTAAGTAAGGCAAACTGCTATATGTTTTCGACCTTTTCTCAGTTTCTACTCTCTGAATCGTTTATGGAGGAAAAAAAAAGACATAGTTATACCCTGCAAACATTAATGCATGAGTGCATAAAATGAAATAATATCAATACATTAGTTATCCTGCAATACGCTGCAATATTTATATAAATGGGGCTGTCTTAATGTAAAAAAATATTTGTGTAAATAAATAATGAAGAAAAAAATGGCACATTAATATTTTTATCTTTCATTATAAAGCTAAAATCAAGTTATAGGTAATTAAAAAATATAATCGAAACACTTTAAAAATAGAAGCATTTGAAATAAAATACCAATCTATCCTATCAGTTTGAAATAAACTACTAGACTTCTTCTTTTTTTATGTCTGCCAGGAACGGGCTTAAATTATTTCTTGATTTTGACTATGTGTATAAAAAGTTGGTGGTAACTTCCAAAATCAATGCTTTTTTTATTTTTTCGTTTGTGTATGAAAGGACAGAAAGATTACATAATTGTATTGTCTAGTGTTTATAATTGTAATTATGATATAAAAAATAATTTAGCAAGATAGCATCATTTGTAATAATTGAAGGCAAATTTTTATGCATTTGACACAAGTGCACAACAACATGCTGACTCACTTTTTACAGCTCACCACAACTCTCAAATAATAATACAAAGAGCAGAATAAATAGAAATGCACGAGCTTTTTGCCCTTCCATTCACGATTCACGCCTATTAAATTTTAGTAGTATTGCAAATTCTGCATGTGTCTGACTCGCCTGCCCTAATTTAAATGCTCTTTACTGCTTCACAAATCATTACCGCTCATGTGCAAACACATAATTCATATTTCAAAGTGCACACACCTATCTCCGGTTAAATTTATAATTTCCCTCGGCTGCAATTTCGCATTTTTTTTAAGGCATTGCAAATCGCATAAATATAATTATATTTTCTATAATAATAAATGGATTGAAAGTGCCAGTCAGGCACCGCGCGAATAATAACGCCAGCCTTTTAATAAGATAATAAAATTTCGCACCGAAGCATTCCTCGAAAGCGCCACGGACGACGCCGATTCGCCTACCGAACATAAAATTCTCAAGTACAAACAGCGAGTCGGAGTGTGTATATTTTATTTTATTATTTATGCCGCGAGAATTGCGGGTGATTAGGTTAGTAATGCGACGATGGGAAGCAATCAGTCGAGGCAAAAAATAATCGTCGGCACGCCGATTTTCTTTTTACATTCAGCAGCCCGGCTCGCTGCACTCAAGGATCCTCCTCTCAACCCAAATTCCATCTCGCGTTCACGCCGCGGATTTTGCAGCACTTGCACATATACAGAGGCCGATCGACCAACTTAACATAAAATTTATTTATACAGCAACCTGTTTTGGCTGAGGTACCTGGCTTGCTTTTTATCTTGCGGAAAATGCTTTTGAAGATGGCAAAATTTAAAATTTAAACATTTATTTGTTTGAGCGGAATTGTAAATCATTTAATTTGTGTGTTTGTTTTCTGCAAAATTTTTATGTTGTATAATTATGAAAATTACTGTTGTGGGGTGAAATTTTGAGAAGAACAGATAAGCAAAAAATATTTTTAACATTCCTTGCAATTAAAATAAAATAAAAATAAATTAAAAAATATTGACTGATATTGCAATGTAGGAAAAAACAAACCAATTTGAATGAATCATCAATTCAAGCTTTTTTATTTGAGCCACTTTGCAATTTTATCCACTTGTGTTCACATAAAATTTAATCTGCTACTATAATCGAATTCGCTACTTTATTATAACTTCTACCTAAATGTTAAATTAACTAGGCAAGAAGATTATAATTTAATATAAATAATTTGTAGTTTTCACTTTTCGCTATGCTATCCCAGCAGGTTATAAGTTATAATTATACGTTGACTCCATTTTATGGCTTAGTTTTATGACGGAACCCACAGGAGCTTTTCTGCACATCTGAACAATTTAATTGTTAAAAATTCAACAATTAAATTGTAATATTTTTTAATGTTGAGCTCTTTGTGAATAAAATTTCAAATTTATTTTCAGAGACAAAAAAAACTATTTGACATCTAAATTATAATTACATACCATTCACAGTCCTTGGCGAGCGAAATTTATTTAGGTCTTCAATTACACATTGACGCGGACCTCGACTACTGTTTCAAATAAATCAAGTCCACTTTTTATGCATGGACGTGGAGCGCGCGAGGGATTATTAAAATTATACGACAAAAAAAATCCAAGCGTCAGAAGGCTGCAGAGTGGGAGCCCATCTCTTTATTCACGAGATTTGAACCTCTATCCTGCTGAATTCAGGTTGAAATTGAGAAAGTTTGTCGAAGATCCACCGCGGGCACCGTAATTATCATTCACCTCTGCGGCTTTTCCTACCAAAAGTGTGAGTGCAGAGACGAAAAAACAGTCAATAAGAGGTCTTTTGTGCGGGCAAAGCGGCGATGACTAATGAATTTCGGACGGTGACTGCACGGAAATTCCACCGTAAATAAGATTCTATTTCAGGCCTTTGATTATTATATGGGAGTTAATTATCCTTACGGGAGCCGTTTTTCTCGGAAAATGGCTAATAGCATTTTTTTATGAACGTCAAATTTGCCACTGCAATAGGGCGGATTTTACTGCCGTTTTGAAAAGCAGGATTAACATTAATGAACAATTATACATAATATATTCAAATTTTGAATAATGTCTCTAGTTAAATTATTTATAAACGTTTGATTGCTTTTTAGACTGAATGGGAAAGCTTTTGAAAATTAAAAAATTATTTTATGGTGTTTTTTGTTTGTTTTCATTTTCTAAAGTGGTTCAATAAATGAATATATGACCTCTGAAAATTCCGAAATCAATTCTCAGGGTCAAAGATTACCTGAAATCTTAAGAATTTCAACTAAAATTGAAGGTTTTCAGGCACCGCTTTTAACATGTGGTTGATTAGTGACCCTATACAATGTCATTAATTCTGTTTATTACTGAAAGATAATTGTGCTAAAATTGGATATTTTACTGCGTTCATTGCAAGTTGAGAGCGGATTTTGAGGTCAATGTTGACAGTTTTAAAACCAATTCAGCCGTTGAAGTGTTTATTTATTTTAATGTAATTTCAATTATTGAAAATTATTCCAAAACAAAGAAAATATTGTAGAAACTTGTACGAAAAGAACCTTTTATTTCTTTTTGAAAGATAATTGTGCAAAAATTGGATATTTTCCTGCGTTCATTGCAAGTTGAGAGCAGATTTTAAGGTCAATGTTGACAGTTTTAAAAGCAGCCGTTTAAGTGTTAATTTATTTTAATTTAATTTCAATGATTGAAAAATAATCAAAGCAAAGAAAATATTTTAGAAACTTGTACGAAAAGTACCTTTTATTTTACACACATTTTAAGCAATCCATTTTCCAAGCACTTAACCCATGACCAAATTGACCAAAATGTAAACTTTGACGCTGGTTAGCTGTTTTAACGTGATTGTACCATAAAAAGAAGAGAGGCGCTACTTTTATATCATTTTTTGCTCGATGAGTGAACTCCAGACTGTATATAATTGACTACAGGGAAACGACATCGTCCTAATGACACAGAACTTGTGTGCAGCTGGTTAAAAAAATATATAAAAATTGCTCGCTGCTCTACGTGATTGACACAAGCGAGTCGAATTGGCAGAAAGGAGCTGCAAATAATGCATCGAGCACGGCCATTTTTCTCGCTAATTGATCGCCCCGCGGAGACAAAAGACAAGGTGATTGATGCCGATAAGCAAACACGGCATATTTCATTAGAGAGATGGAAATTGCGGCGTGCGTGAGTCAGGAATTCATTAAGCGCGTGCAATTTATCAAATGCGAAAAGCAAATAAACAAATACACAGAGGTTGAAAATTATTAAATATTGCGTAACGACCTCAATGCAGTCGCCTTTGTTCGACTTGTTATCGGCGGCCGATCAACGCGCTTTCATTGATTTTCAATTTTCTTCAAAACAATAACACAATCATGATTTGCATAATTTATTGTTTTCTCCGGCGTGATCGGCTCGCCGAGCTCAAGATTGTGTGCCGGGGCCACGCGTTATTTCTGGAGCACCTACGGGCGTTTGGTCGTGCCGCGCGCTGTGTACATTTTCAATGTGCGCGCACACGCACCTTTATTTGCGCCGGCTTATCTCTTCATGTAAATTCACTTGAACGTTTGTCCGCGGGTCAATTTATAGTTTGCTCTGGAAACTATCCGGTTTGTACATGAAAAACAAGATTTATCAGAAATTAACCAATAAAATATTCCGGACGTTTGTCTAATTTTTTTTGCTGATTAAAACATTTATGGTGGATGTTGTTGAAAGTTAATTTATGTCGATGTGTTTAAAAGAATTATTTTGTACTTTTTTTTATTGAAAATTATCTAAGCTTATAGTCATCTTTATGACAAATATACAGGAAATTAAATAAATATAAAATAGTACTTCAATATTAGAAAAGTTTCAAGTATAATTCAGTTTGGTTTCTCTGATTTTTAATTATGCAGATTGAAAAAAAAGGAGAAATTTGGTGATTGTGGTTTTAATGCTGATTAATCGTTAATGAAAAATCGTGCTATTAATGCAAATAATATAAAAAATCCCGAAAATAGCTTGTTGATTCTTGGACGCAAACGGAAAAGGCATATTTTGTAAAACTGTTGAAAATTATGCGAATTTTGGTTACAAACAATCTGAAAACCAATTAACTAAAACTAATTAAATGTAAAGTATCAAGAAATGTGCAAATTTTATGTTCACAGCTATTTTTCCTCAAACCTAGATCAAGGTTTTTCCACCATTCACCAGATACATTAGTGCTACAACTATCAAGTAATATCCTAAAGAGAACAAAGATTATTTTTTCCCATTATATCCTGAGAATTATTTCCCGAAACACGTAAAATGTGATTTATAATTTAATAAAATAAAAAATGAAGCCAAATATTTTTTTTTTCTATAAAATTAAAATATTTTTCATAAAAGTTGTTCGAAAGAATAAAAACCATAAATAAAATGAATCAAAATTTCATTGTATAGTTTTTATTATTAGTCGGTGCATTAAAAAATTACTAAATTAATAAAATTGATTTTAAAATTGAGCAGCGTTGAGGCACTGCAAACGAAATTTTTTATCAAAAGTTGTCATCTCTCGTCTGCAGCTCATGCCACCCAAGCGGGGCCCTCTTATTCAAATCTCAAAATCATTAATAAAAAACAATATTAATTAAACGAAGCTATAGAAAGCTTCATTCAACAAGATCCAGTTCATCCGTGTGTGTCCGGCTCGAGTCGGGCAACGTGCAAAAATACCTCATGACGCAATTGCGAACACTGCCCAACTGGCACATAATGAAAAGTACTTCTTGACGATCTGCCCACCGCGATGGTGAGTTAGTTAGGGGCATTATTAAGCAGCGAGTCGCACCTCCTCTCTCATTAACGGCAATGACAAACAATCGCTCATGCAAATTCCCCCGACGCGATGGCTATCTCTGTGCAGAATTATTGTGATTTCTAGCCCGCGAGTGTGGCGAGGAAAGAAAGAAAGCCCGAAGGATGAAAATAGTAGGAGTGAACGAGGAAGTCGCGGCGGCGGGGAAAGACGCCTGTACCTGAGAGAGGGGGCAGGGAGGCGTGGAGGGGGTCCGAAAAGTAGGTCTACAGGTTTGCGGGCGGGCCTTGGCGCCTCGGCCGAAGGTAGGAGTCGCTGGCATGCAACTTTGGTGCCAAGTCTGCACTCGTCGTCTTGGATTAGCCCAGTGCACCAGAACACGTGCGAATCAGCTGCTGCTTTGCGTGCGTTTTTGTGCTCCCAGTGTGTTTTCTGACTCAATTTTGAATATTCCGCCTTCGAGGATTCTGGCGCCCTTAGTGCATCCGTCGATTGCTCTACCGCACACAGTTGGATCCCGAGCAGCTTTTCCGACCGGTGAGTTTTTGATAGCAAATTTTCCCGATTGCATGTCTTTCGGTCTGACGCGGGGAAGCCCGGCCGCTTGCTAAGCTTGCCGCAGAGAAAGTTTTGCTTCCACTGATCGATTATAAAGTTGCTCTGCGCTTTTGAAACATAACCGACCGGTGTTTTTGTTTCGGCACTACTTGATGGAGAAATTTATTTCGGAGGCGATTATTTTGACTTGACGAACTGATTGAGTTGAGGTTTTGAGGTTTCTAACAACTGCTGTCATTCAATACTGAAATTAAAAAGATATTTTTAAATAAAATTAAACTTAAAATTTAATGTAAATAAATTTCAACATTATTTTTTTTTAAGCACTTTGTTAAAATTTTTATACAGAAAATTTTTGATAGAAAATTTAATTTCTAATCTTGTTTTTAAAATTAAATTATTTAATTTTCCTCAATTTTAGTTAAAAAAAAATCACAAACTATATTATCTGGGTAGTTTCATTTTCTTTTATTTACATATACATATTTTATTTATTAAGAATATTTAGAAAACTTTCTGCTTTCCAGATTGCTTCCAAAATTGCTTTCCAATTTTGCCATTCAAAAGCAAATAACCCTTGTTATCAAATTAATTTTTCCTGCACCAATCATCTGCAATTAAGTATAATTGTTATGACGCAAACGCGAAAATTCGCCGCTCAGGCTTATTTTATTATTGCTCTCCAAACCGTAAAAATAAAATTAGCTATGCAACCTGCTCTGGCCCAATTGCTGAGAGGCCAGATCTATTAAAAAGATGTTTTGTTCCATTAAGGCAGTATTTGGAGCATTTACCATTAATAGACGCCTCGAGTGAATCCACCATTGAGTGGAGACGAGCGAGATTTGCATAAGTAAATACAACGGCGTCCGAAAAGACAATGGCCGCTATTAATATTCATGCATAAGTAATTCCGAGTCGCCTATTATCAAAGTCGGAGATCCGAATCTCGGCTCGCGCGAGAGAGAAAAAAAACAACACATTTCGCATTGTTTTTGCGCCACGCACTGGGAATTATTTAGGATACGCAATTAGACTACTCGTCGCCGCGATTAATTAATGCACGATGCACTTTTGGTGTGGTCGGAAAATTTCTCACAATTTCTGGCGGCTCGAATGGAACACGTGGGAATTTATTTGTCGTACGTCTTGGAGAGCGAGTTAGCGTTTGTTGCTCGGCGGGTACATAAAATATGAACTACTAGGCGGTGTGAGTGATACACTGACTCACTGACTGACTTTTCGCGTCGTGAGTTTAAATTCATCATACAACCTGAGAAGCCGGAGATGTGATTTAATGCCTTGGCTGCTGGAATTTCACACCGACAATTTTTGATAGGCCCCGGCTCAAATAGTTAAAAGTGAAATCGATCCTTATATGAAGTTTCTAATACTTTTATAAACCACCTAGCGGAGAAGAAACATAAAAAAAATCCATTATAACATGATAAAATATTTATTCTTTAATTTTTTAAAAATTTCACTGTAAAAAAATCCAAACTGAGCTTAAAGAAAAATGTACCAAGTTTGCTTTCAGAGTTTATTTTTTTTATGAAACTAGAATTGCAAAGTAATATAACTACTAGGTTTTATTTGAAGCTAATTTTAGAGGCCCTTCCTCAATATACTTTGCAATTTTTTCGATGGCAGTCCGGCTTAAGGAAGTGCTGCTTGGTTGGGCCCTAACTTTGGTCAGAGAGCAAAAAAAATGCACTGCTAACGCCCATGGTACAAGGCTGTTGATTTATATTGGGAGCAATAAAATTACATACACATAGGTGTAAGTACATCGCGCTAAATATGAGTATGGAAATGATTTTCAACCGAGGTGGGCAGATAAAATGTGTGTTATAATGATCTGATGCTACACGTTCGATTTGTAGCACCTGCCAATCAGGAAAGATTACAAAAGATTTCAAGATCAACCTAGAGAATTTTACAAATAAAAAAAACTCAAATTTGTTGTAAGCTGTAATACATTTTATTTACAATTTTTTTATTGTAATAACTTCCCATATTTGAGCTGCTAGGAAATTTATTCAACAGTTAATTTTTGTTGCTTTAAAAAGTAAAGGAAAAATTGGTTTTAATTCTTGTTGAATATGATTTAAATTTATATTCTTAAAATTAAAATCAACATAAAATTAAATCAATTTTTCTTTATTGCCATATAAAATCTTGTTCCAAAAAGAAAATGAGTCTCGGAGAACCCGAGAAGCTTCAGCTGTAAAATAGTTGAAAATATTTGTACATGTTTCATGTTCTGTACCTTATATTGTAGTACCTATGATGTTTAATAAACCCCATTCAAAATTTGGCTTAAAAATATCTTTGATGCATATTAGAACATTTTTTTTTAGCATCAGAATGCAGGATATTATTCTAACAAGTATAAATATAATATTATGCATGATGCAGAGTAAGACAGGTAGCTCTTGGGAAAAGCAGGGTGCATTGACACACATTCCGAGTGTGTTCTCTGCCGCTACCACCGCCGCTTCCCGCTATACATAAAAAGAGATTCCTGAACAAATCGCAGTAGCTTTTTGCTGCATAATATTTCGCTGCCATTAATCATATTTTTACATGCACACGGATATCACGTTGCGTCACTGCACGAGTTAATTGCCACCGCGCCGACAATGCAATTTCCCGCGAGAAGGAAGTTGAATGAAACCGGAGATGATACACATTCACGCACAATATTCGCACGACCTTTATTTTCGCTCCGAAAACTCCAATCGCAGCCCTTCCTCGTCAAATAATTTCTTAAGGTCGAATTTGTTTTATTTGATCATGAACGATTAAATTCGGAATTTGGAGGTCTTGACGTGACGTCATCGGCGGCGCGCCCGCGGAGACATTTAAATTAAAGACTGTGTGCGTCTGCGGCAATTAATCGAGTTAATTGGCGCGCCGAGAATTTTAAATGTCTCTTGGCTTGTTATCGGTATAAACTTTCCAACTTTCGGCGGAATCCTTGATAAAAAAGAGCGCCTTTTTATCGGTTTTTTTATTTAATTTTCGCCCACCGTGAACTTTCAAAATCAGTGTCGTGACAAAAGGTGCAGATTTTATTGGGTCGTGTGCGCATTTTTAATTAAGATTTCGAGACAGATAAAAAGACCTCACGGGCGTAGGAGTGTCTCTCGCGGCGAGAGAGTGATTTGCAAATGCTAAAGTCATGTTTTTGCACCGCTATCAGCTCAATAAATAAATTCGCTCGGCTCGATTTCTATGCAGAAATAATCATGACCGACGTGTGTGTGTTGCATCAACTTTCGACCCCGCGCGCAATGCATGCAGTGCGAATTGCTCGCGAAAAGCTCTTTACTCTCTCGCCGGTTGTGAAGCAACTTTATTTCTTTTTAAGTGAGTCGGTCGGCTCTCTGCTGTGCTAATGACGATGAGCAGGTTATATTATATGTCTCTAATTGGAGTTTTCATATAACACGTGCTTAGCATGTCGCTGATCTTCGCCGTCAGTGATTTACGATCGAAAAGCGGATTTTGCAGTGCAAAATGAGAAACTTGCGTCACCTCTCTTGTACTGAAATTAGCATAATCTGGACACGTTTGCTGAATTTTCTATATTGAGCAAATAGATGCTTGCTAGTTTATTACAATGAAAGGGTCGATTGATCATGGCCGGTTAAATTTGTTATGCAAAAAAATTTAGGAATAGGAACGGCTATCTTAAACACAAAATGGAAATTTTTTTCATACTGACTTATTTATTCTGGCACCAATTATGTAAGTTGACAAAGTAAGCTCCGAAATGTATAATAACTATGTTTTTTGAAAGTTACTTTTCCATTCATTCCAATATAATCAATATTATTAACTCAATTTATGATTTTTAACGAGCCATTGAGCCATTAGTGAGTGGCAAACTGTAAATTTTTCGAAAAGGTTAATATTGAATTTAAAATATTATGTCATTTTGGTTGTTACTTATGGAAATTTCAAGTCTCGGGCCTTTTCATGGTTCATATTCATAGAGATTTTTAATTTCAAAGAATAATAAAAACATTCTTGGAATTTCTCTGCAGCAGAACAAAAGTTTCTAATCCAACAATACATCTAAAATCTTTCGTGTTGTTTCAATTGAATTAAGCTGTTCAAATTCAATTTTTTTGTCAATCATTCTCAATAATTGTGAATTAATTATTTTGATTATTGGAAATAAAAAAATAGTTTGTGTTTGTGCGGTTTTGTGCGTCAAAAAGGGTGTGAAATTTTTAACTTTTTTTTAACTTTATTGTCATTAAAAATTTTTATCTTATGATAGAAATGAAAATTTAACACGTTTAATAGACTTTTGATCCTTCGTGTCTTTTTAATTTTTATAAATAATAAAATTTCCTTAAATAGATTTTATGGGAGTGAAAAAATCCAGTCCTAATTTGACCTAAGCTTTTTAGTAGATATTTGTCAGCCGTTGAAATTAACATAAAAAATCCATCGAGCTGCAACTGGAAACCATAAATTAGTGCTGGCCGCCGGCTCGGAGTCAATATTTGGTCAAATTAATTATGCGACAAACATTTTCTCCCATAAACATTCCGACCTTTTGGAGTGTTTGAAATAAGTCTTTGCAGAGAGGATGCTATTTCTGGACCTCCGGTCATGACCTCTGTGTTTTTCAATACGAACTCGAGTGTGATATTCCTTAGCATTTAGCGCTTGACCTATAATATTCTCCACGCGCCTTGATTGTGTCGTCGGCCGATGATCTGCTCTTTTCTCTGTTTATTTATAGCTTAATTTTCCAACGCGTCTCTTCAGAGAATATCGAGATGGGAAGGAAATGAGAAAAATGACGCGTCCATAGTGCATAGCTTAAGATTACTCGCGTACAAGAATAAATAAATAAACGACTAAATATAGAGAATATCAACTTTCTCGCGCGCAGCATCTCTCGGCTGAGTTTTTGCTGCATATGGCGAAGAGAGAAGTTGAGGCTTCAATAAAAATGATGCGGTCGTGCCGTTCGCACAAATCTCTCAGCTTTGCGCTCATCATAAATTGCAGCTTTTGCTATTTATATAAATTGTGGAAGAGTTAATTGGTTTATTGGCACGCAATGTGCGTTGCCGAGGTGGGCAGAAGCCTTAAGAGGATAATTAGCCGAAGTTGTAAAATTGGAAAATGAATTTCTCCGTAACCTGCGCACGGCCTTTTGGCTATTTTCAAGAAAAAAATTTGTGAAATTGGTCGAAAGTAAAGGAAAATTAGGAAAACGTTGCAAATACAGAGATAATGTGCAGATAATTAATATGCCTCTCAACTGGTCAATTAAAAGTTTCTTTGTTTGTTTTTGGATTCTTCCTAAATGTGAATGTGAATTTAGTTGATTACCTACTTTATAAATTAATGCAAAAAATTTTGCATAATTTTCAAATATTTTTTTGAAAATTTAATTCATCTTTTTGGTGTGAAAACTCAACGTCTTTTGCAAATAAATAAATATGAACACTATATAGTAACAATTTTTACATTTTTTTTAAAGGGCTTCAATTTCAGTTGTTTAAATACGACTTTTATTTTAGCTTTTTCGTAATTTTGCATAAATACTTTTTATTTAGCCTAATAAGCAACACCACAAATCTAAAAACTGTTTTTTTTTTAGTCTTTTACAATACAATTTCAAAGCATTGTGTTGTCTTCTGCAGATTCCCGCGCCAAGCTGATGCATAAATTGATCGCCGCTGAAAAACTGTTACTCGAATACAAAAATCCGCGCAATTTTATCCTCGAATATGCAAAGAGACACCACACGCGGTGTGCAATTTCCATAATATTAATTATAACCACCCATCACTAATGGCGAACAATGAATGGGGAATCGGATTCTGCCTTTGATATCAGAGCAGATCTTCTTTTTTCCCATGGCGAGAGAGCAGGAAACAAAAGTCCATCGCAGCCGACCGAGCAGCGACTCCTTCATACATAATAAATATATTGTATGATAAACAGACACCACCTGTAGTGGTATTTAGAACAAACTTTGATGTTATATGCATGGATGCATGACTTATCAGCTCGTGTATCAATGGAATAGCTGTAGATTTGGTATTTGTACATGCTGATTAAGTTACGGCCTATTTTTCCGATGCTTATGCATGCAGATCGACCGCGCCGTTGCTCTTTGCTTTATTTTACGAGTGCTATCTCATGGACCAAATAATCCAAGGAGATTTCGATCGCCGCTCGGCTGCTTTCCATTCTCCTTTGCACCTTAATGTGCCCAAATGAGAACGTTGCAATAAAAGAGACGCAGCCATAAAACACACCATGCGCGCCGTTAAATTTGCGGGTACTTTGGAGGGTTTTTGCAGCTCATTGTTGTTGGGTTTATTGGTTTTCAAAGTGCAGAGGTGCCGTAATATTGCTGACGTGAAATCCAATCGCGACATGGTCGAGACCAGCGATTTAATAAATTTTTGTTAAGCATAAAAATTTTGCATAGCAGTTATTAAAACTTGTTTTAAATAATATTATGTTATTTTTTAATATAAACAATATAATAATAAAATTTTTTTTAAATATATTTGACGATTTAAACTAAATTTTCATGAAGAAAAAAGGAAGAAAAGGAATATTACACAAATCTATAAAAATATATTAAATTTGCTATGGCTTTTCAAACAAGCATCGTTGTTAACCAGGAATGAAATTCATCTTATCGCTGTAGTGGATCAGCTATTATGAATTATAAATTATATATTGAAGGTAATTATATAATGTGATTTGAAAACTTGTTAGAAAAATAAATTTGGTATTTAAAAATAATCAGTTTCAGTCGCATGCAGGTGCAAAGAGGAACTACGGTGTTCGAGGCTACGTGAATGAGCTGTGGCTGAAAAATGAAATAATGAGGGGAGACGCGGTGCGGCGCATATTGTTGCGTTAATGTCGTGAGCGAGCATAATATTTCACTCGATTTTGGCAATATTTACGAGGCGAGCCGACGAAATTTATTGCACCACGGCGACCAACTTGCGAAACGTGAGATGCTACAGTGCGGCTCTTATTGCGCGTGCATCGGAACAGAAAAGAATAAAATAACAACACACACAGCATCATCCTTGCGAATATGCGATACACAAGCGTGCGCTTTTGATCGCACACATGCCCAAAAAAGCGGTGCGGCTGTTAATTTTCGCAAAGTGGCTGCGGCAATGACATTTCATCCTCGCGAAAGTAAAGCGCGCGAGGCAGAATGTGGTTTTCACACATAAATACGGCAAGGATAATCGCGGCAGCAAGTGAGAATTTCACCTTTGAAGTTCACACGTGTTGTCGACCGTAGCCAAAAATTATTTTTGAATTAAGTTTTTCATTAAAAATTTAATTAATTTATTAACACATATTGCAAGTTTAAATAAAAATGGTAACTGCTAAATTATATCTGAAAAGTAGAAATATTTCATCAAAAAACCAAAGATTAATTTTATTTATTTTATATGTGATCGTTCTAATTTATGATTTGAAATTTATCATTATCAGATTTGATATTTTGAGTGTAAAACAGGCAAAATCATCACAATCGTTTTATTTTTCAATTTCATGTTTTTGTAAAATTTTTTTAGAATTAAATCTCCATTTTGAGTTAATTTAATTCCAGAATATCAGTTCAAATCCTTTGATAAAGATACTTTTTTTGCAAAATGTGCAGCCTCTATCAATATTCAAGTAATTTCTAAGAAACTGGAGAGAAGAGGCGCGCAAACTTACTTTTGGCACCCACAAAGAAATTTTCCGAGAATGAATTGAGCCATGCACTTTGCTGCACAAAGCCACTTATTCTTTTGGCCCAATATTCCTGCCGTGTCACTTTTATTCTGTGTGTTCTACACACACACATAACATAATCAAGGGCAGCACTGCCTGAAATTTATTATTTTCCCAGAGCGCTCTGCATAAATATTATCCACCTTCAGTACAAAACACTACGCTTTTGACTTGTGTGTCACTGGGTATGTGTTTTTTATTTTAATTTCAAGACGGGATTTTTAAAATGCGCTGCATGCGCACACCATGACGCTTTTTACAAAAGAGAGAACTTTCTGCGAAATAAACGCACACCTCTCGGCTGATTTGCATTTTTCTGGAGATAAGCATACGAGAGAGAGAGAGACTGGCAGGCAAAAAGTTAAAATAAGCAGCACCTGACCGAGGCTTGAAAGCTTTTAATTAAACTCGGTATTTATGTGGGTGATTCAAAACTTCAACGGCTTGTTTTTGTTGACACAGATTTTGCTGCGATTCTTGACCTGAAAAGTGGCACGATCGGGACTTTTGACGGAAACACATTAGAAATATATTCGCCGAAATTATTATAACATTTCAAATGTTGCATTTTTAATAACTATTCTCGTAACAACAGAGAAATCTTGTTGTGTTTCACAGGAAGCAATAACTCGTGTCAGATTTTATTCGTCTGTCAGAATTATTTTGACGCACAAGGAGAGCAAGTAAAAATTCATACGATTGACGTTTCTTATCTGTTTCGCAAAATGTGCAGCGCCAGGTGTTCGGAAACTGGACGTGTTGTTGAGTGAGGATGCGATGGAGAAGTAGGTGGAGATGATTTATGATAGACCTGGAGAGGTGTCAAAAGGTTTTTAATCTCCGCGTGCGTGCTCGGAAACCGCCGAATAGTGCAGGAGGATATGGTCAGGAAGCCGTGTCACGCGCACTTTTGACCCCGGCAAATTGCTTTATTGTACATTTACACGCAGATGAGGTCGCATGTGTGTGTGTCTGCGAGTGCAGGATAGGATGCCCTTTGCATATTTGCCGGCATCGCGTGCAATAAATTTCGTAGAGAGTAACCTTTGACGGCGGAATGCAGAGAGAAAGAAAGATGAGGTGTGAATAGAATATATGCATGCCTAGAAAAAAAGGATCCTATTGAGAAAACTATTAAAATAAATTGCGAAAAGATGATTCGCTATAAGCTATAATATTCATGAATAGAAAAATAGCGTGTAACCTACATTTTCAAACTTTTTCAAATTATTTTTTATCCTGCCATTATTGAGGTTGATAGCCTTTATTGCCTATAATTACTTTTGGGAACTGAATCTTATGGTTTTGACATTCAATTAATTTTGAAAAATGGGAATTCTGTAATAAAAAAACTTTTAATTTGGTATTCAATTCTAAAATGTACTTGCAGTTTTTTATTAATTTGATTTTAATGTATTGATTGTGGTATTTAAATTTATCTGAATTGAGAAAAAAAAGATAGAAATTTCTATATTATTCAAATTATTTAAAAAATTTCAATGCATCTGAGTTTAAAGTTAAAAATCTACAAAAAAATTGTATACAGCTGAGGTTTAAAGTTCACTGCATACAAATTTTAAAAGGAATTAAGGACACTTGCGACTTTCTTAAAATTCTTCGAATCTGTCCAGACGATTTCAGCACAGTAACTGAAATTCAGCACTTTATTAAGTATACTTTTTTAAATAACTAACTTTCACCGTGCGGCGGATGAGTCCCTTGAGAATATCTTCATTCAACAGCCAGTGCTTGAAAAAGCAGGCATTTATTCAGCACTGTTTGAAGAGGCAAAAGTGTTAAAAATTGTACAATGAGTGGGAGTGGCGCTGTTTGTTTATCCTCCTGCGCCGCGACGGATACACTGAAAATTTCATTAGGCCCTCGATTATTAAAAGAAACGCCCAAGGTCACGTGAACCGCTAGAAAGGAAGTCGGGTGAAATTCGCGAACGTTAAAAATGCGAAAACGCAGAAGCTCCAAGTTTGATGGACGATTGATGGCATGTTATGTGTCATAAAACTTGACCTTCGGTGTACAACCGACGAAGGAAGCGAGCCAACTTGAAAACTGTAAACGGCGGCAATTTATTAATTATTATATGAACACTTGAAGCTAAGCTTCACTTGAAAGTGTGAAAATTCACACCGCAAAATCAGAAAGTTTTAATTGTGATTAAAAAATTAAAACAAAAAATCTGGTGTGCAATTAATTTTTAAGTATAAAAATTAAATTCTTTCGTCGGCCGAAATTTTTATTTCATCACCAACGCTGGATATTATGAAACTGAGAGCGATATAATTACCAGGTCTTTTTACAACATTCATTAATTATTAGGTCCGGAGCAGCAGAAAGGATCAAAGCAATTTCTCTTCTGATCCAGAAGCACACACGTGTGTCTAATACTTTATTTTAAATATAATTATATCGCAGAGGCCCCTCGAGTGTTCAAGTTATTTGCAGTTCATTAGTGCACTCGGCTGGGCAAATTGAATTTTCGCTGCGGGCCAACTATAGCTCGATGGAATCTCCGGCCAATTCTCATTACGCGCTACGATTGCTATTGTTAGCTGCAGGTATTGGTTGATGTGTCGGGGTCATCGCGATAGCCCTACCAGTGCCATATTGTACACGTAGACATTGGGCAAAAATGATTCAAATAACAGAGCTCTCGCCTGCGAACGAAAATTGCGCCTGTCTGCCTGTCAATTAGCCAAGGCGGTTCGGTTGCAGCTCGTTTTTCAAAAAACCTCCTTTTCTCTGTCTTGCCTGCCGAGCAATTTTCGTCTGTATGATCACAACGTATACGGAGAGAACAGAAGGAGCACATTCGCATTCAGAAATTTCCCACACAGTCCTTCTTGAGCTTCAATCAAATGATGCTTTACGTGTTAAATTCAAGCAGTGTTTTTATACATATTCTAATTATAATTCTTTTATTGAATTTATGTTAACATTATTTAAGGTATATTTTAAATATTTTTATATTTTATTATAAATCTAGCATTTTTTTAAATCTAATATTAGTCTTTATTTATTTAAACTCTATTATAAGTTTTTTAAAAATATTGGTATTTTTAAGAACATTTATAAACCCAGTAATTATATAATTTTTTACAAACTTCTTATATTAAATGGTTGAGGCACAATCAAGATATATTTTAAGTTAACTTTTCATCTGTGGTTCTGCATTACCGACGTTTGATAAAAAATTGATCGATGTATTTGATTAAATATAAATAAGCAGTTTGCAATGTTAATTATTGCAATATATTGAATGAAGGAATCGGAGAGGATTTAAATTTTCAATTTGAAGCCATAAACCCAATTTTTGCAAATTTTCAGCAAGTCAATTTAATTTTTTACAAGAAATTTATTCTTGCTTCCCCTTGCTCAATTTCAAGTCAACCCGGACAATACGTCTTTCGCAATTCCTAGTTTCATTTCATGACCTCTGTCTGACTCTTTGGCATAAAAATAGACTATTTCAATGCAAAAGTCTTTCAAAGCATCAGGCAGAGGAAATATATATTTATAATGATATAGACAGTTATGGAGAGATTCGCTCATTAGCCGTCTATAGCGATAAAATCCCATTTGCCTGCGATGAAGGCAAAACGCAGATCAATTTGCGGCGAAATCTCGATAAAGCAGCGCGGCCTCGCGTGGAGAATTATCGCAACTGTGCTATCGGCCGAGGTGGACCTAATTTCGTCGTATATACAAATTAGACGAGTAAAATCGCATTTTAATGACTCCATCTCAAAGCAAGGGAGCAATTTGATCGAGGCCAAAATAAATAATAATCGTTTGCCGCATAATCTGCATTAACAATCTCGTCACGAAAGCAGGCGGCAATTACAATATAATAAAAGTGTAATTCGTCTCTTCTTTGACGCCTCGTCTTCAAAGGCCGGCTGGTTTTAATGCGATTGTTCAGCGCTTTTTTCCCATTGTTGAAAACACACTGTCGCTGGCAGAGAGGTGTGGACCGACGCCGATATAATAAATACGCACAGCAGCAGCAAGAAAGAAAGAATAAAAACGACCTTACGCAATAAAAATTCAAAAGCACCGCGCGCAAAATGCCTTTTCTTATTGTTATCTCTTTCTCTGCGTGTCGAGAGCCTTTTAAGAGCAGAGAAGATAAAAAAAAGTAGCTTTTTATTATTTCCCGGGACGCGGCTCAGAGATATTTCAGAGGCGTTGCTTGCGTTTCCTGCCGTTGCGGTTTTGACGGCTGATTGCCGATTTTCTTGATCGAGGGAGGCGAACAGGAAAAATGGAAGTGCTCGCGCAGGTTCAGAGATCATCAAAAACGAAACACGTGATATGCCGCGCAGAAGTAGCTTTGTCTGTTATTTCTCTTCCTAATTTTATTGTGCGAGAGAAATTGCAATTTGTTGCTTCTCCCAGTGGTAATTTGTGTACAGGCGTGAAAAACAATAATCGCCGACGATGCTGTTATTTTCTCGCCACCTTACTGCAATTTTTTCCACGGCCTTTTAATCAGCGTGAGCAAATTTGACCTTAGATTTTAAAAAATCATTTAATAAAATATTAACTTTTAATCCAATTAATAATTTAAATTGACCTAAATATCATTTATATAATTTGTTCTTAAAGGCGATTATTGAAGCAAAAATAAAGTACACCTTTGGAATGTCAAACAAATTTCAAGTTATTTCACGGCCAAGCAATTCCAAAGCGCTTAAGCGGTTTACCAAATAAAGACACAAAGTATTCAGAGCGAAAAATTTAATAACCACCGAATTGCTGCTGGTCAGTCGCATATAATTCCAATCCGTGCATTGGTGCGAAAAGCAGCGAATACATAAAATTCAGCTGAGAAGTGGAATTTCCAAATGAAATAGCGATCAGGGAAGATGACCACACGTTTGATGATTTTCTCGTTCTCTGGAACTAACTGAGTGAGACGCTGTGTCGGTCGTGCAGCCGCGCCGAGGAGGACCCAGTTGTGCCAAGAGTTGTGCTTTTTATGATGCATGTTGTATAGAAAGTTGCTCGTGTTCGGTGCCAACTCTGCGCGCAGCCAGCATGTGGGCCAAAGAGCTAACTAGAAAAAGGGAAATTTCATTCGAACAAGATTTAAGAGTCGGTGACAGCAGCACGCTGGATTAATTTTTTTCAAAAAAAGGCACGACCTTTTTGGTGACTTGCCAACTTCGATATCATTTGCTTCAAAAGAACTTGACTAAATAAATTTATCTAATAAAAAATATACAAAGAGTTCCAAAAAAAATCTTAAGACAATTTGCACAGAATAGAATTTAAATAAAAAGTAAAATATGTTACAAATAAAACAACTTTTTTTTTAAAAAAAATTTAGCAATGCAAATTTTTTCAATTGATTATTGAAAGCGAACGAAAACAAGTTTTAATTTTTCGCTCCTGATTTGTGATAAAATATATTCAGTCCTCCTCCGCCAAAACCACAAATCAGCGTCGGACCAAATCTTCGCGCTAAACGACGAGGGTCGCCGAGCCCACAAATGCAAATCTCGCGACTGCCCCGCTGGCACAAATTATCCGCGAGATTAGTCACACCGATTGCACACATAACGCTGCCGCGCTGAAAATTAATTGTTACAGAGTGCGGCGGCCACGTACACTTTAAAACGCACACGGCAGCGCTGAGAGTTCCGGAATGAGCGACGCCCTCAAGTATAGTGTGGAGCTTGTCTTTATCATGATCTCAACGTCCATGACACAATCTCGTTTGAAAGCTCCACCGCTGACTTTATAAAACCGCACGGCTCGCAGAAATAAAACTGCAAATGAATTTGCACGATTATTTATTTCTAGAAGAGAGAAGGAAATTTCCATTGTGGGTCATGTGTGAGCTGAGTATTTAAATGTAAAGGAAAATCCGGGAAAAAGTATAATATGAAAAGGACAAATGGTCACAACCGAGTAAGAACAACAAGCATCTTATTTGTTAATTAATTTAGTTGTTTCGTATATCTTTGATAAATTTTTTTTATCCACAATATAATTTACTTTTAAAATTAATTTCAACAATAAATAAACATTTTTATAAATATTATTATTATTTTTCATATTTATTTTCATTTTCTACTTGCTGCACGTCAATAAAAAAGATTAAAAAGTTCTATTTTGTTATAATAAAATAAAATTAGTTGTTTTCTGCTTAATGTGCACACTAGTGAAATCAAAATTCCATCTCTGGATCAAATCGGTTATCACCATGATTGTTACGTTTATTTTTGACGCATTAAAAAATTCAGAACTCCCCATTATTTGTTTCATGAATAAAAAATAAGATATGGCACGGAGCAAATCTCTCGCTTTACACAGCAGCTGTTTTTCCTCTCCGGTAAAAAAAGATGCGAAAAATGTTTACGACCTGCGCGCGTTCCTTGGCTGATTTATTTATCAAGGAGCAGGATTATGATTTAATTTATGGCCGTGCTAAACTGTGTGATCCATATTGAGCACCTACACGTTGGGCAACCTCCCTTTATCTCTGTGGCTCGACCTGAAAAAAGAACGCATTAACTTCCAGCCTGCTTTTGCATAACACCGAAGAGAACTGTGTTGACGATGCACGCCTTACGAATGCAAACAACGCGCCGCGGACCTTGTCCTGTCAAAATTCAAAATGGATTGGTCTGATCACTCTCGGGTCAGAGTGATTTTTTACTCATTAGGGCAGCAGCCAGACCTTGGTGCGCTCCGGGTCTTTTGAATACACAAATTTAATTAGTGGTTGTGTTGTTTTGCGCAGGTTTTGCAACGGGGATTTACAGATTTAACTGTAATTTTCGCCTTCTACGCTTTTTCGTCGTTCTTTTTTTCAAAATTATTCAGATTTGATTGTAAAAAGTCAAAATGTTTCGATTTATCAAATCAAATAATTCAATATATCTAAGACCAGCCTTAATTTAGGTAATTGATGTAGATAATGAATTATAATAACATTACAGTGTTTATTAAATGGAATGGGGAACGGAACATCTATTTTTCCTTATAAACAAATTTAATACAATTTAGGCAGGTTTCAATTTGATTAAAAAGTGTGCTTAGAGTGGAAATAAATATTTTTTTTACAGATCGATACAAATTTGTTCAACAGATTGAGATTACCAATATATAATGAGCTTTCAAATAAGTTGAAGTGAAAATTAAAGATCAAATGTTTTATTTAAGAAAAAAAAATAATTAAAAATATTTTTTTTACTAAAAAATAAAATATAAAAGTAAATAGTCATTGAATACATATAAGTTTGTTTAAAACTATTTAACTGTAAAATTAATTTATATTTCTTTTCTCAATATTTGTATTGTCATTTATTTCAATTAAAAATTTTTGAAGATTTTTCCTAAACATTTTTCTGGCGTTAAAGTCTCCCTCGCAGCTGATCTGTTCATGCTCTGATTTAAGGAGAGGTCATGCTTGAAAATACGGTCCTGTATTTTGCACGACTGATCAAATTTGTTACACAAATCTAATTACGGGCGCGAAATAAATTCCAGGGATTACCAGCGTCTGTTTACCAGGTGAGAGGTGTTGTTACCAACGCCTGAGTTACCGATTTGCACCTTAATTATCCATTTATATATGATCGGCCCGAATTGTATTATCAAGCATGCAGCTATTTTGGCTAAAAGCGTTTTTACATGCCTGCACCCAAGGCACAAACATTTTATTAAATCGTGCGCGAGCAGGTCGTAGACATTGACCTCGCATTTTTCCTCGACTGCATGCGTTTGAAAATATTTTTATTGCAGATAGATATCCTGAATGTAAATGAACCAGACGCGATTTGAAATTTTTTTGAAGAAAAACGTGCATCTGAAATACAGCACTAGGTGGAGAGAAATGAGGTTTTCAGCCAAAAAATCTGGTCGTTGGCACACAAAAAATTCACTGGCGTCGGGTTTCAAAATAAATTAAAATTTGCATTTTCTGGCTTCGCGACGGCTCATTTCGGCTTTCGTGGTTAATTTTATGCATTAATTGCCAATCAGAGCGGGCGCTTTTTGACATTCGCTTGCCTTGTTTCGTGCCCCGGGGTCACGGTTCAGGCGGGAGAAAAAGTTGAGCGTGTCGTTGTTTAATGCGATATACACCCAACGAAATTTCCTCGCGCTGACCTCAACCTGCCTTTGATGTGATCTTTGAGAATTTTCACCGTGATGAGTTCATCGAAAAGAAATTTGATACTTTTAACAAGTTATTTTAATTTGTATACATTCAAATCAATTCTTTTGAAAGCCTGAAATTATAAATAATTTTTTTCAAGGCTGAGAAAAAATTTGGCCGACAAAAGAAACTCGTTTTTAATCCCAATGACAGCCAACTGAGTCAGTTTTGATCAATTTTAAGCTCTATTTTAATGAAACTTATCTGATAGTAGTTTTTATTTTGTCTCCAAAGTTTAATTTAATCCAAAGTTCTAGATAAGTTTAATATAAATAAAGAGACCCAATGTCAGTTAGTTCAAAATCCAGCAATTAGCCATTCATGCGCGTGTCAACGTCACCTCTCTTGGCCTAAAATTTATTATGTCGCAAATTTAAGCTAATTTGCATCGCCGAAGCGGCAGTTTACTTTTTGTCGTCACCGGTAGTAGGCGAGAGATCCGCCTGCAGCTTCTCTTCTTACTCCCTTTCATTGTAGGTGGATCCATGTCATATAATTAATTGCCCCACTTCTTCGCGGAATTACTTACTTAGATATTCTTCGCCGCGCGCTGCGGAACAAAAAATAAATAATAAGAGCGCCCAGCGCAGAAACCAACGGCAGAATAAAAAGACCAGAAAGAGCGCGTGCTGCACAAAAAAGCTATAGTACGAGAGCGAAGTAGGCAACGCCCTGCATAAAATAATAATCAACTGCTACTCTCGCATCCTACAACGAGCGAGCGAGCAAAAAACAAAAACTCTGCGCGTCGATCGATCTGGAATATTTCTCTCTTGCGACACACGAGAGACGGACAAAGAAAGCACGCAATTAGGGGATACATTTTTTTTCTCGGCAACCTCCGACCCCGATTGTGAAAAGCCTCACTTCTTCTATATGTCGCATGGAAATTTATAGTTTTTTACTTTTGCTTCGATATTATTTATCATTTTCGCCCGGCTCTCTCTTCTCTATCTGCGGCGCGAGAGAAAATAAAGTCGGACGTGGGCGTCAACTCAGGCTCTCTTTCTTTCTTTCCAAAGGGAATCCCTAGAGTAAAAGAAAGAAAGAAGGGGTCACGTGGTTTGAGAATCAGGTACCGTAAGTGAAGAAGTATGCAAGTAACAAGAGCAGCCAAGTGAGCTGCACCTTGGTGGATTATTTTGGGCGCAGGTGCTCCGGAGAGCTGCTGGAAGATTTCCAACTATTAATTAACTGGAAACCGCGGCAGCGAACGCGCGCTTAAATCAAAATTACTTGCAACTTGGCGTGACCAACTTGCGCAATTGCGATCGAAAAGCCTCGCCTCGGGGATACATAATTTTTCAAATATGATTTCAGTCAAAAGATGAGCTACTTTTTAAGATTTGATAAATAATGTAGTTTCTGTTTAAATTTATTAGTTCAAATCCGGCTGCCTTGTGTTTTTTCCACGTGTACTGGAATAAACGGTGAATTTCTGGATTTTGTTATTCATATCGGTTTGTTTTGACCCTCTCGCAAAGCAAACATGTATTTTGACACGCTAAGCAAACATCATGTTGGCTAAAAGTAAAATTAACACATCATGCTGACACTGGCCCGTGTTTATACCTGGTGAGAGTTTCTAATAATTTCTGCGGAGATAAATGATGCTTTTGTTTGTGCAAAAAAAGTTGATTGCGGAAATTCTTGGTAACCTCCTCTCACGTCAAAACAAAAGTGCAATAACTATTTGTACATTCATGTTTCTTTAATGCCAAATACGACAAGCGTTAACCCCTAAAATTATAATAATCTTGATGAAAGGATTGTACTGATGATTTCATTTATTTTTATTAATTGCTTTAAATTAAATAATTATTTAAAAATTCTGAATCAAAAATTTCATTGCCACCTTATGAAATCTTATTAACCTGATGATGCCTCTCTTAAAAAAAAAATAATAATATAAATAAACAAGAAACTTGTTACAAAAACGAGTTTAACGGTGGCTGGCGATAATTATGTTTTTTATTTTGGAAATTTAAGCAAAATTTTTACTGTTTTGAACAACAATTTTTTCTTTACCAAAATCTTTTGAAAACTTTAGTGCAACAATTAGACAAATAAGCAAGAATACTTATTATTTAAAATTATATTATTTACATCTAAGAAATTTAGTAAAAATTATGTAATTAATATAAAATTTTGGAAGCTTTTTGAATTATTTTGAACTTTTATGACACAACATCATATTGATCAATAAATTCTACATTGTTTCAGGTGCTGAGGTATGTGTGGATGTTACATAACAAGTAGTGAAAACATTTTTACGCCTCCAGGGTGAGTTTTCCTTCCAAATTTAGACCATAAACACAATAAATGCGCAGGCCATATCATAACACTTAACGCCTCTGATAAATTTCTCTCCTTCGCCATAGCTTTGGACGAGATTTTGAGCAAAAAATGCAGAAAAACTGCAACGCCACGAGAGTGTGCCTTGGCAAATAACAATAATTAAATAAATTTTCATTCTCAGACCGGCAGAGGAAGTGAATTTGTGTGCGAAAGCAGCTCTCAATGCCGCGATTAGTCTCTCGTGCGCACTCGATTTATTATTAAGGATAAACATAATACACAGTTAGCGTGATTCGCCGGACTCAGGCATATTATTTACTCTGTTTGTGCAGCGAATTCCTGCCGCGTTCATGACGGCTAATAATACACACACGCCGTCGTCTCGTTACAGTTCCCAGCCGCCGTGACTGATTGGTGATTAAAAGCATGACCGACCAGACCGAGTAACGAACTTGCAGTCAAATGAACTCCCACAGCAAAATTTAATGCTCAAACCTCAAGCTAGGGCAGTGAAAAAGAGATTAGGTCAAGTATTAATTGTGTGAAAATTTATAATTTGACCTGGCGTTCATCTTTTTGGCCAAGATTATTTTTAGTTTGGAAGGAAAAGAAACATTTTGCTTCGTATTTTTCTTATTTAAAAGCTTATTGTTAGTTTCCCGGGATATCCCGCTTAAACTCTTTTGCAAATCAAAAATTGAATTAGCCTAACGCAGAAAATTTAGCACACATAAAATTAGAACATCAAATATTTTAATTAATGTTTTTAGGTTTAAAACGGTTTATGAGAATGTATGTATGTGAAACCAGGCAACCTTAAAATTAATAATTGGAAGTTTTATAAAAAAACATATATTGTTTTAACTAAATAATATTATTTTTAAATTTTCACATCGCAATATAATTTTTAGTTTTAAAAGAATCTTTAATTATTTATTCTTTTTAATAAACATTATTAAAATAATCTTTAAGTATTTATTCTTTTTAATAACCATTATTTTGTTTATTTGCTTTTGTTAACAAGACACTTAAATAGATATGTTTATTAAAATTTTATTAGAATTATTCTTCTATTTTATTTTAAATATTACCTTATCATTCAGTAATAACAAGTAATAAATCTTAACATTTAATTGGTATAGTGCTAAGTTCTCTCTGTCTGTTCTGGTGATTTATAAGTTGTACTTTATTCTTCGTTGATTAAGCGAAACTCAAAATTTATGTTGACAAATAATGAGCATAATTTAAATTTTTTTCAATTATCAGCATTAATTTGTTTTTCAAAATATGAAATGGAAACAATGTATTTGCAACAATGTGGACAAATAAACAACAACAACAATAATAATAATATAATGAATTATAAAAATTTCCTTTGACACTGCCCTAGAAATTTACAAAAATCAAGAGTGAGCTGTGCCTGTGCGCAATTGAAGCGTCGCAAATGGTGCAAAGAAACAAAGTAAGTTTCACAATTATTGCTGTGTTAGAAGGATGCACATTGTGTCTCATAATTTAATGCGCAGACACCAAACAGTGCTGTGTGTATCGCGGCGCGCCGGGCAATAAATCCAATATATCGTGAACCGAGTCTCTGTTTCTTTCTCGGCCGCACGCCGCACACAGCATGAATAACAATTTGCCTATTACACGATTGCGCTGCAACACTTCACCGACCTTTCCTCTCTCTGAAAAATATTAATGGATGCAGATTGCATCTCAATCTGTCCGACTCTCGTTTCTTTCTTTCCGTTCAATTTCGCTGACAAAATGAGGTTAGCTGAAAAATGATGCTTTTCAAAGGCAGCGCACCTGACGAGCCGATCAGATATGCAAATATTGACTTTTGCATTTTCTATTCCTCTAATTTATGGCTGCGTTGTATATTTTTGAAGAGATTATCGTGCTCGAGAGCTGTTGAAAGACTCGTTTTGCACAGATGGGAATTGTTGCGGAATTGCGTCCTCCGGCCACGGAGACAATTTATTATTAGCCTCAAGAGAAGGAATTCCGAACGGCCTTCTTGAGAGAATTGCGAAATTTAGGCGGATGAAATTACTTTCAGAGTAATTCCAATGCCACAAAAAAGCTGAAACTATAAATCCCGTAATTAATTTTTAATATTAAAAAGCTCTTTTATTACTTCATTAATCACAAAGGGGGAAGAGATAAAAGCAAATTACAGTTGCTAAGCCACTCTTTGAACATAAAGTAACAAGATTGTCGTTGAAACGACCAATTTGTCATTTTAATTTGGCACCGGCCCAAGTGTGACCTTCCGATCACACCTGCCGCCGCGCGACACAATGTGCAAAAAATTACGGTAACAACAATACATACAAGTCTTTGCAGTTTTAGTATATTGACTAAATATATTCCTGTTAGGTTGTTCTCTGGGATGTTAAGGCCGCCGTTTGGTCGAGTGACTCACAGTCAGATGCCGGAACTGCAAGGCTGAATTTAAGAAGCCGCGGTGACGTCTGAGGGAAAAAATAAATTGCGAGCCAAGCAAAGCATGCGGCTCCAATATAAATTGAATCGTGACGCGAAATCCAACAAGGCAGCACGCAGCTTAATTGTGCGCGCAGGTTGATTTCAAAAAATATTTATTTTCCTCCGTCCTCCAATTTTCTGATTTTAAGAAATAAATTATTTAAATTTAATGTGATTTTTCTTATTTTTAAAATAAATTCATGATTTAATAATCCTATTGAGATTTTTTTTTTATACAGAGGGGGAAAAAATTAAATTGCAGTTATTATTCCAATTAACATGACAGTTTTGAAATTAGACACAAAAATATTTGGATAATTACAGTTTTAACACATTTTTTTTTGCATCAATTTAATTGTAAACTATGCTATTTAAAATTGCTGTAAATTTCGTATAATAGACCAATTTATTTTCCCTGAAATAATGAGAACTAGTTTTTAAAAAACGAATTTTCACAAATTCTACTTCTCCCGTAACCTCCCAAGGCGTTTTGCATGCTTGGTAGGGATTAATCTTCCAAAAGAGGCAATTAGTGTCACACTAATTAGCCAGTTAGATCAAAGTGGATTAGCTGCTGCAGGAGAAACTTTGAGTGCCGCGATGAGAAAAACTGCAATTTCGGTTGGCAAAAATCGAGGTTCTCACGTCCTTGGTTCGGATCTCGCGCTAGCTCAAAGCTTAATTTGTGATTGCTGTGTACTTATTGTTATTATTAATGCCGCTCATTGTGTATGTATGTGACCTCGATCGGTGCGAGTGATAAAAATTCGCTGACGATTGGCAACGCGCGGCCGAAAAGTCTCTTTCGTTCCGCTGATTATTTTTCAATGCTTCGACCTTTGCTGCTGTTCCGAGCGAGCAAATGAAGAATAAGTATAGACCTTACAGTGAAACAAAGTAAGCTGCTATTAAAATGTTAGACCGAGCCGTGACTGATATAAATTATGCAGAAATATGCAAGTATGCAACGCTTTAATGTGAAGTTGAAGGTTTTTGCAAAAATCTTTTGATAGGGAAACTGAAAATGGGCGAAAATTCTAAAATATTGTAATCTTCTTATTGATTAATCTCTTCCTGCATTTAATGTAAAATTCGTAGAATTATCAAGTCGTAAGTCATTGATAATCCAAGTTTAATTAAATATTAAAAAATAATTGATTAATTTAATAAAAGGCACTGATGCATTCTTGATTAGAACCTGCCAATTTTTATTTGAAAATTATTTAAAGCAATTTCTTAAAAGGAAGTTTTATTTAATTTATTTTTTATAATTATTTTTTAACAAAAATTACTAAAATTGAAGCACCAATTAAAATTTCATAAAAAATTAGAAACTTTCAAATGTAACGAAAATTAATTTATTATATTTTTAATACAAAAAGTATGTTAAAATATAAAAAAAATGTTTTTAATTTAAATTTATTTACAATTTTTAAATATAATATATACATAAATTAAAAATATAAGGCCAACATTAAGTTCTGCCCGTTTATCTTAAAAGGAAAATACACTTGTTGAACTAAAACTTGCACAATGAGTGACAGAGAAAAATATCTCACTAAGAATCCTGTTTCTAATTGGATTCCTCGCGAATTCCACGTGTTCGCGAGGAATTTTGATAGAAATAAATTGCACGTGCCCGATAATACGCGTATCAAAAGAAAGCGGTCCGTCCACTCGGCACAATAACAGCATCTCTTCATTCCTCATTAGCAAAGAATTTTTTACGCAGCCAATTAGCGTTTACCATAAGAATAAAAGGAGCCGGTCTTGCTTGCTCGCTTTGCGCGCGCGAGAGGAACAAAACTAGTCGCGCAGCATCGCCGACCTAAATTTGAGATTTCATACCTAAACACAGCTCGACTCGAGAGATGCGAGCGATGACGAAATATAATTGACAAAAAGAGCAGCGAAATTGGCCGAGAGTGATTTGAACGCACGAATTTTTCATCAGCAGAGTACCAAATAAAACTAGAGAATTTACCAAGCTTTAAAATGTGCTTGGAATAATTAATTGTCGTTGCAAAACATGGACTGTAGATTAAAAACTACTTTTCAGTAGATTTACAAATCCTTTTTGGCAAAAGCAAGTTTAATTTTTTCCTTATAACCGTGAGCCAGAAAAAAAAACTCAATTCATATTTCCAGAGTTTAAATTATTATAAATGCTTGAAATTGCGGAGAGAGTGCTTGATTGTAATATCAAACTCATTTCCCGGCCAGTCATGCTCTTTTCATTCAATTTCCAGTCAGAATGACTTGATCTCCGTCGAGAAGGAAAACAACAACAGATGCGAAATTACACTCCCGTGCGCTCATTATTTATTACTTTCGTTTTCTGGCCTCTCAGTCATCCGTCCGTCCCAGGCACGCATCTCGCTATTATCATCTGGTAATCGCAGTCTTGTGGTTGGTCTCTCTGCGCGCCGTGCCCCCGGGCCAGCCAGAGAAAAAAAAACACTCACATATATTTATTTTCGCAGACGTGTAGCGCCTAATGAGCCGCACGGTTGTTTGTATTTCGGCGACCTGACGCGCTGGGTGGGTGTTTTGCCACAGCCGCTTTCTTTGAGCACAAAATTGGACTCACCGTTATTGAAAATTGCCCCAAATTTTTATTTTTAAAAGGAAAGAAGAGAAAATCCTAAGTGCAAAAGTGCCAAATATTTATCTCCTTTTTAAAAAAAAAAAAAAAAATAAATTAAAAAGAAACAGAAACAGAAGCAACATATAAGCATAATTTATTTTATATTTCATATACACAGTTTTTATACAATTATTTATAAACTAGATTCTTTTCAATTTAAATAAATTATTGTCAACAATTCCATTTTTTTTATATAATAACAAGCATTAAAGAGATAAACTTTACGATTTTAAATGTATTTTTTTTCTTAGACTTAATCAGATTTTACCAAAATTATTTAAATTTGAAACACATAAGTTTAAGCCTCACATCTTTTTATCTACTAAGCATAATGTAAATTGATTTTGAGGTGACTGGAGTTTGCTATAAATAATTATTGTCTTATTTGGATGAAAATGATATTTATTCGAAATTTTGAATAATTAATCAGCCGTGAAGAAGTGGATTAAATTTATCAAAGGTTGTTTACAGGAAATGAATAAAATCTCACAAAGCGTTGTTTGTTAAACGGATAATTCAATTTTTATACAGTTAGGTGTGAGAATCGTGATCTGCTAATGAATCAACACCCCCAACTTTCTTGCAGAGATACACGTAGCGCGGCGAGTCACGCAATTTCTCCAATAATTCATGCATCAAGAGCACATCATGTATCGGCCGGCGTTAGAGAGAATACGCGCGCGTATTTTATACATATGTACATGCGACGCGGAGGCACATTAAAATAACAGCAGCTCTGGCACGTAGCAAATGAATAATAAAGGAGTGTGGGCCGCGGCCAGGAAACTCGATATACCCATTGTTCCACTTATGCCTCTGAAATAAAATAATTTGTACTCACATTTGAGAGCGCCGCGCGCACTCAAAGACTCCATAAATTCAAATAAAGCGTCCGCCGCGGTGAATAAATATAAATAATCCCGCGCCGCACAGACAGACAGAGAGACCCATTTGTTCGGCAAAGGGCATTATTATGAGAGAGGCGAACACACGCTTCGACATGCTCTCGAGGTGCAAAGAGCCGAGCAATAATTTACGCGAGCCGAGGGAACTATGCGAATAAAATACATTTCTGAACCTCGTAAGTTTTGGCAACAATTTTTGGACACATAAAAGAATCAATGAATAAAAATGTAAAACATACAAAAAAATTGGTCAGTTGCAATCAGGGGAAAGTATGTAGTATCAACAATTTTTTTTATATAATTGTCTGATATTTTTCTCAATTCAATTTATTTAACATAATTATGTCATCAAAATATATCATTTCTTCTCTTAATCACCAAAGATGAGCCAAGGATGAAAAGATTCATTGTACAATATCTTAACTTGATCTTTAACTAAACTGGGGTATTATTATAAATCATTTTTGATCTATCAAATTTTATTCATAATATAGCACTATTTAACCAAATTTGATCGATAAACAGTTTGTAAAATTTATTTTAATAATACATGATACATTTTTTAAATATTGATATATTAAAATTAAAGAAACAATTATAAAATTTAAATAATAATAAAAATTTAATATTTACTGTAAAATAATATTAAACAACAGTCCAAGAGTTCCCTTTTAGAATACAAAGTCTTGTAAATGATAACATAAACACTCATTTCATTCGCCTGCCCAGTCGAGTGAGCACGTTGCGCGTTCGAGAAACACTCAGCATCATTTCACGAGAAAAGTGCCGCAATCCGCCTGCTGCTTATATATTTCAAAAATATATCAAACGATACGGCAATAAATCTAAACAAATCAAGCCGTCGATCCGAGAAGTAAGTGAAACTTGTCTGCGTTTTATCGCAGAAACTTCCCACAACATACAAAACAGATATCGAAGTCGAGTTGGCGCGAGGTTTTGCTGAACTAACGAGCTGGTAATGAAGTTGTTTGCAGATTTAGGCCTCAAATGTTTCACTCTCATCTTCAGTTTCATCACATCTAGTAACAGCAGCTGTCATTTGCAAATCATTTGAGAGGAAAACTGAATGATGACAAACGAATTTCCGCTACAATTATCAAGGGAAACTACTTAATCGCATTATTACAACGTGATAAATTGTAAAAAATAAAGAATGCATGATTTTTATTAAAATTAAAATTTGCGTTGAAAATTGAAATATTAAAAAAAAACACTTAAATTTATATCTGCTTTAAAAATAAATTGTTTTTAATGAGCAACAAAAAATACTGCCTTTTAAATAAATTTAAAACAGCATTGCTCAAAACAAATCATTTCCGCCAGTTTTTTGGCAAACTAGTTTCTTTTTATCCAGATTATGGCGTTGTTAGCCTTAACTTCAAACAATCTTGGACGACCTTGCGGCAGGACAAAAAGGAACGGTAGCACACATTGCCAGAGATAAAATCGAAATTGAATTACCGGCTCTTGTGAATGGCAATAAAATCGGCAATAATAAAAAGCCGGCGAGCGCCGAACACAATGGAAATGTGTTTTACCGGTGTTACCCAGGCTGGCTGGATAAAGTGCATTATGTCGCGAGTGACAATGAGTTGAAATGACCCGCGCCGTTTCGACTTGCAGAATATAATATTCTCTCTCGTCGCGCACGGCGTTTTTGCTCACGATATATTGTTTCTTAATCGACGCAATTGTCTTGCTCTCTCTCGTGATAATAGAGAGATTACATATTAAATTCAATTTCTACTTTACATTCCCTCCACCCAGATGATTTATGCGTTTTCGCAACTCCAATTAACTTGTCTCGCAGATAATAGGAGACTCGAATTTATGCGCAGCATTAACGCCTAATTGCCTTTAAATCATGCGATGCTTACGGTTCCGTTTCCCACTTTGAAATAAAAGAGGTGCTGAAATTAGCAGAGTACAAATTTTTTATTGCAGGCCGGATTACCTTGATTTTGGCGGCGAACTGAAATTATTTTCAACAGGTGGACCTTAAACTGATTTATTAATATCGATTTTATTTCGGTGTCATTCCGCAACGAACTTATGCAACCCGCTTTGCACACGTGGCGCGCCGGTTGCGGAAAAACTTCCGTTTCGTTCAATAACAATTTGCCGCCGCCCTTTTCGCCCTTCACCTTTCTTTGTTCGCGAACATTGAATGCTTTCCAATCGTGCAGTTCGCGCCGGCAAACAAACAAAATTAATTACGAGCGGAAAAACACAAATTCAAGGGCGAGCGGGGAAACAATGCGATCGACAAAAGTCGCGCAAAAAGAAACAATGGCCCAGAAACGGCGGGGCTAATCGATCTGGCGAAGGCAATTAAGAAATGAAGTTTTCAGTTGACAAGAGGTGATTAATAACTCGGAAATCACAATGTCATCCTGCACTCGCGCACGACTGGAGTGTGTTTTTAGAAATTGGCGATTTTGTTCGTTCGGATGGTGGAAAACAAAAACTCGCGTCTGGTCTGTGTCGGTCGGAGAAAAATCGTGACTCGAGAATGAAATAGGGGGAGTTCGGAGGAGGTAAAATCACGCTGCGGCAGAAAGAGAGAAAACGATCTAGGTCACTTACATTGGCATCTCGGTGGTACTGTTACAGAGCACGACTCGCGGCGCAGTGAGACTCAATGACGTCAACACTCACACACGGCCTATCTATATCTTGGGCCGGATTGCAACACGTTGTCTTGTGGGTGGAAAAACGGAGAGTTTTCCCTGCCGAGTGCGAAATTTATGCAACGGCTAATTATTCGTGATCTCGCCGCTGATAAATGATCATCTGTTCAAACAGAAGGAGATTAATGCTACCGCGTGATTTTTTTTATTGTTGCCGCTGCCGGGGATATAATTAATCGGCGTTGAGTAATTAGTCAAGCGGCCATTGTCTCTCTCTCTTGATATCACTGCTGGCGAGAGCTATGGCAATTGATAAACCAGTCAGGGCAATTGCACAAGACATTCATTCTCCGCATTAATTGGATCATTCTAATTATTTCAAATTTCGCCCCCAGCTATGAGTGACTGTTGGATTGAAACTGTTTAATTTCGTAATAAAAATACGTAATATTAATTAAAAACGAGTTGTAGAAATTCATCCGCAAGTTAGTAACACTCCAGAAGTCGCTCAAAATCAGTTGAAGGATTTCTGTTGCTATGGATTAATTTAAAATTGTGAATCAAAATACAAAATGACAAAAAATTAATATAAAATTTAGCCTTTTTGAAACACATATCTCATCTTTTACGAAACTCTTTGGAATGAGAATCACTTTAATGCTTTTTATATAATTTAATCGTTTTCCTATATTAATTAATATTCAAAGAAAATATTTTATAAGACTTTTCACTTCTTCTGGGAAACATTTCAATAATATAAAATTAATTTTGTTAGCCATGAGCCTTGAAGTCATCATTGAAATATCATGATTCTTTTTTAATCCCAAAGGGCATTTTAAGTAACGTGAGAAACTTAAAAGTGCTCCTTTTTTTTTTTTTTTAATATTTCACATGCAATATCCTAAACGGAGGCCAAAGCGAAATAATTTTAACGATTATAGTCATTTCCATTTATCTCAAAAAGGTTAGAGCTATAAAAACGAAATTAAAATTTCTGGGTCAATTGACCAGAATCTAGTTACAAGAAATTGCACACACTCGTTGATGTTCTTTTAATTATCCAATAAAAAAAATGCAGGGATGGAATTCATCTCTACACACGCATGCCAACTCTAATTACTTTTTAATAAGTAATTATTTTACATTTATGGGAAAATTTTAATAAAAATTTTGATGCGACATGCTCAGTGGGATGAGTTTGCAGAAAAAAATGTTACTAATATCTAGTAATTAGCTAGTATATTAAGTTGTAAAATCAATTGATGCTGAGCAATTAAGCATCCAAATTACCGCCATAAAAAATTGGGTGGTTGAGAAATCCTTCTTTGAATTTGCATTGAACCATTCGGCGGAGAAAAAATCAAAGCCATCTCAGCGTGCAATTACCTATTTCGCAATAAATCAAATTGCAGGGCAAGAAATTTAAGAGATCCGCCGCCAGACGCGGCGAGCCATCTGCTGCTGTAGGTCAGGAATTTTTAAATTATACCATTATTTCTTCCCGCAGCAGAAAGAGGAGAATCTCGGCATATAAATAAATTCAAGGCTGCTGCTATTTTACGAGTCCATTTATTTGCATTATTCGGCCTTATTGTTTGCCGAATCAGTGGTTGGAAATAAATTTGGCACCGAAAACAAGAGCCGCGGGCGTCGAAAACAGGTTGCCAATATCAGTGGGAGAAATTAATAAATAACTTCTCTCTCGGTACTTCTGCAGCAGAGCAGGTAACTTGAGCGAAATTGCTGTTGTTATGTACACGGTCGGCCGAGAGAGAAAAAAAAAACACATCCTGCTGCCGATTTCATGAAGATAAGTCAAAACAAGTGAATCGAATTAGCACGAACGGATCGGAATTCCGATGTTATCTGAGCGCAGCGAGAGATGATTTTGGCGAGATACATGAAAAGATTTTCCATCCGATCGGTCAATTGAATTGTAGATTTTTCAAGCCTGGCTATGCCTTTTCAGTTAGCGAGAGAGATGTTTTGTTCCATGCCTCATTAGCAAACACAGAGAGAGAGAGAAGAAACTCCATGGCAATTTATTTTTACGACAATGTTCTCACTAATTGTTCATGCCCAGAGGGAAAGCGTAATTGAATGCCGGTGCAAGAGGAAAATTGAAGGGCTATTCGGGGCAAAAATTCGAGAAGACAAATTATGCCACCATAGAAAATGCTCTAGCGGAATTGCCGACCCGGTTAATTATTTTTACCGACGAGCTAATTAAATGTACATCGCGGAGATTCTTATCTGTCGACGTTTCCAATCTCTCGCCCACAGCAGAGGAGATTTATTACTTTCCCGTCGGATTGTGGGAAAAATACTCCAGATTCTGCATTTGTAATAAGCTCGGAGAATTTGATTAAGAAATAACTTCCAACATTTCCTGACAAATGCTGTCGTGCAACTCGCAGCAAAAGTAAAATGTCATCTGGCTCTCCGCAGATTCCGAGAATAAACCGCGACAAGAAACACACACACATGATCCTTTATTGTCCACCAGCTGTAAATACTTCATCAAGCGCTAGACACGGACTGCGCCTTTAATTTAGCTAGAATTACGCAAAATAATAAACCATTAATTTAATTTTTGTCCAACTTAGTCAAAAAATTTATAAAATATAAATTAAATTTTTTTATGGCGATAAATTTTGATCTCTAACGTTTTATCTTAGAATTATTAGCAAAAATTCTTCATTATCAATAATTTGAAAATTATTCAGATAAATAAAAATTATTTAAATATGCTTTCATTTTGATTATGGTCAATGTCCCAGTTGCCAGTCCGTGCTTAATCAATGCTGGGGGAAAACACGCGCGAGAGTGTCGCGCAGCCGTTGTCTTATTATCACCGGAGAAACCGCCGCTGATTTAGTAATGAATGGTAGATTTTCCCCATTAGCTCACTGACGCAGCTAATTAATGATCTAGGATGCTGCTTTTGAGCCGGGGAGGAAAAAATGATCGAAAATTTATTGCAATTTCGAATTGCGGCGAGTCAAGGATGTGAACTTTGCGCGTTGACGCGAGCCGCCGCGTGTTTTCCTGTTTCAATATAATGTGCTATTGTGTTTTATATATCTCGAGCAGGTTGATGAATTGGCATTTGTAAGAGATCGATCGCGATCTAGCTCGTGCAAAATAGGATGGAGCTGAATATAATGGGAACGCAGATGGCTGCAGCTTTTCGCTCTTCTCGCTCGTGGATTAACAAGCTGAGAGGGATTATTGATGAGTGACAATCATGTCAAGAGGTCTGTCTGATTGAAGCCACCTTTTCGACCGTGACCTGCTGAAATGCTCAAATTTTTAACGTTCCTGATAAACTGTATAAACAGTTTATTTAATAACATTTTATTATATTAATATAATTTAATTCTTTTTAACAAAAGTAATGGTTTTGAATAATATTTTTAAAATTTATACATTTAATTTATTAAAACATTTTTATCAAAATTTAACCTTTTTTAATTGTCAACTTATTTACGTATAAATAACAGCAACAACTGATTAATTACTTTATAATTGTTTTAAAAATTAAATTTAAATTTATAATTAAAGTGATTTTGAAAAAGCAATGCTGAAGAATAATAATTAATTATAATAGTTCGTGTGTACTCCTAATCTAAAGTGATAAATGAATTTTATTATTTTAAATAACAATAAGAGAAATTAGAGAAATAAAAAATGAAGTTGAAAACAATTAGGAACAATAATTATTCCAAGGCACAAATACAAATCCAAACATGAAAGGGAATTTGCGAAGGATGAAATTCGCAAGGAAGTGAAGCGCACACGGGAATAAATGTCGGCATTCAGACAGAAAAGTGCCAAGTCGTGATTCAAATTAAAGTCGTGTGAGTCAGCTGCGATGTGTTTTTCGCTATACGCGAGGGCATGAGCACGTTACACAAATAAACCCGAGCCGACATGCATTTTATGGCGCGGGAGACCCTGGACGACCTTTACATTGGGCTGAACGCGGCTTTGCTCTCCCCGCGTGGCTCGCGATTGGAAAAGCAGCTCCGCCCAAGATCGAAACGAAAGAAAGAAAATAACGCTCTCGTGCATACACAACAATCGCGCAGACCTCACACCTCACCATTCGAATCAATAACGGGGCCGACAGAACAAAACCAAATCGCCGCTCTTTCTTTCTCTCTCAAAGCGCGCGCGTTTGTATTTTTTTATATTTTTATACAAAGGCGGGATTGTAAATGAAGAAAATTGCTTCGCTCGCTCTCTAATGTGCGCTTTACTGTTTGAAATTCAAATTCTCGCTGCATGGGAGGTGAAAAATAAGTGTCATTTGTCGGCCGGCGCGGCCTTATTTGGCGCTCCGATATTGCTCAAGTTTTCACGTGCATGGGATAAGTTATGGATTCATCTCTCTTTGCGAGAAACTCGCTGAGCGGCGTCTCCTTTAAAGTCCAGGTCAATTTTTATGGACACCCCGAGCGGGTATATGAATCATTGCCTAGAGTCTTTTGGAGCGAGTGCGTTGGATCTAAAGTGAAATTGGATATTGTGAATTGGCCAATAAACGCACTCAAAACATGACCGCAAAAATGCGAGAGGTGTGAAATCCGGGTGTTGTTGTTTCTGCATCAAAATAGACAGCAACAGTTTTATTATTATTGGTATTTCATGTAATCTCAAGATTATATTTTACACATTTATTTTGTTTCCGTTTTTTTAATTGGCACTGTATTGATTAATTGTAAATTCAAACTAAATTAAAAAAAAAACGATGTCAATTTACAAAATTGTAAAAATGAATCTTGATATGATATTTTCAGTTAAATTTTAGATCTTTATTTTTGATTCACTATTTTTCCAAAATGTTTTTGTTTAAAAAGCGATTATCATTGACAAATTAATTTATTCTTTTCATATTGATTTAAAAAATTACTATTAAAAATCAATTAATACAAATTTAAGAGTTGTATGTAAAATAAGTAATTTCATATCAATTTCCCTTTTCATTTTTAATTTAAATGACAAAGCTACATTTTTTACTGAGATCTAGTTTTATAACATTAACTATAAAAGAAATTGCAAATGAAAACCAGTCAGCGAAGAGGAGCCGCCACGAAATCACTCACTCGAAGGCCCTCATGGCACAGAGAAATCTATAGCGATCGAGCCACGGGAGCTCTTGGTACACTTCTTTTATAATGTATCAAATTAAATTCAGCTGGGGGAGATCGGTGATGCAAAAATTCGTGACCGGCTGCTTACGATGCGATGAATTGCGCGGTGTGTAATCGAGTCACAGCACCTGACGACCGCCGTCGCATATGTGTGTGGATAAAGTCGCTTGGCTCTCAATTATTGTTATTATAAACGAAACGACGCCCAAGCTCTAGAAAGAAACGAACCCCGGAACTCGGCCATTAGCGTTACAAATGCTATTAGCAGCGCCTCTCCGAGCAATAATAATAAAAAAAATATGGCAAATTTGTGCTTTATTATAAGGCATTTTAAATGAAGTGCGCAATAAATTATTTTCTATGAAATGCTTTTTTTCAACAATTAAAAAAACCAAAAATTATTGTGAATTTTTAGCAGAAAATTTTAATAAATTTGATCTTTGTTTCAGAAACGGACCAGACGCGGATGGTGTGACGGAATGAGGTGAGCATTTTTCTTTTTTATCTTTAAATAGTAAAATTTACACCAGCGGATTTGATTTACTTCCAAATAAACTTTGGTTATATTTCCATGCCCGCCGAAAAAGAGCCAAATAGCAGCTTTTAAAAGCCGCCTTCAGGTGGAAATAAATCAGAGACTTTTCTTGGTCGTGGTTGTTGTAAAATAATTCCTAGTTTTAACGTTTTCCTTGGAAATTGCACGGCCGAACGTCAAAATAAATCAACGGCGCCCGAAATTGTTCTGGTTTTACATGACGTAAGCCGAGAGAGGAGTTTGTTTTTTGGTTAACTTAATAGGCCCGTGTAAACCGCAGCAGCAGCTCAATAAAAGACAAGGACGTTCTTATTGTGTCTTTCATTATTTGGTTCCGCTTCGGACCAATTTTTTTCACACTCGCTGCTATTTATAAGCCACCTAATGGCAATTTGGGGCGTTGTCTCGTTCCGAGATATCATTCCGAGCGCAGCGTGTGTACTTCTCTTTGAATAAAAACGTGAGATATTTTTTAATGACAAAAAATTTTAAATAAATGAGGTTTCTGAAAAGACGTCATGCTTAAGCAGATTCCTTGATAATTTTTTAGCCAAAAATTCGTTATATTTTCCTCGTTTGGAGCTCTTTGCTTAAAGACCATTTTATTTCCATGAAAAATATACAGCGGCAACAACAAGAAAGAGTCGAGGTCGTGCTCCAATGAAGACGTGTCCGAGTTGCAAAAAGCGTCCGACAATTAATAGTGGAAATGGCCGCGCTTCTTTTTTGTAGAAGCAAAAAATCGGCCGTGAATGAAAGCCGGGCAGATGAGCGCAACGGAACGTAAGAGATTTTCTTGGAGACGCGCTGTGCCGAGGATTCCCCTGCGGAATATTCATTAGAATTAATGATCCAAGCAAAAAATACTCACCGTATGCGCAAAAAAAATTCACACAAACACAGTAGTGTGTTCTATTTTTAGCACTTACCGTTGTTGAGGAAATACTTGTCCGCGATAAAAAGTGCTCGTTTAAAAGGAGTTAGTGGCCTCTGGCTGAAAATAATTTAATGCTAAAATAAAAATGATAAATCTACCGAGGCATTAGATGAAATTAATCAAAATTTTCGGATAATGAAATAAAGTTGGAATTTTTACTGAGATGGAAATAAATTGTTAAATTTTATTTAATTTAAAAATGAGTAAATTACCGTATTTTCTGTTTTCTTTATCATCTTTTATGACTTGCGATAAATCAATGTCATCAATAATTTTAAATCACCAGGATATTTTTGTTCGCTTGACGGACACACCTTTATGAGCTGCGACAACGCATCAATTTATTGATGATAATCCAGCGCTTAAAAACTTGGCCAAGTGACATTTTTAGCAAAAAGCACTTCTTCAAAATAATTGCACGCAAGAGTCTCTCTTGACAAAAAACGACATCCTCCTGCAATTGACAAAATCACCTCTTTACTCGACACATTTTAAGTACGTTGTTTTGCTTCTAAAATTTCTTTCACCGGCCCAGCAAAGGTCGTAAAAGAAAAATTCCACACCTGCTGTCCTCCAGCACGCAAGTTTAAATGCACAATAAAATGTCAGAATTAAAAAAGTTTTCTCCTTGACTCGTTGATTGACGCAAACAAGAAAAGCTAATTAATTAAATCTCGGCGGCTAATGAGGATTTCGGTGGTAATTAAAGGAAGTTGTTCTCTTTCCGAACACAAAAGGAAGCGACCGCGGTGGCGCGTTGAGCAAAATTGGGTCAACACGCACCAAAAATATATATTCATGCGAATTTACATGCATAAGTAGCAACAGCGTTAAAGTAAGAGTTGGTTTATTCCCGGGCAAGGTAATGAGAATTTATGCACATCTGGTGCGGATTCGCTTGCAAATAATTACGCGTGTAAACGAGTTTCTTGAACGTGTATTTTCGGAACGAAAGCGAGTTTCGCGTTAATTGGCTCTGTTGTGATCAGATTGGAAATGGGTCGTTAAGAGTAGAGCTCGTTTGATTCGATTAGCTTTCGTAATGCTATATAATTTCTGTATTATTTCAACTTAAAAATTAAATTAAACAGGACGAAGAATAAAAATAAAATGATTTATTTAGAGTTCAAGTATTTATCCCAAACGAAATCCTAATATGAAAATGGAAAAAATTTTGCTGATATTTTTATTTGAGTAATTTTTCATATGAAATTCCACTTCAATTCATAAATTTCTTTAATTTATGGCTTCTCCACACACTAGTCTCCAAAATAAAATTAAAAACTCATCTCTTTGAGTTTTATCTCCTGACATTTGTAATATGCAAAAAGAACATTTGCGCAAAATTTTGTGCTTTTTAAATTTATGACATGCCTTTTTAATCTTATTATTTTAAAACTGCTTTTTGTGTTCAATTCGAAGATCATAAAAATCTTGATACGAAAATTAAACTCGGCTACTGAAAAAGTAGACAGTTTACTGATATCGACCCGAGGCACAAATATATACTAATTGAGTTGTAAGTCAAAATTTATGCTCGTCCGCCAATCAGACCTTTCTGTCTGTGTCAAGACGATGAAAAGCTTTGCATTCATTTCGCTTCTGCCGTCCGCGCGGCCATAATAAATTACAAATGAGAGAATTTGCACGCAGAGGGACTTCGTCTGACGAACGAACGAACGAACGAGTCGTCGTAAAACGAGCAGTATATTTTCTCTATCACGAAATCTCAGATTATCTCCGCGGCTTATATAAAATATTTCTGCCTTCGCATGTTGTGCATACGGAATTTAATTTTTATACGACCGTCCTCCAGCAAATCATACTTCTTGATGATTATAAATTTTTATTATACGCTGGATTATTTGTTTTTTTCATTCGAATTTCACGCGAACGCTTCTGATTGAAGAGACCCACTTTCGACACTTTATAAGAGGACGGGCCTAATTAAAGTGACCAATTATGGCTTGCTCAATTTTATTTTTTATTTGTTTTTAAGTGGTTGTAATCAATCAACGCTTTCGTCACTTGTCGGCAGGAATTAAAATTTAATTACCAAACAACAAAATCAAAGGCTTGTTTCTTAAATTTCTATAGCAGCAGGTGGCCGAAAATCTCCTACTGGGAGTCGAATGTAAATGATCTATTCACAAGCGATTTGTTCATTTAATGCTCAATTTACGGCGCACAGTAAATGGCTTCGTGTCAAAACAATCAAATAAATAAATAATATTCTCGGGAGACGCCGCGGAATTTACATTAGGAGCTCTTTTTGCATTACAAATTATTTCCTCGTAGAAGAATGTTGTTGAGATTATTTACGATCGATGCCGGCGCCTTTTGACAACCCGCAGTATATTTTTTTCCATTTAACATTTTTTCGGGAGCTTCCAAACACACAACTTTTTTTAAGAAAAACATTTTTTATTTGCAGTTTTGTGTGTTTGAATTTTCTTGTTTACGGTCATGAAGGCAGCCGCGTAGTTGTTGTGTGAATTTATTGGCGTTAAAACGTCAAATTATGATCAAGAAAATATAAAACGTATTTCACAGCTTGTCAGACGCGTCAAATGTAAATTATAAATTACATAAAAACAAGTTCCGTTCATATTTCTCCTCAGTCACGTTGACCTTATTTAATCAGCTCTTGACGGCTAATTTATTTTATAATATGCAAATCCAACTTTTCAATAAGTAGGATTAAATCACAATTTTTCATTATTATCTCTCAGGTTGCGATTCTAAGTTGTGCAAAATTGTCATTTTTATCGGAAGGTAAAAGTCAATTTGTTGGTTTTCAAGACCAATAAAGCCTTGAGAGCGAACTCGTGATTTATTCATAAAATTCATTAGCATGAAAAGGGCGTCGCCGAATAATTATTCCGTCAACACGTCTTTCATTTCATAACGCGAGAGGAATCCGCCGCCGGAAGTAAATTACAATATTGTATTTTCCTCTGTTATTTTATTTTAAAGGACGGATATTCCCAGCAGGTGACGCGCAAACGAGGAAATGCCAAAGATTTTTCCCCCTAAATAGTGAAGAAAAAATTACAAAGCTAATTATGAGGGCCCAGTCAGCTTTCACGTCAATTTTTTGTATACTTGCCTGCTGGAGAGAATAATATAATTACAAAGGGAGATGACAACAAGATTCATTAAATTAAATTATACTTGTTTTTTTATAATATGTATGAGTATTTCTAATCCGGCGTGAGAGTAATTGAGCTTGACGAGTTGCGCAGTGGGCAATAAGTAAGTCATGTGCATAGTCTTGCGTTGATTGCATCGTACTTAAATGGGAAAATTGCAGACATGTCCTTTTTTTGCAATTTTTCACAGTTCTCAAAAGTAAAAGCCAGTTTGCGAAGGAACAACGCAATTGTGAATGTTAAAAATGATTCTAGGCTACATAAAAAAAAAAATTCAAAGTAATAGTTGGATTTAGTTATATAATCACAATCTATTTACTAGCACATACAATGTTAAATATGGACTTATATAGAACTCGAAACTAACGAAAAAGTATGTCAATTTTATTTAAGATTCAATCAACATAATCTGTAGCTGAAACTTAATACATAACATTTTTAACCTATACAAAAATCAAGTATAAATGAAATATTCTCACAATCATAGAATGAATTTAAAAAAAATTAAAGATAAAATAATATAAAATATTATAATAAAATTTTTATAACAAAAAGTAGATATGTCAAGTAATCTTAATAAATAAAATAAGCTTTATAATATTTTCTTGCAACTTTTTTTTTAATTATATTTTTGTATAATAAAAAAAAGCAAAATTCAGAAAGTTTCAACACTTCCTTCATTAGAAGTCAATTCAAACAACACGTCCATCTGAAAGTAATCAAGAATCGCACCTCACGCTTCACGTCTCAAGTCAATGATTTTCCATCACAGCTCACATCATGCAAATTATCTGCATGCCGCATTTTTTTCTGCCTTCTTTGAGGCGCCGCGAGTTAATCCCTAATAAGCGCGCGAATGATGAACTTGCGCGCTCACATTAGCCCGCGAGGGTTCGTACCACATAAATTAAAATTGCGCTGCGAGGCAATAACCGTATAATTCTCGCAGCGTACCGAGAGCAAAGTGGATTTGCGCGTCTCTCTCTCGCATACTCGTTAAAGAAGATATTATATTTTTCTGCTCGGCTTGACGGTTTGGACGTTCCTTGGATTTCCTAGAAAGTACGCAAATGTCAAGTTAGTGCAAATTGCCGACAGAGGACATGCCTTGAGATTATCTCTACGTGCCAAAAACGTGCTAATCCCTGTACATAGGGAAAATTTTAAGAAAATCTGCTCCGACTTGTGTGCACGAGTGCGTAAATGCTAATTCCAAACTTGTCTCGTCATCCATTCGCAAATATTTTCACACAAAGAAAAAGCAAATTATTCTTAAAAGTTAGAGATAAGGTTAATTTTCTTGTAGATTCTAATTTTGGGAAATTCCAACTTTGAAGATATAATATTTTTGTGAGTACGATTTGAATTTCAAGTTTTTTTTGTGAGCAAAACTGGAAAGGACAGGATTTGGAGAAATCGTGTCACATGTAGCTAGCAAAAAAAATTTGCAATTGCGCACGGCTTATTAAAAATCTGCTTAACATGGGCTGAATTATTATTGTCTAGAAAGTTCGCGCAAGCAACGTACTTAGTTAGAAAAATTACCTACACGTGCACTCTCGTGTATAAGTACAATCGAAAAAGCTCACTGCATGTCGTCGAAAATTGCTAATCCACCAAACAAGGAAAATGAGTCGAGTGCTAAATTTTGTCCCGTCATTATAGACACAAAATAGGGAAAATAAAAATATGGTCGGGACACGTCATAATAATAATGTCACTGTGGGGAACAGAACTCGTTTTTGAAGGAATGTTGTAATTACACGTTGGGCCTTGGTGACAACTCCAATATTTTACTCTGTCCTATTAAAGCGGAAATATTTCTTGGCAAATATTTTATTTCAATCGAACAGGGTCATTAAAAACAAATTCTTTTCTGTGTACGAATTTAGTGCTTGGACCGTAACTCATGTCGATCGGCGAAACCTGCTTCAGAACTAATGAACTAACTATGGGCGGCTCGCGGAGTTGGGAAAAAAGCAGGTCCTCTATGCAAACGCCACGGTATGAATTGTCAGAGTCTCGCTAACCTACTTTTGCGCTCAATTGCAAATCAGCAGCGCGCCGTCGTGTCTTTTATATCCGATTTCCACGCGGCTGAATTGCTAATTTGCAGCGCGCGGATTTACTCTTTATATCTCTCTCATGAGAGATGCAAAGAAATAAGAAAGAGAGAGACGTGGCTGTCTGCTCAGATTATAATTTATGGCCGGCGAGGAGAGCAACTAATTAGACTCGCAATTTGAATCACACGCCGAGATTAATTTTATTTGAACGGTACAAATGGGTTTTTAATCTTTAATGCCATGTACCTTTCTTCATTGATTACAAATTTGAGATTTCAAAATTGAATGCAAATCATTATTGAATAAAAACAAAACCAAAAAAACGCTTTTTGAGGTTCACTTTATTTTAAAAGATATTTTACAATTATAAGTTATATGATTCTTAATATTCCATTTCGATATAAATTCAATGAAGTCTCTTCTGGCATTTATATTAATTACATTTGTTTATGTTATTATGATTTCACTCAAAAGATATATTTTATAATTGATAATTTGAGCTAGAACTTCTAATTAAAGTAAACTTTGTCAAGTAATGCTTAGAACTGCTTAGAACCATAAGAAGTATTCACTTTTTATAAAGATACTAAAATAAAATTAATATTAATTGTAATAAAATAATATCAAATAATATGAAAAGTCTGGGTATTTAAAAATTAATAATTATTTTATTAAAACTTTTTGTGTAATGCATTTTTTTATTTTTTAAACATTGCATTGTTTATGTATTAAATTAACAACAAAATTTAATAAAACTGTTTTTATAAAAACCCTAAGGAGTGGTGACGAGCCTTTCCACTCCGCGTAATCGCTATTGGCATAGATTTTTGGAAGCAAGTCAAGTGCGCTAAATTGGGAAAGAGAAAGAAGCGGGGGCACGTCAATTGTTTCCATCGGTTCAAGAGTGCTCCTTAAAATTTATGCACTTGAAAATGTACCGTGAATAAATTTAAGGAGCAGAGCCGACAATTGAACACGTTATTATATACCACATGGGACTGCGAAAGAAAGCCCAACCCACGATTCGTTCAGTTGGCGGTGCGCGAGAGTGACCAAATATTTATTTTGCTGTCAACAAACTCTCGGTGTGCTTTTAAGGGGATATATAAATTTCCAGCACAATGCCCGTGATTCATTAATGTCAAGTTTGATTTAATTAATCAAGCCAACTGGCTGGCCCCGGAGAAATTTCTCTCTTTTGCAAACTGGTACATTAATAAATTAATTGCCTCCGCATGTGATTAGCATATTTCCACGTTCAAAAAATGAGAGATAGAGTAGCTCTTGACAATTATTTAGCTGCTTTTTCATGCAAATAACCTACTTTGCGCCACTTGACGTATTAAAGTGTACTTTTATGTTTTCAATTTGTATAATGTTCTACACGACGCCCTGTAAAAAATTATTTTGAATACTTGAATTCGCACTGCTGAATAATTTTCTCTCGAGAACATTAGAGCATAATACAAAAAGTAATTTCATCGTAAAATCTAATACTTCTTGGTAAATGAGGTGTTTTTGTATATTTTTTAGTACGCAAAACATAAAATATTTTACGGCCGCACCCAAAACATAATTATTTTATATACTTTCGAGGAGGAAAAAAATATTTCAAGAATCATTTAAATGATTTCTCCGCAAATTACACAGTTTGCGCAAAACAAGGTCCTGAGAGATGCACAAACGAGCCAGAAAAATCACGACTCGGTGCTTCTCCCTTTGTATATAAAACTAATGATAAGTCGGTACAATTTTGTGCCGTTGCAGAGAGACCTATTCACGATTTCGATCGCGCCAGATTTCGAAGAAAAATACAATTGTGCTCGAATTAGTCGAGAGAGATGATTCAAATGGCTCGGAACAAAAACAGATACATTCTTGGCTCGTTGCTTTCGGACAAAAAAGAGCGAGCAGGAAGAGAAAAAGAAATTCCATCGGAAAACAAAGCCGCTCCAATTGGTCAGTCCGTTTTGTCACGACTGCAAATGATAAATTATTAGCAATAAATCTTGCCGGCGCAGCGCGAGGAAGCACCACGCCCACACTTTGATCTCGAACACGAGGGTTTCACTTCTTCGTCTTCTTCTCGAAGTAAAAAAAAATCTGATTATGAACGAGCAGTTCACAATGCAGCGCGCGAATGTAGGTTGGTCACTCACCTCTCTTTGCAGCCGCATCCCGTGCGGCCGGTCGCTCTCGACGGCCGCAAAACTGACCTTTCTTCGCGCACAGGACCGACCGGTTATTCTCGGAGCCGAGCAATTTCGTGGGTGACACTCTTGGAAAAGGGAAATCGCCGCTCGGCACACAGCAATTTCGGCCACCGTCTCATCATATTTTCAGCCGCCAGCTCATAAAAATGCCACTTTTCAGTGTTTTCTTGGGACAAAATTATATTAATTGTCGAGAAATTGCACCTGACAACAATTAAAAAACAGAGACTGATAGTAAAAAATGTCTTGTTTTTGCAAGGAGGAAAAAATAAAGAGTTTTCAGTCTCCAATAAATAATTTTTTTTTGTAAAAATAATATTAAATGAAAATAAGATTGAAATAAATGAATTTTTTTACTTTTGTTTGTTCATTTATGTTAAATTACAAGCCGCACAACAGAATTTATGTAAATTTTAATTAATTTGAATATTTACTATGAAATTTAATTTTATAAAAATTGCTGAAGTTACTAAATTCAACATTTTCAAGATTTACAATGCTAATTTAAAAAATGAAATTAAATGCGATTTTATAGTCAATTAAATTCGAAACAGCAGGTGGCATTTTTTTTAGGCATTCAAAGCATTCGTTTGTGGAGATGCGTGCGTGTGCGCGACGGTAGCACACAATCGTTTGCTTCTTATAAACGTGTGTGTGCCTTTTCTTGCTGCTGAACCGAGAGTTATAAATTACAGATTAAGGCTCAGCGTGCGCGAGTGCCACAAAAGGGTGGAGTGCGAGAGAGTGCGTATCAAAAAAAAAAAAGAGCGAGGAGAAAAGAAGCATCATCAATTTGTAATTACCGCCGTTGAGCGAGAGAAATCCCTGCTGGGTGGGATTGATGCTTTTTTAGTACCAACATTAGTTTAAGAAGTTCGCTTGGCTGGAGCTATAATTAAGAGTTTGAAAAAAAAATGACGATAGTTTATCCTGAAAATGAAAAAGAGGAATTATAAGTTGACTGGTTTTTCTCCTTTTGGCTTGATTCGGTCCACAATTTGATTGGCGTTTTTGACCAGAATTGGAAATCCCGAGCCGCCCATTGTTCAAGTTGCCTAAAAAGGATCTCAATTACACAAAAGTCCTCTTCTGCATATAATTCGCCCGCTGACCCAAAATCGACTCCTGTGCTTTATTTCGCCTCTCCTATTCTTCCACGAATCCATCACCGCGCGACTCTTCCAATTTATTATAAATTGCACTTTCCCTTTGGATGGATTTGCCTGCACGGCTGCTCTGGCCGACTGCCCGACCGACCGACCGAGCGACCGCCGCTGAGAGACGTCATTAATTGTGTTCTGTCCGTTCCAGTGTACGTTGAATATATGGAATGCGAGCGCGTCTTTTTCTCTTTGTACCAGTACATATTTGAATGTAGATTCTCGCGCCTGCTAACACGATCGTGTCTGTCCAGCTGACTGCCCACAACAATGGGCACACGAAAGAGATGCATGTTTAGAATCTCGCTGGGAGCTGCTCTGCACCAGATACATTATTAAATAGCTGAGAAAATAATAATGAAGAAATGGGTTTACGCTTTCAATTTTGTTTCATCTAATGTCGCATTGAATTGAAAATAACAATCCAGTCTTATTATTTGAAGAGTTTTTATTATTGAACTAAAACTGCTGTAATGTTGAATTTGAATTAATATTTATCACCTGAATCAATTAATTGAAATCAGGGCAGCAACACAAACTTTTTTTCTACTTGATATATTTTGGCTACGGGAATCAATCGAAGGAGGCAAAAATCTTTTATTAACCAACTATCTTTTCCTATCTTCCAATTTTTCTGAAAAAATCCTATTATAAAAATGCAAATTAAATTGCAAATCACAAGTAAGATATTTAGTTTTATAAAAAATTCTTTTTTATGACAGTGCAACATTTTTAAAAGCACTCGTGGTCTACAGAGACCCAGACGGACAAAATTTATTGCTATTTGTTTTGCCGCTTTATGCAAGCACGCAGTAAAAAGTGTCAAATATATTATACACGTGTTGGCCGCCGCGCAGTTAAAATGGTGGGATTTGAAATAACCATTAGCCTTTGTGGTCAAAACCTGGGAGAATGATAACTGTTGACACCCGAGACGAAAGGCAAAACTCACAAAAGAGTAATTGAAAATTTATGCAAATTACACACTCGCAGCATTACCATACCGTAAAGCAGTGAGAATGGGGGCTCGACTTACAATAAACGTCACCCGAGTTTTTTTATAGCTCGGCCGCAGCTCTGGCCACAAATTCGAATGAAATTTTCTTTCCGTTGGCAAAAAAAGTTAGCCCTTTTTATTTATTTCTTTTTTACTCCGAAAGGTAATTTGGCCAAAAACACATCCGTGTTTTTTCTCTCTCTAGTTTGATATTTTGGAAAGTTACAAATTAGGATGATAAACCTCATTCTGGACTTTCTGGAGAAAAATCAAATGAGCTATAAAAATGCCATAAACGCTCCACAAGTTAGAGCCTATGCAAATTATACAAGCTTAAAGATTAGAAATCATCCGCAAAGTTGGGAAAGAAAAGGGCTCGGCTGCACACAACACTATTTGAACAGCAAATTGAGTTTTTAATGGCTTTGAGGAATTAACACTGAAATTGACGCTGTCGCTCTGATTTATGTTTAAAATTTTTTGTGGCCAGCTCAAACTTTACTCACGGGCCCATTATTTACGATGATGAAGGCAGCTGGTTTCGAGATTAACCTTTTTAACCTGAAAACATTTTGATAGCTCTCGGAACTAGAATAGATTTGTCAGCACAAATTCGCCAACATAATTAATTGAGGCAGCAGACTGAATGCTCTGATAAGCTGCATTTTGTCCAAAACCGCAGATATATGCGCGCCAGACTATGAAATATTTGCAAAAAATTTAATACACAAACAGCAGCAGAGACTTTGAGCAAATATAATGATCTGCATAAATCGCATGCTTTGTTCATTCAGTTCATTGTGTTCTCACCTTATTAAAGAGAAAAAGTAGTTTATAACGGTCAATGTCATTCAAAATGCGGCGTGAAAAAAAATAATCAGCGGCAGCTCTTTGCTCGCGAGCACTTTTGTCCGTTTCGTTTTTTCGCCCACGCCTCCGACGCTATAAGCCGTCATTCATTTTCGACCTCGCGCGCTTTTTGCATGACTTTCATGCTTCTTTTAACACCTCAAACGCTGCTACTTGGCAAAAAATGTCTGCCATTATTTTTAATGCTCGTGGCAGACTGACCAAGCCCCGTAAGCAGATTTGACCGTAAGTAAAACGAGATGATAACTTGTTTTTGCTCTCAGTCCATTATTATTAAATTTTTTCAGCTATAATTTAGAATCTAATGTGACAAGAAATATTACAAAAATTCCAATCCTTAAATAGAAGGAAAATAAACATGAAAAATTTTGAATTTAAACGCTCCATTTTTTCGTATAAACTGTAATTTGAAATAAATCGCTTTATCAATAGGCTAAATTTTATTCTGAAAATATGTATCCGTTGTAAATTGGATCAGTTTTTAACATTTCAAGCAAAACATTTAAAATTGAAGAGAAATATTCTAAAGTAAATTTAAAAAAAAAAATCCAGGTTTTTGAGGCTTTATTTTATTTATTGCCTTTAATTAATTTTGTAAGTTTACTTTTAAGAATTATATAAAAATATATAAAAATAAAGAAAAATAGAAAGTTCCACACATTCCATGCAAATGATGTGTATTTTTAACTCACAAGGTGTCTCGAGTACTATCGTTTTGTGGTTGGAGTTTCCCTTGAACTCCTCATGCAAAAGCAGGTTGGCAATAAAATGAGTTTTTTGTTCGCATATCCAATTCTGCGAATCTCGTGATCGCGAAGGTGCTCTGCACATAGATTGAACGATTTTCAGCCATGCTCGGCCGTAACCTCTCGAGTTCAAGTTAATTAAAAATGTAATTTGCAGGCGCAAAAGGCGACGAAAGAGAGAGCATCCGAAAAGCCGCCGCCGATAGTGACCCCATTACTCGCATATAATATAAAAGCATGCCGGGCTTTTCGATACACATTTATTATCCTCTCTTAACCTTGCGAGTCGTGATTTTTATTCTTATCTTCAAATCCACCTTAGCGATGCGGCCCGATACCCAAATAATAATGCATGCAATAAATATATAAATAAAAATTCCCGACTGCTTATCGACGACGGTCCATCTCTGAAGTGATAATTTTTTTTATCCCGCCTCGGGCCCGACATTTTTTGCGAATTGTTGTTATTACGAATTCATCATGCATGAATGGCACACTTTATTATTTGTGTTTGTGCAGCCGACGTGCACATGTGTGAGCTATTGTAGGAAAGGGTCATGGAAATTAAACGGCCGCAGATTTAAAATTTAACAAAATCGCAACGGAAAAACCCATTTGCTTTCATTGCGGATTTTTGAAAGCCGGCCATTGTCACCTTGACGGGTTGACGTTTGTCATTGTTGCGTCGAAATTGGAGCGTGCAAATTTTGCCCCTTTGACAAGAAGTGTCCCCTTTACAAATCAAAAGTTTGATTTTGGCGCACGCTTGACTACGTTACACGACCCCTCGCAAGCAATACGGCCAACTGATTGCAATCAGCGGCACGGCTGACATGCATTAATTCATTATTTTATTTTTTTATTTCACTTGATGCCATTGTGCATTTTCCTCACGTCGCGCACGCAAAACGGGGGTTCGTATCACACTGCAAAAATCTGCAGTTTGTCACTCTTGCATTTTATTAAAATCCCAATCTGATTCTGAAAGGGAGGAATTAAAGTTTCCATAAAAAGTATACAATGTCTTTTGAAACAACTAAATACGGGAGTAGTTGTTCTTGTACCTGCAGCGCTCACACCGAGAAAACATGACAAAAAAAATCGGTATTTGTCCAGCTCCCTGATGCGCGTGTTACATGCATTGTAGCTGTCACCTGAAAACACAGCAGCACTCCGTTGGAAATAATAATACCTAGCAAGATAAAATCAGCAAAAAGATATTCTTTTTTATAAATCCTCGTGATTAATTTTTCTATTCATTTTTTTTTCAAGTCGGGAACTCATTCAACGGTGATTAACCTCATTTTTGCACTCGTTTAGTCTCTATCTCGTCGCTACTTACATCGTTGAGTGGGAGTCGATGACTGAAAATAATTGCACAAAATCCCGTTTAATAACCGGCGCACGCTTTTGCCTCGCATAAATGGATGGGCTGCAATGCCAATGGTAATAATTGCACCTTCCAGCAGGGTCGTGCAATAAATAAAATAAAATGCACTCATCCGTCTTTGCTGCCGGCGGCGGGCGTTCAAGAATGATATCCTATATTGACGCATGTGTGCGATTTTGTGAAATTTTTCTGGGCGGTTCTCTTATACAGATGTACACCCCGGTATGATAATCTTGAATGGGAACAGATTAATGGGTTTCGCTGCCAAGCAGGTGTGAGATTTTATATTGCAATACACGCCTGCAAGAATTTGTACATACAAGAAGTGTCGAATTCATGCAGGTTGTCGGAGGAGAATTTATGTGATGGATTTTCAAATCGAGATCTCTTTAATATAATGGCAAGGCGCGTATTTCATACAAGGTTATTAATTTTGACGATTTCCATTCGATGATCTCGCTATGCTGAACAAGTGGAGCGAGAAACTGATGAAGATTACATTTGAGACTTTAGAAGAGTTTGATTTTATGAACTATTTACAGTACTTAACATTATTCTTGATTATATTCATTTATATTATATTTAATTTAGATTTTTTTGAATACCACAAGATCTACAGAGAATAAAATAAGTAAAACTTGAATTCACTTTAATTTTATAAAAGTATGTAAATTATCATAGATGGATTGCTCCCAAAAATATAGGTTTAATAAATTTTCTTGAAAATATTCCAATTATATGCAACTAAATACTTATTGCATTACAAAAATTAAAACCAGGGTTGCGGCTCAGGTGCGTTTTGGTGCGGTGCGTTTCGCACCCGGTGCGATTTTTAGGCCTGGTGCGGTCCGATCGCACCGCACCATGCACCTTGGTGCGTCGGTGCGGTTTCACCTTCAAGCGCACCGCACCACGGTGCTCCGGTGCGTTTGGTTCTGAGGTTTGGTGCGGTGCGAACGCACCGGTGCGTTTGCACCGCACCGCACCTTGGTGCACTGCTGCGTTCGGACCATAAATTTGTGTCTCTCTTTCCAGGAAAGAATACTCTATTCTTATTTTTTGAAAATGTCGGCGCCCTGGCCAACATGTTTGTCTCGTACATAATTCCTGTGGTCGAAAATAATATTTTCTTGCTACCCTCTCACGATAAAACGACCTGCAGGTGGCTCGCATATTTTTTGTAAACTCCTATTTCTTTTGAATTCCAATTTTCCACACGAAAATCTCAACAACTTTCTACAATTTACAAAGCTCCTATTCTATACCTGCTTCGCTTGTTTATAAATCAGTAAACCCATGTCGAACTTGAGTGCAGAAAGAATTCAATAGAAGTTTGAGATATTTTTTGACAATTCAATTCTCGTGTTTTCATTGAGAAGGGTTGACAACATGCCAAACTAATAGGATTAAAAAGGGGCAAAATAAATAAAAGGTCATTGCCTTGAAAATTCCATGCGTTGTAGCTTGAGGTTATCATATGCCCTCAATTTTATATTTTGGTCAAGTTAAAAATTCAGACTTTAATTACAGTCCTGCAAATTTTTTTTTATACAATCTTAATATAATTTTTAGTTTTCTTTTTATAAAAATATTTTTAATTTTTAAATCAAGTGATTTTGATAATTCATTTTGAAAACATGGATTAAAAAATTAAATTAAAAATGTAATTATAATAAATAATTTAAAGCAGAAAAAAAGAGAAATTAATTAGTTGAATAATTATTTAATTGAAAATTACAAATTTTTTTTATTTAAACAAATTTACGCATGTAAAATATTGGCAAGAGCCTATTGGCCTATTGGACTTCAATTGATGGACATTTATTACGCTGGTGCGATTGCACTAAACAAGGCGGTGCGTTCGGTGCGGTGCGTTTGCACCACGGTGCGCACCGCACCATGGTGCACTGGTGCGACGGAACCTTGTAGCGCACCGCACCGCGGTGCACTGGTGCGATCGCACCAAGGAGTGCACCGCGGTGCGGTGCGCCGGTGCGTTTTCGTTTGGACCGCACCGCAACCCTGATTAAAACTATTAGAATGAACAAAATTAATTTAATAATGGAAAATTGATGATTTGACTCTTGCAATTCAAATTGCAGAATCTGCAAATTGTCCAGTCTAGATGCATTTTCAGTTCAGCTTGATAATTGAACTTAATGGAAGAGAAAGCGTCGGTTGATGCTGAGTAATTCGAGGTGCCGTGAGCCCCGCGGCTGTACCAAGTACATAAGACTCTGTTAATGAAATACGCGCTCAGCCTCCGGGCAGAAAACTATGTATATAATGCTTTTATTCTGCACTCCCGCATAATCTCCAGTTTGCACTCTTATAAAAAAAAACCGCACAATAGTTGAAGAAGCGGGGGGGTTTTTTTTTTATGTAAACGAAAATGTGCCCCGAAGCGTCTTTGTACTCTCGTTTGACGTTTTTTCCTCTCATCTCCTATTCGAGAGAGTAGTGAGTGCATCTCTCGACGACTTTACATTCAAGAGGCATTAGACACATTTTGGATGTGGAAAATTTCCCGGGGTTCCAGAATGACAAACGGTTTGTCACTTTTAACAAGTGGGAGTGAATTAATATTATTTATGATAAATGAGACGACACTTTGGCAGTATAAACATTTTATCTAATCATCTATCACCGCGGCGCTCGGAGATTTCCTAACGTGTAACAACTTGTTGGAGACACTTCATTTTTTATTCATTTACAACTACGTATGCCGCTGGGTGTGTTGATATTTGCTAAGATTTTATAATTAATCAAAACCACAAATTTTCGAAACAGCTCAATCAAATAATAACGGAAAATTTTTGCTACACATGTTCTTTATTTTCACAAAAGGCCAAAGCGACAAAGAATTTAAATTCAAGTTCAGTGTTTTGGAAAAATAATTCTGCAAATCAGGTAAAAAAAATTGCTTCCAGATTTTATTGATACAGATGGAAATTTTTCTACAAAATTCAATGATTTTCTAAATCTTAACAAACTCTCATAATGCTTTTTATATTGATTGATTATTATTTTGAAATATTGAATTTGAAAGATTTGGACGTTCACGAGTTAGATAAAGAATTTTTTTACTTGACATTATCAGCTTTCAAATAAACGTCATTACAGAATGCTTTTGTTCGATGGCTTTTTAAAACCATTTCTCCGAAGCAAAGTGAAAACTCTTGGCAAATCAAACGTCTCTCTCGTAGTCAGTGGCAACAAATTCTCGATTAGCCTTTCAAATCAAGCCGTTCTGACAACCTAATCTGCTTCTGTCACTTACGAAACGCCATCGCATAATAAACGTCCACGCTAATTGGCAAGCCGTGCATTATTATTTTCCCTGCCCTCGCCCACCGTCGAATCTCTCGAACAAATCTTCTTGTGTGCTACAGAACACACTCATTTAATTTATGCATCAAACATACACATTGTGTGTGCCAACTGGAGTGATAAAAAAAAATAACGCTGCAACACCGATATTTTCCTTCGAAAAGCTGCACAGCAGCGGTCCAGAACACATGCGGCGTATATTTTATAACAAACTTGCCGCGCGCGTTTATAATAATAAATAATAACAACGTCACTAATCAGTATATATTTTAAATACAAAGCGGCGCGTGTTTAATTTTAACGAGAGAGACTTCATGTTGCTCTGCTCTCGGGTGGATGGAGTGACCCATTATTATAATTAATAAAACCAACAGCTCTCGCCGCGCACAGGACCGACAATCTTGCATCTTAATGACCACCAACGTCTCTCGAGTCTCTTCCTATAAACAATGAGTTTACTCAGGTGTGCAAAAGATAGAAAACTCGGCGGGGATACCTGAAAATGTGCCATAATGAGAAAGAGCCAGGGACTGATCATGCGGAAAGAAACTGTTAGATCGAGAGTTCATCAATCATACTCCGAATGTGGTACAGAGAATGGACAAGGGTTCTATGTTTGATTGTGAGAGTAATCTGATCATATAAAAGGAAAAACGCAAGAATTTTATGAATCAATAACAGCTTTTAACGCGTTTTAATTTTTTTTTTTTTAAACTTTATGTAAATATAAATAAATATAACAAAAAGCGAAAAACAAATATGATATTTTAGTTTGTTATTATTTTATTTTTTTATTTAAATATAATTTATTATTTTCATTTTATAAAATAAAAATGTTATAACATAACAATATAATTTTAAAGTGTATATATTGATTGTATCATGAGACAATTACAATATTAATAGCAATTAAATGTATTTATATAATACACATGTATATTACAAAATATCTGATCGGTTGATTTATCTATTTGTCTTTGACGTCTGTGTTGGTTCTAGGTTTATTAATATTATTATAATTATTTACAACATAGTTCAATTAGAGCATTTTACTTTTATTGATTATTAATATAAATTGTTGCCAAATATGTTAATGATGGCTTTATGAATCCTTGTGTACCCTAGCATAAATCATTGTACTTTTCTCATTAACACTTACTTTGACGAATGTAATTTATTGGCATGAAATTTATCGCCCACTCACTCCAATAATTAAAATCACACCTCTTCTACTTTCTCATGCGAGATTAGTCACCGTGAGGACAAACACTGTTGTTGCCGGCAAAGTGCAATAATTTTTAGCAGATTGACCTCCTGAATGACCTCGGTTCATGTTCAGTCCGTGCGCAATTTGTCAGCGTGCCAAAATATGCGTAAAATAAAGAGAAATTAAACTCGTTTTGTAACCGCTTAGTTAAATTATCGCTCTTTAGCGGCAGTTCCATAAATTACGTGACTGTTTTATGACCACCAGATCTTTTTTACCAGCTCTCTAGAAAAGGAGCGACGATGCAAATATTTATATCTATGCTTGAGCACAATGAATTCCAGTTTTGCACGCCACATCGGGAATATAATTGTTCTGGAAAAGGAATTACTGTTTTATGGTTGAAAAAAGAGACTTATGCCATTTTTATTGCTCGCCCTAGGGCAACGAGATGTATAAATTTTCTCATTATTTCGGCAAATAGGCCAAATTGAGGTAGTGGCTGTGGAAGATTTTTGCTTTGCGCAAAACCTGATTCTATATAACGGAGGAAATTATATAGTTGCTTGACACGCTATTCGGAAATAGATACTCTTAACAGGCCGGCGTGTTCGAGGAGAAACTTTTACACTTGACTACAAAAAAAGTGCCAGATTGGAAATTTGCGAAACTGCCTGCTTGGTATTTAGCCGATGTCAAATTGAAATTGCGATATAATTTGTAGGCTACATTCCCACCATGTTTTCATCTTCTAATGTCCTTCCAGAACTTACAATTCGAACCACCATTCATGAAAGGCTTATGCAAATCGCAAACCTTATAGAGATAAGTCCGGTTTCTCTCTGGAAAAAGTGATAATTTTGGCCAATTGAATATATTTAAAGCCGAAATTCAAGTTTTGCAAATTTGGCGCCGATTCGAATCAATTAAAGAGAGATTTCCACGGAAAGATAAAATTCACCGTGCGGAATTGATCAAAGCAATGATCACAGATTTGTGGGCCCAGTTGCCAAATATAGCTGGACCGGCCTCTGCATGCGCGTTTTGTAATAAGATATTCTTGTGCATCCACACACACACACACAGACCAATGTGCCACACCAACAAACGCACAAAGTGCGCTCTGATTAAGCGGCAGTAATGACGGGGAGCTGCCCTGAGTTATTGCAGCAATAAAAGAGCGGAATAAATTCGATGCCGGTCGTAAATATATCTCTGCTCGTTCTGCATCTGCAGCGGTTGTCCTCTTTCGTAAAAAAAAGAGCCGCGCGAAATTTTAATTTGGCTTTTTATGGCGCCCGAAAAAGGGGCGCTCGTAAATGTCGGGGGTTTGCAGGCCGGAGTTGTTTTTGCAATTACTCTCGGCTGTGATTGAAAGGCGCTTGCCCGGAATTTCTCACAAAGTGCCAAATGCTTGGCGGTAATTTGCAATAAATTTCGTTTTTTATACTCTTCAATGAAGAAATTTCCTTTTCGGACTCAAGTAAATTTTATCTCTTATTCAGAGAATGCTTGACCTGTTCCTGACAATGAATTAATCGAGCCTTTATTCTTTTTAATACAATGTAAAGGCGCAGCAATTTTGTTGATATCTCTCTTTCTTTGGCGAATTAAAAAAAAAATTGAATGCCGACCTCTCTTATCGCGTCTCGATCTTTTTATTCTTTCTCTCGGCCGGTACCTCTTAAATTTTAAATTAAATGCTTCTTGGAAACCAGCATCGTTTTCCATTGTTAACATTCATTTTTTATCGAACACAATATTCATTATAGGTGGCCACGGATATTTTGGATACTCTCGCGTTATCCCTGCCACATACGGACACACACACACAATAATAAAGAACAAAACATCGCCCTCAGCTACGAATCTTGTATGACAACTTCCTGGAGAAAGTGTTGGGCCACAATACACCGTACGAATATATCTATAGGTATATGTGTGGCGCGCAGGGTTTATTATAAACGACGATCGAGCCTGCGCCTGTAATGCTATAGCAACCGGCGAGTATAATGTTGTGGCGAATCCACCAAGTTTCTTCGCGGCGGGGAATCCGTCCGTTCCAACGGACATCAGCCCACGCAATTTGCGTTTTACGACACATTTTCAAGCTGTATAGGCGCAGAGAAACCACTCGCACAACGAAGCTGGTTATTCCATATTGCAAAATTTGGCATGGTCGTCGGTCGGTATCTTGATCCTGAGAGTGAATGAATAATAAGACACTATTTTATTTCTTGTTAATTATGTTATCATTGCATTTTATCTTACAGTTACATAACGCGTCATTGTATATATTTTAAAAATATATCGAGGGCGATCCAAAAACCTAACTTGGCCCAGTATGCAATTTGAATTGCGAGCTGAATTTTTGGATCGCCTGCAATATTTTAAACTGGTTTAATGATGAAAGTCAAGAAAATAAGACTTTTTGATATTTGAAAAAGTGATTTTTGTTTAAAAACACGGTTCTATTTTTAAAGCAAGAAGATAAAAATAAAAGATTGAAAAAAGACACTTGTTAATAAAAATAATTTAAAACTTAAAACTAACATGAGCGTTTGCTCTAAGAGATAGACATATGAATTAATTGGAAAGAGTTATTTTTTTCAATTTTGCTGGTTTTGTGAGTTTTTTTATGGAAAAGGGTCACAGACCGTGACATAAACTGGTAGAGCGACTTGATCTTCGATAAAAAAATAGAGAGATGAAAAGCCCATTTTTCTTCATTTCCATGATCGGTTCCTAGATTGTCAATTTCTTCTAACGAGAGACTAAATGATTATTAAATAAATTTAAAATTACTGAGGCACTAGGATTCACTATTTTACTACAACATTTATCCATCATATAAATATTTCAATTTTTTTTTAAAGATTTTCTAATTAATTAATTTTTAGACCTATCACTTCTGCATATTGTGCAAATTTTTCGCGCTGACCTTTTTTTTCGCCACAGGAAACTTGCCTAAGATGAAATTGGGCATAAAAGCGATAAAAGCAGTTTCGGGACATGTAAACGTGACGTTTATTTTTTTTGCGTAAAATGCCGCGCAAACATAATTTATTACCACAGTGGATGAGCGGCGATCTCGGTGAAGATCTCTACGCCAAAAAAAGCAGGCCCTGCTCTTCCTGATCTTCTCTAGTGTTGCAAGCACACACACGTTGTGTACGCATGCATGGACACGTGTGCGATTTTCTAATAATGACTTAATAACCTTTGGGGCCCTTGCATAAATCACTGCTGCTCCCACATCTGGATTGTGCGTTTTCTTCTTCGAGACCCTCTCATTAACCGCGCTTATTGAGTTCCAGAGGCGCTTTGGAAAGATACGCACGAGAGGAATAAACAATAGTTAGAGCCGCTAATTTATCTCGCCTGTCACTAATCTAACGCCTATACCTAATCGAAAGTGCGAATCCTGGCAAATAAGTCAAAGTCAGCTATTTTTCCTTCAGCTCGTTCATCAATCTGCGGAGAGAAAGAGAGGCGCCTACCTACAAGCAATGCAATTAAATATAAATTTGCAAATTAGAAGCCTTTGGCTAAATCTTTCGACCGCACGCTGCGAACAGCTGTGTATAGGAGAGTTTTCGCCGATTTTTTTTCGCTCAGCCTCTATTTTATTATTAAACTCTCGAGTGCTGTGTTATTACGCTAATTCAACCCAGCACGACAATCGAAAATTTCGCAAAGCGGGGCGAACAAGAGCAGCGTCTGTCTTGATTGTAATAATTATACGAAGCAGCGCCACACACATGCAGCGCCCAGCACACAATTTCATGCTTTCGCCGAAATCGCACTCGCAGGCGTGCATGTACACGTACGTATGTGCGATGTAAAATGACCGTGGCGAAATTGCACCAAAATTGCTACTCTGAGTTTGAGAGAGAAGCCTGAAAAGGCGAAAAGCTTTGCGGTGTAATTGCGACTGTGATTTATAGAGTTTCTCAAAATTGCAGCATAAAAGATCAAAAAGTACTTTTTTTATTTTCTTTTGAAATATAATTATATCATTACTTTGGCGAAGTTATTTTCATTTGACGAAATCCGAAGTTTTAATTTATATTCAATTTATGCAAAAAAAAATTTTTATAAACAATTTAAAAAAATATTTATACACTTTTATGCCCATTTTGTAAATTAAAAGTATTAAAATTGCCCAAAATTTTTTTATTTTATTGATTTTTTTTTTAGTTTAAAGTCAATCATGCAACTATTTATTCAATATTTTAATTTATATAAAAGGAAGCGAGTTTTTTTTTAAATTTAATATTAATAAATTTACTTTCACAATGACTTAATAATTTATTTTTTTTAAATGTGTTTGGAAATTTTACTTTTGCACTTTGGATTTTTTCTTAAATTAAGACAAGGGCGTTGATACCAATTTAGGAATTGTTTAAATTTTCGTGCTGGTAAATAATCATTAAAATGAAAAGTGTTGCACTTAATTAAATAAATGCATTCCCGATTTAACAACCGCTGAGCCAAGTCTTGCCAAAAATCGTGCAGTTCCCAACGCGCTTTCCTCGTTGCCGCTGGTCCGCACAGCAAGGGGCAATTACCGCGCACTTAGGCGTGATTCGCAGCTCGCAAAATAAATAATGCTGCACTAATGAAGCGAAAAAATCAAGCTCCTTACCGCGTGTGCACACAAACACACACCTGTTGATAACAATCTCCGGTCCGTGCAGTCCGGCACTCTCAACACTATTTGGAAATTTTCTCATTTTGCGCCTGCCTGAATTATGAGCGACCCTATCGACCCTAGGAACCAGTTTTTAAGTGAAAATGTCGTAAACTGAGACGGGCGAGTGTGCGGCAATAATTTAATTCGCATCGTTCGCCTCTTGTTGATTTTACTTGCGTCCTAATGTAGGTTATAGCCGGGAGATTTTAACGCGCGGCGAAAATTGAGCCATTTTTTTTTCTTTTCGTATGTGAGAACTTAAAAAATGCACTCCCGATGCGTGTATCGCGGTTCGTATCTTCACGCACAATAAAGTTTCCAGTTTATGCCGATTCCAGATCGCGATTATAGCAGCAGTTGTTCTCTTGTCTGTAATTTATTTTAATGTGCGCACGCTGATTTTTTTCCACTTCGTCATTCACGCTTGGCGAGAGATAAAATAAAAGAGCATAGAGAGATCGCGGCGATTTAAGTTCTCTATGCACGGATAAACCATAATATTCAAAACAGCCGCAAATGGTAAAAAGGAATCTTCTCTCTTTTGAGGCGCTGTTTGTAATTGGAGCGAAATTTCATCAGCGATCTAATCTACGCACATTTTGTTTGGTAAATGATGATGTGGGAGGACGACAGGCGTGAAAAATTATACGCAAACACCGCGAATTTCTATACTTGAGAGCAGGAGTGTATCCAGTTTCGCCCAACTGGATCTAATGTGCTCAGGAATTTTTACACGCGCACTTTTATTCTGATGTGAGAAGAGGAAACCACTGCTCCCTTAATTAAACAAAATCAAGATAACTTTTATTATAATTGCGTTTTTAATTTTTACGCTAATTTGTGGCTTCAGTAATGAGATCGTTAAATTTTAAAATTTGCATTAGTTCTAGGACAACGGAAATAAATTAAACTCTTGCGGAGATACGGGATTAAAATATTTCCGCCTTAATTTAAAGAAAATTGCAGAAAGTATCAATTTCACCTATGCAACTGCTGACACCACTTATATTTATATTGCAATGGCACAAAGTTATGATTGAATCGAATTGAAATAAATTCATATTTCAAGCGCCAAGGTCAACTTCCAATTTTCTGCTACACCTGGAATTACAAAAACCAAACTGCACTGGCTGCTGCAATCAAGCGCCGAGATTGCCTTTGTTGGGTCGATGCCGCAATTTATTCAGTTGCGCACACACTTAACAATATTGTAGCTTGCTGTTGAAATATTTTTCAATGTTCAATTACCATGTGCATCAATCCGTGCACACGCAGCTCACTCGATTTAGGTTTTTATGTGCTTTTCACTATTGAATAAAATTTTTTGCGAGGAAAAATTCTTAACAGACCCGTCAAAAGTGATTACGGGCGAAAAAACCATGAATTGTGTGAAGGAAGATTAATCATCAAAATGGCCTTTATGTACGTTTTTTACTCAAATTAATGGTTTTTCTACATTTTAAGGCAAATATGTTACACTCTTTTGCCATCTTTTGCTAAGAAAAAAAAATGCTAGCACTCTTGGTAATTTTAAAGTATTTTTTAAGCAAACTTATTTATTATGTTTAAATAAAATTTAAATAATAGGCATGCAAAAATATTAATTTTTATCCATTTAATTATTTATTTTTAAATTTAAAAAGTTTTCATTATTCAAATGAATTGTATTGTCTTGCATTTTTTTTTATCATTTAATTGTTATTGAAAAACAAGCACCATGAATAATATTTTGATAAATATTGAAATTTATAATAGAATTAGATAAATCTTTTTTATAATTTATTTCAACAATATTATCTTTCTACAATCAGAAATTAAATAATAACCTTATTTCATTCAATCATTTCGTCATTTTCATGCTGGAGCAATCAAGGGGGTATAATAAGCAAGTTGAACTTCGCAGACGTGATTTGTACACTGGTAATTGAAACATGAAATTATCTCCGCTTTGCGGCGGCGCGCTTGAATATCCATCTGTAACGGCGGTGTGCTGGAATTTCAATTAAAAGGGCATCGCGTTTGCACCGGTCAGCGTGCAAATCCCCTGGCGAAATGTGTGCCAAGCGGTGATTGAGTGCGCGAGGCGCTGTGGGATGTCAAGAAGAGCAGCCACCGGTAAATCATGCACTTTAATTACCGCAGTGGCCGCCGCGACCGGAGCTAATCCGCTCGAGAGAGACAAAACAGCGAAATGCTCCAAATCGCGTCTTGGCTCACAGAATAAAGTTGCGAAACTCTCGCGACTATTTTGCGCTGCTCCGTCGAGTGAGACTTCGGCTCATTCGGACCGTTGCATTCCTAGCTGCATCCTTTTGTGCCACGGTGCGAAAAACAAATCTTTTTTCGAACACAAAGCGGCGATAATTAGAGCAGTCTAAAACGTGTGTAATGGCTTGCGGTCGGCGCGCGGCGGGAGGAATAATAAAAAAAAGAGATGCTTGATGATATGCAGAATGAGCGAGACGCGAATTTCTCCAGCTGTGCGCGGGCAGGAGCGCAAACGACCAGCTGTGCTATTCCTAGCAGACACATTTCATTGTTACGCGACTATTTATTTTTAGACCAAAACTGGTTCACCTTATACGAGTGAGCATATAATTGAGCCGCGTCTTTCCTTTTAAGCCGGCCTAGGTTCTGAGAATGAGCTCATTAAAGGTGCGAATAGAAATTAGCTCTCGGCATGAGGTACTCAACGAAACTGCAATCTGGCCAAATGCGATAAGGAATCTCGAGTAAGTGAGAAGAAGAAATTAATGACGGTTGTTTAATTTGAGATGGGCCCTGATGAAGTTTCTCGGCAGGTGCAGAGGTTCATTTAAAAAATTGGAGCTGCCAAAATTTTTTCAATAATTCACTCGTATTTAATTAAAAATTTATATGGGGAATATTAAATAGATTAAAAAAGTCTCAATTGCGAGTATGAAAATTTAAAAACCGTAAGAAAATAATTAGATTATGAAGTTACGACTTTTTAATAAGAAAATTCAGGTTGGCTTGAAATAATATGACGACATGGTACTTATCTCATCACGCATCATTAATAACCATCCTCCTGTGACGAATCGCAGGCGGATTTTTTTTTTGCACAATCGCAAGCACCGTCGTCTCTAAAACGGTTCAGGCAAGCCTCCGAAATAAATCTGCGTGCCCGGCTCTCGGTGATAAATAGCTCACTTTATAGAAAAACTGAAGGGTATTAATATGGCAGACTGGATGTCATTAATTTTGGTATGTACCTGCCACCGCCGTCAGTGCAACAAAATAATTCTGAACTGGATCAAGGTCACCATCTCGCCAGCCCGAGATGCTGCCGCCTAAGTGCCTTTTCAGGTTTGCCAGAAAACCAGAATTTATTTTATATTTTTGCTTCAACGAGAGGAGCAAGTGAAGCGAGTACTTTTTTTTAACTTTTTTTTATTCCGCTTGCAAATCCCTGTCATCTGGCGTATTTCAAGGGAGACTTTAATTGGCCACGGCGCATTATTTTGCACAAAACCAGCCAAACTGGACAGGAGAGAGAATAATACAAGCAGGTACTCTTGTAATTACACCGGTCTGATCATTGATTTAAGCCGAAAGAGAAGAGAAAACGTTTTACATATGGGCCAAGATTATTTTTTCGTCTTCTTTTTAAGCAGGAATGATAATATTACTTTTGTGAGGTGAAGCACTTCATATTTTCTCGAACGGACACGACGAAAATACACACCGTGTTAGCTGTCAAGTCGGAATAACAAACGCCGTCGCTGAATTTTAAGACACATTTCTCCAGATGGAGATAAAGATTTAACCTACATTTCTCTCTCGCGCGCTCTCTGATTAAACGGTCCAGCGCAGAAATAATAAATTTTATCTCGCCGCGATACATTATTGTGCCGAAGCATTCATGCAGTACGAACGAACTGGGAAAGATGAAATGTGTATTAAACATTTTTCAAAATTACACTCGGCCGGCATCTCTCCTGCTCATTATCAGTCGCGAGAGAGCAGCGGGGAAAAAATTAATCGTGCAGAAAGTTGGCGAGGCGGCCGCACCGATGCTTGAGAACAAAAAATAATATAATCATTTCTAACGCGTTCTTTTCCGCTTGTTGCAGATGTCGAGGTGGAGTGCCGCGGATGCTGATGAAAGAAGAAATATCGCCACGTCCCGTCGAACATAATTAATTGCCAGTTGACGATGCTGACCAAATTTGAGCATTGAAAGACACACCAGAAGCAGCACCAACCAACCCAAAATGGACATCGGCGAAGCCTTGCGCAACGAGGACTTGTCCAAAGCCGACTTCTTCGACTTCGTCGCGTGTCCGGAACTGTCGGACAGCAACCGACTGATGAGGGGCTCGCCGCCCAGCAACGGTTTCGTCGACAGTCTGCACGAACTGAAGGAGGCCAACAACAACAACCTGCCGTCGACCGACGGCTTTGAGCACCTGCTGTGGAACAACGGCACCCAGCAGACCAATGGTGACCTCAAGCCGGACACCGTCAAGCTGGAGACGGCCATCTTCGGCTGCGAGGACTGGAACAAACTCTGGGGTCACGCGGTGGTCACCACCGAACCCGTGGGGTCAACACCAGCCGCCGCCCAGAGAAACACCGACGGCGCCATTTACACGCTGACCGTGCTCAACGGCGAAAGCAACAACCAGAACTGGTTCGCGCCTAAACCTGTCGAAGACCCTCTTCCTCAACAGGAAATCGAAAGTCTGCTGAGCATCATGGCGCCGACCAACGGCTTCCGCCCAGACTCGATGGACCTGGTCAACTCGCCCTCGGCAGCCACCACCTTCAACTACTCAGACGAGTCTTCGGCGACGACAACACCCAGCTGCACTACCAGCACCGCCTCAACTACCACCACCACCACTTCCTCCTCGGATCCGCTGCTGAACGAGTCCGATGAAAATTACCACAATTCACTTCTGCGCAGCGCCCTTCAGGGCAAGGCGTCCTTCCTGTCCACGCGATACAACATCAAGTTCGAGCAAAACTGCGACGAGACCGGCGCCGAGTTAGGCCACACCAACGGCGGTTCGGACATGGTGGTGACCAGTCCTATTGGCTCCTCGAGGGCAGATTCATCCCCCAACCAGAACCTGTTCACCACCACTGGTGTTCTGCCCTCAATGTTCGACCATCAGAATTTAGATTCTGAACCGTCAGCGCACAGTATGGAAGAACTGTTGTTGTCTCAGCTCGACGTGACCTACGACTACGAAAAGCTGCGCAGGATCGAGGACGAGGTGGCCGAGTCGGTGCAGCAGTACTGCAACAACAACACGGTGCGCACCACCGACGACTCGATGTTCAAAATCGACGGACAGCCGCCGAGTCAGCCGGTGCAGGCGGCGCCGTCCACCAAGAGCAAGAAGTACTCGAAGCGCAGCAAGGCATCGGCGGAAAAGAGCAACAGCGCCGCCAACGCGATGACCAACGGCGGCGTCCGGAAGGAACGATCTCTGCACTACTGCACCATCTGCAGCAAGGGCTTCAAGGACAAGTACTCCGTCAACGTGCACATCCGCACCCACACGGGCGAGAAGCCCTTCGCGTGCACCATTTGCGGCAAGAGTTTCCGGCAAAAGGCGCATCTGGCCAAGCATTACCAGACGCACGCACAGAAGACGCTCAGCAATAGCCCCAATCACAAATCCTCCAAGAGATAGCGTGTGCACCGACCTATGAGACACGGATTGATTTTTCTAATCATTTTTTTCGAACACGACAAGTGCAATGATCAAATGGTGTCGATTCAAATATCATGCAGACGTGTTTCGTTTGAATTCTTGCCTGAGAACATTTTTTGTGTGTGCGTAACGAGGACTGTAAGATTTTTTAAGGACCCAACGACTATACCCAATGCGTAAAAGCGACCCTAATTAGACGCACCACCGAAAAAAGAAACAACGAAGGAATCCTTTATATTGGACGACTTTGTAAAAAGAATTGGCTTAGCCAATATCAAGTGTAGTTTTTCGTATTTGAAAATTATGTTTTTATTGTAATTTATTGTAAATGACGTGCTGAATAGGTAGTTTAATGTTAATTGTAAAAAAAAAATAATGCTGCGCGTTCATCAGATTCGCAGCTGTTTTTTGCCATATGTATGAGTAACACAATAATGAGATCCCGTATATATATTTTAGCCAACGAAATCGCGGCAGAACAAACGCATTTCATCGCTTGTCCATGAAATGGAGCAGAGATGTAAATAGCCCAATATTGTAAAAGTGTGTTTAAACGCCTTATATGTATAGTAAAAGTAATTTTTTTTTTTGTATAAAGAAGAATGTTACAGAGTTTTTTCGTCTTTGGATTTTATCGTCTGTTAAAATGATTGAGGTTGTTCCTAAATCAATATTTTTTTGTTTTTTCACTATGAGAGGAAAGTTCAACAAATAAGCAGCAGCTGTGATTATGAGGCTCTCCTGAAGTTTTAAATTTTCTTTAAAAAAGAGCAACATTTGAGATAAACTAATTTGGCAATTTGCAAATTTTAATGTTCCCATTTAGGATTAAAAAAGATAATATGCGTAACACCTCAAATTTTAAACATATTTTGCGTAATTTTTCAAATTGATACGCGTGTATAAATTGATGAAAGGTGTGGCTGTGGATTTATTAAAAAAAGGTAATCTTACGATTTTGCGATCTCAAAACACAAAATGTAATAAACAAGCTGAGATTACTGTTTGAAACTGCTGCTGTTGTCCGCCACAGAACGTTAGAACCAGAGAGCAAATCTTTTTCCAATAACGTATGGCGGATTCGTGGATCAAATACTCTCTCTTTAAATTAGGATTTTTGAAATTCTAATTCAATAATTCGTAACTTGACGATTGTGCAAGATTCATCAAGAGTATTAATAAATATTTTACTATTTTGCTGCCGTAGATAAGAACGGGGCCAATTTAATATTTTTTACTACATTTATATGTGTTATTAAAACCGCAAGTGCCAAACTACTGGATGCATCACTAATTAAAATGTCATCTCGATCAAGTGCACTTATAAAATTTTGCTTCCTTCACGACCTTTGAGTACAAAGGACAGAGTTAATTAACGATTTTTGTGCTAGAAACGTGCCCACCCACACACGCAACGAATGTAAACGTTTCCCCGTGCCCATTTTACCCATTCATGCAATAGTACTTAAATGAAGAATAATAGTAGACAAGGAAATTTAAACTTACATTAACTTTTGCCGTAAACCATCACAATTAATTAGCCGGAAAAAATTATAGTAGTCTAGACTGAGTATCTGTAGCTGAAAAGATTGGAGCTTCACACACGATTAAGTAATTTTAATGAATTTAATAACCTTTATTACTTTTATATATTTTTGCAGCTTATAGACAGTTATTATTATTTTCTACGTATTTTGTTTGTCAATTGAGATATGCAAGGTGTATCTTTAAATCAATAAAACTGAATCAAATGGTTCGAAAAATAAATACTTCTGTGTCATGAATTGATTAAAAAATTACCCAAAGTTATATTTCAATAAGAGATAAATTTCTAATATTTTATTCCATACATAACATCATTCAATTTCCAACAATAACTTTTAAAATTTGTATATTAATTTGATACTATCAAACGACAGATTAGTATAAAAATAGATCTCCTTGTCTTACAAAAATAGTGACCAAGAATATATATGGCAAGGTAATAAGCTGATTGGCACTAAAAGCGTTTCAGAGGCTTCAAAAGCAATTCCCTGATCTTGAATATCAACTAATTTTGAGCTCTTGATTCATTAAAAACAGGAATACCTATTCAATCTCGGCCATTTTTACAACAGGAGCATTCTTCTTGACATTGTCCCCAGCAGCGAAGAAGACTTTCTCAATTGTGCCAGCTTTGGGCGCTCGGATCACATGCTGTGAATTGAACAAAAGTTTAATTGGCATCGACTACAACAGATGGCAAGAAACAATACCTCCATTTTCATTGCAATCATGACAACAAGAGGATCACCGGCGTTAACAACGTCGCCCTCTTTCACGAAAACCTTTTCAATTACACCTGGCATGGGTGCCAATGCACCACCTCCGGCGCCCAGACCTGCACTTCCAGCATTGGCGAAACTCGGCTCTGGTTCTTTGAAGCAATAGCTGCACTCCTGTTATAAGGAAAAAATTGTATACAAATTTATGAACAGTAAAAATAAAAATACTTTTGTAAATATGTAAATTTCTCCATCAACTCTTTCAACTCTGCACTTAGTCATTTGCCCGTCAATGTAGGATTTCAAAAAGGTTTCGCCAGTTGGAGCTTTGATGAGGACAGCAGAAATTTCTGTGACTTGGCCTTCATTTGTCACAGTAAATACTCCATTGCTTCGCTCCGACCACTTGACATTGAGAGTTTTGTCCAGGTAGCTGAGCTGCCTATCCCAAGTTGGGTTGTGGTTCAGTCTGAATGAGTCGGTGGCAGAGAATGGGTCGTTGGGATCGTTCTTCAGATACCCAAGCTGGGCCCGTTCTGTCAAGAGAGCAGCTACTGTAGCCTTAGAAGAAAATTATTGAACAATTATCATTTATTGCAAGTAAATTATTTTAATATTCTACCTGAGCAATGAGAGATTGCGAGAGACTCCTTTCAGGAAAAAGTGTGGCTTGGTGCTCGGGAATAAAATTGGTGTGGACATTTCCAGCCAGGAACTCTTTGTGTGAGCAAAGTGACATCAGAAAGTCAATGTTGGTGTTTAATCCTACAACCTGTATTAATAAAAAATTAATTGAGCATTAAAAAAATTATAAATTAATTTACGTTGAATTGAGAGAGTTGTTCCTTGAGTTTGATAATGGCAGCCTGGCGATTTTCAGCCCATACAACGAGCTTTGCAATCATGGGGTCGTAATGGACAGAAACTTCGTCGCCCTGCCTGACACCTGTTTCAACCCTGACGTCTGATCTGGCAGGAGGGGTGGTCATGCGAATCAATGGGCCTGCACCTGGCATAAAATCCGCTCCTGGCTCTTCAGCATAAATGCGCGCCTCCAGTGCGTGACCTTTCAGTTCCAACTGCTCTTGAGTTACAGGAAGTGGCTCTCCAGCTGCCACCTGTTAAAGTTGATAAAAATTATACAAAAATATTTTTATAAATTTTATTAGAATTCACCTGCAGCTGCCATTGGACCAAATCAGTTCCGGTGATCATTTCAGAAACAGGATGTTCCACTTGCAGCCTGGTATTCATTTCCATGAAATAGAATTTGTGGTCTTTGGCACCCAGGACGAATTCGACTGTTCCAGCCCCAACATAATTTACTGCCCTTGCAGCTTTCACAGCAGCCTCACCAATTGATTTCCTCTCTTCCCAAGAGAGACCAGGCTATAAATAATTTTAAAATTAGTATAAAAGCAAGATTATATTATTTGATTTTTTTCTTACGGCTGGCGCTTCTTCAATAACCTTCTGGTGTCGTCTTTGGACACTGCAGTCTCTTTCGAACAAATAAACGTAGTTGCCATGCATATCACCGAATACTTGAACTTCAACATGTCGTGGCTCAGATACAAATTTTTCCACCAGCATGACTTGGTCACCAAAGGCTTTTTGGGCTTCACGTCTGGCCGATTCCAGTTGAGACAGGAAATCTTCTTTGGTTTGAGCAATTCTCATTCCCTAAATTTTTCAGTTTTGAAATCTCTGGTAAATTTGCTAAAAATTTATTATTTTACTTTTCCTCCACCTCCTCGGACGGCCTTGATCATCACAGGAAAGCCAATTTTTTCAGCTTCCGACAACAAATTAGCGTCTGATTGGTCATCTCCGTGGTAGCCCACAATGACAGGAACACCGGCTGCTGACATTATACTTTTTGAGGTGCTGCAAACAGGATTTACAAATAAATAATTACTTAAAAGTTTAAGCATTTTGGTTTTTGAATCAAACCTTTTAATGCCCATGTCTCTGATAGCAGAAGCAGGCGGCCCAACAAAAATTATCCCTGAATCGTGACACAGATCAGCAAACTCTGCATTTTCTGATAAGAAGCCGTAGCCAGGGTGAATTGCTTGAGCGCCACAGCGTTTTGCAGCCTCGATAATTCTATCTTGCCTCAAATAACTGTCTGTAGAGGCTGCGGTACCAATTCTAACAGCTTCATCAGCCTATCAAAATTTAGTTAGAAAATTTTATTAATTATTTAAAGACAGTCCTATTACCATATCCACGTGCATGGAATTTGCATCGACGTCGCTGTAGACTGCAACAGATTGTATTCCCATTTTCTTTGCAGTTCTCATGACTCGACAAGCGATTTCACCTCGGTTTGCGATTAGCACCTTGCTGATTTTTTGCACTTGCCCGCAGTGGTGCCATTGCAGACGGACAAAGTAATTAGATCTACAAAATTTCAGAAGTTTGCATGAGCTCTCAAGGTTAAAATTTGGAAAAGTTTTTTCATACCTTTTGCACAGATCTCCTCCTTTTCTTAAAAGTGACAGCATCTTCGATACGTTCTTTAAATAATAAAATGCAGTTACAAGCAAAAAAATAGGAAATATCTTTCTAATTTCTGTGAATTCGTGCTCTTCTTTTCGCAAAATTTAGTAACCCGTGGTCGCCGATCTTGTATGCATGGATGCTGTATGTTGTTATTCTTTTTCTTTGAATCCTATTGGCCAGCAAAATTACCCGACGATTCTGATTGGTTGCAGCTGTGTGAATTGTTAATTATATCAAATTAGCTTCAATTCGCGATATTACTTCTTAAAATCAGCCAAATCTTGTTGAAAATTCATGATTAAGAATTTTAGAACAAAAGGTAGCAGAAAATTGAATTTTTTTTCATCACCGCTGCTGCGCAAATTTTGATAAATTTAAATATGCCGCCAAAAATTATGACGTCATGCATTCATTTGATTGGTCGCGCTTCGTGCGAAAAAAGTTTCTCTTAAGCGATTCGCGGATTTTGAACCCACGTGATCAATTGCAGCCAATCAGCGGAGAGACTCGCACAAGTGATCACGACGGAGCGCGGGTGGTGGGGGAAAACGACGAACGAAACAACGATAAGAAAACAGTTTTGTTACTTTTCCTTGCGATTAATTTGTGTCATTTTCTGAATATTTCGGCGTGATAGCAGCGCAATGCGTTCAACGTGACCCGCCTAAGGTCCGTGTTATCCAGCGGCGTCGGAATTTGCAGCGATGGAGGACGCTCAGGGTGAAAATCGGCCCCTAAAGCCCGTCAACGGTTACGCACCGGACTGTCCACCATCAAATAACCCAGGTGAGGCTGTGCTCATGATGTAAATATTAACGTTCATCAATTGGGTTGGGTCTATTCTCATCTTCGCGGAGTGCAATAAAATTCACCACCACTGACCGGAAATAGATTTGCCAATTATATCTTTGAATTAATAGTCTTATTTATTTTGTTACAGACATTAAAACGGCCAAAATATGCATAATTCGGGACAATGAGGTGCGCGACGATCCCGTGCATGAAGCTGCCAAGGTTAGATCATCACTGTCATTTTGCTCGGAGTCATTGTAACTGATATCATAAGCGTATTTGCCTGGCCCTGAAACCTGAACTCTCGTTGCTTGTTCAAACTTGCGTGCCATTGATTTGTTATGTGTGTTTATTTGTGCGATTAATTACGATGTTATGGTATCAGTTTTCCCATTCAGTTTGTTTGCTCGATTGCAATGAGATGATGATAATTATGCTTGTAGAAATACTGTGACTTGGTCAAATTTTCTCGAGATGGGTCGGAGCTGCTTGATTTGGAGACTGTCTACATAGTGGATGATTTTGAGGGTCCTGTTTTTAACAGTCTGAGAAACAGGAAGTGCCGGTATGATTTTTGCTTGCATTTTGTAGGAAAAAGTTTGATTTTAATTTCAATGTTGCAGAATTTTGGGACCAACTGCTCTGATTCAGTACGCACAGAACGATGAACCGCTGCCCACCAGATACACAAAATATCCAACCTACTGTCTTCACATGAGAGGAGCTACGGTTTGCTTCAGTTGGTTCAGAGATAGAATAGAAATGGTAAGTTTGCTTCATATGATAAAGGGTTCAAAAATCACAATGAATGTGAAAGTCAGTCAATATTATGAGAAATTGAATTCTTGATAAGATCTAACTGGTTCTCTTTAAGTAAAAGTTAATATTTAATTGACAGAAGTGGAATTACAAGAATATAAAATTGTTTCATAAGCACTTCTATTACAGACAAAATTGATTTTTCTCTTTTCAATCATTATAATTTAGTATTGTCTTTATGTGTAATCCCTTAAATAATTTATTTATTGAAAAACTGGCTTCAAATGCTAATTCGTCATCAAATTTCAGGACAGGATGGCAAAAGAAGTTTACCGCATGGGAGGGAGCTTGCAGAGAGACATGAGCAAACTGACCACACACCTCATAGCAGCTCGTTGTTCCGGCGAAAAGTACCAGTATGCGAACACATTCCGCGTACCCATTGTTAGTGTTGACTGGCTTCATGACATTTACGAGCAACGCAATGACCCGAAAGCGCTCAACGCCACTGACCCCTTGGTTGTGCAGCAGTACAAACTGAAACCCTTTACCGGCGCCAGGATTTGCTTCTTTGGCTTTCCTGACGAGGAGAAAAAACACATGGAGGCTGTCCTGATAGAAAACTGTGGCACTTTGGTTGACATTGATGACTCGTCCTGTACACATGTGGTAAGATTTAATGTTCATAAATAACTACATTTTTTAATTGAATTAGCACGATTTTTTTTTTAAATTTAATGAATTAGTAAGCGTAGTAATATGAAAGATGTTCATGATATTCATCACATTTTAATCTTTGAATAGGTTGTTGAAGAAGGCACAGTTCCCGACATAAATGAGCTCCAAGGTCATTGCAACGTTGTAAAAGCCGAATGGTTTTGGTTGTCGGTCCAAAAGGAAAGTTGTGTCGACGAAGCTGAATATATTTTGGAGCAAGCACAACATGTGAGAAATTTATCTTTTTTAAACTGCTTGTTATAAAATGAATCATATCGCAGATTGGGAGCAACGGCGACCACACACCTCTTTCCTCCACACCCCTTTCTCACTCTTACACTAGTTCTGCAAGAAGGAAAAGAAAGCGTCTTGGATTCCACGCAAGGTGAGCACTTGGAAATCCCCAATATTTGTTTTTTACTTACCTGTACACTCCTTAGACAAAGTGGTGCCAGCATTACTAGTGAACTCCTGGACGCTACTTATTCCCCTACAAGTAAGATATTGTATAGCAAGGCTTTAGATCACTTTTATAAGATAAATCCTTTTAGCTCGATTGAGCCTGAGCGCATCCATTTTAGACAGCACAGCCAGTCCCGAGCCAGGTGCTTCAGTTCCAGACACAGCCAATTTAGTTGCTTCCCCTGCACCCCTTGCAGCTCCCCTTAGCCCGAGACAAATGGTCTTCCTTGAGCTTGTACAGACTGAAACCAATTACGTGGAAATATTGCACACTATTGTAAATGTAAGGCACTTGCATTTTTTATTTTATTTGTGCTTAAGCAAATTCTTTGCAGCTCTTCAAAGAACCCCTGGAAAGCAAGGAGGGTGAATCTGCTGGTTTGCTGAACGCAACCGAACTGAAGATCATTTTTGGCAATCTACCTCCCATTTATGAAGTTCATAAGGAAATGTTAGCCGATTTGCAGGAGGCTGCACTCAATTGGAGAGACGACACTACCAGAGTTGGTGCTATCGTCTTGAAATGTGTAAGGAAATCAATTTGTAGCACAAAAACTGTTTTAAGTTAGGATAATTGCAGAAAGATGCCATTTTGAAGGCATATCCACCATTCATCAATTTCTTTGAAGACACAAAGAAAATGCTTGTCTCTTGTGATGAGAGCAACCCTAGATTCCACGCTTTCCTCAAGATCAGATATTCAAGACCAGAGTGTGGACGCCAAAGTCTCAACGAACTCCTTATCCGTCCAGTGCAGAGACTTCCTAGCATGAGCCTTTTGCTGAATGGCAAGCAAACTCTCTTATCAATAATAAATTTTTATTAATTTTTGCATCACAGACTTGGCTAAGCAAACTCCAAAGAGCAATCCTGACCATGAGCTTCTTCTGTGCGCTTTGGCTGAAGTGAAAAGAGTGATGAATTTGATCAACGAAGACAAAAGAAAGACCGAGGGACAAGTTGCCTTATTTGACATCTTCAATGAGATCGAAAATTGCCCGGTAAATAAATATTTCTTAAATTTAATCATATTTTTATATTGTTTTGTGCAGGCTGACATTGTTGCATCTCACCGCACATTTGTCCAACGATGTGATGTTAATGAAATCAGCAACGAACTCAGTGGCCGAGGAGAACATCTGACTCTCATCCTATTCTCAGACATGTTAGAGGTTTGTATACACAAAACTTGCAGTTACAAATTATTAAATATTGTTTTTAAACTGCAGATTTGCAAACGAAAGACAAAAACCTTCAGCTCTCTGCGCAGCCCAAGCGTGACCAGCCTGCATTCCGGCAAATTTGCTCACTTTAAGCCATACAAACACATCATGCAGCTGCCCCTGTCCACCATCAAGAGAGTTATAGACTATAAGGAAACAGAAGGTAGCATCATTTATGAGAAGTTGTGTACATTTCTAAGAATTTAATTCTCAGGGACTCGAAATGTATTTGCTCTGAGATGTCGCAGCAATCAGGAATTCAAAGAACGTGAATATCTGTTTGCCTGGACCAACGAAGAAGTCAACAAGACGAATTTCTTGAAAACCCTGTGTCGCCAATTGGCTAACACGGTCTGTAGGACTGATGCTGTAAGATAAATTGCAAATAATATTGAAAAAAAAATTAATATACTTTTTTTCACAGGATTCCTTTTTGGCTATGCTTGACCCTGCACAACTGGACATTGAGTTTGCTGATGCTGGTAGTATGGGGACTCTTTCGAAAGCTTTCAAATTTGCCTCTAAGACCAGGAAGAAAGTTGGTCGAGCATTTAGTTTCAATCGGACTCCCAGCAAGCTGAAGAGGGCGGTCTCGACAGTCATGAGTCCATTTGGAAGCAGCCTGGGAAACGCAACACCGTGCTCTCAACTTGAGCACATGCGTCTGGCCAGTTGCACCAGTTTGGCAAGCGTCACAAGTTTGGCGGTGAGTGTTGGATTATTTATATTTTTATCAAGTTTGAAAATTATTTAACAAATTTACAGGAATTGGGGTCTCCTCGTCCAATTGCGGAAGCCCTAGAACCACCAATGTCAGTCCAGCCTGTGAGAAAGAACAAGAATCCAGGTGGACTATCCAGGTTTTAGAAAAAGCCACCACTGTATTTCACAGGTCAACCGTACAAAGGTGCTGTGCGCTGGAAAAATGAGACCTGCCTCTCTCAAATATAGCCAATTACTCGAGACTCCCTTTCATATTGAATGGATTTCTCAATTATTATTTTCTCTTCTATTTCTGATTGCTCTTTTTCTGTTGATTTGCTTTGATCCAAAAGATTAGCAAAGTTTATTCTCTTTCAAGTAGTTACATATTTTGGAAGCCAATTTTTCAAGTGCCAAAAAGCAACAACCGCCTTTTGAAAGTGCTTTTAATGACAGCTGTCGATGTTTTTTCATGCAGCTGATGCATTTTTGCAACTTTGCCTTGGAATCTCTCCACCTTTCTCCTCTATCATGTTATTTGGATAACAGCAAGTGTTCCACAATGGCCTATTAATTTTGTTTATTTTTGGCCAGTGCAGATTGCGTGGCTTTTATTGTAAAATTTTCTTGTCATTTAATGATAAAAATCGTTTTTTAGTTTAAGTGAACCAAAAAAGATGGTTAGCTATAAAGTTCGTTGTAAAAATAAGCCCTTCATTATACACTAATTTATGGCTTAGTGCAAATCATTATTATACTTCCTCACATGTTTATAAAGGACAAGTGCAGCTTTAAATTAGGCAAAAGACTTCAATTGATCAATGAGACGAGAGAGTAGTATAAATAAATACAAAGCTATATTTTCTCTACAAAATAAAATTTTAGAGTATTTTGCTTCGTACATGTGATGTTGCATGACATGAAGTACGTACAATAAATGATTGGTAATAAAAGCAAAATTGCTCCAAAATAAATAATTTTCTGGATAAATTGCCGATGTTTTATTAATTTATATAATAAGAACCAATGCTAGTTCATTTTCAATGGGAGGAAAATCCTAATTTGATAATGATGTGAGCGCAGTGTAATTTGCAATTTGCAGATTACCTAAAAATGATCACCGCCCAAAAGCAGCTGGTCTTAATTGCCATTTTGCGGTTTATAAAGTTATGCACCCCGCAGGAGCAATACAAAAAGCCTATCCTGCGATTTGCAAGGGCCCGCTGGGAGCGGAAAAGACTGTCAGTTAACTTTCGTGCAAAAAGTTCGTACTTGGTGTGTGAAATCTGCAGACCGCCCTACGATCCAGCGCTGCCCCTCTATGTATTTTTTGTATATCAGAAACAAAAAACCGCCAGTATATAAAACAAACAAACGGCAGAGAAAAGTTGCTAAGCTTTTTGCCTCGCTCGCGTCGAGATAAGCAAGGGGTTCGTTTTCAGGCGAGAATGAGAAAGATGCGGGAAGAGGGCGACGGGGATGGAAAAGCATGAGGTCCTCGGTGTGCGCCTAAAGGCGCACGATTGCGTCACTCTTTCGTCGACGTACAAGGAAAAGAGGAGCAGGAAAAATAATCTACAACATTTCGTCCTCTCGCCCCGAGGAGACGAAAATATTTTACAACTTAAGTGAGGACACGAGAGGTGCTTGGCCTCTCTTTCGCGGCAGGCCCCAGCATCCCCCGGCTCTCTTTCCCTCTCAAAAGCGGCGAGAGGATGCTGAGCCACCCCGCGCGCAACCCTCTCGCTCTATTACCGGAGTTGCCGCAAACATATAAAGGAATTTCTTTTGCCACTGAGAGAGGAAACGATTCACAGGAATTGGGTGCGATTTAGGAAAAGCAGAGAGAGATGGACCTCGGAATTCGGAATCGAATATATTTGAATTGGGTTATAAAACAGAAACGTTTTTATATATTTCATAACGCTGGCCGCTGCCTGGTGCATATTAATTACCCAACCCACTAATTTTAAATTTTAGTTTTTAAATTTTTTTTATCAATTTATCTAAAAAAAGCAAATCCCTGCGGGAAGAAACATGAAACAAAACCTGACAGTCAACAGGTATATAAAAAACTTTTTGAAAAAAAATATTACATAACAAATTAATTAATTATCTCTGCTGAGCTAAATGCATAAAATGCCCAAAAATGTTTGGTTTCTTTTGCAAATCATTAAAATTATTTAAGAAAATTTTTTAAAAAATTCTTTATTGATGAGTTTTCCCTTCAAATTATTTTCCCCTTTTTAAAAGTCAGCACAATTTATTTCATCATTTTTAATTGTGGGGAGACGGGTACTTTTTTCACTTTAATTAAAACACGGTTACAAATCAGGAATTATGAAAATAATTGATGATGACATTAAACCAACCCCTTTGATCTAAAGACCTGACGCGCCAGCACGCTGCTTTTTATAGCCCTCTATTGCTCTTTTGCAACCCCTTTTTTCATTCCTGAGAGAATATTAAAAATCTTTCTTTAATTAAGTCGCTCCTTTTGCTCAAAATAAATTCTCAACCGTCGACGGGCTAAAAATAGACTCTAATCAGACCAAAAGCATCGTTGGCGAAACACACGTAATCGGCCTCTTGAACGCGCGCGGCAATAATCGATAAAGACCACCTGTAAGCGCGCCGGCTGCCGAGTTCAAAAAGCTCGAGGGATGCTTGGCACGGCGTTCGGGAGGGAGGCAGCAACTGCCCTTCCCGGAAAGGGCAGTTGCATCGGCCCGTGTCTTATCGAAATCACCCTCAAATCAAGCAGGACACGGTGCGAGTGCGAACGAATGAACGGACGGACGGGCGAGAGAGCAAAGCACACAGAACGGAAAACAACCGGCTCGACGCGCTATGACGGGGTGTGCGAGTGAAAATCAATGTGCTCCCTCCTTCCAGCCACCCCTAGCCCGGGTCCGTCTGGCTGACTGGCCCGAAAAGGCAAAACGAGCCGCAAAAAAGCCATTTCTATCAATATTTGTCTGACCCACTCTATATTGAATTCATTAGGAGAATTTTTTTACTAGATTTTTTTCTATACACATCAGTTTATTATTATTTTATTCTGCTTAATGTTGCGCCTTGAGACGACCTTCACCACGTTCTTGTCCAGCCTATGAAGCTCGCAAGCCCGCAAAAATTATCAAATATATTTGCATATTTTTTAATAAAACTTTTCCGAACCCAGAAAAAATTTCGGATAGCAAAAAAATTAGCTGCATTTCCATACATATTATTGCCGTGATAATAATTTTTTTCTTTCAAAAATCTATGGAGATTAATTTCTTCCAGAAAGGTAATGCACAGCACAAAGCTCTTCTTCAGGCCGTCAATTAAATAAATAAATTATTTTAAATCTATTCTGAAAACAACAGAACCGCGGAAGTAGAGTTGAATTGGATATTTCATATTTCGGATAATTCATACATAAAATAAATAAATTAATAGTGATTAATCTGGCGAAAGGCGAGAAAAACGCGGATATACAATTGTGTAATTAATAAAATTCTCTTATTAAACGAGTTTGTGTACAACATGCACTGTCGGAGCAGCACTAGAAAAATAACATATTCATGTCTCATACACCTCACGGTCCCGCCGATTCAAATCCCGCTAAAATTCATGGAATTTATTGTCAACTTAACACAAGGGTTTACTAGGGCTGGCTGCCAATTCTCTCTTCAATGTAATTTTTCCCCCAAAATAATATTTGACTTGTTGTGAGAGAATAAACGAATTGAAACAAATTATTATCAAGACAATTGAAATATTGTGGGACATGAAATACCGGGTTTCCTATCTACCAAGGCAGCTTGTGCGAACTTAAAAGTGCTACAGTAAGCGAACATAAAACGTCTGCAGCGCCATACCAACCTAGTTCTGAGAGATCGGTGTGAAGATCGAGCCTGTTCAATCATATTAAATTTTTCACCAAACCATTAATTAATAGACCCTATTTTTGCATATATACATTTGCTAATATTTTAAATTTATTTGAATATTTTTGTATGGTTCGGACCCATGATTAGAGGGTTGCGGTTCTTTGGATCTGGTTTCTCTCTTTTTCGGTGTGTGTGCCACAGAATAAACGTTGGTGTGTAGCGCCGTGGCGCCTGCATGGTGTAGGGTAGGAGAAAGCAGCCCGCCTGCTAGCCATCCAGCCAGCCAGCATCCCCCTTCGTGATGCTGCGCCGCCGCCGCCGCCACCACCACCGCCTCCGACACTACTGCCATCAAACGAACAAACGCTCGCAGCTCTCTGTGTGTTTTGTGCTCGCTCGGAAGCGACTCGTGTTGCTCTGCAGATTGCATACTTATTCAGTGTTTTTCCCTTTGGATTGTGGTTGGAGAGGATCTTCGCGAGGACTTGACCCTGGAACGGCCGCCGCCTCGGGTCAGTACCAACCTCCCGTTCGCCACCCTGTTGCGGCCAATCGAGCCGAGCGATCTCGAGCTTTTATTTTGTCGCGTGCAGGCTCTGGGACGACGAGGGTGCCACTTTAAAAGCGAGCAGGCAACCACCACTTGCTGGTAGGGTTGGAAAATGGCTCAACTTTTTTGCAGGCGTGAACTCTAGGCCAATTTTCCACACCTTTTTTAATTTCAAAAGATTCTGGTCGTTTTTAATTTTTTTTTTTAATTTTGTGTGATTTTTGGCCTGCACCACCTTGCAATGTCAGTCATGCGAACAAAGCGCTCAGCTGTCGTAAGAGAACCTCAGGGATTTTGAATATTTCAGGACGTTGCTGCCTTTCACGTCCCCTGAGACGGAAAAGTGATTTACAAAAGAGACGAGCTGAGCACAGGTGCAGATTTTGGGCAGGGATGAATTTGCAAAATGATTACCGGTCCGTAACTAGATTAGTGGTGCTTAAAACCAGTCCTTCACGCTCAGGAATTTCGGCCCAACCGAAAAAGAAAAATGGAGACAATTTTTTTTTCGCCATGTGAACCAAAATTATCGCGTGGTGCAAAAAGAGGCGTCGTTTCGCATTATTCTTTTTTATCGGAGCATTTACTTTTCATCATTTTACGACACGCCACCTGCCGCTAGACATTAAAGCGCACCTGGCCCAAAGTGATACAAAAAAAAAATATATATATTTGTGCGTCAGACACAGACACGCCCGAGATGAAAAAGAACGAGCCGCTTTTGAGAGAGACAAGCATCAATAGAAAGCAACAACAAGCCGTGATGTGATCAATGAAATTGGGACCACATTTTAATAATTCTGCCCAAATGAAAAAAAAAATATGAAAGTAGTTTCCTATTATTACATATTTTCCCAGAGAGACTTGCATGCAATCAATCAAATAATGGAAATGAGACCGGGAATGTACAATCGTCTCGTGTGTATAATTATTTAGAATTCATGAATGTGTTATTCTGGAGTGCTCCATGCCCTTTAACATTTTTGCCGGCATTGCGTGAAATTTCGGCCTCCGACTCGACGGATGGAGCCGTCGCTGAGTGATTCGCGTGAGCTGCACTGATGCCATGCTCTCACTCGCAGGCAGGAAATTGAAAACGTCTTATCCAGTGTTGATGGACCCTCAGGCTCGCACATGTTCTTCCTCGCGCACTGCCTGCGCTTTTTACCGCCGCCACGAAAATCACGGCACGAAAACCTTTCAAGACTGAATGACTTGTTTCGAATCAAAATTATCCCTAAATGAAAGTGATTTGAAATATTCAATTTCAGCTCTGAGCACGGAATGCTGCAATCAGAAAATTTTTAATTAAAATGAAGAACTGAATGCAAATGGTTGAAACAGAAAGTTTGAAATTTTAAATTTGTAAACATCAGTTGTTCTGCTCGTTCATATTTAGTTAGGGTTGGAAAAATTTATGTAATTTTTCTGAATTTATTCATATTAACTGGCAATAAAAAATAAATTCAAATAATTTGTTCATTAAAAGTGGCCAAAAAAAGGGTAAATATATAACATGTTATAATCTTATTAACTGTATTGCTATTAAACTGCCAAAAAGAAAAACTTCAAAAATTCAAATTTATAAAATATTATGCTAACATTGAAGTTATGGAACCTCCTAATTCATGAAAAAGTCGCTCATTTTTATTTTAAATACAGAATTTTTCCAAAATTCTCAAAAATATAATCTATTTGTCCAAATTCTAGTGGAGATTTCTATTATAAGATCCATTAGGTGGCAAAAAGTAAAGTGCATACTTGAAAGCATCTGTTCATAGCAGAGGTTAGTGGAGTCGCGGAAATTCAAATTTACCCAGTCTGTTAGAGCTTGAATGGAGGAAATGTTTCCGCTCAAACCTGCCTGTCAATCACACGGAAAACGCTAAGCCAGTGGCATTCTATGAAATCAGCTGCCAATATCACAAGAATTCTTTTCTCGTCGCGCGACAATGCAGGCAATATTGACGCTCGTTTTGCCACTCGCAAACAGCTCCTTCTCATATCTGCATCACAATGTATGCGAGAGTGGAAGAAGGAAAGAAAGGCTTTCTTGGCCGGATTGCTGGAAAATAAATACACACCAAGAGGGTGTTGCTTTTTAGCCCGAATTTGAATAACAAAAAAATCACAAACAACCGGCTTTGGTGCTTTCGCAAACTGCCGGAGAGCGCATCATTTTTCACGCTTGGCCTTAACGCAGCTTTATCAGCGTATTCCTGGCACAACCGTTTAACCAGTGCTGACTAGATTTATATTTCCAGCTGCAAATGCTCAGCACTTTGATCTTATCTGCTAACGACTGCCGTAAAAGGCCGATCAATCGACGCAACACCACCAACCTGCCGCGAATAAACGAACCCTCTCTACACCCACCTTTCGACGAACTATTGTTATTATCGCCATCCAGAATAAGCACTCGCGTCACACACTATTTGTCAGCCGTAATTCTCGCCTAGCCTCTAATCTCTCCCGCACAAATGGGTTTTAAAGTAAGGCTGCTGTTGCTGGCAGCCATAGATGGACTTTTATATTATAATTATTTCCACTCGGCAAGTAGGATTCCATTTCTAATCTCGTGATGATTTCCTAGTCGAGATCAAAAGAGGCATTTTCCTTTGCAGAAGACCCTTCTGCGATGCGGCAAGTAATTGGAATTTTCTAGCAACCTGCGCAGCACGTCTGTCGAGCAGGTTGCATACGTCGTCTGTGCAATATTCCGCGGAGGAAATTCGAAACTGGAAATATTGGAATTTCAAATAGCGCTGCATGGAATCGAATAACCGTTCCGTCTCTGATTTACGACGTCACACGTCTCTTTGCTTTGATAATGATGAAGCGCAGTAAGTAGGACGTGCTTTATTTTCCGAGTCTTTTATCACCTCGCCAAGAGGGATGCAATACACGACGGCATTATCTTTTCCCCGGATACACCACTTTTCTTGTCTTAGTGCTCGCACACTCGCGCTCGATCTATGTAGAGCGAACACTTATGTCCTACATTTGTAACATTTCTCGAGAATGATGTTGTCACACGTTCAGGGAACACCTTGATTTTGAATAATTGTCGTACAGCTCAGAAAGGTGATCAAAATGAAATACCAACAAAAATTTTATTTTAAAATGCTTAACCAACATTCGATTTTGCTCTAATTTGGTAAAAAATCAATTGTGGAATAAGATCCAAATAAAGTTCGAACACTTTTAAATATTGTTCCTTTTGATTTGTCATTGTAAAAAGATTATGCAACGTGACGTGACCCCTCAAATAAAAAATGAAAATCTTCTGAGCTAACAAAAAATACAAGAAATTTTAGGATAAGAAACTAAAATTTAATCCAATATTATCTTCGATCATTTTTTGTTTGTTAATAGACGACAAATAAATGTTAAAAATTTTAAATTTTTTACACTTTTTGAAAGAGGCTGTTCAATATTATTTGTCTTGGTTTCCCCCAGCCTGGCACGTAGCGAGCAGTCTGGGCAATGCTGTTAAATACTAATATCCTGCAATGTGTGTCTCATCACTCCGGTCGCCAACTTTTATGGCCACAACTGGCACCGAACTGCACCTGCTCAGTCGGATTTTTTTTTAACCCCGCGACCCAAAATCCGGCGTCTGGTCAGTCGGCACGACAGACAATGTTATCTCTGCACTGCTGGCTCTCGTGAAAAATTTGCCAAAACGAGCGAGGCAAATGGCCGAGTTATGGGCCGGATAAGCGGCGAATTTGTGGCGACGACTAATCGCATATGCAGGCAGCATAAGGAGGATTTATTATCGGCGGGTTGAAATATGGTTCATTAGCTGGACCAGTGATTTATGGCCAGGTTTTGGTGTGTTGCGTGCGTGTTTATCGCGATGATTCAGCCCTGTGCGAATTATTGTGCCTTTCCGACCTAAGAGATACTGTCTGGAGTTTCATTACAATCACAATCCAACCAGAAATCTTCCGAATCTTGCCATAAGTTTAATATAAACATATTATTTTTAAGATATACAATTATAAATTTACTATTAATTTTTGACCTTTTAATTAGTTATCTATTGTAAACACCACATTCTAGAAGATTGAATGACCTTTACATCAGGATTACATAATATGTAGAATATCAAGCGGACAAAATTATAAATAACTGATGTATTTTATTTTAAGCAAACATATTTTAAATATTGACTGAAGTTATTTAATAATATGTTTAAATGCCTTTAAATATAAAAAATAACAAAAGTAAATTTGAAAATAAAATATTAATTATAATACTATACTTAATATGTTTATATAAAATTAATGCACATTCATAACATTTTAAATATTTAAAATAAATTTTAAAAGTATGATTTACTTTTTAAACTTCCACATTCATTTTTGGAAGGAATCGAGTCAAGTGGCGTTAGAATTGCGTGCTCTTCCACCCGCCCGTCGACGAGCAATAATTCTGCTATAGGCGATTCTTCGGCTGGCATTATTTGCTGACACAGAGGGAGCGCACACGCCTGTCAGCTGAGGCCATTTGAGTACGCAGAGTTCTCTCTCGTTGAAATTCGTCGGCGTTAACAAGACGAGCAAGCGCCATTTAAGTTGGACGTGAAAGCTAATGACGCCCACGAATTTTCCAGCACCGAAAATATCCTCCTGCGAGTTGGCAGGTGTGCGTATTAATAATATAATTCACCACCGCCTCCAGGGACTTCTTGTCTTGACGATTTTTGCCGCTGATTAGCATCGCAGAATTATTAGTTTCGCGACGGTGATTTTGAATTTAATCAAACAAAGCAGAGTGTTCATTACGGCCGGTTAATAAAACTGGCGGTATAATGCAATTTTATCGGTGCGCCGGTAGCAAATTAGATTTAGAAATCGTGTGCTGGGTTGGAATTTTAATTAGTAGCCTCGATTAATGCAATTAACTTGTTGAAAGGATCGAATCGGCATCAGCGAGTGGTTTGGTTTCTATTGGATTTGCGTCACTGTGCAGACACTTGGATGACGTCACAGATATATTTTAATATTCAACGTCTGTGAAATCTAAAATTGAGAATCATGCACTGGGAGCTAACAGGCCACACGCCGGTTCCCTTTGGTCCCAAAGAGGCGCACGTCGTTAAAAATTTATCCCCTCGCTCGGCTTTTTGCCTCTCTCGTGCCGGGCTCGCTCTTGTCATCCCCGGTTCGAGATTTTTCAGAGAGAGCCACCGCGCCAGAATGAGAGTAGTTTATTAAATATTCATGTCAGTGTTTGGAGATTTTGTCAGCCTATGGGGAGTTTTGAGGTGTAGTACAGCAAGCGTACATTTCGGCCTCGGATCTCCTCGACGTTGTACTTACGCAAAGCCTCCGCACGTAATTCCTCCTTACAGCTCTGCATTTATTTATCCAGGTTCCGCTCTAATGTGGCTTTTGCGTTCTATTTAGAACGCGAAAGAGGACTGACTTCTCGTCCTGGCACTCGCTGCACTCCATGTTGTTATTATTGCGAAGAGCGCGTTTTTCTGCACCACTTGTGCTGTTAAAGATTACCAAGCTGCAAGTTTTTTTCTTTTTGTTTCCTCATTAAGAAAGGAAATAATTAAATACAAATCCCGCGGATTTGTCGCTGCAACGACTGTGCAATAAATTGCAATGTGGTTTATGGTGGTGAATATAATACGAAACTTCTGACTCGGATTTTAAGCTTAATTCTTGTTTTCTCTGCAAACATTCTTAGCGTCTTTACTTGATGCCTTTAGTAATTATTTGCACGCAGTTTAATTCGGAATTAAGTCATAAGAAGGATAAGTAATGTGAGGAGACTTTTAGTTGCTGATTTTCACAAACAATTTATTTAGCAGAGCAAGATCTGATCTGGAAAGCTGGAATAAATAAATATAATTTTCTAAGAAGTAAATCTTATAAATATATTGAAAAATAAAACGCTTTAAAAGATAGCTTGTGGAAACGAATTTTTATAGAATAAATAATAATGTGGCTATTAAACTAAAAATTTAATGCTTAGTTTAAACAAATTAATTATTAAAAAACCTTTTTCTTAATATTTTACTGCGACTTACTTAAATTTTGCATCCTGCGATCTCTAAAATGAAGTGAACTCAACTTTAATATACAATTAAATAATGTTAAAACAAACTTGGCATGTTATGAAAAGCAGTGCTCAAAACGTTAAAATTCTCACTTTGTTTAATCGAGAAGAAAAAGCAAACAAGAAAACAGATTCTCTCTCATTAAAATTTCAGCACTCGTGCGAAAACGCTCGTTCGAGGCAAAGCTACAGTTTGTGCGCGTTGTTAAAATAAATTAAGTCTAGCGTGCGCGCCTCATAACTCGTGCGCGCTCTAATTTGAACAAAAATGCTCCCTAATGAGACTGCTTCCGTCACCTCAGTCAGAGCTGCCGAGTTAACTCGCAACACACACACAAATACAGAACTAGTGGGAGTACAAGAAGTGTTATGGAGTATCTTATAAGCTGCTTTCAGATTTCCAGGAAAACGTTGATGGTGGATTTGATTTGTGGGGGCTTTAGTCGGTGGTTAAGGAAGGAAAATGAGATCATTTCATGTCGCGGATTATTCTAGACTGATATTTTAGACATTATGATTGCCTTTAAAATATTATTCTCGATGTATCAAGAAAAACAAAATTTAATAAAGAAATAAGTTAAAAATGTTTAATTTCAATAGGTTCTAGGAAATGATTGCTGAAATCAATCAAATATAAATTCAAAAATCAAAAAAACTTTCTACCCGTTTTTTATTACAGTAGATATCAAAAATCAACAAGATATACAATTATAATTTCTTTCACAAATTACAGGAAAGTTTCACAATGTTAATATAAAAAACTAACCTCTTTATGGGAAAAATGAATGGCCCTTGGGAGTGTTTGCTCGGAGCTAGGAAAGCCTTTTGCAATTCACTTTGCAGGGAGGAGTTAAATTTAATGTTTGCAGAAGTGGAATTTAAATTATATTCATTTGCCGTGGCCATTCTTCAGGGAGATTAGGATTACAAGTGCGAGAGACAAAAAGTGTAATTCTCCTCGGGGCGGCGCGCACATTCCTGCCTAACACCTACCATTTGTTACAAAGCCGCAGCCAAGTAAATTTCGCCGAGGCGGCTTGCGCAACTTTATATTATACCTGAGCAATCCTGAAATACCTGCTGCTCATTTCCCCCGCACCGTTAATCAAACCGGGGGAGAATTAGGTCGGGATTTATTTATTATTTAGCTCAAATGTGCGCATGTACGTGAGAGAGAAAAAAAGATAGAGTGGAAAGGCCGGCGGCGAGAGAGAGAGAGAATTGTTGTTGCGGAAAAGAAAACGCATCTCTCGCGTGACCCATACATTTCCCCTGTTTTTTATTTTCTCCCGTCCGGCGATTGACCCTCCCATGTATGTTTCACCAATGCATTTTATTTTGTTTTTTTTTCCAGGCCGAGAGCAGATCGAGAGAAAATCTGACAGAGACGGAACCGCCTTTTATGATGCGACACCAGCGAAAATGCGGGCCACGTCGCAGACCACGTGCTTCGGAGGGACTCTCGTTGGTTGGCGGGTGCCAAAAGTGGGGCCCCGGAGGCCACTGGAGCGGCCGTTAGCTCAGCACCACCATGTAGCGTCCGTCAGAATCGACCTCTGACAAAGCATTTTGAATTCAAAACGAATCGAACATTTTTTTTTTTTAAATAGTTAAAATTCGGAAATCGTCTGGCTGCGACCTCGGCACAGAACTTGAACTTTTGGCAGCGACCTGGTGCGATCGGGCGGGCCTCGGACTGAGACGCGGTGGGGTTTCTCGGATTCGGCGCCCGGGGCGAGGGGGGTAGCCCATCGAGCGGCAGGATTTTCCGCCAGCGCCGCGACGTGTGCACGTGTCGGCCGTCGTCCGTGTCCAGCGCCCTCTTCAGCAGCGGCAACATGGCCCGCAGGATGGCCTTCCACCTGCCGGGCAGCAAGGGCCAGTCGTCCAAGGGCGGCATCAGCGGCTCGGCCTGCTACTACCCGCCCACCTACTTCCAGCACCACACCGCCTCCTCCTCCTCCTCGTCCGCGCAGAACCCCTCGTCCAGTCACGGCCTCCTGCTGCGCGCCACCCCCGACTCGGACGACCTGCTGCTCGAGGAGATCTCGGTCGTGTCGGCCAACGCTGACCCCGGACACGTGACTTACGGCAGCGGCAGCTTGGCGGCCAATGGACCCAGAGTTGTTCCAGGTCAGTGAAATATTTACAATTTTTGTTTAAATTTAGAAAAGAAAGTAGGTTTTCCCCAAAGACCATCTTGAGGGATATTTTTTTGCAAATTAAATACATAATTTTATAAATTGTATAACGAAAGCTGGACTTCATGAAACATTGTTGGAATTAGTGATTTTTACTGATTTTGCTTGAATTTATTTCTATCGAGATTAAGCGCAGTTGAAATTTTTCATCTGATTTATTACTTTTTTTCCAATTCCACACTCAAGGTGGAATGAATTCATTTTGGTTGAATTGAAATTTACTGCTTTCTTAGTGAAGCCCGCAATCGAAACATTGTTTCTGGAAATAAGCTGAAAACAATTAAGTCTCTTGAAAACCATTGAGGATATTAAGCTGAGATGTAATTAAAAAAAAATCAAGGGGAAAATGAAATAAAGTTTCCCAAGATTATTTTTTGATAATATTTTTATCTGCTTGATCTTTACTTTAAAATTATAATCTTTAATTGCCAGATCAAGATAAAAAAATACTAAAAATGAATTTTTAAATTAAAAACATAATCATACCGCAACACTTCTTAAAATTGTATGTTAGACACAATTACTAGCCCTATACTTTTCATATATAAAAAAAATTACGTCAAGAATCTCAAGAAAATAAAAAAACTTTCGAATTATAAATAATGCAAATTTTATTACATAATATATAATCAAGATCTTTAAAAATGGAGTTAATAATTTTAACATTAAACAGTTGTTTCATGAGGATGTTTTTTTAATAGAGATATAAGTCAACACATTAAAATGTTCTCTCGAAATGTCAATAAGCACTTTCGAAAAGCACTCTAATTTTAATTTAAATTCAAAGCAAGTGACCCATTTTCCAATGAAAGCTGGCTCGGTCAAATTGCAATTAGCGTAAAATCGTCCCGCAGCCAAAACTGGCGCTAATCAAGATTTATTTGTTTTGCCAGCGGTCGTCAGCCAGCAGCTCGGTGTCAGCATAAAATCTAATTAGAAAAGACCCCTCTAAATAATTAAAATGCGCACGCTACAGTGTGCATGATGCTGCTGTCGGCGCTGTTGGCGAAATTAATGCCAACAACTCGGCCGCCCGCCGTGTTTGCATTTAATCCGCGGCCACCGAGCGTTGCACACAAACAGACTTACTTAGGACATTTGCATACAATTTATTCCAAAATCAATGCTTTGTCGAGTTTAATACAAAAAGGCGCTCGCGTCACGAGCGCAATTTAATTTCGCGCCCATCGGCGCCCATCAAAATTTGATGTTGCGCCCGAGCAATGATGAATGCGCGCACATCAAACTCGGCTCGGCGCTGCGAAATCCATTAGCTCGCCACTTTTATGACCAAACTGACAGCATTTGCGATATTATATCAGGCGCATCTAATGGGCCTCGGGCGCATCAGCCCCCCAAGATAAATATAAATATTTTATCCAGCGATATGCAAATTAATTGGCCGTGAAAGAACCGTGCGTATTTTGTTTTCCATCTCGTACTTAATTACTTCCTTTTACTGTGTCGTCGTCTTCATCCTTGCACACAAGAACTGATTAATTAGTCATAGTGTGACTTAATTAGGACGGACTAGTCGCTGGAGGCCGAGTAATTGAATAAGTTGGCCGGAATTTTTGTCTCGACGGACCTGCTGCTTGAAAGGGAAAGAGTAATTAAAACGCGCGTGATCCAACTTTGAAATTAAAGTAGTGCTGCCGCTCCTGCGGTTTTTGACTGGTCCAGCCGTCCGTCCAGCACTTGGCGCTAATTGTAATTTGCCGTAATTACGAGAGACTTTCCTGCGCCACTAGCGTGCGCCAAGAGTTCTGCAAAGTCTTCAACGTGAAATGTCTAAAATTACAAAGGGGAGCCCTGAAATTTTCTGGGCGCGCGGATCTGTATGAGTCAAGTTTATTTTGCATTAAAATTTTATTCCATATTTTATAATAAAAATGAAAAGGGATTGTGGATAAACGAAATTAAAATTTTAACTCGCGAGAATAAAAATAATTATGATTAATACTTTCTCATGATATATGCCAAATTATCCATTGCCCAAATAGAAGGAATATTTAATACCTTCTAATAATATCATTGCTGGATAGTATAAAGTTTATTTAAAATTTGATTAAAAAAAAAATGTTTGTCTAGCTATAGATAAGATCAAAATAGATCAAAAAATTAAAAATATTTAAACAGAGTTTTATTTATTAAAATTATATTGAATATAAAATAATTACATTATATGTAATATTATTAATTAAAGTAAAAATAAAAGAGCGTAAATAATTAAGAAAATTTGTAATATTATTTAATTATTATTATTTCTTAACTTTGGTACAACGTAAAACTTACTACCTGAAATTTTTTCAAATGATTTCAAAATGATTTTTAATCAAGTTGTTGAGTTTCCGCCCCAAGTTCAAAAAAATTCATCTTTACCTTGTTTATCTTCTGAGTTAATCAATTCTCAGCGTTCTTCCTCCAACCGCACCGTGACACCTCGCAAAATGACGAAGCAAAACTAGTCCGAAGAAAGTGTTGGCAAAAATAATAAATATCATTAGGCGTTGGTTGGGAAGACTTCTTTTCACAAAAAAGGAAGCGGGTGGCTTTAACGCCATTAATCTCGGCTACGTCAGCAGGAAATACACATTTTACTTCGCACTTCATTTCTTGAGGCGCAGCATTATGATGATCATCAGTTAGCGGAGAGAATAAAAAGCGGCTGCTTATCAATCACTCGTCTGCCTTGCCAAGTCAACACGCATATTCGGCCGACCGACGCGGAAATGAATAATTCATTTGGGACCCTTTTGTGCGCCAACTAGGTCCGACTGCTATAACAACAGCGCGAATATTTTTGCATGAGATTTGTCCGACGCGAAAGTAATTAACAAACGGGTTTGCTTCATTTTGGATGAATTTTATTTTAATTAAATCCTTTACTTGCTGCTCGTTGTCTCCAAACTAGAATGTAAATCAAGCTAAACAATAAATGGGACATGTTTTAAGCATTTTTCCCCTGGAAAATTTTATTTCACATGAAATTAGAGATTAATTTAAATGTTAATTAGGGCTTAAAAAATAAAATCTTCAAATTTATTTATAAAAAGTAAGCTCTTTTTAAATTGTGTCATTTTCTTTGAGATCTTTAATGATGCCCCACGTTCTTGTGGCAACAGCCTCATTTTTATGAAGCTGGGTAATTACTTTGGGTTGGCAGTCGGCAACGGGGTGGATTCTTCACTCAAAGAGAAGCAAAAACAATCGAGTGTGCGAGCGCAAAACTGCAGTGTCATCGACCTCTCCTTCTCTTTCTTTCTCTCTCTCTTCTCTGAAGTTGTTGGCGCAGAAAAAACGCAGAGGGCGCTCGAAGATGGTTGGCTGCTCGGCAGATCCCTTTTCCTTTTCTCTCCGCGCGCACCTATAATTTAGCCCGACAGTTACAGGTTACTAAAGCATTTGAAGCGCTGCAGAAAGTGGCACTTTGCTCTTGCTCACCCTCGTCCGTCGTTAGTTACAATCTTTTCCAATCCGAGAGCACCTGACTCTGCGGCGGGGTATAAAATTATGCTGCAACACTGCATTACACTCCTCGCTTTGATGTTGTGTGGATGTCACGGGGGCTAAGAGAGAGATTTCTGCTACTGACGACGCCTCTTCTTCTTGCCAGGAAACAGAGGCGCTTCCTGAAAAACTTTCGGGAAAACGTTAGCTGCAGCCCTGTTTTAGGAAGTAAACAAAATATATAACGCGAGAGCGGAGAGGGTCGTTTCTTTTTATCTCGACCGACGAGTTTTTATCGGGCGGGAGAAAATTTGCAATCAAACAAAAGCCCTAAAAGTTTTGGTGTTAAAAAAAAAGAGGAAAGGAAGCAGGAAAATTTGTTTTCTTCATAAATATTCATTATTTTAATAAAATATTGATTTAAATAAGAGAGTTGAATGGATAAATTTTCATTTTATATCAAAATTACGAGAAGAATATTTTCTCAAGTCTAAATAAGCATCCCTTCAGGTGGAGCAAATAATAATAAATCCTAAATTACTTTTCATAAACTTTTATTAACCCCCAACTTTTTTGCTGAGCTGTGAGAGCGACCGAAAGGAAGTTCAGCCGCCGAACATTTTTGCTCACTGCCCCATAAACCGGGATCAGCAAAATTTACACTCGTGCGGCGCCGGCTTGTTAAAAAGAAAGAGAGTATTTTATCTGCCCATAATATCTCTCTTGCCAGGCCGAAATTCAATATTCAAACGTCTCGGCTGCAACAAGCTGGATAATAAGCCAATTTCGCGCGCGCGGCGCAGCACATTTTTACTACCTTGTTTTACAAAAACCAAGATAATGCTGCATGAATTTATACATACCCACCGGCAATTTGCAGCAGCGTTCCAGGGGAACTTGAACGGTGCTTTTTATTTTTATCGGAGAACCTAGTTCATTTCCTCGCCGATATTCTGGAGACGGCCCGATTAAAATGGAATTGCAGAACCTCCTCTTCTTTCTCTCGGCGATTATTTTCGCTGGAGAGAGAGTGAGCGAGCGAGCTAAACCTATAAGAAATAATGAGATTTATTTTGATAATCCCATCGAAAGAGGGTAGCGCGCGTAATTTGAGGAACGCGGCGGGGACAAAACGTTCATTTCCTCGCCGGCTGTTATTAAAAAGATAAAATGCTGCCTCCCTTACCATCGTTTTCTCTCTTTATTTCACCCGCACTGCCCAACTTTCCTTTCCTCAGACGAAAAGCGTGGAAGACCGCGCGCTCAAAGTGAAATTCATCCGAGTGCTTCACAGAGGGCTAAGCAATTAATCTAAACGGCCTGAAATGGTCCAACACGAGATTTAATTACGATTATGCCAACTTTCATAATGAGAATTAAATAATTTTGTGTAAAAGTAAAATGTATTTTCCGTTTTGCAATTTAGATAAATGATAAAATGGCAGCAATTAAGTATTGTAGAAATTGAGAGTAAGAAAATTGTGTTTATTTTTTGAAACAATAAAATGCTGAAATAAGACTGTTAAACAACAGCAATTATAAAATACATACAAAATAAACAATTGAATCTATAGAATATTTTTTTTTTTAAATATGTTGTATAAATCATAATACTTTCCGAACAAATTAAAAACTTAATTTTATAAATTAGGATACATTTTTCAATTATTAATTGCATTTGATCTTGAGTTTTTTCTTTGCTTTTTTTTGTACCAAGTCGCAACTAGTCATTACTACATGGTATCGCCTCGTCATAAGTCAATAAAGACAAAATTAAGAACATGGCAAATTATTAGTTTAAGTTCAATGAAACAAAGAATAAGTACTATTAGTTTAAGCCAGCCTTATCAATCAGCCGTCATGCGCGAAACGCTTTTTATAAAGATAAACAAAGCCCTCTTCTAGTCTTCTCCATTTTCCTCTTTTTCTCCACAAAATCCACGTGAAAACTGTCAAAAGTCGCTCTCGGTCTCGTCGCTGATTAAGGGACTTGTTTCTTATCGCAGCGAATTTGAATAGGGAGCTTTCGACGCACGTCATGCATGATTGAATAAATGAAGAGCGACCCGTCAAACCGCGAGCACGTGGTGCGTTCATTTCCAATTTAAATACGAGTGCGTGTGTGCGCGATCTTTTCCCGTTCGCCCAGGCAACTTTATGGGGCGTTCAGCCAGTCCATTGAGTGAGTTATTCAGCCGTTTGACGTGTGTTTTTTTCCACGCAGGCAGAAAAAGAGAATGGGAGGAAGCAAGCAAGCTACTCGCCCGACCGATATTTTTGGCGTTTTAAATGCATATCCATTATGTATTGAGGCGAAACGAAGCCGGTGACTCCGTCGAGGGCAGTGCATTAAGTGCTGAGTAAATATTTTCAGAGCTTTTGCGTAAGGGAGAAAATAATATCGAGTAGAAAAGACAGAGTGCACCTAATCGAGCCAAGGACATGAGTGGATTGACTTAATGGGAAGTACAACAATAAGACTATTTACTTTCGATTATTGTGAGAAGGCAAAAACCCTCAACTCTTCTTAAAACAAAAACTCTAATAAAAAGATCCGCGCTTAAGGGAGTGCGAGAGACTTGAAATGTGCATAAGTAACAACCAATGACATATTATAAATTTAATTAAAAGGCAATGAACCTTTGTAAAAAATTTACAATTTGCCTGTTTCGGTTCGTTTGGAGCCTCGGTATAAGATTTTTGAAACCAGTTTGAGGCGTTTTGTTCATGTGCATAAATTTTATGATAGGAAAGAGATATTTCAGTTTATGAATGCATTTTGATATTGTTTTTTTCTCTCTTCAATTATCATGTACTATGTTGCAAATGGGGCGCGTCACATTGAGTAATTCCATCGTGGCGACGTCTCATAAGTCAATAAAGAATAATAATACTCTCATGTTTATGAATTTTCATTTATTTTTCATCTCATTACATTTTATATTTTTACAAAAATACTGAATTGCAATTATCATTTTCAACATACATTATGCAATCATTTTAGTTACATATAATTTTTATTTATTATAAAATTGTGTTTCTTGTCATGTCGGTTGAAATATATTCAGTAAGTAATAAATACTGTGATTTGCTTAGTGGGTACAAGAATTAAACTTAAATAAAAATCAGAAGTATTAAAATTCAAAATATTGACAAAAAAAAACAACAATGTAATGAAGACTATTATAAATTTTTATATTTTAAATTTTAAATAATCATTTTAATTACGTTGTGAAAAATAAAATTTATTATGTAATTCTTTGAATTCATCATGTAAGTTAATACAATTTAAAATTTACATACTATTTTCATAAGAAACAAGTATTGAAAGAAAAGTTAAAAATTAACACCCTAGTAACTGAATTTGACATTTATTGGTGTTATTTTCCCTTTGAAACACTGCCCCTGAAAGTATCTCTTTATGCTTCCGGCCACAATACAGGGCGTGTGTGCGAATAGACTCCGTATCTGCTCTTTTCAATCGGCGTGCGGGCGGGGGTGGCCAGTGTATGGGGTGGGTTGTCTGCTTGCTGCTTTTGCCGGTGATCAATATTCACCGGTGGTCTCTATAGACGTGTAAGCGAAGAATCAAAAGAAATTCTCAACAGCCATTAAATGGAGCCGCCATTCATCAGCGGGGCCTCACTAGTAATATTATGCATAATATTTCAATATAACCCCGGTGGGTGGGCGGAATGAAGTAGTGTGCATTCATTTTCAGGGTTATTTATGTAATAAAACCGACGGTAATAACTCGGCTGATGGAAGCGAACCGCCCTCTCGCGCGTTCTATTTTTAGACTCGCGTTCGCTATTTGCGAAAACCATGCTCTGAGGACTTAAGCTCTGCGTGTCGAAGCTGTCGAGAAATGCGTGTGGAGGCGGGTCTTATTTGCCACAATTCTCAAGTCGAAGATTGTGCTTTTTCTTTCTTAAATCTGCTTTGCTTTATGCGAAAAAACGCACGCTTTTCATCAAAAGCTGATATTCCAAGCTAAGAAGATTAAAAAAGCTTTTTCTTATTACAATACTTTTCTCTCTCCAATTTTCAGAGAAAACGAAATGATAATAGTAAACTTCTTAATTTATTAATAATTTTTATCCTAAATAATTTGCATGAATATTTTAAGAAATTACGCATACAAATTATGCTACATAGACTCAATTTCCTGTATTTTTAACCCTCTTTAAATTAGCTTTTTATGAGAGTTTATTGTTTACCAGCAAGTTTAACTAAAAATTACTGTTAACTTAAAAATTAAAAAAGGTTTTGTAGTTTTTAAAAGTTGTTTAAATAATGATTTTATCCTTTTAACTTTATATAGGATTTATTATTATTATATTTGTTTTTTATTATTTAATTGTTCATAATAATTTTTTTTTATATATAAATTAGGATATAAGTAAAGTAAAAAATTTAGAACAATAAACTGAGATGCAATCAACTAATCTTTTTAAAATAAAATGAATTATTCATATAAATTCTCAAGTAGGTGGTATACAGAAATTAAAATTTTTTTAATAAAAATTATGCAATTAGCCTTCGGGTCTTAATTTTTAAATTATTCAAAATTATATTTATTTATAATATAATATTATATTTAATGCAATAACAAATTAATGTAAACCGCTGTTTTAGTTAATTCCTCTCTATCTCTTACCAATTATAAAAATTGAAGTATTCTGTCGATTGAGCCAGTTTTGGTTTGAGAGCTTCTCACGCACTGGCGTCGCAACCATTACCGCATCAAAATTTCATGCACACACATCAATCAAATCGAAATTTACGAGCTGGGGGAGAGGAGAACGCGATATGAAAAAATGGCCCTCGCGCGTGCAACGTGATCCGGAGCTCGGCGGGAAATCGAGTGCAGTGAATTTTAATCAGGGCTAATTAAAGCAGGGCACAGAGGCTGAGTGTAATTTTTCAAAGCGCTGCACACGCACTGCATCGTTAATTAAGGGGTGGCGCCTACACTGGATATACACCGAGCAGGCGTCCAAGTCAATCTGCCGGCGAGATAGAGAGAGAGAGGCAGTGCGGTTTGCCTGTAATTATGATGCTGCGCCGGCACGCATCCAGGGGCCGATCCCAAATGACATGCGACTCTATCGAGTGTGACTCGAGCCTGCGTGATGTCGAATAACGTCAACCGACAGCCAAATTAGATTGTTATGCATCAAGGTTTCTAATTAAAATAATAAATTTATTTTAGCGATCGAAGCCGATGTGACGAAACTCGACGCTTCATTGGCAACCAGAGTGTGGGCGTTTCAGCTCCCTCAAATCGATTCCTTTTGACATTTTACCCGTTTAACGTTTGATTGAAATCCCGATGACGTCATTTAATTTAAGCATGCGGACTTTTGCCTCTTTCCACGAATGGGCTCATCATTTAAAACGGAATCATTTGCAGACGTCTCAAAAAATATGACATCTGAAAAATTTGCTCCTGAGAGAAAAATTTGATTGAGTATTTATATACAATTTTTTTTAGGCTCATTTTTATGTTAAAATAATATTTAAAGAAATTTTGATAAAAATAAACTGTAAATTCATGTGTTATTTATTAATTTATTTGTTAATTACAATTAATTAACTATAGTTATAATTATTATGATTTATTATTATAATTATTATTGATATTTTCATGTTTTTTTTATTTAACTTGTAAAGAATATGAACGACTTGTAACATCATTAGTGAGTCCAAGTTCAAAAACAAATAATTGTTTCAACATGTATTTTTTCGATGAAAATTTTCAAAATTTATTCTGCTGATGATATTTTCTAACGTAAAATCCTGAAAATCTCTATTATATTTTTACTAAAGTCTTAATTTATTCAATTCAATTCATTTTTTTTTCATGGTGATTTGAATTTAAAATCGGCTTTTCCTCGATGGGTTTTTGTGAGTTGTTTATTGTTTTAGAAAAAACAATATCCTGCTCTACATGTTTCGGCTGCGGGCTGCAGCCATAATTCATGAGCTGCGAAAACATTTTGACAAAAATAAATCTTTTTACAAAAATTATTTATCTTTCAAATTGACAATTTTCCGTGAAAAATATTTAAATTAACATTTCTTCACAAAATAATTTTTAACGCAAAATTTGACATTTAATTCAAAATATTTTTTAAAAAACATAAATTTTTTTATAGTAATTTTGGTCAGAATATTTAAACGTGTGTTTGTGTTTTGAGCGTAGTTTTTCTCCTAACAAGTTAGAAAAATCAATTTGAAAATGATTCAAATATCAGGTTCTTTCCTGTCTAATCGAAGCCAGTACGATTAACCCGGAGCGAATCATTGACCTAAATGAAGTTTCGAGACCAGACTTAACGCGCTCCGATCCTACTTATTAGCCGCACACACAAAAGCAAAGCGCTCTCTCGACGACGACCGGACTCTTGTTGGCAGGGCATAGTTGATCAACTATTTCGCCCTGGAAGCAACATGCACGCTGCAAAACAAGCTCTGTGCCTCGCTCTCCACTTCAGAGGCAGTGCGTCTGAAATTTCATTTAGCAGTTAAGCCAAAGAAGGACGGCTCGGTCCTTTCACAATGGTGGACAAGAGCGACTAATTGCAACTGAGCCGCACACGCACTGCGCCCCTGCGCCGCTCTTTCGCGAAATCTTCTTTTCGCCCCCTGCACGCCCTCTCGCCGGGGCAGATTTACTTTAATGGCGATTGTAATTTCGCTCGGCTCGCCGGCACTAAAAGTGGGACGTAGTGTTTTATGTGTGTGCGCGCGCACTTTACGGCCAACCTGTTTTTAATATTATTGGCATGAAAATGGGCAAACTTATGTGCAAAATATGTTTCATATTATTCGTACACAAGTGCAATTTATCTTACACGGCAGAAAGTTTTGAATCTGGTCATTTACCTAATGGAAAAGTTAAGTTGCGCTCAAACTTTGTGGCAATATAAATATTCAATCGAAACACTGCTCAGAATAATATAAGTAAACTAAAGCTACTACTGAATCTAAATTTCAAATTTTAGTCGATTGACTAATTGGAAATGAAGCGATCGTGCTTTTCCTCGTTTTGTTTTTATTTTTCTGCAATTTTTCTGCAACGAGGAAAAGCCCGATCGCTTCATTTCCATGGTCATCTACTCGAGTGTCAACTTCTTCAAACAGATTGACTAGTTAACTTGTTTTAATCTCTTCACAGTTAAAAATCACAAAAAACGCTGAAAAATGAAAATTTTTTAAATCTTATTTATATTAAAAAAATTTGAGAGCCGTGCTGATGGCTGATAAGCACCAAAAATATGCGCCTTAGAGTTCTTTGTTAAATTTCATGTTTATCAGCGAGGAGGACTGCATTGACTTTTATAACTAGCCAAAAAACTTAAAAATTAGGCTAAAAAAGTGATTTTTTTATTAAAAATATTTCTTTAAAGCCTGGCCGACGGCTGATAAGCACCAAAAAGATGTTCCTTAATGGTCTTTGTTATATTTCTTGTAAATCAGCATCGAAGTCTACTTTGATTTTTATAAAGACCGATAAAACTGTATGTTTGGATTGGATGATGTATTTGGGCAGAGAATGCCCGGTGCCCGGTGATACCTTAATAAAACTCAATTGTAACTAAAACTTATAAAATTGTCTAAAAGGTAAATTTTTTATTAAAAATAATTATGTGGAAAGATAGAAAATTGAAAATTTGTGATCTATTATTTTTACATTTATTAATTATTAATATTAAATATCAATTTAATAATTTTTATTCTCTTTCTAACACTTTCAAGAAATAATTAAGCATTCATTTTCCACCTGGCAAAAGCTCGAAATAATACTAATTATTTTTGCTACTTTTATTCAGCTGGGTGAAACAAGAACAGTGGGGGAAACGCGAATTACGCTCACAAAATAGGCAAGACGAAACATTTCTTTTACTGCACCTTGCTGGAGAACATTTTTCAGGCTTTGTAATTACACGGCAGCAAACAAACGAGCTCTCTCTCTCCTAGAAAAGACGGATTTCGCAATTGGCTCGTCGGCTGAGCAGCCCTGCCGGCAACGCCATAAAAGAAGGGAAAACAGCTCGTCGGCGCTGCTCTCTCTCGTTGCGACCCCGGGGATGTGTTCTTAATTTCAATTAAGCCAAAGTAGGACGAGATGGAAATTGTTTGAGCACACCTGGATGCGCTGGTCACGACAGCCGACTCACGTGCAACCGGCTGCATTATATTCTGCTTTGTGCAGCGTAAATCTGCCAACGCAGCGCGCTTTAATTAAAGAGAATGGTCCGCGCCCTCCTCTAATCGAGAGTTAAGGCGTTTGTTTTCAGTCTGCTGCGGCTGTTTTCGCACCGCTGACTTACTCAATACCACTATCCCAAATTAAAATTGCTTGTCACACACACTTATCGGGTTACACGTTATTACGCGCTAGAGCTGCCGTTCCCGTTTTGCGACGGCAACGCGACCACACAAAGTTCCCAGAATTTCGCTGTTTATTTTTAATCGAGCTCCATTGACCTTGTTTTCCAACACATGATTGAAGGAAATATAAACAAATTTAATGTGTAAAATTTAAATTTTTTATTTTAAATAATTAACAAATCTACAGTTTTGCTTCATATACGTTTTACCCTCCAATTAATTCTTAAAATTATGTTATTATTGATTATTTATAAAAATTTTTTTATTTATAAAATAGGTTTATTGGGTTCATGGAATACGAAAAAGAATTTAATGTAATATTACATTATTTAATTATTTAATTTGAAATAAAGAATTTTAAATAAATAATTTTATTTTATTTAAACAATTGTAAAATTTAAAATATTAAAAGATTATTTTTTAACGTTTTAGTAGATAGTATTTTATAATTATATTTGTAATTTTAATATTACTCAATTTAAAGAAAGCGACTTGTTAAATGTTTTTTTTTAATCTCGTCAACAAAAGTGTAACATTTTTGCCACATTAAATTTAACATTTTTTCATTTCATTCCCAGAAGCTCCTGCCCGCGTTTCCCTTTTAGCTTTCCATCTAATCACCGGCGGAGGCGTTTGCCGCTGTATATATTTTCCATTGATGAGGGTCTCCCGCAAATCAATACTCGTCGCGGCGCGCGCCCGTTCTCTTTCACCTGATGCATTTCATTCCCGGCCACTACTCACTCGCCCGCGTCTGATTAATTCATTAGCAACGTGATGCATAATTTATTTGTTCAGCAGCCGCGGCCGTCTATTTATCCGACGACGAAACCAAATAAATAAAATTCAAGCCAGCAAAAGTTTGCCGAGCTGCATCGCAGTGTGGGAGTACAAATGCAACCGGTTGGACACGGTTGTTGAACAGGTTGCATAGCTCGCGAAGTGGAGACGTACTTTTTTTCAATGTGGTGTTTGCTCCGAGAATAATTATTAACACTCGGGCAAGCGTGAAAATAAGTTTCAAACAGTGTGTTGAAAGTTGTAATCAAAAGATATAATTTATTATTAAAAAAAAAAATGCATTATCCATTATAATATTAAGACTGAATAGAATAATAATTAATATGTATGATTCCGACAGAAACAAACACAAAGTCTCTAGATAGAGGAATTTAAATGAAAATTTATTTTGGTTAATTAATTCAGTATTGTGGTAACTTATTTAATATTAAAACGCATTTTGATTTATGAAAAATAAAGCCACTATTGATCTTTTGAAATCGATTCAATTTTCTTCTTTTCAATTTAAAATGTAATTTCATATCGTGGATCGAATTGCATCAAAACAATTGGAACGAACTGGATGATATCAAATGTCACTTAGTGCGCATTTCCAGGGTTCAATTGCACAGAGAGAATTCCGAGAAACGAGTTATTTTTATATCTTCACGCTTCCCTCCTGCTTTTTCTTGTTTATTTTTCACTACACCAAACAAAGCGACAACGGAGAGGAACTTGAGCATTCAAGTCATTATTGTTGAGAGGCAATGCAAGCCGAGAGAAATATCAGTGTCTTGTGCCATTTCTTCATCTCCAGTTGCATCGTTATGTTGTGCATTAAATGCCAAAGCATGGTGAGGAAACGACCATCCAACTTAAAATCCTGCCCTGCCCTTAAAGAACACAATTTGAAATATCCCCAATTTATTTTAGTGAATAATTTTTGATCCAGAAAGGATGTGTTATCAAAAAAGGTTGCAAATCAAATTGACTGGAATTTTTTCCCTTTCAATCACAGTTGAGGTTGAGTGATTTTTCGTATCCTCCAGCGCAAAATGTAAACACAAATCCCGAACACGCAATCCTTTCCTTTGCACAGCTCTCAGTGTGATTCCTTTTGCCGCCGAGCAGAGGCCAATGTTGAAATCCCATAAGAATGTATCACCGGAGATAGATCTTTCTCTCGCGCGCGCCTTTGTGTGTCGCATAATGCAAAGGGGGCGCGAGCAGAGCGAACATTTCGCAGAAAGAAGAGCGATGGAAAGAGAGAAAAACAGCCTGTGACACACTTCGTATGCACTGCGTGGCCTATTTGCGCAGTTTATCAATCAAGCAGCGCCGGCGAGAAATAAGAGAGAAATACCTTTCTAGGACACGCCTCGTTGCGCTCAGCACTCTTCACTTTCAATAACAGTGCACTATATTTATTTATGCTATGCTCTTTATAGTGAAGAGAAATTCTTTGTTGACTTTTCACGTCGACTTCAGCTTAGAAAATAAATTTGAATAATATTACTGAGAAGAGATCTTCTCCTTTTGAGCGGAAAACATTTAATTTAACTTTCTGAAACTTTGAAATTTAAAAAAAAGAATAAGTGATAACTGATTTTATTGTATAATGAAGCAAAAAACTTTTGAAAATTAAATTGAACTAAAATTTTTTATTACCTGCATTTTACTTTTTAACACATGTGTTATTAATAATACTTTTTGTTTTATTTTATCAATATTGGCATTGCTTTTATTGCTTTATTATAATATGTGTTATATTCTATTTCAATTATCACAAACCTAAATGGTTATGCTTTTGACACTATGGTGTTTTTTTATTTTACAAGTTTTAATGCTTATGTAATATAAAATCAGGATTTGGGATGAAAAAAAGGAACAACTTTATCATTAAAAGTTTTAAAATTTCTTTGCTAATCAAAAATTCTTTCATTGTTAAATAAATTATTACTGATTATAAAATCGGGGCCAATTAACTCTCACAGTTTGGAATTTTAATTATCTTTTAACACGAGAATAAAAATAACACAAATCGTGAGAAGATGTTATCGATCTGTAGGTACGGTGAGAGCCCTTGAGAAAAGCGCCGTTCGTTGTCTAGCAATTTGCTCCGGCCGAATTTGCGCTCTCGTCGGCGAGTCCTCTTCTGTCTGTCGAGCACATTATTTGATTGCACGATCCGTTCTTTCTCTCAGCCGCGGCAGGGTGTGTGTGTTTGCGTGCGTCTGTTGTTGGTATTGGCGTGTACGATCCACGCCAACACACGATGCTTATCCAAACGCACGTCTCCGCGAACTTCCTCTCTCAGGTGTGCAGATTTGCATAAAATATTCAACAAAGGCTGCACCGCCCGAACGAGCAGCTCTTCCTCCCGATGCGAAATTTAATATCGCACAAATGCACACGAAATATTTTGAGGGTCTTTCCGGCTCGACTGTTTTCTACGAAATTCGATACGTGTGGAGACCGGTCCGAAAATATACATACAAATTTCGTCGCGCAATTAAAATGCAAATTAGTCCGAATATTCTCTGCGCCTCTGCAAATAATATACGCGTGGCCTGCATTCTGTTGGGAGATAAAGAGCCCGGTGCTCTCTCGCTCTGTGTACTCTGGCTTCGCAAGTTTTGCTTTACAAGGGGCGCTCTTTTGACGGGCTTGATGAGAGTCTGGGTCTGCAGCCGACACTCGCAGAATTCCGCTAATCATCACAGAGAGCGAGGGGAGCACCTGCTTTTACGACTTCTTGCCAGGAAATAAACTTCCTTAATTAACAGGAAGGAGAAGAATTTTCAAACATAAATATATATTTTACTCATACAATTTGAAAGTAGGAAGTTTTTTTGAGTAAAAATTCAAAGGTTTAGCAGAGATTAGCCCGTTTTGGCATAACTTGGAAGCACCGACGCACCTTGAATAATTCAGCAAACATCTTTTTGAAAGGCGTGTGAGCTTTTAAAAGTTGCAAAGTGTTGCCTTCACACTGCATAATTCACCAGAAACTCTGGAAACCTGCGTGATTTTGGTCCTTTTCGTGTCAATTTTAATAATTCATCAGGACCAGAGATGATTTTTCTAGGTGCAGACCACGCATTAAATAATTTGGCAGTGGCAAAGTGTGTGAGAGACTTTTGGGAATTTGATATACTGCTTTGCTTATGCTATTTGGCATGCCGCACCGGCCCAGCTAAAAGGGTTAGAGAATGTGCGGCCCGCTTTCCGCGCAAGCAAGTTTAACGGCCGCGTGTTGTCATCAGGAATTTGAGCAAAAGCGTGTGTGTGTATAAGCGCGGGACCTGAAAGCTGGGGTTTCGCTTTTAGTGCGACCGAGTAGAAGGAAGGGCACAGAGCAACGCGTTTGCAAACTTGCTTTTTGCCTGTGTAATTCACTAGTAAAATAAAATTAAATAAATAAATTCCATGAGAAATTTTAAGCCACTGCAAAGACCATAAAATGTAAATTATTTTGACATAATATGATATTTTTTGATTAAATTAAACATGAATATAATAAATTTTGTAATAATTGCAACTAGAGCGGGTTTATTTTATATAATGAAATTTAAAATCAACAATAAGTACATATATATATATTTAATTGATATTTTAAAATCGCGTAATAGTAATTAAATTAAAAAAATTTAACAATTAAATACGTAAAATTATTAGAAAAAAATGTTTTTGGAAGTTCATATTGTAGTTGACATGGAATCCTTTGGAACTAAAAGTGATAATTTTTGAGAAAATTGAAAAGTTAATTAAGCATTTTTGCATTTAATATATTATATATTAAATGCAAAAATGCTATTATTATATATATTAATAATAGTTTATTAAAATAAAATTTTTTAAATGTTTAGATACAATTTTTCATCAAATTTTAAATATTATATTTAATAATTTGTTTTTTCTTGCTTTTCAGTAAATAATTAATTTGAGTTTGTATTTTATTTTCAATGAAGTCTAATTTCTTGTTGCAATTAATTAGGTTTTTTTTATATAGATGTTTGCATTGCAACGCTTTGTGGATCTCTGTTGATAAGTAAATATTAATGGTTCTGGGTGGTAGGAATTTTATAATTATTAATAAATAAATAATCATATTAACTTTAAGTCGAGCTAACAAACTATAAAAATTGATGTTTGATGAAATCAGATGAAAAATTGCACTAATTAAATCACATGAATGTGCAAATGTTACAAAAATTCAAAAATTATATACGTATATGTAAAAAAACGAAATAAATGCATAATTAAAATTTAAATAGAAACAGAAACTAATTTTTTAATCTTGTGTTGTTGCAGGAATCATCACAAACTCGGGCAGGGGCGGACTGAACGAGCGACTGAGTTCTTCGGGCACGCGGCTGGACTCGAGTTCGAGCCCCGTGCGCCACTACAACAGCCGAAACGTGGACACAGTGTCTTCGCGAGTGGCCGGGGCGGCGCCGTCGGTGGCGGTGCCGGCGGCGGCCAGACAATCGCCCATCGACTTGGTGACGTGTCGCGCGTTGAGCGGCGACAAACGCTACTCGCGCGACTCGGTGTCCGGGGGCTACGCGAACCGCTCCAACGCCGCCTCCTCCGAGCTCGACATCAGCCGCAAGACCCGCGAGGCGCGGCGCCGGGACATCCGGTCGCGGCTGCGGCTGGACAAGTGGGAGCCGCCCCACGCCCCCGCCGCCCCCCAACACCTGCCCCACTCGCAGACGCACGCGCCCCCCGCGCAAATCAGCCACCGAGGCAGCGGCGCTGGCAGACCGGGCGCCCCCAACGGCTGCGGGGGCAGCGGGGGCGGCTCCAGCAGCGGCCACATCAAGGGCATAGGTTGCCGCTGGTCGTTCGTCTTCGACCCCGCAGGCAGGCTGTGCTACTATTGGTCCATGGTCGTCTCACTCGCCTTCCTCTACAATTTTTGGGTGCTCATCTACAGGTCAGTTTATGTAAAAATTATAAAATTATTATAGTATTTGTATAGATGATTAGGATAATCACGTAGTTTTTGCATTTTAATGCGTTTTATTTAAATTTTTTTAATACATATGATGAAAAACTATAAATAATCAGTATTTTAATTATAATATTTAAAAATAATAAATTTTTTTAGCTGCATTAATTTGCAATTCCATTAATAATTATTATTTTGATTCTCATTTTTGATTTAATTATATTTTTTTATTTTTTCACACACTCAAATTCTATTACATGCATAATATGTCCTTATTTTATTTCTAAAAATAAAACTAATTTTATGATTGTTAGCAAGATATAAAGATTGAATTCACAATTTCGAAAAGATAAATTTTTTTGTCATTGTCTTTCTTTATTTTACTTGATTCTCCAACTTAATTAAATGATAAAAAAGTAATTCCAAAAAAAATTATAATAAAAACATAATTCTTGTTTACATTATTTCTAATTGATAACCCTTTCTTCTTTTTATTTCCAACTTTTCAATACTTTTTATTGATCACTAAAGAATAAATTATGATTAATGATAGATATTTTCATTTTTTTTTCAGGTTTGCGTTCCAAGAGATAACCCGGGACTCGCTGTTGTACTGGTTCTGCCTGGACTATTTTTCGGACTTTCTGTACCTGCTGGACATCGCGGTGCACTTCCGCACGGGTTATCTCGAGGACGGTGTGCTGCAGACGGACTCGACCAAGCTGCGGCACCACTACATGAACTCGACCACGTTCTACATCGACTGCCTGTGTCTGCTGCCGCTGGACTTTCTCTACCTGTCCATCGGCTTCAACTCCATCCTCAGGTCGTTCCGTCTGGTCAAGATCTACCGCTTCTGGGCGTTCATGGACCGCACCGAGCGGCACACCAACTACCCCAACCTGTTTCGTGCCACTAGTTTGATACATTACTTGTTAGTGATATTCCATTGGAACGGGTGTTTGTACCACATAATTTGTAAGAACAACGGCTTCGGCAGCAAGAACTGGGTGTTTGGTGATTCCGAAAGTGCTGACGTGGTCAAACAGTACCTGCAGAGCTACTATTGGTGCACGCTCGCGTTGACCACGATCGGGGACCTGCCCCGGCCGCGCAGCAAGTCCGAGTACCTGTTCGTCATCTCGCAGCTGCTCTTCGGACTGCTGCTCTTCGCCAGCGTGCTCGGACACGTGGCCAACATTGTGACCAACGTCAGCGCCGCCAGGAAGGAGTTTCAGGGTGAGTACAGCCAGTTTTTTTTTTTTAAAAATACTTTCATTTAAGGTGATTCTTCTACGGGGTTTTGGCCAAAACTAGAAATGCTGCAATGGATTCCAAATGATTCAGATTATAATATTTGAACTATTGTGTGTTAATGTTTCAAGTATAAAAATGATTTATTTTCGCCCCATCGCTTCTTTACAAGGGGCCAAAGTAATGTCCGAAGGTCGAAAACGGGTGAAAATCCACGTTTTTCTACCTCCTCATACTTGTAAATTTCCATTTTGCAAATTAAACTATAATTTTCTAAATAGCTTTCGATTCGCAAGAAGTTAAAGTATCCAAAAAAGCAAAAAAATTATAACTCTTCTGTCATTTTATCACCCTCAACGAAATAGCATTTAAATGGGCCATTAAAATTAAAAAAATTTGATTTCTCAGGGGGTGATAAAATGACAGAAGAGATACACTTTTTTTGCTTTTTTTGGATACTTTAACATCTTGCGAATTGAAAAGCTATATAGAAAAATATAGTTCACTTTCAAAACGGAAAGTTACGAGCATAAGAAGGTAGAAATACGTGGATTTTTACCCGTTTTCGACCTTTGGACATAACTTTGGCCCCTTGTAAAGAAGCGATGGGGCGAAAATAAATAATTTTTATACTTGAAACATTAACACACAATAGTTCAAATATTATAATCTGAATCATTTGGAATCCATTGCAGCATTTCTAGTTTTGGCCAAAACCCCGTAGAAGAATCACCTTAAAATTAATGCAGAAATGTTGCTTCAATTGAACTGACAATGAGTAGAAAATTGCATAAATTTAAGTAATTGCTGGAAATGCTGTTGATCAGAAAATAATTTGATCGATCAAATATAATATATATATTTTTTTTAAATCAGTATCGTTTGCTAGATTAGGATATAAAAAAACAACTAAACCTTGTTTTATTAAACCATAAAAGTACAAAATTTACAATGAATCGCCGGTTTGTAGATAATATGAATTTTAAAGAAATGCCCGTTTTTGCCTGATTTTACTGTTAAAAATTTTTGCAGCTTTTATTCATTACCAGGAAAAATCCGGCTCTTTTTATGAGTATTATTTTAAAATTTTATATTGCGAAAATTAATTGTAAGCCACGCCCAATGTTCTCCAACTAATTAAAAATAGCAAATGAAACCAATGAAAGAGTAGTCAAAAGTTACTAATTTAAAAAAAAATGATTAAAAATTAAAGTGAGAGCTAATAATTATTTCCAAATTTTGCTAGATATCCTAGATATAAGATTTAAAACTGAAATTTTCAAGCCTAAAGATGAAGTAGTGAGGAAAGATATTTAATAACAAAAATCAGCTTTTAAAATCAATTTTTATTTGGTAAAAACGCAACCAATAATCCATTTATTTCTATTGAACATAAAAGATAAAGATAAAAAATTTCAATTTAATATTTTTTAGTAAATTTGTTGTCAAATGATTCACAGCCATCGTCTAGTTTAAATTTATCCTATTTTAATTCCGATCAATTCTGATAATTGAAAATCATCTGGTGCTTGAGGAGGCCGCGATGGGAAACAATTATCAAACGCTCCCAGGTGCCGAGATGCGCATTACCCGATCTTCTATTCTCTCCGTCTGAGGGACGCGAGTTCTGTTTGCGATCTGCACAGGCGATTGATATAATCCAATCAGAGCCGGAGCGATAAATTGCCGGGCCCTTTAATTACGCGCGGGCTGTAACTGTCTAGGCGATAGCGTAATTGGGTCAACGCCATATTTACTCGCTGCACAAATAATGCGCGCGCGGCGGCGCCTGGCGCGCGTAATCACGTTACCTGCCTAATGCACTTTTGCCCATTTGCACTCCCAAATGTGCGCCACTTACGCGTCCTGGCGCGCCAAATTAATTAATCCTCCCAAATGTGTTTATTGTCTCTGCAAGGGTTAATTTGCCGGCTGCACTTGGAGTGTTAAAACCTCGCTCAGAAAATAACAAAAGCAAAATTATGCAATAAAATAGTCCAAAATAAATCTCAAACAAATTTTTACATGGAAATCAAAATTAGAACATGAACATAATAAAAATTATTTTTAATATTTTGTATCAGAGCAAGGAAATGACTAAACCACTTCTTGGTTTTTGCCGTGACGTCACAAGGGCACTCATTTTTCCTCATAATTAGTTCAGTCAGCTGCCGGAATAGGAAGAATCTGCTTGGATAAAAATCATTCTCAACCTTTATGTTAAATTCCTGCCAGATTTTAATATTTTTGACAAGGTCGGTGAACTAGAAAATGTTTCATCAAACTCTTGGATTGCTTTTCTTGCTCACATTTTTTTCCTACGGATATTGTATGGGTACGAAATTGTATGTGGATTAATTAGCTTTTAATAAATTAAAATTTTTAATTCTAGCAGGTAATCAGATTAATCCAGATTGCAGCACAGTGAAGCAGAACTGTACACCTTGTTACCAAAACATGTTTAATGAAACTGCATACGCCTGTAATAATGGTTCAGACAGATACGGCATATTTGGACTTGAAGGTACTATTAATTTTTTTTAATATTTCCGCTCCTCTTAAAGCTCTTCTCGTATTTATACAATTAGATGGAGCGATCTGCTGTATTTCATTTAACAGAATGGACAACGAAGCTAAATATGCAGTCAGGACATTACTAAATAAATGTGACGGGTTCCTAATTCAAGACTGCAGTTCCTATTCAAAAAGTTTGTCGCTGGCAAAGCACCTTTCAAAGGTCCATGATCACGACTCGCCCTGGTATTACGTTGCTGTGGCCGTGGCATCTGCGATGCACACCCTTCTGATTGTCGCTTGCGTGTTTTGCTGCGTCCAAAAATACTCAAGAAGGAGCTTTGTGAAGCACGAACCGCTGAAAGTCGAAGCCCCAGCTACTTCCGACCCGCCAATCCAAATAGAAATGATTGAGAATGACTTTTATCATGTTTATGAATCTGTAGACGCTAATTACAAATAAAACTAAAAATCTTTATATATTTTTAAGTTGAAAAACGGTTTGAAATCTGGAGAGATTGTGTTCATTTTAATTTTAATTCAGTATATATAAAGAACTGCTTCTCATGTGCTGAAAACTCTAACGCAGACGGATATATTTAACCGCACTTCGAGAGATAAGCCAACTGTTGTCTCTTCATTTAATAACAAAAAATCGTTAAGTGCACGGCTCTAGAATGAAGGGTAAAAATTTCCTAGCAATCTTCTTTCTTTTAGGCCTTTTGAATGGTAAAATTTGCATTTCTTTTTTTTAAATGTTTTTTTTTCTCATCAAATCATTTAATAGGGTGCTTGTCGTGGTCAATAAGCGAATTTTGCAAGGATGATATGCTGATTAAAAAATGCAACCCTTGTCTCAAGTCGGATTATTCCTGCGAGGCATCGCCAACTATCGATTCGCCTATTTGCAGCAGCGACCAGTATTTCAAACTTTCTCTATCAGCAAGCAAGACAAAAAAAAATACAAATTAACTAAAAATATTAATTTCATTTTCCAAACAGGTGGTAAATTTTTTTGCACACCAGCGTCATTGGACGTAACTGTGCAGAAAATTAATCAAAATAATGATCGGTGCGATAAATGCACGGTTGGAATAGTAAAATGCGATTTCCTCAAAGAGATTGAGAGGAAAGAAAAAATCCTGCAATGTGCAACAGCCACAGAAGCTACCGTTCAAAAATCCACGATGAACAGAGCCGCAGTTCAAATTCCGACAACTTCGACCCCTGAACTTTCCATCAGCAATGAAGTTGAGGATGATAATGGGCTGCACTGGAGTTACTGGTGGCTCCTGATTGAAATTATAATAGTGATTTTACTTGTCCTCATCGGCTTGAGCATTTACTGTGGGTTAAAAAAACGGTCTTTTTTGTTATGGTGTTGTTGCTGTGAAGAGAAAACTAGTGCCGCACTAAATAAAAATAACCATTGAAATGAGCATATATTTTACTGGAATTTCTTGAAAATATAAAAACTATTCAAACAGTTCGTCATGCGGAAATATCAAACCGCCACGTCCAGTTGATAAGAAACACAAGCAATAGCTCGATTAGCAAAATTATCTCACATTCCGGCCAGCACATCCGCAAGCAAGATAATGGCTACAATTCTCCACATTTTCCTATTTTCCATCGTCCTTTTTCACACAGGTAGATATTAATTTATTTCCTATAGTTTTTATTATCTAATTAGCTGGTTCGATTGTGAGCTCAAAGTGTGATGACGATAGAATGAAGCAAAAATGCAAGCCATGCTCTCCGGAAGCGTCATGCGAAGATTTGGAAAATAGAGACTTTACATGCAGCGCTTACCTCGAACTCAGCCTTTCCTCAAGCAAGTTGAATATACATTTAAAGGCAATTTAATTTGATTGATTTGATTTATAATATAGCTGGAAAATTTTACTGTCGCGAAAAGCTGTCCTTACTTGAAAACGTCTTAAAAGACCGAGACGCGTGCGGTCGTTGTGTGGTTGGAATTCTGAAGTGCAAATCGGTCAAGAGATTTTTCAAGCAGATGAAAGTTGCCAGGTGTGACTCTGTAAATACAACAGAAGGCGAGGAAGACACTGAACAATCCTATCCTGACACTGACGAGTCTCTGGAGAAGGCGGAAGAGAAAGCATTGACTTTGAAAAGCATTGATTGGTGCGTTTGGCTCTTAATTTTAATCTTTCCGGTCACATTAGTTGTGATAGGAGCGTCTTATTACATATATAAGCGTAAAAATCCAGTTCAAATGTCATGTTGCCACTTTTCATGTACGTGGAGCAAGCAAAGGAGAAATGCAAATAATATTGAAGCTATTTACAATAATGAAAGCTTTTGCGACGAAAATAGATATTAAATTGTGGTAAAAATCTGATAGATTTTATTTTATAATTTTTTTTATTTGTCCACATTGTTGCAGTACATTGTTTGTTTATTTCAATTGTTGAAAACAATTTATTTAAGAAATGGATTTGTTGGATAAAATGGCACCACCACTAGCAATAATTTTGCAAACATTTCCGAGTAAAAAGACCTTATCTAATGCAGTGGGCCTTAGATAATTGAGTTTTTGTTCTTTATTATGTTTTATAATTATTTTATTTTTTTATCATTTTTATTATACAATATTATATTTGTTTTTTGTTAAATCTGTTATTAATTTAAATTTTTAAATAATAAAATAATGAAAGAAGTGGAAAGAAGGATAATCCATATTAATTTTTTCTGTTTTTGCTTGACTTATCTGGTGAAAAAACATAAAATTTTACAGACTGTTTGAATTTGCCATGAAATCATAAGATGTATAGTTATTCAAACATACTCTTACCATATTAAAATTATTTAGTGAACATTCAGTTTTTAATCTAAATTGATTTTTATAAATTAAAAATTAACATCAATCGATAATTTTATAAGAAAAAACTGGCTTGGAGGAAATGGCTCATTATTGAAATTCATGAAAAAGTAACAAAGTATTTCTAAAAACTTTCAGACAAAAATTGAAATGCCATCAGCAAATTCTCAACTCCATTATTTGAAGTGACGCAGACTTATTTTCAACTCACAGTCAACATAAGAACTTGGGAAAAATTCCGGTAGCTTCGTGAACTTGTCACACACGTCAGTTATTCTGATGGGGAGAAAAAGTTGGCGCTTCATGCAGACCACGTCGGGCCGGCGTTGTGAGAACTGCAAAGTTTCACTCGCAGCTGCAGAGGCAACCCCTTCCTCTCTATTACCGGGGAGCCGCACCGCCGAAATCTAATCTCTGGAAGATGCATGTTTGCGGTCGGCGACGCCTTGGACCGCTCGCCGGGTTATCTGGGATTCTAAGCAGGAATTTAGGCCACTCGGATCTAATAATAGAAACGTCCAATTCTTTGCCGGCCGCGCGCGCACCCCCATTCTTATCCGTCCCTCGGCGCGCTCAATTGCAGCCCTTGTGATTGCACTTAATAGTTAAATTGTAGCGACAGCCCTTGAATTCATCCTCCATCATGACAAATTGCGCCTAATTTGTCTTTCTTGATGAGACAAAGGCCGCATAATGATTAATGGTCCTTTGTGCAGCTGCCGTCTTCTTTTCCGTCCGGCCTCATTCGCACACCGTCGTGTTGCAATTTCCTCCAATTTGATGTGCACTCACGATCGATCCGGTGCACACAAAGAGGGTACGGTACCTTGAGCTCATAAGACCTAAAAATCCAATTTTGAGAGGATGGAAAAGAACTCCATAGTCTGTCGTCATAACTTCAAATTGGTAGATGTGACAAGCTTTTCCTGGGAAACATCACCATTTTCCTGGTGGCAAAAGATTTGTATCTTTTCGTGTTTCAACTTCTCTTCAATTATCAACTGAATAATTGTACAATTAGCAATGGTGTTAATTTTTCCATAATATTTTATGCAATGTTGAAATTTAGCCGGAAATAAGAGCTTAATTTTCTTACCTTTGCTCAGAAAGTTGGTAAAAATTATAATATTAATATCAAATGGACAATTATTGGCAAAAAATATTATAACTTTTGTCCAAATTGTTACATTACATTGTTAACAATTAATTGGTAAAGAAAAAATTTGTTTAAAATTTATTATTATTAAATTTCAAATTACTGTTTGAAGAAGTTGACACTCGAGGAGATGATCATGGAAATGAAGAGATCGGGCTTTTCCTCGTTGCAAAAAATTGTATTTATTCAAAAAACAAACGGCTCTTCCAGTTTCGGTCAAGGTCTGCGACCCTATTTCATGAGCAAGAAAAAAAAATGAAAAAATCAGCATATTGAAAAAACACCACATTTTAAAATAAAAATAAAAATCTTAAAAACTAACAAATTCAGGTACCAACCTATTTCATGAGCAAACGCGCTGCTCGCTGACTAATACAAGAATGAGCTAGCTTTGTTAGTTTTTAAGATTTTAATTTTTATTTTAAAATGCGGTGTTTTTTCCATATGCTGATTTTTTGTATTTTTTTCTTGGTCGTGAAATAGGGTCGCAGACCGTAACCGAAACGGGTAGAGCCGTTTGTTTTTGAATAAAAACAATTTTTTGCAACGAGGAAAAGCCCGATCTCTTCATTTCCATTTCAAATTATTATTATTATTTATCCAATTCATTTTGAAACTACTACTTAAATTTATTAAAACAAATAGTTTATACGTTGATTTTGCAAGAGGTTTTATCGGAGTTTTCCTCTTTCTAGAGGAGCACGTTCGAGTGCATTAAGAAATCCATCAAACACTCCACTGTGAAATTGTCTCTGGCTGAGTGAGAAGTGCGAGTGATAATATTTCTCATTTCTGCTAGGGGTGGAGAATGAGTCGCTCCGGCTCGCACTGTAAACAGAACCGCTCCATTTTCACCATCTTTTGCTTCTGAACGGCGCGGCAGTTATCGCAGCAGGAGCCAAGAAAGAGAGTAGGCAAAAAATTCAATATCTCTCTCGTCTGCGAACAAATTTCAGCGCACCCCAACAGATCTTATTGTTATAGACCAGATGCAGAATTAAATTTACTCGCTGATTGGAACTGCCGCAGAGCGTGTTTCGTGCGAGAATTTTTATTCTATATTTCTTTTTTTATTATTTGCCACTGCGTTGTGTGCGTGATTGCATCGATTTTATCCGGAAACGTTCCCGCAGCAACAAGGATCGTTCCTTTTTATGAACACGGTTTTGCTATCGGTCGTGCCTGGCGAAGGCAAGATGATCGCCGTCTCGTACTAAAATAATGTGGCCCGCGGCCGTTAAAAAGTCGAAAGAAATAAAGAAACGAGGGCCCTGAGCGCCTCTTTAACTCGTGTTTGAGCTTCTTCTTCTTTCTTTCTCCTCCATTCTTATTTGGCAAGAGAAAGAAAGAAAGAAGACGAAACAAACGATGACATAGCAATCGGAAAAGATTCCTTTGCCGTTCTCGGTGGCGGGCCCTTGGGGAACGTCGCCTGCCGAAGATGGAAATTCGCCGTTTCCTCGCCGCCGGCCGCAATTATTAGTTATTGTAATCGGAGAGAGAAAAGAGCTCTCTCAGCATTGCCTAGCGACAGGCTCGTTATTTTTTGTTGCTATTTTCGCTCGTTTGCGGCTTCACTGGGCCAATTCGGGACCTACGATAAAAATATCAGAAAACAGCAGACGTCTCCTTTCGTACTCGTCGATAACCAATTTGAAAGTATCGAATATTGATCTGAAATTTAAAATGAAAAGATATATGCAAAATGATCAGTTTTCGAGCTGTTCCAAAAGCTTTTTTCTTTTTTTTTATGTATGTTAATTAAAAATTTAGTAAGAAACTCTTATTTGAAAGTGTAATCAATTTTTCTGTTTTTTTTTCTGGCAGATTCAGATACAAAATAAATTATACCATATCAATTGAAAAGACAAGAAATGTAAGATAATTCATACAAAATAACAATCACAAAGCAGGGTCACAAAATTTTGCTAAAAAATATCATGCACGTCACAGAAAACGTTATTGTTGAATATAAATTTATTTTCCTTCCTTTGAATTAAATACTGCAGTGAAATACAAAGCGAATTTGCGGGTTGCTGAATGAAATTGGAAGCTGTAAAACACACATTTGATTAGCTTATAGTTAAAATCGATTCCGCGACACTGTAAATAAAACTAAATTGCAATCAACATGTGCGTGAAACGAACAAAATGGTATTAATCGAAGCCAACGGTCGCGGTCAGAGGCAGAAACCGTGGAAGCCACAAAAAGCCGCCGTAATTAATATCCTCATCACCTGCGTTGCGGATGTTTGCAGCACCGGCTAATTACTCTGGCGGAGACAAAGCCAGCCGCTGCGAAATTAATAAATTCGCCTTTTTGCCCGGACGCGGCAACAGCAGCAGCTCGATCTCGCATTAAATTCACTGCGAGCGAGTTTATATATATTTGCAAAGTTGCCCGGCCGGACCGGCGACGCCACGCAAACAAAAAACCAGCGTGCCCGTGTTGACACTCGGGCGCGTTTTTTGCAAACAATGATAATGCACGTTCGCATTTATCTAATAACCGTGCGCGCAAGACAAAATTTTGCGGTGCAGCTACCCCTGGTGAATAGGCAGCCCTGAGGGCGCATTATTACGAAACATGTCGGGTCGGGCGCACCATTATAAGGACGTTGTTTGACCAATATTTTGCTTGGCTACAATAGAATTTGGGGTTGGCGTGCGGCTTAGCGGCCGAAAATTTCATCTCAAAGCAGCCAGGGGTGGAACAGGTTGCACAGCCTCGATCAAAGCTCACCTTGTCCGGCCATGATTGGTTGCCGACGTTTTCCTTATCCGCGGGGCTTTGCTGGAAAACTGCTGCTGAATTTGGTTTTCCGAGGCAACTGATCAATGATCACGTTTTTCCGTTTCAGGAATGGGAAGGAGGGATTTTATTAAATTTCGGCGCACGCTGGAGTGGCAGTTTCGGCGAGGGTGATGATTTAATATCGTGTGTTGTGTCGTATTTTCAAAATTTAATATCCTTTAGTAGCTCTCAGGGAAATTATTACGCAAAAGGGAGAAGATATATTGTTCTCCTTTCACCTTCAATGCCAATAATTATTACAAAATAATTTTATTAGTGATTTATGATGCCAAAGAATTTTTACTGGTGGTTGCTTTTAATTTATTTATTGAAAACTTAAAAGATCAGATTATTGTAATAAATTTATGTTGCAGTTAAAACAAATATTGTGTTCAGAACATATAAAATAACTGATGATGCTGATCAAAAAATATTTTATCTCTTCCAAAAACCAAAATTGCTCTAAAAGTTATTTATCAATTAAATAAATTTGCACTTTTTCCAACAGTAAGATCTATAAAAACTTAATGTTAACAATTCTAGTCTGTAATTTTCTGCAATTTTTATTATTGAATGCGATTAAAAAAAAGAACCTTTTTTCTAAAGAATATGCAAAGAATAATAACTAATTTTTCATTTTTACAAGATATCAAAAATATAAAACACTGATCTTCCATTTTCATACATTTTCAGAAATTTCCTCTAAATTTTAGAGTTCAAAATTTTCACTCATCCACAACATGTTTTTGCAACGTAAAAACCTACAACCGACCGCAAAATTGTTTCCGATGGTGAATAAAAAACGTTTCTGCGAAGGAAAAAAATGTCAGCAAAACCTCTTGCATAAATAAATCCGGCGGTCCGCCGTGGCAAAATCTCATTTCCAAGTCGCTGCTTCTTCTGGAGGTTTATAAATTGCCCGCCCCCAGGAGGTTCGTGCGGCATTAAGATCAGGTGGAGGTCTCGAGGAAAGCAATTAAAAATTTTCCCACGACGCATTTCGTGGAGCAGCAGCAGCAGGCCGTGATTCGATTTGCAGCTTATTATTATTTCTGGCTGCAAATAATAACCTGGATGCCCCGGGAGAACGCAGGAGGGGATATGCTTCAGCAAAAAGGGAAAAGCTGGATGCGCCAGGGGTCCTGTTGCAGCAGCGTGGCCGCTAGAATTGCCGAGTTTTGAATATCAATGGGGTCAATTTCGCTGCGTGAACCGCTCGGCCATGTTTAATAATCAAGCCCATACAACTCTCTGGCCATAACCTGAAGGGATCCGTTTTATCATTACTTGAACACAAATATTTTCAGCGATTTAAATTATAATAATAAGGAAAAGCAATTCATTTAGGTGAAAGAAAAGGTAAAATGTAACAAAAAGTTGTGGTGAAATAGAAATAAAATATTTTCGACTTTCGGCGGATTAATTGCAAGTATTAAAACAATTCCGACAAAAAATGTTTTTGAAATTATAATTTTTTTAATGGAGATGAATAATTTGTTTCATATTTTATATCAAAATTGAAGATTTTCCAGCTATTTGAAATTGATACTGATTTTAATTTAAAGTCGACTTTTCCTCGATGAGCTTTCTGAGTTGTTTATTGTTTAAGAAAAACAATATCCTGCTCAAATTTTGTGTTAAGAATTTTTTTGTGAAAAAAATGAAAATTTAAACAGTTTTTCACGGTGAAAGGAAAATGATCTAAAATAAAAAAAAAAGATTGGTTCTAATTCTTGTCAAAATGATTTCCCATGAATTATGGCTGAAGCCGAAACATGTGTAGAGCAGGATATTGTTTTTCTCTTAAACAATAAAAAACTCACAAGATCCATCGAGGAAAAACCGACTTTAAATTCAAAACACCACGAATCAACCCTCGATTGTGAATTTCTAAAACAATATTTAAAAATTGGTTTCCCTTTTTAATTTAAAAATTCGATTTGCTGCAAAATATTTAATCGGTAAAATCAACTCTAGTTTAATCCATTTGCAAATTAGCTTGATGAATTAATTTATCTGTAAACAAAGAGAGGAATCGATTAAAATGCCATTTATCCTGCTCTCACCTTGTAACAAATCCACAATTGACGTGTTCAACAAAAACATCCATTTCAACTTGAGCGAAATTTGTAATTTAGAGTGCGCGTGTCCCAGTGTCGGGGTGGCCGCCTGTGTGAATAATGAATAGGACAGAATATAAAAGCAAGCGGCTCTACAGATGTATTATTAGGGCCGGCATAGCCAGGCCGATATTAATTCGCAAGTGCCGTTGGCCGGCACCTGCCATATTTGCATAAATGTTGCCAGGCCTGCGTACCTATAGCATCACATTTTCATTTCGCAGCAGCGACCGCTCTAATATTCATGATGACACTCGCGCCACCACCACCACGTATGTGCCATTTCGCCCCTGCTACGATGCCGTGTGTGTGTTCGCTGGTGTGAATTATGATATTTCATCAACGCAATGAGCCCGCTGGAATTGCACTCGGGACCTCGTTCCACCCTATTTACGTTATTGGCGCGCTGTGCGACAAACAGCACTTTTGATGCGCCACCGTCCATTGCCAAATTTGACTTTCACTATTGTCAGTGGATTTATTAAACTGGTTGGCGTAAATTATAGTTTAAATCAGGAGCGAGAAAAGAGATAATAATTCATAATAAATGTCATTGAAACAAAATAAAATAAGTAAATTTAAATAAAAAATAATAATATTGGATATTTTTCAAGAGAAATGTTAAGTTTAGTTGCAATTTTAATACTTTTGTTAAATAAAAACACTAAAAAATTATTATATAAAAAATTCAAAATTTTCAACAAATTTTAATTAAATATTTACTAATTTTAATATTAATTTATTATTTTTAGTATTTAATTTTTAAATAACTTTTACTATTTGTTAATTATTATTGCTATTATCATATTTTTATAATATTTTACTGCAATAATTACATTTTTTATAAACTTTTCTTGGAGTCCGTAAATCCATACTTCAAATATTTCTTAGTAACAACTTTTCAAATATTTTGAATCTTGACCTGGGTAGTCTAGTGATGAATGAAATATTAAACTCCAAACAATAGAATTTTATGTTGTAGTAAAAAAAGATATGTTTTTTTCATCATCTCACTTTTCAATCGGCCCATCGCTGCTCTTGCCTGTTTATCATGTTTTTCAATTCACTATCATACAATAAGTTAATTTAGTATAATTACTTTTTTATGGACAACAGGTGCGCCGTAAACATTCAATTATTCAATTTCATGTACCCTTTGGGCCTGAAAATTCACGATCCAATATATTTGAAAGCGTTTGCAATACGTATATATTAATTAAAAGAGTATAATTCTCAAAAATCTCAATCCTCGGCACACCGCAGGAAAAGCTTTGCCTTTGATGAACGTATCGATTCGCCTTAATTTGCCCTTTGAACTCTCGGCGGCTGCCATGCAAAAATGGCTGTTCCGCAAATGAGGCCAAAACCCGGCCGGCGGCGGTGAGAAGAGCACTTTTGCTTCCCTCGCTACTCACAACAGCGTTGATTATTAGCTGCACAAAAGGCTCATATAATTATCGTCATTTTATTATATCGAGTCCCCGGAGAAGCGACGAACGCTTTTACGAGCCGTTTTAAGATCTGCCGGGACAAATACGAGATGGACCGCCGAGCTGCCGAATCTTTTGCGGAATAGAAATGGTTGAATTACGGCCAGCGTTGCCCCGAAACTGCATCGCTCCGCCGTAATGGTGCGCCCTAGAATGGAGTCGCCGGGGGCGCAAACCAAACCACTCCCGAGCGCACTTCTGGCGCAACATATTGGAAAATTATAAAAAAAAAAGGAAAAAAAGGAAAGCGGAGGCAACGCAGGCAGACATGTGTCTGCTCTTTGCCGCCACATCAGCAGGAAAATTGACGTTTGCCCCGTATTGCTGCGGGCCAAGTGCGGAAATTGACACTCGGAAGTGGGATTTTATTGCTAATTACCATGTTGCCTGCAGATGTTATATCAGTTCGTTTTATGTGATCCTAGATATTCAAGACATACTCCCTTCTTAGGATGCTGTAAAATATAATTAAGAAATTAAATACATTTATTTTTTTTAAATCAGGATTATTATTTATCGAAATTATAAATTTTATTTTTAAAATTTATAGTTTTTACCAATAATTTTTAATATTTATTAATATATTTTTAAAATAAACTAATAATTTGGCTAAAATATCAAAAATGAATGTAAAAATACAAAGAAATAATTTTTTATTTTCAACACTTACATATTATAAGATTTGGGAAGACGTCTGCACAATACATCTATTGACCTTTAAATCCATGAGATTAATTAAAGTCCAATTCTTTTTGGTTGCCAAATTAAGTGCTTATCTAGTTTATATTATGTTAGAAACAAAAAAATGGACAATAATTTTACTTTATAGATTGACCACCTGCATCGAATTGGTTGGACGAATTTTAAAGAAACCTCCTCAAATTGATTTTATCTCTCATACAATAACAATAAGCGAAACGCTTGTGAAAAACAACTGAAGCACTTTTTGTCAATGTAAAGGTCGATTTCGACTCCGGAAATTGATTCAAAATAATGTCAATAGTTATTTGTTCTCAATTCAGGAAACTATTACGGCGAAAAACCCTTTAAGGTCCAACGAATTTGTTTTCCGCAACTCCAAATATATGAAAAGTTTCTATATGATTGATATAAAAATAAAACCATTGTTTACAAAAAAAAATTCTGTCGTCCAACTGATGGCGATGGTATCGCTTTCAAATGGTAATTATTCGTTCGTGCAACTTTTTTATATTGGCAGAGTGTGTTTCCAATCGGCCCTTGTGTCACATATTGTTAGCAAACAGCGCGGTCAACAATGGAAAATGTAAGTCCTTTGAAATCGGCATGCGGCCCTAATTGTGAACCAGCTGCGCACAAAGGTCGAGCAGAGACTCTGCCGTTGACAAAGCCGTCAAAAATAGTGGCCATTCCGCTCACATATCCGCGGCATTGTCGACTGCTAATGGATTATGCTCTGGTGTAAATATACGAACTCGCGCTTTTATATATTATATGCAGCACCAGAATCGTCAAAGCCTAATGGATGGAAATACGTGTAAATTTGCCTCACCACTTCCTCCTGCCTAGATGTACTTTTTTTCATTGTTGACGAACGCATTTACGAATGAATGCATAATTCATACATATGAATTTCCTACAACCCCCCAAAAAAATGTGTTTTCTGTCGACCTGCCGCGTGTATCGGCTTTTCAAAAGGAATTGATATATTCGCCGATGATTTATGGGCTTGGCAACAATTTTTGTCTGCTGGAAAAAAATCGAACGCGCAGAAGGATATTTGAGATTCTGACGTTTCGAAAATTGAAATTCCGGCTTCTGTCAGGGGGAATAAAAGTGGAGGAACTCAAAATAGCAAATATTTTCGATTTTTATTGATGGTAATTTGAGATATGGGAGGCGTTCGTGAGGGGGGAGCAAACGACTCGCAATTTGTATCTGCTCATTCTTTTTTACTCTCGGGCTAATCTGCAGCACGAAATCTGTAAGTTGGAATTTTTTGTCGATAGGCGCGCCACTTTGCCTAAATTGCCCTTTTAGGAGCCATTACGAAGCCCAGTTTTATCTAAAGCGCCCGCACGAAGCGCGCGCCACTTTAAATAGCGCCCTCAGCAACCTTTAAAAAAACGTGAAATTAACGCAAACAGAAGAGCTGAGGATCAAACGCGCATTACTTTCGGAGACTAATGCTTTCAATTTGCATCCGACGAAACTTGTTTTTCACCCGAAGCGCAGCACAATCGTCTGTAGGAAAAAAACGTCACGAGATAAATATGTGGTCAGTCGTTCTCTTCAGAGGGCAGACGAGTTTTATAATTTAAAGTGGGGGATTTGGTGCTGAAGAGCGAGAATGCAAATGACCAGCCGTTATTTCCGTTCACTAGAGCGTGAAAAGGATTATTGCGATTAGTTTTCACCTGCTTTGTGATGTTTGTGCAGGAATGCCAAGAATAAATTTTTATTTCTCTATTCGGATAAATGGATGCTTTTTAATTAGAAAATTTTATGGAAATAGGAGAAATTTGCAGAATTGATTAGACTAAATTTTTTAAGGCTTAAATACCAAAACCTAGACATATATTTTTATTTAAAATTCTTATTTCATGAAGCATAAAATTTTATATAAATAAACTTGCATTGGACTAGTCATTATAATTGTCACTTAAAATGTTTTTAGTTTAGTCTATTTACATGATTTATGTGTTAAAAAGGGATTTTTATCCATATTTTCATAAATTCAGTGTGTTAAATTATGTTTACTTAAAATTTAATTTACATCTTTATGATCGGCAAATTAGAGACACGTAGCTAACTTTCAGATTAATTTATCTCTTAGATATTGCGTGTCTGATGCATAGATATTTTTTTGGTTCTTTTAAATCAAAAGTTTTTAATTTATAAAAGATTTGTTGAACCGAAAATTGAATTAACTCTTTTTATTTGTATTTAAATAAATAATATTTAAAAAACAAAATAAAAATCCGGGAAAGCAATTAAATATTTTATTATAAATGGAGTAAATAAAAGATTTAAAATAAGTTTTTATAAACATATTAGCAATATAATTACTATTTTAATTATAATGAGTCGTTCAAAAGCAGTCTCTGAGCTTAGCGCTCCGCTAATTTCTGCACTTGGGGCTCGAGGCTTCTTGTATGTTTGCGCTGCATCGCATCCGAGATAAATACGTGTGTACATGGAAGGGTTGGTGCGCGCGTGGCCGAGCGAGTGCAAGAGGCGGCGGGCGGCAAGTATGCAGCGCGCCGCACACACAGGGTTAGCGGGTGAGCCCAGTGTAAGGGGGAAACAACTTTTAGAGAATCGATCGGCCGCCGCCGCGCCGGTACCTCTACTCACAAACTCACTCTGGATTTCCCCTTTATTCGTCTGAAACGCGGAGCTCACTCATCTCCCAGGATCAGCACACGCACACGCTGCACACTGCATCACTCACAATCGCGAGAGAGCTGCAGCTTTTTTCGCCCGCGAGGCGCACGCCCGCCTACGTAATGATCACGCCAAAGTTGCCCGCTCGAGCCCCGAACGGCTGCTGATGGCGAGGAAAAGTGGTTGCAGATGAGGCAAGAAATTGCACCCGTTCTAAAGGAAAATAAAACATAAAAGCTTTTAAATAAATATTTAATTAAATAAAAATTATTTAATTGCAACGTTTTATTTTATATTATTTGAATTACTTATATATATTTTTTAAATTATTTATTAAAAATATTTAAATTTATATATTTCATTGTCAAAAAAATAGAGGGAACTTATTTAATATTACTTACAATTAATTTACTGTAAGATTAGCATTGATGTCTTGTTTATTGTATATATTTTTGTTTCAATGTAAATAATTGTATATGTTTCAATTTTATGTAAATACTGATTTCTTTACTACGTGTTTGTAATTAAAATTAAGTATTATTATACGTGATTCATCGGGTCTAATTAGATTAGATACTTAATTCAATACTAATTCACACAAAAAAATATTGTTTATACTGTTTATTAATTTCTATTGACCTTAATATATTATATTTTTTTTAAATTGAGCACCGCTTCATCAAATTATTATATTACGGTTTACAATTTTTTCCTGCATTTTATTTTAAAAATATCTTGTTTTTAAACTCTTGGAAAATTCCATTGAAATTCAGTAGCTATTCGTGTGAAAACAACGTCATAAATATTTTCGACTATTGTTTCAAAGAGATAAAAATGAGCAAAATGTTCTGCACCACTTCAATAAATAATAAAAAGCAACAAAACATTTTCGGCCTGTCAACGAGAGGGCGTAATAAAAAGCAGCCAACTCATTCATATTCATGAAATCCAGCAAATTCGAGCCACTTGCGAGGCGGCGGATGTGCAAAATTCGTCACCCCGCGTGCATGCCAAGCGACGTGACGCTGCAGCAGCCAAAGACTGCAGGCTCGAAAGTCTGCGGAAAAAATATCTCTTGTGCGGTATGCGAGCGGAACTTTTTAATGAGATGCAATTTTTGCCGCGCGTGAATTAAATGTAATACGACAAGTTGCGGGGAATGTCTAATTAGGAGCAGTTTCACCAAAATTGTGTAATTGTGACTCGGTCGCGAGAGAATGAACCAGCGAGGAGGGAAGCGGCGGCTTTAAATTTTTGAGGCTCAGAATTACATTACGCACTGACATGGTTATGCAGCCTGCTAAGCATAAATGTTGCGCCGGCTGTCTAACAAGGCATTTACTATTTTTACAAATTTGATAATATACTTTCTGCACAAAAACACAAAATTAAAAAGTCAAATGCTTTTGATATTATTTTTTACCTGTTTTTACAATTTGAAATATTTATTAAAAATTTAGATTTAAATATATAAATTATAATTAACAACATAAACGTAAAATACTAATGTTATAAATTAGTAATTTAAACATTAAATGCTATTCCCATGCCTTTTTTTATTTTAAAAATAAGAGAAATATTTGTATTTTTATTTAAAACAGTTTATAACCTTGTAATACTCTCCATTTTAGTATAACAAATATTTAATTTTAATTGCATTCATTCATTCATAATAAACAAATTAGTTTGTGATTTTTAACTTTTTTTTAAAATAAAATCATCAAATTTATATTCTTTGTGTTTACAATTTTTTTTATTTAATTTATACAAATCCACTTTGTAATTTTACTTTTATTTTGTACAAAGTTCAATTCATCTGATCCACTCTCATTAATAACCTTGCGGAAGTACGCACGTCACACCCATCAAAAGAGTGATAGTTCATGAACTGGCTCGCAGTGACAGGGCACATGTCAGCAGCATCAAACCGATTCGCGAACGAGTCGCCGGTCGAATTTGCAAATCAAATCGGTTCGAATGCGCAGCCGGCGTGCAAATGAAGCGACACCGCGAGACCACCGAGCGGTGACGTGCGCAGGCAGGCCGAATCTGAAACGCAAATTGGTTAATTCGCGATTTCGGGTCGCACAGAGACAGCCGATTGATTAATGGCGCGCAGACGATTCGCAGACTTCGAACGCGAAATGCATCAGCAGTGTTTTGTCTCCAAGGCGTCGTTGCTGCTGCCGAGTGGAATTTATTGTTTTATGCTTGATCAAGATTAATTGCGATCTTGGCAGTCGACACTTTTATTTTGATAGATCTGGCGGAGTGACACGAAAATCTCATGTGGGTTTCAAAAAGTCGCACAGCCTTGTTTACTACCGAGGAAACGCATTTCACTCCGTCTTCTTTGCTCACAATCAGAGTGACATCGGCTGTGAGAAAACAGAGAAAATGTTATAAATAGAAAAACAAAATAAATAGGTTTATTTAAAAAAAAAAAAAAAAATCAATTGGGAAATCTCAACTGTCACCTTCTATCATGCAAAAAGTATTTTGATTAATTTTTGGGAAAGATGAATTTATTATCTTTCTTTCAAATCCTGCAAATTGGGCGAAATGACTTTTTTTACTTTTATTTATTTCAAATGAGAAACAAATATATTAATTTTAAACTTTAATTTTTCAATTTTGAAATACATTTTCATTAATTTAGAATTCAATTTAATAGAAAAATATCCATAACTAAGAATTTAAACCATTTTCTGAAATTTTTTTGAAATGAAATAAAAATCCAAGTTTCTGAACAAAAGGGAGCGTGGTCTTTATTTATTTTATTTAATTTCTATGTTTGTTCCTGTCTACCGCGTGAGTGAGCAATCCATTGTCCTTATTTGTAATGCAAGCTCCGGAACGAAAAATAAAAAACAAACAAATGAAGCGGGCAATATGAAGAATTAATGGATGCGTGTTGTTTCGACAAAAAGGATTTGAACAAAAACATACAAAGCGGCTCTCTCTGCAAACAAACTCGCCGTTGCAAATAATAAAAACACATAAAAAGCAGGGCGACATTTCACAATGCACGTAGTATATATTTTTTTTGTGCTTTTTCCCCACCAGGACGCATTATTTTGATTTTCGCCGGCAGCCAAGCAGTCGTCCGGCGAGCCAGCGTGGATTTTTACAGTCGGCTGGCGCGCCAAATTATCGTCCAAAACAATAGGCCCAAATCCGCACGTCTAGTTCCATCTTTTGCCTTTTTTATTCGAATGTATGTATTTCGCGGTGGCGCTGGTTTCTTTTTTGCAAAAACAGTCACGTATTTATTATTTTCCGCTGCCTCGTTTTTCCTTCTCTTCGCGATATTTACTCTCGACCGGCGGCGCAGCAGCGTCGTGCGCGGGCCTTTTATTTTAACGGCGTGTGCGCCCGTGCGTGCGCCCTAATTTGCCTTTTACGCTCAAATTTTCGGGTGATTGTTTGCACGCTGTGTAATTTTCTGCAAATGAATTCAACAATTTTTTTCAAGAGATGCAAAATGGCTTCGTAATAACAAAAAATTTTACTAAAGTTTTTGACAAAAATCTATTATAATTTTTATTTAAAATAGGAAATAATCAATATTTAAATTTAAATCATTAATATATCTTGAAGGTATTAAATTGATCAAATAAATCAATTAAAGTATTAAATTTATACTTATTGATAAGAGCATAAAAATTAAGAATCATAATCGGTTCATACGAATTAAAAAAACAGTTCAAGGGAACAGATATAGATCAAAATCCATCAAAAAATGACATTAAATGAAGATTAAATATTATTTTTAAGTCATTTAATGTTTTTTTTTTATTAATTTAAAATAATTTATTATTTTTTTAAGAGGTTTTTTTCGTGGATTTACTGAAACTGTGCGAGAAACACTTGGCTTTAAAGAATGGAATATAGAAACCAAAATTTTGACTTTTAATTGAAAAATTAAACACTACACTAATTTGAACTGAAAAAACACACGCACACTAACAATTATCTGGTAATTATTATTTTCTCAATTCCTTAATTTTCTAATTTTTTTTCGTGATTGAACTTTTCTGTTTATATATTTCACACAAGATTCACATTATTTTTTCTTAATCCTATTGAGATATTTTCAACTGATTGAATTTAAATTACGCTTAAACTAAATCTTTAACAAGAAGTTTTCAGACCTTCCCCTTTTGTCAGTTTTCCCTCATTAATAAATCAGGTGTGTTCGTCCTCTTGCGTGCAGATAAAAAGCGGCAAACAAACAAAGTGTCGAAACACCTTAACCTGTAAACGAAATGCCTCTTATTTACTTATTCTTGGCACGAAACAAATCCGGTGAACTAATTGCGGCAATCGCTCTTTGCAAGTGAAGCCGGTGATTGCTGTTGCGATCAATTGAGTGCCTCCAGTTCTACGCAAACAGCGAATTTCTTCAGACCGTGAACACGTCCATAAAAAGTAGAGAAATAGCCTTTTCTCTACTTTTGTTTTAAAATATTTACAAGGCAACTTTTCTTGCCCGACAAAGAAGTGATGTCGGTGCTGTGTTAATCCCTTAACGGCCTTTCCGGGCCACACCGGCCATTATTATTGATTCACCGCAAACCGCCGCTGCGATTAATGTTTAATTCTGGATGAAAAATTCACGAGTCTGCTCAATTTTTGACTCGTTTCCACGCCTCTGATGTTTATGAAGGCGATTTGGCGTCGCACGTGTCTCGCCTCACTTATTCACCGCGAGCAGTTTTGCACTTTTTCCTCGTTTACGACGCGCAATAAGGGGCCCTAAAGGTAGTCCAACTCTTTCTCGGGCGCCGCGGCCACTTCAAAGGTCGTCCGAGAGCAACAGGTGCACCAGACTTTTGGAACACACTCGGTGCAAACAGTGAATATAACTGATAGCAGCCCTGTTTGGCCGGCCAGACTGGGCACTCTTGGCCGAGCTCTATCGCTTCTTTTGCATCACTGCCTTCAGTTACATTATTTGCGATTTATTACATTGGCAGCTCAGTAATTTTTGGATGCTACGAGTACGAACTTAGGGAAATCCTACTTATCGGCGATTGCACAAAGCCAATCTATTGCAATTTTTTTTTTATTATAATAATGTTTGACTTGAAGATTTAAAAAAAAATCAAACTAAATTGTAACGTGTCATAACAATAAACATTAAAGATCCACTCCGGTCGTTAGTATTGCTCTTTATTCTGAAAGATTGCTAAATTTCGAGTATATCTGGTGAAAACACTATTTGAAAATTCCAAACCGTTGCGTCTCAATCAAAAGAAAAACTAAATACGAGTGATTCGCGCGAAAAACGTGTGAGAATTGAGTAGCCAATCAAATCCATCAGTTTTGTACAAAAACTACAGCATTTGGTCACATTGGCGCTGCGATCGCTGATTTTGCCACTAATGCCCCACGGCGCTGCAGAAAACTAGGCAAAATCAGCGATCGCAGCGCCACAAGTGACGAAAACCTGCAGTTTTTGGAAAAAACTTATGGATCTGATTGGCTACTCAATTCTCACACGTTTTTCGCGCGAATCTCTCATATTTAGGTTTTATTTTGACTGAGACGCAACGGTTTGGAATTTTCAAATAGTGTTTGCACAAGATCAACTCGAAATTAAGCAATCTTTCAGAATAGAGAGCAATACGCTTGACCGGAGAGGATCTTTAAGTAAATTTTTGTATATTTAAAATATAAATAAAAGAAGAATAACACTTTATTTTATTTTTACATATTTTCTTTAATGTCTTCTTTTTTTGAGATTTTTTTGAATTGATATATATATTTCTTAATTTCAATCAAAGAATTTTGTTTTTCATACACTTACAGTATTTGTTATCAAATAGCTATTTAAAAGTTCAGCACCAACAAAATTCATTTCATATCTTCACAGAGACTATTGCAGTATTGCCGTGCAGAATTTGAATCTAGTAATAATTCAATCTCATTCAAAATCAGCTTGTTATTAATTTTCCAATTTAATATTTCCCACCAGTAACACTTAGGATGCGTGCAAAATATGTACAAAATGACTAAAACGAGCCCTGCTGTTGATGCTGTTGTTGCGTTGCGGTGCAGCATCTTCTTTTCTTGTCTTACCCTCATTTTTATGTACTACCGTGTGTGTATTTGTTTTTTCGCGAGCGCATCTTGCAAGTGGTGCAATTCATCCTCAAGACGAAGAGCTCTCGAAAAATAAAGGAGATAGCCAGCGACTTTGTTTGCAGCGCAGTTGTGCAGAGAGTGACGCAAATCCTAGTCATAATTCTGAATTTATTGGACCAACTGCCGGCGAGATTGGGCCTGCGAGCAAGAGGCGGACTCATTCTCAAATGAATAACTTGTTCGCAATCTCGTTGCATATTTCATTTCCATGCAAATAAATGTGATGTGTGTTGCGCACAACAGCAGCCAGGTCGTAAACAAAGGCCATATTTTCTTTCTTTTTTTTTATCGCCGGCGGGAATTCAACATTCTCTGGGCTTATTTTCAAATGTGTCTTATAATACACGGGTCTAACTCTTTTCCTATACGCTTCTTTTTATTGTTTGCTCGTTATTCTCTCCTGCGGGCCCGTGTGCTCTTTAATAAAGCCCCTCGCGAACAATATTTGGCTTTCGAGAGCAAGTTTAATCCGCACCGCGCTCTTCGTTTTTATATTATTTACGTTTCTCATCCGCGTTTTGCGAGAAGAAAAAACCGCAGACGCGGAATAGGCAAAACTTTATAATGATGCAACTAAACCGCAATGAACAGTTTGCGGAATTTTTTCAGATCAAATTTTCAATTAAATTCCAATGTTCAAGACAAATGGTCTTTAACTACCTATCACAAAGAAGAAAAATAAATTATACAATGCACAATTCTTAAATTGTTGTAATCCTTGTCCGTTTATAAATAAAATAGCTGGCAAACTTTAATTTAAATTTAAATTTTTTTGTCATTTCTGTTCAAAAATTTGGAATTTTTTTAGACAAATGGAAATCCGTATTTATTTTTAATGCCAAAGCTAATCCTTCAAATCTAGAGTTCATTGTATTCCTTTCATAAATTCGATTTTATTTCTGGCCACGTGCGAACTGGTGCTATCTCTATAAAGAGATTGTTAAATTTTAGGTACCGCGGTCGTAAGCTTATAATGATATTTAAAAGGCCCACAACACCTTTAATTCAAATTGACCATTAAAACATTATAATTGACTCTAAATCTCTTTCAACCCCTCTGTACAAAGCGCGCTTCAGACAAAGGAATGGGCGATTTATATAAAATTGACCGCGCAACCTTTTGATCTCAAGTGCCGAGCGGCGAATGACGGCGAATTTCATTCACTTGCAATTTTCGCCACCAATATTTCATCCCTCTAAGTGGTTCAACTTGAGCATGAGAGCTGGCAAGGAAAATACAGACATAGCGCCCACGAAGCAAAACAGACGAAGGGAGAAAATATAATAAAAGAGAAAGAAGCTGAGGGGCTGCTGCTGCTTTCCTGATGGAACCGCAGCACCGGCAAATTATGTCTTTTGCGGCGGAAGAGTTGAAAAGGAAAACGTGCGACTTTTATTTTAATTGTGCGTGAACGTGAGAGTAGTGAAAAACGTATAGCTAATTATTATGAGAATTAAAATTAAGATTATTATTTGATGTGCAAAAAAGTATATATACTAAAAAATAATTAAATGTTTTACTTTTCTAATTTATTGAATATATTTTTACATATTTATTTATTCTATTCTATTTTTAATAAAATTAAATTGAAAATAACCATTTATAATAAAATTTACACAGTATACAATATATTTAGTTGTTAACTACATTTTAACAAGATTTTGCTAATTTATAAGAAAAATTATAAGCATCTCACTGCTTCGACTGTCTGCAAATTTTAAGTGAAATTAAAATTTAGTAACAATTAATGGTCCAATTTGCTGATAAGATTAAAGAAAATTGTAAGCAATACATAAGTTAATATAATTAACATTTCCATTTAAAAGAATAAAAATACGTTAGATGTAATTATTAATAAATAAATAAAAATTTGCCTTAAATAGAGCAGAATTCCTTCAATTCATAAAAAAATTAATTTTGTAACACAAAAAAAGACGTTTTGTTTCTAATTTAGTCGAAGCTTCAGAATAGGCAGCGAAATGAATAGGCGATGCTTAACGTGGTCAGTAAATAGCTCGGTCGGCAGGACGTGGACTTGTTTTTCTCGCCTTTCCGTTTGCCCGTTTAACGAGTCGCGGTGCAGGTTAATGGGCGCATGCACCTTTTCTACCCATGCAATTACAACCCACGCATTGTGTTATTTACACGACCCCGTTCTCGCATCCTGCTTCAAGACGCTTTTCTCTCATTCTTTCTCGCTCGCTCGCCCAAGGCGCAGGTTCGTTCTCTGAAAAATTGACTCTTTAATCCGGACGCGCCGGTTGTGTCGCAAGGCTCGTTTGTCTTGAGCACCCGCTCTTGACACACATTCAAATTGCGGCTAAAGCCCAAGCAGCCAACCAGCACACGGAGCTTTAAATTAGATTGCATGCACACGGTCTGGCTGGTCTGCATTGCGCTGTTGATTTTTCATCTCGGGCTGCGCCAATGTGGCTAATGAGCGGTCCGGGTGTCGCTGGTATTTATTCAATTCACACCGCAGGCATTTGCGCATCAAAGTGCATTTTATTTTCATTCCATTTGGAAATTTAATTTTGTATTAATTTATGTGTTAAATGATATATTGAATATATAACAGTCAATAAAAAACAGAAGCAGAATTTATTTTTACAGACATAATTAAATTTGGAGTACAGTAGTCTCTGAAGCATTTATTTAATTTAATAGAGAAAGAAATGCATTATTGTGAGGATAAATTTATTAATATTTACAAATGAATAGTTAAAATGGTTATACTAATAAATTTAATATGTTTATTGGAATTAATATTCAAATTCAAATATATATATATAATAAATAAAGTGTTATAATTTAATCAAACGAAAAGTAAAATGTGTTGTAATAAAAAAAACTAAACTGCCAGCGCTCTCTAAATTATTTAATTTTAAATTAGATTTTTCTGTTGATGCTTTCACAGATATAAGTTTCCTTCTCTGACAATTGACTCTTTGGCCTGCCCCATATCTCAAAATTCTTAAGAAGACATCTTATGCGTTTTATGCAAATTACCTATAATAATTATTAAAAAAAATTATTCAAGTAGATTGCATAAAGTTTTATTTTATTGCGTCTCTTTAGACCTAAAATATTTTATTTTCTGACCAATCCTGAGCAATAAAAAGTAGTTCTCAAATCTATATTTATTATCATAAATCTGATGAATTAAGAAAAATTTTCATTATCTTGAAAAACCGTTTGGCAATTAGTAACTTTGTGGAGTCCTTTCATTCTCCCCGCCGCAGGAAATTTCTTGAGTCGAAGGAATTCTGATAGCAGCGGTCGTCAGTGGTCGAAATCACGACAGAATTAGATTCAATTTGCCCAGCAATTGGAATCTATTGGGACGGGATTTCTACGGATCGGCACATTACGCTAACGTGACACTTTTTTCCCAGCGACACGACCAGTTAGATCGGCATTGTGTTGTACAGCAGTAATGCCGGCGCTTTTTGCCGAGAGTTATTTCTCCATTATGGTGGCGAAAGAGCAGGTCGGTTGGTCTCTGCCGGGCCTTTTGTGTTCGGCGAGCAAGGACTCTCCAATTGGAGACCGACCGCCGGCGCCGAGTCGCAAAAAGCTGCAGATTTTATTATGAACAGCGCCTGCTGCGGCTCTTTGATTGTCGGCGGACTGGCCAAATTTAATTTCCACTCTGCTTCCTTTTTCGCTCCGGCCGTCAAAACGTATCAGAAATGTATTGTCTTGTGGCGAAACTCCGGAAGTGCCGAAATAACTCTAGGTGTGCTGTTTTTTAAGGTCAGTAAAATATAATCAAAAATACAATCCCTTTTTTATGACATAAAAAAGCCAATTTTTTCAATAAGTAATTATCTTGATTTAATGCTTTTTTTTCAAACAAAATAAGAAAAAACTTGAATTAAGCGGAAATAATATGAAAATATGGATTTCCTTTAAATTATCTGTTAAAGTTTTTTTTATTATTAGTTACCAGTTAACAGAAAAAATTAATTACTATTTTTTTTTAATCAATTTCAATGTGGACGAAGAAATAAATAAAAGAAACTTGAAAATATAAAAAGCAATCAAACTTATAATAAGTTTTGGAGACAAAAATCAACAAAAATGTTCGTAAATTTAGATGTCGTGATTGATTTTCTGAAATAATTAGAATTTCAATTTGCGCTTGTGCCGTCGAATTCATTGGCGAGCTGCTCTCCACGTCGCTCGAATATCTGATGAAGTTCGATTCGTGGTTGATTGAATGCAAACAGTGTGTAACAAGCGGACGGAGCACAGATGTCTAGATAGTCATGCTAATAAAAGCAGCCCCAATGAATCCGTCGGGCTGCTGGGTGTATTTCACGCAATAATGAATAATCTCCCGCCTCCATCTTCTCTGTATAATTAAATGCACCCGATCAGACGCGATAGTGGAAATCGATAAACTCGTCAAAGAAAATTAGTTCCGACTGGAAAAACGCCGGAATTTGAGGACGAACAAAAAGCGTGTTTTGATCCTGTGAGGATAATTTAGGTGGAGAAGAGACCTGCCTGCGCTTTGCTTTTCACAACAAGAGAAAACAAACAAAGGAATCGGCATTCGAGCACGTTTTAACCCGAGAGCGAACTTGCTCTCCGGCGAGAGTCAAGTGCAAAGTTTCACTTCGCGAGCGGAGCGGTGCACGAGAATTTGAAATAACTCGTGCGGTAGAAAAGTTCACTGGCGCTCAAAAGATCTTTGAACTAACAAGGTAAGTTCGTGTAAATTAATAACCAGTGCTGCATGTAGGAATAATTAAAAGGGAAGAAAATTCGAGATGTTTTTTCTTTATATTTTATATTTGCTCTGATTAGTCAAGATGTATAATTATCTCCTCAGATATCTTAAAGAAGCTTAAGTTGGTAATTAGTTTAAAAAAATTTAAATTGAGCTTTAAAAAGAGAGCTTTTATAATTACAAAAAAAATTAGCAATTATCTTCTTACAAAGTTGAAAATGATGGATGCAGTTCAATTTGCCCAGCGACGGAAAGTTTTCTCTGCTTCTCATAAAGTTGCAATTCAGAAAGAGACGTCGCCGCAGTTGGGGAAGAAGTAATTTTCACTCCCGGAGTTTTTTTTTCCAAGAAAGAGTTTTCCGATTAAAAGAAGAAAACGCGAGTGGCGCAGAAAGGCGCACTTTTATTGAAATCCCGGCTCGATAAATTCAGAGCCTAGGCAAAGCAAACTCGGCTAAAGTGTTAATCAAAGTTTGCCCACGACGTGCTGGTATATGCGCGAAATGTGCATCACTCGCAAGGACTTTTTACGACCCTACGGCTGATGTATTCATGGAGAGCTCGTAAAACAATGGCAGGATTTCGTAATGTAATGCACAATACGGGCCTTGTCTCACTTGGTTCGCTGCTTGCCGCGGAAATAAATGAAACGACGACGCGGGCACGTGCGCCGGTTATAATTAACTGCCTGTTTATATGAGAAGTTCGAGTCGCACACATTGTGCTGTGTTGCTTGCAATCTACGCGAAAGCGAAAGTTGTCAAAGAGAGACGTGAACAAGAAAGGAGTAAAAAGTTTCAGGCCTACCTAAAAACTTCTTGTTTCAAGAACTGCTCTTGCAAGGTTGCTTTTGAAATTAACAAAACAAATTTTTAAACTTATAGACCCAAAGTAATTTTTTTTTTTTATTGTATAAAAAAGTTTAATTAGTTCAAAAAGAAAACAAAGAATGAAAAATTATTCAATGAGTCGAAATTTTTACATTCATGACTGGATTAAAATTAATAGATGAAAAAGAGCTATTTAAGCTTGAGAAAAATGTATAAAATCACTAAAAAAAAGTATATTTTTTTATGAAACATTTAAAAATATTCAATAAATCTGCAAAAAAAAAACACAACATATTAATTTTTTTTAAATTTTAACACTCAATCATTCAATCGACCTTATTCATATAATTAAATTACTTTTTGTAAGTTTACAGTTCTGTCCTCTTTGCCTAGGCGAAATTTCCACCCTTTCAATCGCCTGAATTTTCCGAGCCAGCAGCAACAAGCCGATTTTCACGCATCGCACGGCCCGATGTAAAATTTTATGAGCACTCCTCGCGAGTAGGCAACCGGTTGGACAGCATTGTAGGCGAGTTGCATAAATACACCGAGCTGAAATTAGAGGCCATTCACGCTCCCCACTGGTGCGCCCACTAATTAATTAATTAATCGGAACGGCCGTAAAAACAAACGCCGCGAATTTATTATCCAGCCGCTCGTAACGCGAATTAATGATGCGCGGCGGAATTATTGCATGATTATGCGCCGCTCTTCCGATAATTCATGTGCCTTGCTTGAATGTGGGGCAGGTGGTGCAGCCCGAGTGTCAGCCCGCATGATGGAGTGTGTTCTTTGGCGCGAGAAGAAGGAAAACTCTCTCTTCGGCACAAGAGCCGAATTTAGCGCAACTTATCGCGGCTGTTTGTGATTTAATTAGCATCTAAATTGAGTCGCGCGTTTCCAATATTGTCTCGCGGGAGGCTTTTGTTTTGATGAATGTGCCTGACGCGCCGCCGGAAAATATTACCACCGTTTATTATTCTCAAAGGGACCTCGCTCAAGTTATTATCAACGAGGGGTACCAAAAATATTAATATTTGAACGAAATCATCATAAAATTTAATAAAAGTGGTATTTTTCTTTTAATTTTTTACAAAAACTAATTTTTTCAATTGTTCTGGAATTAAAATTCATAAATTTCCGCAGGAGTAAATTAAATATTCACACAATTCCTCAAATAATGGACTTATATTGTTGAAATTATCCATTTAATCATAGAATTAAATTTCATTGCGACGTTCTATAAAATCTCATGTGGTTGCATAACTACCGAAAGGTGACTTATTTAGGCCAAACTTTCGCACCCTCCGCTCTCTTCAAAATTCATGAGCGTCTTGTTTGGCTCGAAAGCCGCACTCAAAGCCGCGCCTCACCGAAATCAGGCCGCAAATTTGAGAAACACCCCTTCTCTTTTCACTCCCGCACGGCGCCCACCCGTTTTCCTTGATTTGCATCCTCACACATATGCGAATCAACCCTTTCAAAGGCACGCCCACCCTTTGATATCAAGCAATTAACACAATTGTGCAGCGCCGCCGTTGCGGAAGCTGCAGCCTTCGGCGCCGCCGCGTAATTAACGTTGAAAGTAGAAGAAGAAGAAGAAGAGCGGCCGAGGGCACGCGGGCGAAAAGTCGGCAAACTTTCCGCCCTGCTCGTAATTGGCTGCGTAAATAAGTAAACGTACGCACGCATATTTATAAAATAACGAGGGTGAAATTTATTCAAGATCACGCCGCGGTCTCTTTCGCGAAAATAAATTTGCTCTCCGCCCCGACGATAGGAGAAAAAAAACTGCGCTGTGTTGATAGATTGAAGGAGTCGGCGGAAAGAAGCGGAAAAAAGTGACGACTCACTTCCTGCAAGAATGGAGGCAACCACGTGCCAACCCTCATTTCACGCGGGCAATAAAATTATTCCAACGATTTGGAATTCAGCTCAGCGTATGAGTATTTTTCTCCTTTTCCGGACGCAGCGTGTTTGTGATAAATTTGAATCTTCCTGCTCGGAGACGCTTCGAATATTTTCTGGATTGAGTTTTCGCGGCGACGGATGATTTCGTGGTCTCGGCAGCGCCTAATTCGATTACCGGCGACGAGGAGGATGCAAAAGTTGGCCGTTCTAATTAAATTATTACTTCGTCAAGGAAAGGGAAAAGGAGAAGCTTCTTCTTAATTTTTTTCATCTCGGTCCAGTGATTAATCCGAAGGGAGTTTCAGTTGAGAAGGTGAAAATTTAATTTACTTTCGACGGAATTGTGTGTCAATTTATCACAAATAATCCGTCCTTCCGAGATTTCTAAAGATTTCAACTTGGTCGGTGTGAGCAAAGTTTGCCTGCGTTTCAGGGCCCCGGGGGTGGCAGAGAATAATAAATTCCCTCGGCACCTCGCTGGCTGCTTCGTAATTATGCATTTAGCTCTGCTGGTCTTATTATTTCAGCGCTACTCTATCATTTGTGCGCAGTGCCTGCTGCAGAGCAGAGATAATTTTTTATCGTTCTATTTGTATGCCCTTTGCTTTTATCTGCACCCTTAGTCGCCGAGCATTTCACAGAGAGAGCTTCTTTTCAATGACGGTGAAAAAAATCAAGCCCTGCTGTTGATGTCCGGTGAAAGGATTCGATGGAAAATGGAGAGAGAGAAAAAAAGGGTCATCGCGATTCTGACAAATGATTCGTGTTATGAGGGCTTTTGGTCGACACCCCACCGGACCAAAACTTCTGTGAATGGGACGATCTGTCTTTGAATTGCAATGACGGAAAGATGGTTTTAGATCAAATGACATTTCAATTAAGCAAAATGTCACCTTAAGATAACATTAATAAAACTGAATCTTTCCTCGTCAAATTTCAAAACTCACTGCTTATATGCTACATCTAATTATTATTATTTTTGTTGTTTATTTGTAAAATCTTATAGCCAAGATCATCTGAAAAGTTTTGTCATTATAAAATTTGTCTTTTTATTTATTCATTTATGTATTTATTCTCCATTTCATCCACAGAAAAGATATACAGAAGAAGTATTGATTTTATTTTAAATTTTTAAAGTAAATTTTTGGAGTAAAGTCAACCGAAGCTCATTACGGCGAATGGGGTATTTTTGATCTCAGACGTTTTAGCAAAATTTTTGCTAGTGGTTGTGCCGTTTTGTCAATTTTTTTTCCAAATAAATTGTCTTCAACAACTGATTGTGAAAAATATGGACAAATAAATAACATTAATAATTAATCCTCCGTAATTAAAACTGATTGTTTAATATATTTTCTATTGATCTAAATTTTGATAAAACTTTTTTTTTGATAAATTTTTTTTAATAAAATCCGGCGGTCACGATCGCTCGAATTTACAACCACTTGCCTGCCGAGTTAAAACAAATTGATGATCAAAAGACATTCACCCTGAAACTGAAACAAGTGCTAAGTGAACACAACTTCTATGACATACACGAATACTTACTGTGCAGTTTTGACAAGTGAAATTTCTCGCGCTAATCTTATAGTTTTTTCCCTTTGCCCTAAGCAACGGGTTTTTTTTCTCTAAATTTTAATTTTAGACCTGACATGTTCCAAAGACTACTGTTAATATTCTTGTCTAACAGAACAACAATAAAATTGAATTGAATTGAATTGAATTGGGCAGAAGAAATCTTATTACATCAGTTGCAGATTTCTTTAGTTTTACTTATTGTTTGAAATGTTTATGATTAAATTTAAATTTGATAATTGTTTAGTCATATTAAATTTTTTTATCAGATCACTCAATAATTTGAAGAAACGATGCACCACAAACTGGTAAAACTCTTGTAATTCAATTAGCAGGGAATTTGTAAAACTTGTAAAAGGTTTTTTCAAATTTAAAAAGGATATAAACTTGTAAAAATAAATTAGGCTTTTATAAGGAAAAAAATTAAATTTATTCATTTTTTATAAATTTTATATTTAATAATTATTTTATTTCTCTTACTTGTGATCATGCGTCCGAAAAAAGTGAGGTTCTCAATATTTTTGCTCAAGCGAAAAAGCAATACAGGCGACTAATTCGATCAAAAAAGAAATCCTTTGCGGAAAAACAGGAAGAAAAGCTTCTGTTAGAAGCTGAAAAAACGTGTTATAAATTATTAAGGTTAAATAGAAATTTAATTTATAAGGAAAATGATATTTCCATTAGTACATGGGAAGAAGAGCTCAGCAATATTTTCAATGTTAAAAAATGCTTACCTAGAGAATCACTAAATCTGAAAAGATTATTAGAAAATTATCCACGATCAATCCATATGAAAAAGATTTTGGAAGCTGAGGTATCCCTTGCAATCCAAAAACTTAAAACTAAGAAAGCAACGGGATTTGATCTTTTGAGCAATGAGAATCTTAAAGTTCTGTGGCTTCACATTGCACCTGAGATTACGGCATTTTTTAATCTCTGCCTAGAAACTGGCTCTTTTCCTGAGCCGTGGAAATTTGCGAATTTAAAACTATTATATAAGGGGAAGGGAGATTTGTCCGATGTAAATTCATATAGAGGAATTAGTTTAAGTTCCACCCTGTATAACTTACTAGACAGAGTGCTGAATAACAGAATATACTCATATCTAATAGAGCTCATTCCCTCTAATCAATATGGTTTTGTTAAACACAAGGGTACGATACCTGCTGTGTGTAAACTGTTAAATGAAATAAATGATAGTGTTTATGTTAAAAAGAAACCATTGTATGCCATATTTTTAGATGTAAAGAAGGCCTTTGACTCGATAGATCGAACCTTCATATTTGAGAAATTGATTGCATCCAACAAATTTACTTTCGAAGAACTGAATCTGTTAGCAACAATGTTGGACCTCAATTATTTGCAAATAAATGACGGAGTGTCGTTGTCAGAAACCATAACACAATCAAATGGAGTCCGTCAAGGTGGATGTTTATCACCGTTCCTATTTATATTTGCAATCAGTGATTTTAATGATGCAATACTAGAATTCTTAAATGTCAAAGCAATCCTATATGCTGATGATGTTGTGTTACTAAGTGAAAACTTAGAAGAATTGAAAAAAGCAATGGTAAAAATTGAAAAATTTCTTGCAGAAAGAAAACTTCAACTTAATTTAGGAAAATGTAAAATTATAAAATTTAGAAATAAGGGTCGAGGCAGATATAAAAAAGATGATTCTCTGATGATAAATGGTCAGTCAATTGAATTTGTCGCAGAATTCTCCTACCTGGGAGTCATTTTTCAATCATCAGGCAATACCTTTACAAAACATATTGAAAAGAGAGTCAAATCTGCAATCTTTGCAATCTCGAAACTAAACTCACTAGCAAAATCGTCAATTTCAGCAGGAATTAAGCTATTCAACTTGGCTATAGCACCAATAGCTAGTTATGGAATTGAGGCTATTTGGCCATTTTTAAGCCAAAATGACCTTATTAAACTTGAGACTGTTAAATCAAGATTTTTAAAAAAGCTTATGTGTCTTTCCAAATATACAAAATCGAGATATGCATATGAATTAGCATGTACAAATTTACTCATTATTGATCTCTGTAATACATTCTCGTTAACTAACACGACTGAATACGAGAATTTCCTAAATGTAAAAAATGTTACAAATGCAGAAATCGACCCACAATTTTACAACACTCCTGCAATGACTGAAAATAAATGGAAAGAGACTAACTTTAAAGATCGGCACCTTTTTACGAGGTATGCTTGCCATGGTTTTCATCATTTGTTATGTGAAAATAAAGATTACCACTGTGCAGCAAACAAAAACTGTAAATGTATAAAATGTGGTGAACAAATTGGAATGTATCACCTATTCGAATGTAAAAAGAGTGACTTAACACTAACTAAAGCAGCTTCTATGAAAGTTTAGTGCAATTACTACCTCTTCAGTTTTTACTATTATTATATGCATAAACAATTAATATTCATGTATGTGTCTGTATACCGTTGGTATTTAATAAAAAGAATTAATTAATAATTATTTTATTTAAAAAACACACACTTTTATAGGATTAAAAAAGATTATTTCATTATAAAAAATGATTTATTATTAGCGCAATTTCCACCGTCTTTGATGAGTCTATTGTTCGAAATTGCATTTACAGGTACGTCACGTACGTCGCTTTTTGGTGGCTGTCGCACGATGCAGAGCACAATATGTGTGTGTGTGTGACATAATATTGAAGTGTTCATGTACGGAGCGTGTGTGGCCTTTGACATCAATCACAAAGGCAGTCTGTCTGTGCTTTGCGTTGGTGGAAGCGTTTTCCTCGCGCGTTATCACCAGCGAGCGATGAAATAAGCTCTCCGGCTCTGCCATCTCTAGGCTCGTAAATTCGGCACTTATTATATTTATGAGCGGTGTAAAATTGAAAATGCCCCGCCGCGGCCACGGTACGAATGCTTTTTGTGCAGACGTCGATTTTTTTACAAGCCCCATTTCGCGCCAGCGCTCGAATTTATCGCTCGTCAAGCCCAGAAATTTCAGTACGGCCGATCTCTCGGATTGTATTTTCATACATAAATTTCGCTAAACTGGCGGAAATTTATTTACCGAGCGATGATTTTAATCGAAAACAATTCATCGGATTTTATCAGTGGAGGGAATCGCAATTTATCAACCTTCTTGCGACTCTATTTGACCATCAATCACTTTCCGCGTGGAAAACCTCGCATATATAAATTTTTGCCTGGAGATTTCGGGTGAGGTCTAGCGTTAAGAAGGCGACAAGATTACGCAGACGTGTAGTCCTGGCCAAGGATTTTTTTGTGAGCTCGGTGGCGTCGAAAATTGCTTTGTGTTTGTCAAGCGGCAGTGACGAATTCAATTTTACTCATGAGAGATTCCGCAGACCACTTGCCTCGAGATTGACTCAAGCCAGTTTCGCGACGCTTTTGAATTATTACAACAACAACAACAACAACAACGTCCAAAAGCAAACAAGTTCTTGGCTGCGGAACAGAAGGCGAGCAGCGGAAAATCAGAGTGGCTGGAAACGATTTTTCATAGAGTCACAGTGGTTTTGCATTGCTTGGATAAAAGTACATGTTATACAAGTTGAAAATCTCCATTTTAATTTTGTTTTATTATTTACATCAACAATTAATTGTTTTTTTTCAAATGGGTTTTACAAATTGTTACATATATCCAAAATTAATTTGAAAACTATTTAAAAACTTAAAAAACAAGATTATTTTTAAACGTTTATAATAAATATTTAATTCTTTATTTAATTTCTATTGATAATAAATACATAATTACTTCTTTTTTATGTTTATTTATACAAATTAAATAAATAAATTGTAATAAGTAAAAATTCCCCAAACAGATATAAAATTGGAGTTGGCCTCCAGGAAGACAAGTTCTAAAGGGATAAAACACTAATGTCAAGCCTGTTCGCCCTGATCTAACATGAAGGATAAAACGAGAAAATTATTTAAAAATAAGAAATTAAAAATTCAAGATTAACATTTAGTTATTTGAACCAGATTTTGCATTATTCCTGAGCGTTTCATAGCAATTTTTTATTTCTTAGTCTTTCGTTTGCAAAGTTTTTTTTAGAGGTTTTTACGTGGTTTTACTGAAACTGTTTGAGACAAACTTGGCTTTAAGGAATGGAATACATACCAAAATTTCGACTTTTCATTATGAAGTTTAATTAATTTTTATGACTCAAAAATATGTATTATTTTGAGCCTCAAAACAATCTTTAAAACCTCTTAAAAAGCAATTTTTTTAATTTAATTAGATCAATTATTTCTTTTCTACGTATTTATGAGACGTAAAAGAGCAGAAAAAACATAAATTTCCGCCACGATTCTAACAAACAATCTAAAAAAGCCAAACCTTGTAAGACGAAACGATAAATAACTTGAATGGGCGCCTTGCTTTTTTAATGGAGAAAAAGCCATCAGCAGAATTATATTTCACGGCGCGCGCGGGGGGAATTTCGCCGCAAATTTGGCAGGTCGTAAAACGATCTGTTGATCGTTGGAGAGAACGGTAAAGGGTCGTTACTATTATTTATTCGTAGAGATGCGTTCCGTGCAGGGCGGAATATAATAGCTTATGTAGCGCGCAGTTCGCAGTATCAGCAGCGGAAGGCTGTGCATTATAAAGAACAAGTAGTGGAGCGGCTGACACATCATGCGGGCGCATCAGGGAGTGTTTCACTCGTTATCAGCAGCGCCCGCCCTATGAAGTGATAAGGTGTTCAATATTTCACCAGCCATCTGCCAGGCCGCAGTTGTGCTCCTTTCGCGGTCCAACCAACTCGGCAAACTTGGGCGGCGCCAAGGCGCGAAATGTCAATATTCCCCCAAGAAATTGGCCCGAAAATCGGGCAAATTTATATATACCTGCCTGCCGTGCGAAGATGTGTGTTTATCGGAGGCTGATGAATGTTGGCCCCGGGATATTCCGGTCCATTATTTCGTTGCCGCTCATTAATGATTCACGGCAAAGATTATCAGCTTATTATTTCTCCGGAGAATTCCAGACTGAATAATTAATTGGCGAAAACCGATAATCGATTTCGTCGATCGAATTTCACGCGAGGGGACACAAGTATAGCCTCTTTCCACGATCAAATTGAATTACCTCATTAAGTAGGCCATCAAGCAAGCACCTTTGCAACTGGAAAGTTGGCCGACTCGGGCGAGATTTCATCGTCGGCGCAGAGCGCACCCGAGAGGCTCAATGCTCAATTCGATTCGGGGGTTTTGTCAATGGTCCATTATTCTCTCTGCTAACTGCCATTTCGACGCTGAGTGAGATGTATTGTTACTTGCCGGAGTTCCTTGCTCGACGTCGGAATTGACGTGCAGAACGAGCACCGTTTTATAAGTTCTGTTTGTCTTATTTCCAATTAAGAAGTTTCCAGAGATCAAATTTGAAAAATTAAATAAAAAAAATGTGATTTAAAAGATTATATTTTTATAGCTCTAGTTCATTCGATTCTAACTTTTTTGTTGCATGAATATATTTTTCATACACTATGACTTAAATAGTATTGGTAAAAGCGTTGCGGTTTTCATGTATTTTTACCACCGGATATAAACATAAGATCTAATTTTTAATGATGGTTAATTAATTGGGGAAAAAGTGAACAGAAATTTGATTATTGTTACCATAAGGACACTTACTACATCAATTCATGCACAACATAAATTACAAATCTTCTAGCATTTTATAAAATTACAATATAAATTTTTGTGAAATCGATCAAATTAGTAAAAATACCAAAAAAATATTAATATAATGGTAATTAATACAAAAATAAAATATTATAAAATATTTAAAATGTCTATAGATCTTCTCACAAGTCAATAAAATGTAATAAAATGTTTATAATTTAAGTTGCTAATGTATTTTGTTTTAAATAAAAAAAATAAAAATAATAATACTTTGTTCCACTTAGTGATGCTATTTTCTAGCTACTTCGTATAAACTCTTATACGCATAATATGAAGATGCTACTAATAATTGAAAGTTTAAATAAGTATTACTATAGTAATAATCGCGTTCTTATCGCTTTTGATGAACAAAAAATGGCGTGCCACTTGTTTCGTCGAGCGTTCTAGAAAAAAAACATCCCTGGTAATCCAGCAGGCTGGCAATATTCCAGCAATCTTCGTAAAAATGTGTCCCCCGAGAGGCCACCAGGGCTGCACCGAATGCAACAGTGCAAAATGCGTGCATAATTTATCCGCTCATCCCGCATTCCCTTTGAGCGAATCCGCCGCGCACAAATGAAACTCGCGCCCCGGAAAGCTCTGATTTGATGGAAAAGCCACCTTGGGGATGAATTTGCGCAGATGTGTCTCTTTCTCTCTCGGTGGATTTTTCTTCCGAGGAGAAGAGAGAAGTCTCGTGCATAATACATACCTACAAATAATAATGAAAGGAAAAAAAACGGCGAACGCGCTTTGAAGTTTTCATCTCGCTCTTTTTCGGCAGGATTAGACTCGCTCTCCGCCTTTTTATAATTAGACGCCCGGCGTTCTTTTTGCACTGCACGCGCGTAAGAGACCCTTTTATTCATTAGCATTCGCCTGAAGTACACTTATTATTGAATTAGGCCGTTCGGTGTATCAAAATGAGGCGCCCGTTTTCAAACTTAATATGCGATCGCTTATAATGGCATTAGAGGTAATTCGATTTTTAAAATTGAGTTGTTCAGAAAAGATGGGGGGACTCTTGGCACACGACGCAAGCTACCAATGTTTAATATAAAATTGATAATATCGTTGAAAAACCAAAATATTACGTAATTCAAATAAATCTTACCTTTTAAATTTTTATTATATTGTTTAAAAAGGTTTAAAAGTAATTTTATAATTAAATTTTCCAAAATATTACAAGAAAGACCTGGAATATTTCTCCTCTTTGAGTATAAAATTAATGCTGAACAGTTCTAAAATTTATTTATGTCTATGTATGTTTAATTGTAAAGCTCAAAAAATTAATTCTAAAATTGTAAAAAGAACTATAATCAAAATAAAATTAATAATCCGGGTTTTATCGTTTAATTTTTTCCTTTGAATTAAAATTTTTATCATAATCAATTGTTCAAAATCTTTTGTAGAATTAAAATTCCATCAAAAGCAAATAATAATTATTGCCTCGATTGTGATCTGCACAATATCAGCTTAAGAAAAAAGAAATAAATAAAAAGCCACTGGCTTCCCCACAAACTTTTCCTTATTCAATCAAGCCGTCGAAATCGGAGGCACTTTTCCAAAAGGCCCGCCTCCATTTCCATTAAATTAATTAACCTTTGTGGAAAGCGTCCGAAGTTTCAGCCAAACTTTGACAAGTCAGCTTCTTGGGGCGTAAAAAGCCGCACGCGTTAGGACTGAGAAATTTCTTCAACTTGGCCGCGTTTCATTTACTCCCCCTCGTCCGCGCTTTTTTAATTTATTTTTTGAATTAGTGTGATGAGCCGTAACAGGTCCTCTTAATTGTTTAATGAGCAAAATTCCACTGCCTCGTCAGCTCCGTATCTTGCAGACTTGCACGCCGGGCGCCGTAAAACTTTTTATGATTTCCGCGCCGTGCACATTATTTCGTGAAACATTCGCGGCGAGAGTTGACGGCGAGTTTCGAGCCAAGAGTTTCGCCAAATAATTTTGCGTGGGTTTGGCAGTGGCTCGGGGAGAGGAAATTGGATTATTTGAGGGGCATTTTTCATCTCGGATGACTTCGATTATTGGCCGCGGAGGGCTTTATTGCGCCATTATTCCAATGACATTTGGCAAGACCCACCGCAGACCTCATTACCATGCAAATTGAGACACTTTTTCTCATTGTTTTAAGTAGCTTGGCCCATTAAATTACCGTTACTTTCAGTCGTGGTGGAAAATAACTGGAAATTTTTGGGGAAAGAGATTTTTATGTTAATACGTAAAGATTTTCATTATCCAATAAGTATGGAAATTGTAGAGGTTTTAGTAAAATGGCCCGATAATCCAATATTCTCCTGACCACGGTTAAAGCAAAAAGTAAAATAAAAAAATGAACGTGTGCCATTTTTGCTTGACTTTTTTATTCTTCAGCAGAATACGGTGGCGCTGTTGCGGACAATTCCGCAATGCAGAAAAAAGGCCCCTAATCTAAATTTTCCTTCTTCAATAAAGGTTTACAATAAAATTACCTAAAATATAAATTATATAAAATATAATAAAAGACATAGACATTCTGTTCTATATTAATTTGAATAAAAATTATTATTGTCCACGAAAAGTCTCTAAATCTGTTTATAAATCTTGAAGAAAAGGACTTAATATACCGATAAGTAAATTTGAAAAAGCTTCAAATTGAAATATTTAATAATAATAATAATAAAATTTTAATCATTATTCCATCGTCCGTCTTCAATTTAATAAATATTTATTGAAACGGATTTAATTTTTGATAATTTATAAATTGCCTTGCTATTGTTTTAATCAGAAGAGGAATTTCACAATTCAGGAATGTCTCGCGCACGTTTAGTTTTGTTGTTGAATAAGAGAAAAGGGCTGCGCCTACATTAATCTCAAAGCTGTCCATTCTCTAGGCAATGAGTGGAATTACTGGAATAACTGACTAAATCTCGTGACAGCGTGATGAATATTCTTGGCGTTGACGGCGTCAAAACTCCACTTAAACGGAGCTTCTTGTGCCCAAACTGGGGCTGCATCCCGGCGAGAATATAATAAAAGGCGGAGCTCAGAATCGCGATTAGTCAAAGTGGCTGCCGGCGAAGAGACAATTGCGAATTGAATTACTGCTCCATTAATTAAGATTAAGCGAGGTAATGCAGAAGGAGCGCGTTTTCGGCTATTATCGCCGGTCTTTCCCTCTCAAGCTCGGAATTTATTCTTGCAAATGATACGCCGGGCGAGTGGAGCAGCAAACAATTGGTATTCATTTGCCCGTCACTCTTTGTTTATTGCTGCGCTTCTGTAATTGAGCTTTCTCCGTCCTGGTGCTCACTTTTTGCTCCCCTGCGCGACTCCAGACTCGGGATTAAATTACCATTCGGCTCGGGGTGCTGCAGAAAAGTTGCGGACTTCGTTCCAGTTGATATGTATGATAATCCGCGCTGCTGGCGAATAAAATATTTATTTTTCAAGCCGTCAGACGAAACGAACAAAACACTCATCTGCATTTTCATTCGCGCACCGTCTGTCACTTGCAGCGTTGTTTTAGCAAAACAAAGTACATAGTGCAATCTTTGCAAAAGTGCAGGTACTTCTATAATCAGCTCGTCTGTTTGATCGTAAAAATGTTTTTTTACTGCAAATCTTTGACTTTGACGTGCTTGTTTCGTGCAAAGAGGTTGAGTAAAACAATCAATTTTTTCTTTTAAAATTTGAAAAAAAAATTTGTAATTACAAAAAAAAAAGTTTTAAAGCCTAATTTTTTTTTCAAAATTTTTGTTAGAAACTTATTAAATAAGCAATAATTTTAAATTTTTTTTAAATAAATATAATTATTATAAATTAAATATAATATAAGTAAAGATTCATTAAAATTTCCAAAGAAGTTGTTATCAAGAAAAATAATCAAAAAGTTGAGACTTATTAATAATTATTTATATTATGATGGTAGCAGCAGTGATTTTTAATATCCCTCTACAGTGACCTCTGGTTGGACGAAATCTCCAAATTCTTCAAGTTATAAATTTTTACTTCAAAATTATAAAATCACTGATTTTTTTTAAGATACAGACAGATGAACATTTGTATCTTATTGTTGTTACTTCAAATAATAAACCATTTTCACAAACTTCTCAGTTAACTAAATTGCAAACGAAAGAAGGGAAATTATTATTCATTGTAAATTTAATGGTTTTCTGACTTTCTTATCATCTTCATTATTTTATTTTGAGCACCTAAATGAGACTGATTGTGAGTGATAAGTCAGAGCAGTTTTTTCAACAATAATCCTGATTCAATGGGATTAGATTATAATTAAATCGCGGGATAAATTCAGTCAATATATTTTATAAAACCAAGTCAACCGTGAGAATACAATCAAAATCGATGAAATTTATGTGGGCACACGGGCGCACTATTTGCAAATAATCCTAACGGATAAACAAATGAATAAATCTAGCGTGTTTAAGTCAATATAATATAATATAGCATCACAAGCGTGCACTACTTTAATTACCAGCGGCTCACTCCAGTGTGAATGGGGGCTTAATTAACGCCGTGTAATTTAATGCATGCACACATCACATCGGGCTAACAAGAACATGCATAAATTAATTGAAGCGCAGCACAAGAAGTTTAAACACACACGTGCGCCGCGTGAATTAATACACTCGAAACGCGATCCATCCGTGCGCGGCTAAAAGCTCAGCCAGACAAAGTGAAGAGCTGTAAATAATCATACCGGCTAATGCACAAAATCTATAAAGCAAATGCGCGGAGAGAGAAGGAGAACTCGCGTTTTCCGAGAGGAGCGTAGAGGTCTGCGGGGAACGGCTTCTGAATTTTTCATGTTGGCCCGTTTTGGATGAAAATTGAAATTTGTGGTGACGGTTCGTACGTCAGAGATGAGAAAGAACAACACGGCTGCAGAAAATAAAAGTTAAGTTCCATTTTTTTTTTCTCCCCGTGACTGCATCGGACTAGCGAAACTTGGAAATAGAAAGTTTGACAGGAAAAACATCTAGACTGCTTGAGAAACTAGGACAGTATTTCATCACAAGTCTGTTTAGTCTCTAACTTCACAGATATTCAAAATACCGTCACTTTTACTGATGTGAGATTTGTATAGATTATTATTAATCTTCTTTATGCGTCAAATTGTTAAGCTTTGAAATGTCAATGCACATTTTTCAACCTTTTTCAAAAGAAAATTTCTTTTATGATATTTTTATAATATGTATGTATGACGTTTATTTTTATATGTATAAATAATATCGAATCTACTATATAATTTAGGTACCTTTAATTAAGACAGCAGCCAGCACCTGAAAAGACGTCGGTTAAAAAATTATTTAGTAAAAAAAATTAATATTAAAATAAATATAATATTAAACTACTCATAAAAAATATTTATGATAAAAATATTTTCAAGGAAGTAAATGTATTTATTTATTAAATTTATGTCTTAAAAATGTGTGAAATTTTTCAACCTTGTTCATCAGACCTATTTATAAACTGCTTGTACATTATTATTTCGTGAATTTGTATGAAAATTAAGAAAAATTCCGAGATTGAATAAATTTATGATGCGACTATTTTCAATTTTATTAAGTGCATTGCAGAACATAATTATTTCCTTAATTAAAAATTGGTCGAAATTGAATTTTCACAAACGAATTTATCATCGTTTGCAGACCTCAATCGGGGAGGAAAGAATGAAAAAGGCGTGAAAGAGGCGCACCAGCGTTATTATCAAATCTTCAAAAAACTTGGTGGGAATGCCGCCTTTGCGCGCGCAAAAAGGGAGAAGAGAAAAGAAGTGCACTTTTCTGCTCCGACCGTCGACCGGCACAATGCTTTCTTTCAAACACATTCTCTTTAATGTGCGAGTTCCTCTTTTTCGTCCAGCCCGCCTCGAAATTGATTATTGGGAGCATCTTCTGCTTTTTCGCTGGCTGCGTCGCTCCTCGCCATCGATCCGCCGGCGCCGCTCCAGAAAACACGACCGGCCTCGCAACGTCCCTAATGAAAAGGAGATTTGGCTCGTCATTTATCTCTCTTGCGATGCCCACTGCGAATCTATACACTTTTCGCCCAGCTCACCTTCTTCGCGAAATTAGTCTGCCAATTTCAATTAAAGCTCCGTCTCCGGCACATTATCCTGTCCAATGAAATTTAAGTCGCAATTTTCTGAAAAAGCTCATGAATTTTTTAACATCCCGGAATTTGTAAAATAAATCAATAAAACTGAAAAATGTAAACACAAATAACTAATAAATAAATATCACAATTTTTTATACAAGCATTTGACGTTTTTTAAACGAAAATTTCAATATTTTTTCATTTATGAATCAACATTTTGGGTTGTCACATTTCCCTGGTATCAACCGGTAAAAATAAACCCCCGTTTCCATTTTCAAAGGACTGTTTTTTCCCGTCCAACTTGATGAAAATACACGCTCTCAAAGAGCACGCCGCGGGGCACGGCGCGAAATTCCAAACGTTTGCGCGACCCTGCTCGGTGAAAAATGAAGCGGAGAAAGAGAGAGAAAAGTTTCAAGTCATGACAGATACTTCGCGTTTCGCGTTCATCAAGTTTGATAAACAAAGGGACGTGTCTCGATTTTAGAGGAGAAAGTGGAAGAGAGAGTCGCGCTTTTTTCTCGTGATGAGAGCAGAAAGAAGAACACTGTCTTTTTCATTTTCATCCAGAGCGAGAGCATTTTCTTTATTTTTTTTAGAGTGTATTCTTAACAGACTCGGTCTTTTTTCCGTTTCTCAAAGTAAATGCAATAAATATAGAGTGTGGCAGTGCAGAGATAAGAGTAAAAGATGGGAATTTCAATTTTTATTTTACAGAAAAAAGGAGAGATCAAGAAAGCTTTGATATTAAAGATGCATGTGGCAGGAAAAGATTTCTCCACTGAAATCACATTACTAACTTGAGAAGATAGAGAGACAAGAAAACACAAAGTGCATGCTAATGAGGATTTGCAGTACAATACATACATAAATAATTTTTTTATTCTATTCTTGTATTTTATGCTCTATCACAGAATTCAAAGCTCTTTTACATGTCCAAGTAAGTTTAGTTAATATTTAAAAATAAAAAAAAAAATAAAATACATTTTCTTTATACCTACATAAATTTAGATTATTTTAGGGATAAATTTTAAATTTATATATCAATTTTTGATAGTTAATTTTTTAATGATTAATTTTTTTTAATTAGCTTTTAATTTCACCATAAGTGGAATGTTCATAATGTAAAAATTTTATTAAATAGAAAATAATAATAAACATAAACCATTGGTTACAAATTCAGGAAATTTTTATCGAAAGATCATTCAATTCCTTTTGACTTGGATTGATCTAGTTATGGGCTGTAAACTATATAAAATTTAGTGAAAAAAATTCACATTTTACTATTTTTTGCAGAAGAAAAATTGAAAACATTTTGCCTGATGAAAAGTGCAGCAGCCCCCGGCTGAATCTGATCAAGGCAAAGATGAGAGCGGCAAAATATTTACCCCTTGTGAGAGAAGGGGTGCAGGCAGGGGGTGGTGCCGTTTTTTTTTTTACTCTTTCGAGTGCATCACGGCCAGGGCGGCGGGCGCTCTCCTCACATATCTGCCTACTTGATCGGCTATCGATTGGTGCCTGGCAAGAGCGTGCCGAGTGTCAACCCTCGAGTCACCCTGCCGCACAGGGGTGGCTCGACGCAGGCTGGAAATTCGAGGATCAAAGCGGCTGCAGGTTTCGCAAGCAGACCAATTAGGCCAAATCCTCTCGATCCGAGGAGAGCGGTGCGGTTTCCATTTGCAAATCGAACAAGTGCTGCGGCGTTTGAGGCGAGAGCAATTTGCCCCTCAGACCGGAGCACCCTCTTGTGCACCTTTCTGCGGAAAAACACACAGACACGTGTGCCACGCCAAGCGCAGCTCTCTCTCTTTTGTCTTCTTTGCGCCGACGGCGAGTTTTCATTCAATAACGCGCGATGGCAAAACCATTAATCACGGCACTAACAAGCGCTTATTGTGCTCGTATAAAAAAGCAAAGTGCCGCCAGTCTGTCAAGCAATTACGGATAAAGCTTCGGAAGTCACTTTCCCAGGAAAATCAGGTGAATCCATAATAATTTTTTTTATAGATAAATTGCAGCTTTATTAAAAACTTCCAGCCGCGTAGGTCTGGTGCCTTTGTCAGTAAACAGGTGCAAATCTGAGGGTTTCCACCTCATTTGTTTACCTGAAGGAAATTGCCAAAGCGAAATTTGCCGCCTTTGAAATCGAGTTGCGGCGGCGGCGGCATTTGCACTGCTTCCCGCGCTCTTGCGAAAGCAGAAAAATTGGATCCCACCTCTCGGAATATATAGATTTAGCCGAGCGCACCCCCGTCAACTCATTTGAACGGAAGTTCTGCAGACAGATGGTTCAGATTGTCAGCCTGTCAGATCCCGCAAAACTGCGTTTCCCGACCTTCCATTTGGCACCCTAAGTGAGCGGAATTTGTAAACTTTGACTGTGTTGAAGTGTCGAAACTTTATTGACGCAGAGAGTACTTCTGTTTTCGTTGTTTGAAATAATAATCCTGAGGTTAAACTGTTTCTGTTTTCAAAGCCAGTAAAATTATAATTGAAATAAGAAAAATAAATTTTAATACGGAATTAAAAAGTTTAGACAAAAAGTAATCAAACTTTCAGATTTAAAGGAAAATTTAAAACGTTGTGCATTTTCCCCTTTAACCTGATTTAAATTTAAGCAAATTTTTTAATTTATAATTTCACTTAAAAACTCATTTTACCAAACGTTCAATTCTTAATTTAGAAAAATAATTCTAAATTTTTACGAAAACAATGATGAATTTTTGCAATAGGAATCTCATTTTATAAAATAGAGCAAAAAATTAATCCATAAGATGCAATTTGACTAATTTAATTTTGATCAGAAACAAACAAACAAATATATTTATGTTATTGAACCTGCTTGCAATGAAGTCGTCACAAAATAAACTTTATTATTGTCTCGAACTATTTCTCTCTGGCCCTTTTTGAGCGTTGGCATTAAAATACAACGCCTGTTGGGGGCAGTTTGCCATTCTGCAATACGACCCTCGTGAGAGAACGCGATTAACACGCCACACTGCAATCCGCAGATTTTCATTCCGGAGCGGTTCGATTTTCCATCTGGGGTCGGCCTGCGAGCAGATGATGCGGTTATTTCACATGTCAATATTTCAGCGTGCCGGCCACAGTTCGCGTCGTAAATTTCAACGTGGAAACAATCACCGAAAATGTAATAAGCTCAGAGTGCTGCTAAAAATATCCGCCACGAGGATAGTTTTATTGCATAGAAAGGGGCTCGGCGGAAAATGGCGCATCCGTCGCTCTTTTAATTTGGCCGGCAGATGAAATTTACATGAGGTCCCGGACGTGAATTAAAAATTTCACTGCGCAATTTTTTGCGGAAAAGAGAGAATGCGGAATGAGTGCGTTTGTTATAAATTTGTGAGAGCAAAAATGTAATAATTTGACAGCAAAGGAACGTGCAAAAAGCATAATATAGTATTTTTGTTACAAACTTCAATATTAAAAAAAAAAAAATACAAACAATTGGCTTGGTTTGGTTAGATCAATGTTTATTTGCTTTGATAAATAATGCAATTTTCAATTCAAATCACATAAGAACTAAAAGAAACTAAAAATATATTTAATTTTTTTTTAATAAGGAAAAATTTAAAACCGTAAATTTGGACAAATGTACTTTCTTGATTAAAAATACAATTAATTTGAAGGTCCAAAAATTTTAAAATGCACATTTAAAAATATGTAAGAGTTTGTATTGTGTGGTTTAAAATTTTGATGATAAATCTTTGACCTTCACGTTACTTAATTGCTTTTTTTATTTAAGTGGTGTTCATTTAAGAAGTAACAAACAAACAATACTTAAACAAAATATATTAATTCCAATCTCAAGTGATTTAGTAATTTAAAACTCCATTAAAGAACAATTAGCAAAATGAAACAGAAAGAATGGCGTGGGCGCGGGAAACGAGAAAAACAATCAAGTAAATTCATTTGGAAGGCGATGTGATCAAAGCGACTCATTAAGGACGCTGCTTCATCGCGTAAGCACAATATGGCCTCTAATTACGTCCTCGCGCTTTTCTTTCAGCGCATCTCTCCGCACCCCAGTCTCTTTTTTTCTCTCGCTCTCGCGCGTTGTAAAAATTAATTGGCCGTGCGTTTAAGGGTCTGCCGAGGAAAGCGAATTTCTTTCGCTGCAAATTTATCGTCCGGGCGTGATAAGGTGTTGCCAAAGAAGAGTCGTTTGCCGCTGTAATTGATTTTTATTTATCCGCCTGGCGCTGTTTTCGCCGTCGCCAAAAACACTTGCCGATTACACGTTTTCGCCTCCCTATACCCCCTCTTGGCAGACACTCGCGAATTCCCAGCACTTTTTCCAACTGGAAACACTTCAAAAAAAATACTACCAAGTGCTAGTAAAAATACAGAAATCCGAAAAATTAATAATATTTTATTTAAATGTGAATTTATTAAAATGTGATTTATTTATTTATTTATTTATTAGTTTATATATTATTACTTTAAGTATTTATATTTAATTATTCATTTATTGTATTTTTTAATGTGTAATTGTTTATTTACTTATTAAATAAACACAGATTAAAGTGTAATTTTGACGTTAATGAAATAATGAACTTTCAATTTAATGTAAAATGTACATTTATGCTGGGACTAATATTTACTTTAATACAAGTACAAATACTTCTTGGTAAATAAATTTAATATAAGTAAAGTTTCATTTTCATTTATATATCAACATTATACAAATTCAATGGATGACCCAGGCACATCAAATAGTTATAAATTTCAGCTTTTATTCAAAAATATAATATTCCAACCTTCACTGTGCATTTCAATTTATTTGCAGCATGAGCATGATATTTTTTTTTAATTGAACATTGCACTTGTAAAATTATGATGTTGAAATTAGATTCCAGATATAAAAATTCCACATGCAACAGTTAACTTGTGATCAAAATAAGTAAAAAATGACACGAATTAAAAATACACACTTTCCAAAAATTAACCCACAAAATATCCTCTGCTTTGGACATATTTCTGGTTTATTCACCACGACGTGTTTCATCAAAATATCCGACACATTCTGTGAAGTTTGATAAAAATAAAAATCGCTTTTCCATCGGCATCGCTGTGGCAAGCAAATTATGCATAACCGTTAAAACAAGCGCGGATCCCTTTTTTTATGCTTTGACCATCATTTACAGCAATAAAAATCAAACAAAACGATGCCGAGTGTGCTTGATAATGCATCAAAAAAGGGCGAGTGAAATTTGTGTCGAGCCACGCGCGGTGATTATGCGTGTGCTTGCAAATTATCTCGGTCGCGCAGGCACACAACGAGCTGCGCAAACAATTATTATTTTGCCCGCTCGCCAATTATTATTGCCGATGTTGGCCGAGCGAAATGATTATATTTTTTATCACGACGCCCCGGGATTTTATTAAAGCAGTGCCAATAACAGCGGCCGTTATTATGGATGTGTAATAAGTGTAGCGCTCGACCGACTCTCTTGCAAGAAATAAACCGTGCAGCTTTTACGGTTTGCAGATAAAAACAACAAAAAAATAAACAGTAAAAACTATACGTACAAGCGGAATAAATACGGAGGCGATGGCCATTTTAAAGTTTCATAAACGCAGCCAGCGATACAGAGGAAAGCACTTTAATAAACGGAGAGAGAACGGAAGCAATGAAAAAGTATTGCAAAGTGTCGCGAGGTCGCAATTATGGAGGAAGTGAAATATAAATAAAAGTGGATTTGCAAAGGAGATGGAGGAAGAATGCAAAAACTTTTTGCATTGAATTAAAAATAAAATAAAATAAAAATCACGAAAGAACCTTCTAAAATGTTATAGTTGAACAAACAATTAGAGGTAATTAGATTCCAACTCCTGTTCTAACATACGTAATTTAAATTTAATTCGTATAGTAATCGTCTTTTATCCCATATTTAACAGTCAAAAATTTCAGAATAATTGAAAAATTTGGTTCGAAATTCGTTTTATTATTTTGATAATTAAGTTTATTATATAATATTCCGAAATGAAAATAATAAAGATATTAATTTTGAAAATTCACACCTATCTTGGGCATCAAATCTTTTTTGGAGCTCCAAGTTGGGAAAAAAATTTGAATTTTGTGAAAAAGGACAAATTTATTGTAAAAATTAAGCATTCCAATGCCGCAGGAACGGAATCTGAAATTTATAGATTCGCCTTTTTATTTCCCGAAAGGAAATCCGCTCGTGCATTACAAGCATTCCAGTTTCTTCCCCATTAAACTGGAGCGAGATTACCGGCAATTCATCTTCCGCCGGACAAAAAGTGTCATCTTCGGTTGAAAAAGGTCGGCCGAGCCCCTTCGGCGCTTCTTTTAAAACCGGCCTGCATAATGATTGCCTTTGCCCCTGTCGCGATATAGAAATTCCTTTCGTGTTTGCCTTTGACAGGCTCGTGTTGTGTGTATAATTTTGATAAGAAACCGATCCATTGAGGCGCTGCAAGTGACGCGCTGGCTAATTAATTGCGTACAAATCGCGACTTGAGCCGCCGAATCGAGCGCGATTAACCCTTTCGTCCGCAGCTATCTCGTCGCTCGTTATAATACACGGCGATGACGTCATTGGCTCCTACTATAAAAGCCAAGTGTCGTATCTTATAACGTTACTATGGTTACACCAGCAGCCAGTCAGCCCGCCGGCGAGTGTGTTTCTTGCGTTTTCGGCCTGGCTGCGGAAACCGCCGGCGTTTAGCTTGTTTTTGCCGCCCTAATGGTCGGCGGTTGTGCGGAAGGATCCGCGGATATCGACTTGACTTACTTCTTTCTTATTATGCCGACCATTGATGGTTTCTCTTCTGCGCCAATTTGGAAGAAGAAAAAAAGAGAAAGGTGCTTGTTTTTAACGCAAGATATGTTTGTGTGTTTGACGTGTGGATAAAATGGGGAATGGGGAAGGAAATTCACTTTGATGTGAGGAGAAGAGATGGGATCAGATAGAGTTTCAAAGGAGAAGAAAAAAACATCCCAACCTCACTTGAGACGCAAATCTAAAGAAATTTCAGTGCCTATATAAATAATTTATCATTTATAGATCAATAATTATATTTAAATTAGCAAAGAAATAAATAAATTCATACATAAATGCAATATTTGAAGCAGTTTGACATGTCATTAATTTTAAATGTTAAAAATGTAGTTGAAATAATTTATAAAATTAGGATTAAATGAACGGGAGCGTAATTTTTATTTTCACAATTATTCATGTAAAAAAATCACATCTTTCATCTAAAACTTAGAAGAAAATGTAGCCAGTAAAAAATTACATTAATCTTAAAAAAAAATAAATAAACTTTTAAAATTTAATATATTATATTTTTTTACTTCTTATTGCAATTTTTAAATTACACTTATTTTAAAAATAGATGAAAATATTAAATTTTTATTTGTATCTGTCAATATTGTGATTCTTATTATGAATTATTTCATTGCCTTTACTTTTATAATATTTTTTTTTTTAATATTTCAGTATTTGTATAATAATGATGTGATTTTCTAGGTTGATAACGAAGTTAATATAAAAATAAATATAGACAAAGCGAGCTTCAAGCGGTTTTGTTAGGTTATATTTTATATAATATCAATTAAATCTACTATTATTCAAAAAAAAATTGATCGTGAAATGAAACATAATAACACTTAATCAATTAATATAAAAATTAAATCCATTTTTTCCCAATATAATATGCGGTAAAATTTGTAAAATATTTTAACTAAAATGAAGTTTTAGGTTTCAGTTTCATGCTTTTTTTTAGTTTTGAAAAAGCTTTTCTAATTTAAATAAAGTGTACAGATATTCATCTTTTTGAGAGGCACAAACATCTCCCCTCTCACTCAGAATTACGAAACTCGATTCCAGAGGCTCTCAAATTTAACACCTTTGATCTTCACTCTCTTGCTCCGGCAGCTTTTTCCCCCCGTTCCGCGCGGTGTCAGTTTAGTGCACCTGCCTGCCGTTGATAAATACATAATTTCTGCTCACTCGCTCATATCAAATTACGTGCGAGTGGAAACTTTGCCTGCCATCCGTGCGCATTACAAATGCAAAAAGGGAACAAGCGCGCAAGACAAAGAATATCATGCGAAACTTTCCTTCGCAGAGCACATTCGAAAATTTGCATTTGCGGCCGCCGGAATAAAAATACCGCTGCTGAGGTGAGTAGTGCTGCATCAAAGACCGCATGCATTAAGAGAGAGAAAAAGCATTACTATTCATTAAACGCGATATTCGCTGACGAAACTACCGTCGGCTTTAATTATTCACTCCGGCGTTTGCTTTCTTTTCCCGGGTGGCTGGCGCTGCCACACCGACCATACAAAAATGTGTGTGTGTGCCAAGAATAATTTTCCCTGCGGCTGGCTTTGTTGTATCTCTTAACATCGCCGAGGGTCTTTCTTTTATTTGTATTGGAAGGGCGAAAAAAAAATTAGAGCAAAGAAGAGAAAATAAAAACGGAGGGTTCGCCGGCAGCGCGCTCTTTTGTTTTAATAAAGCCATAAATACCGCCGACGACGCTGGCTTTACTAAGTGCTGACGAGAATAACGCGAGTTTAAAGATCGCCCTCAGCCTCAAGAGAGAGAATCCTTGAATCAAGGGTTCTCTAACTGAATTACGCGCAATTTGTTTTCAATTTGCAGTTGATTAATTTCCGAAAATAGACACCAATTTCGCGCCTCCTCCGTAATTAACTCCGACTGCTGATGATTGAACACGATTTTGGGCCAAGTGAGACGGATTCAGATTGCAGGTATGCGACCGGCACGCCTCGGCTGCTCAGCCGGTTGCCTATTCCGAGCATCTGCAGGCGCTCAGCCGAAAATAGCGACGCGAGACAAAAACGTGACCCACCGACGTCGTCTCGATTTAGAATTCTCACTTTGCTCTGGTGGCAGGTGCGAGTCCAAATTTCACATATGACGAGCAGGATCCTTTCGGCGTCACAAATTTAACTGGCATATTGTTATCCTCGGAGAAAGTTTGGTTAATTATAGAGTTGGTGTTTTCAGGCACGACGAAGTTCACATTCCCCGTGCCTAGATCTGCCGGAATATCAAATAATGGTGCAAAGCTGAATTTGGTTTTGGGAAATTTTCATAGCTGACACTAAAATTATGAACTTCCAATTTTGATTACAACTTTTTAGTCTGAAAAATTTCTACAGATGCAAATTAATTTTCTATAACTTTCAAAATTTCCTTAAATTTTAATGATAAAAAAATTGTTTGAAGAAATTGGCACTGGAGGAGATGGTCATGGAAGTGAAGAGAACGTACTTTTTCCTCGTTGTAAAGATTGTTTTTGTTTTTAAAGTCTTTTTTTTAATAAAAGCCATTTTTATAAGAAGGAAAAAGTTCGTTCTCCTCACTTCCATGATCATCTCCTCCAGTGCCAATTTCTTCAAATAATTTTTACAACGAAAAAAAGCCTGTTTTCTTCATTTCAACGACAAAAAATTGCCCACCAAAATTACATAAAAAATATTCTGCTTTTTTGCCCAAAATATCCTTTTTCGCCTGAAAACTTAGTTCGCTTCTTCATTATTTTATTCATTTAAAATTTTATCAGAGCTTTTGACTTAATCTTTAACGATTTAAGAATCCTTTAATCAAATCAGCAAAAAAGAAGAAGATAAAGTAAATTAAATTATGAAGAAAAAAACCTTTTACAGTATGTTACGTTTATTCTTCTTCTTTTTAAAGAGACGATCCGCAGTTTTAATGCATTTCAAACGTCTCCGTCTGACACACAGAGTAAATAAAATCTGGAAATCCGCGGTCCAGAGCAGCTTACGGAAATCCCTGCTTTCGTCCTGCTCTTTATAAATCAAAAAGTAGTCGCGGTGGAAAAGCAGGGTCTACAGGATGAAATCCAGCAGCGAGCGCTGTCGCTCGAGAGAAGACCAGCTTCTTATTTCGGAAAGAGCAGTCGAGCTAAAAATCCCCCGTGCCACATTTTGACTTCAAGACGGATGAAAAATCAGATGCACCGCGAAGCAGATTAATGGTCGGCCTGGCGAGAACGGCCGCTCCATTGATTTATCGGATTAATCTTACGCCCGGCCGACCCGGCGCGACACTCTTGCAAGGCACACGTGCGAAAATTTAATGAGTTTCCAGCTCGGCACGGCCGATATGACATGGAAAAAAATTAAAAAAGATTTGACCTGCGGCCGTAAATTCAATTAGGAGTTCCCTCTCGCCTTTTGGCCCGGGCTTGGTGAAACTTTTCATCGCAGTAATGAGGCAGCGTGAGTGGAATTTTATGGGAAATTATTGCTCATGTGGCTGTCAAATTTCGCTCGAGTTGAGTCCTTTATGATGTTACGTGGAAATTGCGAATTTCATTTAAGTGGTAACGAAAAGCGCGTTAGCGGAAAGATGAAAATTCAATTTTAAAAGGTAGTTCCGTACAAACCAGGCCATAAAATTCGCTCTCATAATCAGTGTTTTAATTTGTATGTGATTTTAATTATTTTTTTTAATGAAAAATACTTAATTTTGATAATTTATTAATAATTTACTTATTTAAATGTGATTTTATGCATTCTATGAACAAATAATCAGCAAACGTTGTCTCATCGTCAGAAGAAGAGGATCTAGAGTAAGATCTTTTTCAAAATAGATATATCTATTAACTTGATATTGTTTTAGTAATATATATTAATAATTAATACTTGTAAGGAAATTCGGAAAATATTAAAATTTAAAATAAACTTTCTTCACTTTTATTTAACATAGAAAATAATTCAAAAAATTATTTTAAATGTAAAATTTTATTAAAAATTTAATGCATTAAAATTAAAATATTAATAAAAATGATTTTAAATATAGCAAAATTTAAACTTCGGGTTTTTTTAAATTAAAAAATTTTAAATTTTGTAATACCTTTTTATCACCTAAAATAACAAAAATCCACCTAGCTGTGTTAAATTATTTATTTATGATTATAACTGATTTGACTTTTTATTTATTTGTTTTGAAATTTTTAAACATAAAAGAAACCAAAAGCACTGGAAATGGCGTTTTGAATAAAAAATGCTTTCCACTTGTTATGGACTGGGCATAGTGGCAAAAACTGGTGTAGAAGCGCGTGAAAGCTGGAATAAATTGCCGGTTGCATGTAGAGCGGAGTGGCGATCCCGGGCCAAGAGCGATTGTGACTTTGGCCGACGTTGTCAGCCGAGCGCATAAATATTTAAGCGGAGGCGAAAAGAGGGAAAAATAAATGTACGCGGGGCAAACAAAAGTAGGAAAATGCACGGCGCGTTGTTGCCTTTAATTTTGGCCAGCCTCATGAAATATTAAAGGTAAATCCTTACCTGCGTGAAGGGCTTACGAGAGAAAGAGACCGAGTACGTGGCCAAATGAATTCAAACGGCTCGAATTTGGCCAACAAAGCAGGAGAACGAGACTTTCCCGGCCTGCTTGCGTTTTAATTCCATTTTGTCGCATTCAATTAAGGGTAACGAGCTTTGTTCTCGGCAAAGAGCGCCGCCAAAAGCGCACGGCGAAAGAGTTGTTTCGCGGAATTCTCGTCTTTGATGCCGCCGGCTTTTTTTATCCCGGCGTTTATATTCGGGACACACGACGACTGTTTTGCTTCAAAGAGAGTGGCCAAAGTCGAGCCTACTTATGAACAAAATATTAAGAGGGGGAATTTTCCTCTGAATTTCGGTGTTGCAATCTCTTTGACTTTGTCAAATTTCATTCACATAAAGTCCATTACAGTTCATTATTTCAGTCAAATAAAAAAATAAAGAATTAAATCAATTTATTGAAATAATAAAAAATTAGTTGACGAAAATTGTTTTCTCTTCAAAGAGGGCTACAAAATTAACCGAGCAGTCAATTTTTTTAATAATATCTAACAATTTCCCCGTTTTTATTATTTTTTTTCCAGAACGTTCCTTCATTTCTTAAATAATTATGTTTTCTCTCAAATTCTCTTATAAATTTATTTGGCCATTCGTTTTCATTACCATGGGAAGATAATTTTTAACAATCGAATCATTTAATTTAGTAAAATTTTGTTATTTTTAGCTGTGAAGTATTGAGGGTAATTTTTATCTGTGGCGTTTGCAATTTGAAATGTAATCTTTTAACCTACTAAAAATTTGAAATGATGAATTTGAATAACTTTAAATGGTTCTGAAATTGACTTTTATCAATATTTTCTGCTTTAAAAAATTATTTGAGGGTTTAAAATTTATCTCTGTGCCTCACGTTTAGCTAAAGTTATTTAGTTTTTGCTTACTTTATATCTCAACAATTTGATCGATTGAATTTCCATGAAGTACTTGAATTCTGATGAAATTTAAATAAATACAAACAATTTTATTGCGTATTTAGAATTTGAATTTATTAATGTTAAATACCAATTTCTTTCTGTTTCAGGTAAGAATCGATTCAAACACTCTTCCCCCTGTATTTCCTATAAAGGTCAGATCGTGTAAGTAGAAAAGTTTTTCCTTTTCTTTCACTTGAGTCGATAGATAGAGATGCAACCCTCGTGCTTGACATATCAACTGAAAGTTCAAAGTGTCTGGCGTGCTGACAAGTGCAAAAAATAGTCGCGTCCTGGCGTGCGATTTTGCTCATAACTCCGTCCGAGTGGAAAGGCATCTCTCTAAGTGACTCGTCGGTCGTTCCTTCTGATAAAACATAAACATTTTGTTCCCCCGATTCTTTTTCTCCCGCACTTTTTTATTCTATTTGGCCGATATCGCAATGAACAACCATAAAAACGGGCTTTACGACGGGCAGCCCTCGATGAAACAGCGCCATCTTTATTTATGTGGGCCTCGCTATTATCACGACGACCCCTTCTCTTCTCCATTGAGAAACATAAAAAATGGATGAGACACGAGACACATCAGGGGTTGCCAGCAGCTCACACCCCGAAACTTGAGCTCCGGATTACGGGTCAAAGGGTCGGCCAATTACCTACCAAAAGTTTCCGTCAAAGCTTCTGTGTCGCTTGAAATTTTCAACACCGATCCTATGCTTGAAGAATTCGGGTGAATTCTTAATTAAATGTGGAAGTTTTTAAATGGACATACAAAATATTATGCAAATAAAATTTTAAAGTAAAATAATTTAAAAAAAAAAGAGTGAAAATCGCCGAAAATTACTATAAATTGAAGAAAGAAACACAAAATACGGAAAAAGTTTAATACAAACAGAAGTATTTTTTTTTTAATACAAATTATCATCTTAAAATTCAAAAGTTATCAAAAACAGACAACTCTTTTTAAAAATTACAGGTGAATTAAGTGTTTTTTGCATTATTAGAAAAAATTAAACCTGATGGCTTAAAATTTAATATTATTTGCAATAAATAATTGCAAATAAGTAATTTAGTTGATCACCCATAATCCTTAATCTCTGCACCAAACTTCAGGTCTTGCGTATTGATTTCTAGACTCCAGACCGCACTATTTTGTAAGAAAATAACAATTTAAAATCCCTCCCCGGTGAGAAATAAAAAGCAAGACAGCGACCGCGAAGAGGCAATCAAGTACACCAGGTGCTGCAAATTTGATTTATTTGCGCTGCACAATCAACAGTTGGCCCGGAGCGGTTTATTTTAGATTCGGAGGCGCCTCGCCCGGCCCTAGGAGCACGCCCGAGGACTGCGCTAATACATACATACGCACGCACCTAATTGAATTTGCACTCTCTCGAGTTGTGTACACAGGCAGGCAGTATTCGACTTGTTTATTCAACTTTCGGCGGAGGAGCTCGCGGAATTCATATTTGTTGCACGGAACACGCTCTCCTTGCTTGAAATGTATAACTCGGGGAATATCATAAATGCTGCTCGTGGAGAAACAAAGGGGAGAGAAACAGGAAATTGTGCTCCGCGACTAGATCTCACGCTTCGTTCCGATGAATTTTAAGGCACGTGCGTTTTCTCTTCATGTCAACGAGCGTATTTCCTGTACAGAAATTTGGTAAAGAAATAAGAAAATTTATCAATAAAACAAAATATTTTTTATTTTCTGATTTTAATTTAAAGGCCTAAACACTGGGAAGCAAAATTCTCCATCAACCAATTGTTATAATTATACTTTTTTCATTAATCAAAAAATATAATAATATGGAACAAAATTTTAGCTTAAAGTGTCTTATGGAATTGCTATATTTGAGTTATAGCGCATCCTTGATTCATCTCCCGAGGGCAAATTTGGGTTTTGGGTGCTATTTATATAGATTTTTAATCGTCTTTGTAATATTATCAACATGAATGGACAAAGAATCAGACACCGTATTATTAACTTGAAATTATATGTAACTATATTATCAGATCAAAACATTTATACATATTTTTGCACCATACAAGATCTGTCTTTTACGCGTATAAATCCGACACTTGATGGTATCAAGAAAACAAATCAAAATATTAGTATTAAATATAAATTTTAAAATGATGCCATAAAAAATAAATAAAATGAAAACTAAATAATAATTATAGGTAATAAAGTGTAAATTAATAGAATTAGTTTATTTTTATAATGTATACTTAGAATAACTCATAATTGCAGATCCTTGTTAGTGGAAAATGTATCTGGTTTAAATTTGTGAAGCCACAAGAAAAAAAATTCTTAAATTGGCTATAACTAAAAAGTAAAAGTCATGATGAAATCAGACAGGTTTTCTTTCACAAAATTAAAATATGATTTTCAAAATACAGAAAAATAATTTGTTTAAAATTAAATTTTCTGCTGATTTACATTTAGAATGAACTTTCAATTGTATTTTTGTGATAGAATTTCACGATCGATGGTTGAATGAATTTAGAATCGGCTATTCCTCGATGTGTTTTGTGAGTTTTTCTTTTCACGAAACAACTCAAAAAGCCCGTCAAGGTAAAGCCGATTTTAAATTCAAATAACTATTTAAATATTAATCCAAGAAAGAAAATCACCCCTGACATTCTTAATTCAAAAAATAAAATAATTCCCAATTAACTTCGCACTTTCAGGGGTTGAATTCAATACAGCACGTCGGACCACAATTGATTAACCACTGGCTAATGCCAATATTTCTCAAATAAAAAGTATCTGGGCAAAGAACCCGAGACACCCTTATTTGAAAAATAAAGGCAAATCTGCCTATTTTAATTGTAAAGTTGCAGCCCAAATTTTCTGCTGTTAAAACTTTAAAAAGCAAGTGAATATTTATTTTTCCCAGTGAATCATACAATCTTACATCTGCGAATTAATTAACATACAAATTGCATTATTGTGCTGCGGTCCAATTGAAAAAATTAAAAAATTAGCTGCTCTTCCAACAATATAGCAGCGCGCTTTTGGCTAACAGCGGCGTAAAACTTATTTATTTGGCAGCTGCAAAAATCGCAAAATTTTAATTAAAAGTGGTCCGGAATTGTGCTCCTTGGGAAGCGCATCAGCTCATGCATATTCATCAGCGAAAAAGCAGTGGAAACAACAATTCCATTTATCAGTCGGATAAAAAGCGAGAGTGCAAGAGTAAAAATCCGACGGCGCACGTCCGCCCATATATATTTTTGCATGCGGATCAACACGCAGACAAAAAATAAGTTAGTCGGTCGTCGTATTAGTAATGGGGCTTGTTTTATGGAGCAGCTTGCGCGACAAAAAGGGGCGACCGGGACCAGTGACGTGGCCGATGACGTCAGAGTACGGCGGGTCTGCCTGCCCGCTGCGTGCGAGGAGTGAGAGTAGTTTTTTTCGTCCCGTTTTATTTGCTCGCTCGCTGCATGCGCCACTCTTCCGTCGTCGCGCTTGTTTCCCACAACTGCTCGCTGCTGGGCCCATGAGCAACGACACGGACGAGCCTCTCTAGGCCCTTTTTTGTTATTAAACGCTCATGTTTGCTTCCGTGGATGCATTTACTTTTTTGTTTTGCACAAACAAGCACTCTTTCACGCAAAGGATTAACATCGAAAAAAATTAAATTGTTTTATTTTTGGTTCGCGATAAAAATAAATCTACTGAAAAAGGGTAAAAATACCATCACGATATTTATAAACAAAAGCTTGTTTCAAACTCAGTAATTATGATAATAACAAAAATAAATACGTTTTTGATTATTTTATAATTTTAATTGAAATTTTGAATAATCAAAAATAATTAGAAAAAAATTGACCTGAAAATTTGAAATTGATATGAATTATTTCAACTGCAATCTGATATTATTATTATGTTATTATTGTATGTAATTAATCGTCCTACTTTTACTTTTTCTATTTGAAAACGATTTATTAAAAAAATAATAATAATAATTTAAAAATAAAAACATCACAACCACAAGAAAGAATTTTGCTATAACTTCTGAGATTAAAAAGACTCTAAGCTAGTTTTTGTTCTTACCATGACTTACTTAGACAAAATTCTAGGATTAACTGATAATATTGTATTTTTCAGTTTTACACAAAAATATTATGAATTAAATGTAAAGAAAAGAAAAATATATGAACATCAAGTTGGAAAAAAAATTCCTAGAATAAGCATTATTTTCCCGTGAGTAGGGTCAGACCAGAGATTTCAATAGTCTCTCTTTCTATGCAGAAACCGTTGGAATATTTTATTTGTACAAATTGTACACTCATATTTACCTTTCTACACGAAAAGGTGGTGTAACAAAACCCTTTTCCTCTTGTGCCGCCGCCGCCGTAGTTGAGGGTCTCGAGCAACAAAATAGCGCAGCAGCGGTTTTCAATGCAGATGAAAGAAATCTCTAGTGGCTCAGAAAGAACCGACCACAGAGTGGAGCAGTTTCTGCGAATTCAACAATGGCAAATGGTCATCAGACCAAACAAGTGCAATTCGCATTGCGTCGGCGGCTAGAAACGGAAAATTCTAAAGATTTGATCGAGCGTACGAAGCAAGCAACTAATTTAATTATTTGCAGCAACAACAAAAATCAAATTGAAAAAAATAGTTCGTGTTCATTTCGGTCAAATTCCATAGCCTCATTTCTCTTTTTAATTACAAAAGAGTAAAATGTTCTATAGATTACGAAATATAAAAAAAAAAAAATTGGAATTCATTACTTTTTTAATTTTGAAGTTTTTTATTTCTTTATTACTTATAAGTATAAATCAAATTCTCAAAGATGAAATCCATTAAATGTTATCGACAGGTTATCGATAAGAAATTTAAAAAAAAAACTAAAGTCAACAGTCAACCAACGCTCATGGTCTTTTTGATCTTTGAAGTTTTAACAAAATTCTAGCTAGTGGTGGTGCCGTTTCGTATTCTCAATCTAATATTTTTTAATTAAATATAAACAATGTGGTTGCAAAAATTAGATGAATAAACCATAATAATAAATAATTTCATTAAATCGTGACTTGCAAACATCTTTTTCTTTCATTTTTAATTTTTTAAATTTTTATCTAATTCTTTGTGCTTGTTTTTTAAACATCCTGACTATCCTGCCAATTGAAAAGGCATCAAATAAAATAAACAATTTCACCTCTGTCTGCGGTATTTCTCATTCCGCATCCTCTTCTCTTCTGCCGGTGTGGCTCTTTAATAAGCAGTCCAAATGTTTCTCATTAAAAATTGACGCTTGTTAAATCCGACTGCCGGCCACACTCGAGCACGCATTCCCCTGGCGTTTTCGTAAAATGATTGAAAGACTTTTTCCACCATTCTTTCGCCTGGAGCTCCCTAATTGAAACGAGCCGTTTTTCAACGCGCCAAAAAAGCATCGCGATCTGGCGAAAGGCTTTTTGCGCCGCGCTGCTCGACGAGAGGTTTGATCGAAATTAGATTTCCAGCGATTTGGCTGGGACCAAGCCAAGCATTTTGTTTATGGGACTAAAAAAACCACTCCAACTAATTGGCGTGTTTTGAATATATCGCATTCCGTGGAATTTCAATTTCTACCAAAAAGTTGTAAAATCACAAGACAAAAATAAATGTTCATGGTTATAAAAGCAATATGTTTTGTGTTTAATTAGTTTTTTAAATTAAAAGATTGTTTTACTTTAGCCAAGATAATTCATTTATTTGCTGATGGCAAAAAGTCGAGTTTTCTCTTAATTTAGCCACGCAGTCTATTCTTTAATTTAATTTTTTTTCTCCGTTCAGTGAAGTTTGAATCCAAATTTCACCGTAATTATAATATAATTTTATAATCCATTAAAATCAAATATCTTAAATAATAAAAATTCAAATCATCCCACATTTCATGATATACATTGCCATATCAACAATTTCTCTGACTGGACGTTCAGCTCTCATTTTCAGTGGGAAAATGTATCAAGGGCTCAGCGTGTCCATGGAACGAATTTTTTTTTATGACGAGTCGAGCAAGAGTAGGAACAGTTGTAGGGGACAAGGAATGGAGCGAGCTTTCGCTTGTCAACCGGGACAGACGAGAGTAAATATTTCAGGCCGATAGCACGGCAAATTATTAATCCGGAGAGTGTGCGTCATTTGTAACTCGCAGAAAACGAGCAGACAAGCAATTTGCAGGCCGGGATGCACCTGTGGCTGGGCGCAAATAACATATATTTAAAGAGAAACTCCTTCTTGTTTGTGTTTCTCCTAATTAATACCAACGCTTTTGCAATCTCGAATTGGACGAATACATTGCCCGGCGGTGCATCGGATTAAAACCGCCATCGCCGAGCGGATTAATTAAATTGCACCGCGTTGGACTAATTCGAATGATTATGCAACCGGCAAATGGAATGTGGTGAGGCACACGAGTTAATTTCCACTCGCAACTTGGAGGGCGCACTCAATGTATGGGCAGATAATTATCCCCGTGGCCATTAGTTTATCTGTCCAATATATTTCACAATTGTAAAATTTTAAGTGGTAATTGTAACATAAAAATTTAGAATATAAATTTTTTAAATAATTTTTCGTTTAAAACGCATTAAATTTTATGTTTTAATTTATTTTAATTTTAATAAATAATTTTTACATATATTTAATATTAATAAATTTATATTATTATCCATTGTCATTAAATTAATATAAATCACAGGAAAACATTTAAAATTAATTTTAAATAATAATAATGGGAACTTGAGAATGTGTTTAGGAAGAAAAAAAGTAAAAATAATAATACTTGATGTCTTTAATACATGCTTATTAATATGAGTATCAATTAACCAAATTCGGTCACTAATCCAAACTTTCATCAGCCATATCGACAAAATTAAATATAAAAAAAAAACTAGAGCCAAATTTTGGCGCTAGATTTTTTAATATTGAATTTTCTTATATAATAAGAACAAAATTTCTATTATGTCCCTTTTTTACTTAACTAAGTTAATATACATTATTTCACACGTTTAGGAAATGTATGGATTGTTGTGGGGAAAAAATCAGTAATTTTATTAATTCAAACTAAATAAACTTTCTCTTATGGTAGAATTTCACAATCGAGGGTTGATTCAATGTGATTTGACTTTAAAGTCGGCTTTTCCTCGATGAATTTTGTGTCGTGTATTGTTTAAGAAAAAACAATTTCCTGCTCTGCCTGTTTCGGCTGCTGTAAAAATGACACTTTAAGTAACAAATTGTTAATGTGACAGAAAATTATCTTTAAAAGATTGATTTTTGTACCAATTCTTGTCACAATCATGGCTGCATCGTTTTTTCTTGAACAAAACCCATGGAGGAAAAGCCGAATGTAAATTCAAATCACCATAAGTAAAGTTTTATTAAAATATTTTTATTTTTACCAATGAACAAGTCTGTCAATTCGTGCATTTTGCAAAAATTGATTACATTCACTCTAGATTTTCTTGTCATTAAAAGCGGTTACGCACGCATATTATTTCGGCACACGCGAGTAATTCGTCTTCCGCTCATTAAACCGTTGGTACCTTTCAATGTTTGCACGCGCCATTACCAAAAGCTCGGCCGCCGTGTCCGCGAGACCATTTTCTGCTTTTCGGCTCCGCACAAACAAAGCGGCGACGGACAATGATTCAATCTCGGGCGCAAGCGTAATTAATAATTCAGAGGAGCCAGTCGACCGAAACAAAAAGCTCGCTCCGCCCAGTAATTATACGTCTGCGAGGAGAGTACGTGGCCGAGACCGCGTGCGTGTGTGCACATGGACGACGCCGAGCACAGGTGAACGGCTGGTTGCATACAAAGGAGGGGCTTTGTTATTTTCCTGCGCTCGCTCGTCCACATTGTGACGCGCGAACTGTCAGCAAACGAGTTTAAAAGTTTTGCATTGTTTTGAAAAAAAAAATCATTCAGAGCGCTTTAAAAAAAAAAGCATTTAGCCTATTAGTCAACATTCATTTAATTATGAGAAGAAGTTGAAAATTTTAATTTACATTTTTTTTAGGTCTTAAATTGTTTAATTTCTAATTGTAAGTGTCAATATTTCCAATATTTATTTGAATCTTCTTTTGTGTCTAAATCAATATTATGGTTACGACAGTTTTGTATTTATTCCCAATTAAAATTAACATTATTAATGATACTGTAGAACCACCTAAAACTCCAATTCACAGTCTTAGTAATAAAACATTCAATGCTTTTAAATCACAATTTCAGTAATTATAGAAATAATAAAACATAAATTATATAATTATTGTGTTACTTTTGTTTTTATTTGGAGATAGAAATTCATCAGGCAAATCTTGAAAAGATAAAATAAATTGGAAATTATATTTAATAAATTATAATTTATATTATTTGAAGCTCATAAATAGTAAAAATAAATCACATTTTTATTAAATTATAATATTATAATAAACCATTATAACAATAATGTACGACTATCTTTGTTGACTTGGCTAGAAATTAAAAAAGAAATGAGAAATAAAATCTTCTCTGGTCAACTATTGGGAAAGTGTGTGGTTTTGAGCTTAGAGCCGCAGGCCCACTTGGACTTTGCGGTCAGTAGAAAAATGTCAGTGTGCTGCTTATTTTGCTCCAGCACCAACGAAACTAACCATCTGACCGCACGTCCGGATAATCGCTGCCGGAATCGGTCCAATTAATCACGTGCGCTCTCGCGTTTTCACCCAACGCCGCTGCGCCTTCGATTCGGATGACTGATGATCAGCCCCATTGTGACCGAACCCACTTGATGGCCCCGCAGAGCTTTTTTTATCAAAAAAAAAGTACACCAGGTCGTGGTGAAAATTCTTTCTGCTGAAAAAATGTATTGCGTGCCAAAATCCTATTATGCTGCGCGGCCAGGAATAAAAGTGGGCTAAATTGGTCCCCTGCCGTTCCGAAAAGGGAGACGACGAGGACTTAAAAGAAGAAGAAACCGCCGAAAAGTAAATAACTTTCTTTCCATTATGAGAACTGCGAGGAAAGAAAGTAAACTCGGAGGACCGGTTTTTTAATTTCGACCGCGCGTCTCCTGTTGAGCCGAAAGTTTCTTCTTCTTCTTCCTCGAACCCTGCAAGTTTTGTTTCGCTGCTTTCGCGTTCGCTGGCTATGTAAGAAGGGTTGTCGTCGCGCGCACTATAATTCATGCCTAACGAGTCGGAGCGGTGCGTGGCGGCTTGTCAGCCATTCAAGTTGGCCGATGTCATTATGGTGATGAGGCCGCGTCGACTTTTTGAAAGCAAAACAAGCCACGCGTTATTTCCCTCGGCTTTCTTTTGTCTGAAAGTCTGTACGGCTGTCACTAGCAAAGCTCAAACGAAAGTTGAGATTCGGAAATTAATTACAACTTAGATAAAAAAATGAATAAAAATTTCTCGTAGAAGACGTTTTGATATAAAAAAAATCACAAAAATAAGGTTGGAAAATTTACTTTGTACGTCATAATTTAATTATGTATATTTGACTGGTATTTAAATCTTTCATCATTAATTAAACAAATTTATATTTTTTCGGAGACAGTGACACTCGAGGAGATGATCGTGGTAATGAAGAGATCGGTCTATTCCTTCTTGCAAAATTTTTTTGTATTTAAAGAAAAACAAAACAAAACCAGTTATGGTCACGTTCTTCAAGAGCAAGAAAAATACAAAAATATGAGGAAAATATGAAAAACAACTCATTTTAAAATAAAAATTAAATAGGTTATTACTTGAATGTGTTTGCTTTGAAATTGTAATTTTCATATTAAAATGTGGTGGTTTTTTTTTCATTTTTGATGATTTTTTTTTATGTTGCTCATGAAATTGAGGGCGGAGGCAAATTTCTTGTTTGTCTCACTCAGTTCAATGATGTATGAGTTTCAGTGAGTTGTTCACTAGTACTGTAAGCCTATTTCTCCGTAATGTAAATTTTTGACTCAGATGCTTTGACTTGTTGTGGAGAAATAAAACGAATTGACATAGAAATAAGATCTCGGACCATGACCATGACCGAAATTAAAACAATTTGTTTTTGATTCAAAACAATATTTGCAACGAGAGGAATAGCCCAATCTATTCTCTTCCAAATTTATATTCATAATATAAAATTATGCATTAATATGATTCATTAAGTTTATACAAAGATTTTTATCGGACTTTTTTAAATTTTAAATTTAATAAATCTGAATTTATTGATTTAATTTATCACTTTATGTAATTTTCTCAATTTTCATCGTGACTTATTATTTGCAGTAAATTTGTTTACAGCTTGCGTAATAGTAGACAAAATTTGGCGTTCTCAGGCGTCGCATCTGACGTGGGAGCGCACACGTGTGGGCGTTCGATAATTCCAAGGCAAAAAGTGTCTCCGTCGTCGGTGCACATTATGTGTGTGTGCAAGAAAATGTAGTGACTTATCCCCCTCTTAAATGGCCGTACGTTCCTCTCCACAAAAAGTTGCCTCTGCCCCGATGAAAAGAGGCCTGATTTTTCGGCGAATCTTTTTTGGCGAAGGAAAAAAGCGCGTGATCGGCAAACTTTTGAAAGAATTGATCGTCGCCACATTATTTAACCCGGGCTTAGTCAGCTGCTGGTCATTTAGCAGAGTAAGGAGCAGTTCTTAACACCTTTTATAATGCCGAGCCCTTTTTTTGATAAATCCCTCTTCTGACGAGAGCGGCCACGTGTGTGTTTGCCAATCTCGTTCGTATTCCTCCCTGGTTTAAGGTTCTGACAGCTTTTCTGCTTAGCCACCGACTCTCTTTTTATTTCCCTCGTCCGAACGCAAGAGTCCTTCTTCCTGCAACTGGCGATGCTTGAATGATTTCGCGAGAGCAAAGAATCCGAAATTGCTTTTTTTATCAATTTTCCTCCGCCTCTCTTTTAAAAAGTTTTTCCCAAAAAAAAACTTCGGATCGATAAAGTACTTTAATTAATTGAGCTAAAAGTTGGTCTTGCTTTTTTGGACACAGATTAATCATAATGTGCGTAAACAAGCATCAAGCAGGACGGTCTAAAATGGATCCAGGGAAGAAAAATTGCCCGTCATCTCCTGACGAGAAAGTTTCCGCCACCAATTTCGCCACTTGCACGTGAGCATAAATTAATGTTTGCGCACATCCGCCGCACCTCTCGGCAGATCTTGGGCCTTAAGAAACTTGCTTCCGAGCAGCTCGGACCGACAGGAAATTAAAACCTGAAGTGAAATCCTGCGCTCAGCCAGCGAGTAAATTTCTTTGAAGTTGCCAGCCCCTGAGCCGTGCAAAAAAAGTTGTTTCCTCTTTTCGGACGGTCGGTCAGTCTTGCCATGGGCAGACTTTGACTAGATTGAGTGGTTGCTCAGATTAAGCTCTGCTCGTTTTTGCAACCAAATTTTTGGCGGAAATTTTTAATGAGAAAATTCCTCTCATCAGTCAGATTTCAAGATACTTTTTTACCTGAAGAAATTGAACCATAATTTAATATGGACCAATGAGTTATTTTTCACGTGATATATTCCAAAAAATTCAAAAGATGTTCATTTGTGAAAGAATTATTTGAAAATTTTTTATATGTACTAATTTATGATGATTTGAATTTAAAGTCAGCTTTTCCTAGATGGGTTTTGTAAGTTGTTTATTGTTTAAGAAAAACAACATCCTGCTCTACATATTTCGGCTGTGGGCCGCAGCCTTAATTCATGAGCTGTGAAATCATTTTTAAAGAATTAGTACAGAAATCAAATTTTTTTTAAATATTTCTCTTTCAAAGTAGCAATTTTTCGAGAAGAATTATTTAAAGTTACATTTTTCCACACAAAATTTTTTAAATCACAATTTGAAATAGAGTTAAAAGATGAGTTTTAACAAATTAATTTATTAATCATTTTATTATTCAACTGTAAAATTTTGTGTTAATGTGTATCGTTAAATAATATTTCCCAAAATAATTTTACATTAAAGGGGGAAAAAATTTTATTAATTTTTGTACCAATTCTTGTCAAAATGATTTCACAGCTTATGAATTATGGCTGCGCCAAAACAAGTAGAGCAGGATATTATGTTCTTAATACAAAGAACAAATCACAAGACCAATTGAAGAAAAGCCGACTTTATATTCAAATCACCATGAATCGTGAAATTCTACTACAAAACTACAGTAATTTAGTAACTTTTTTAATCTCTTCCGTTTTTTGTTGAATGTTTCAAACCTTCTTTAATTTATGAAATTTTGTAGATTTTTTTCTTCTTTTTTCGGTCCGCAAGACTTCATGAAAAATAGTGCAATTTGTTCTGTGCCTTTTTGTTTCGCCGACGGAAATCCAATTAGAAAGAGACCATTTCGGGGCGACATGAAATTTAAATGAGCTGCCGCTTTTTTCGACCGGAGCACTCACGCCATTTTTAACCGTTTTTTGCACCAGCACACTGCTCTCCAGTATTTTTTTTTTCAATTTGTAACATTCAAGTAGAATTCCTCCCGTGTTGGAAAAATCTCAACAAATTTTCCATAAAGTCGAATACTCTGTATCTAATGGACTCGGACCTTTTCCAAAACAAAAAAAGAATTCCATTTTTTTTTTAATTTGAAATCATTCGCAGTATTTATTTGGTTCAATTAATTAATTTCCCGTTGTGTATCAAACACTCTAAATGTGGCTGTTAATTTAAAAATAACCCTTCAAAGGGACACTCATTTTAGACTCGGAATGAAATTAGCCGCCGAGTGTAATCTTTGTCCTGCCGTTGCCAAAGCGGCGGCGGCGCACACAAAATTTCCCTTTGAAGTTGATCACCAAAATTGAATCAAGACTCAGCCAAGAGGAAGTGGCGCTCGCAAAAGCAAAGAGTGAAATCCGGCCGCAAAGCTTCATGCCCGGGATACTTTTAACGCTGATGAAAAATATGTTTGCGATCTCTTGGAGAAATGCTTTCGCTCGGAGGATTCCGGCGGAGAAATTCTCAAGGCAAACAACGTGAGTGGCGCATGAAGGATATGAAATTCGGCTTAAAATCTCGATCAGCAAAACAGACACGCCAGAAATGTACTCCCTTCACGCGTGAAACTAACCCTGCCATGCTGAAATTCTCATGAAAAAAAGTCGAGCAACGCAAAAAATTCCAGCAAATAATAAGGAAAAGAACGAATTCATTATCATTATTCAACCGAGCATTAATTTTGAATTAAGTAAAGTAGAAGGAAATGAATTTTTAACCTTTGTAAATTTTTATAATAAAAAAGATAATTTTGTGGTGGAATTTCACGATTGAGGGTTGTTTCGTGGTTATTTGAATTTAAAATCGGCTTTTCCTCGACGGGTTTTGTGAGTTGTTTATTGTTTAAGAAAAAACAATATCCTACTCTACATGTCTTCTCTGGACCACAGCCGAGAAAAATCATGAATTATGGCTGCAGCCGAAACATGTAGAGCAGGATATTGTTTTTTTTTTGAAAAATAAACAACTCACAAAACCCATCGAGGAAAAGATGATTATAAATTCAAATCATCATAAAAAAGATAAATTGATTTCTCTGAACTAAAGAATAAGAAAGAAGCTTGTTTATTGTATGACAGAGAAAAATAAACTTTATTATTAAAGCTGGTTAAAAACATTAAGATAATACTTTTAATTTGCACTAATTAGATTTTTAAAATGTTTAAATTTTCCATTTTGAGTAAATTTAAAAACGAAATAAATGAGTATTTATAAGAAAATCTTGGAAAATTATTTGTTAAAAAATTAATAAATAGCAATAGTATCCTAAAAATAGTGTATAAATTTGAATAAATAATTTGAGATTTTCCTGTTCCTGTCCCTTCAATTTTTTAATATATATTTCCTGAACCGTAGTGGAAAGACGTGAATAATAATTGAATTTTATTATGGAAAAATAAATTATTAATGGATTTTTTTATAAATAATATTCAATTAAATTGTTTGAGCTTGATTTTTTCTACAACTTCCATCAATTCTTCCTAATTTTAAGATGAAATTTTGAAGGGTTTCACAAATTTTAAGGTATATCTATCTCTAATTTAAATTTTACTCGAATCATCAATAACTTTTACAACGAATCGAAAACTCTTCGATTAATCAACTTGTCTCCCTCAAAATTGAGGTTTAAGCGCTAAAGAGATATCAGCAGGCAAATAAATTTCAACTGCATGAACAGCGAGTGGAGCGCTTAAGCGTTTTACGAGGCGGTTTGGCTGTCGCAACAGTTTGGCCCGAGCGCGTTTCGCAGGCCCAGGAGGAAACTCGTAAAGGCGTTCTGCATCTCTGCATGGCAATCGCAGCCACCGAAATCTCTCCGTTCCGCGAAAAGTAAAGAAGGAAGGAAAATCGAGTCGCAACCAGGGGGAGCAGAGAAAGGCAAAGTCGTTAATTGCATCCACGACTGCCTGCCACGCTTGACAATGTGAATTTTCCGGCCCCGCCTGCGGCGTGAAAATGCACCACTTGCATAATTCAATTTACACGCCCGGCGAGCGCTGCCCATTTGCATATTTATTCAATGTGCATAAATGAAGAGCTGTTCGGCGTGCCACACTCGCTGTGTACATATTTTGCTATCTGTGGCTCGGATGAAATAATGCACAACTCCGAGCCGACACCAAGCTCGTTGGATTTTAACATTGATTGCTCTCGCTCATGCAAATCGTTATTTTAAACAAAAGTAACCAAAAAATTTGACTTAGTCAATGAGTTGGGATCCTTTTGCTTCTATAAAAATAATAACCTAAAATACAAAAAATTATTGTGTTTTTCAAACATTTATGTATTAAATGTAACTATAAATTTATATTTACATTATTAAAAGTGAAAATAAAAATAAGCCTTTTGGAAATTGCTCAAAAAAGTTATGTATGTATGTATGTGTTTATTGAACGCCAATGGCGTGCGACAGGTTACATAAAATAAATACAGCATAATATAATAAACATTAAGAAGGCAAAACGTCATTTTTTCCATTTAACTTTTGAAGCTTCAATAAGAGACATATCATTTTTTGCGCATTTGAGGAAGTGATAAGTGTCCATCTGCTGGTTACACTTTTTGCACACGCAATTTTCTTGAGCACTCGCGTGGTAATTTTTAGTCCGGCACAACACATAGTGAAAACCGTGACATGCATATCGGGTGAAAACGTGTCGATTTTCAAAGCAAGCTGTTTTCCAGTTTTGGTAGATCATTGCTGGAGTTATAAAAAGTAAATTATTGTATTTATTGTAATTCTTGTATAAATCATGTAGTTGTTTTACCATTTTTTTATGATGGGTCTAATAATATTTAATTGATATTGGAAATTTTAAAAAATCAAATTTATTTCAGTTTTATATAATTTATTGCAATGTATTTTAAGAACTCCCTACTGGCATAGTCAATTCAAGTCGTTTCAACAATGCAGGTTAAAATTTACTAATATTACAAAAAAAAAACTTGGCTCGATTTGACTATGCCAAGAAGGAGTCCATAAGTTCTTAAAAATGGTCATATCACAACAATGTCTTTAAGCATGGAACTCTGTTTTAATAAATATTTATTCATTTAATTTTTTAATATTGTTTTAATCGTTTAAATAATTAATTATTTTTAAACGATTTATATAATTTTTTTTGCATTTCAATTAAAATTTGAACAAATGAAGCATGTCTTTTGACAAAAAAGAAGAATGAATTTTAACTTCCATGTTTGCAAATGAACCGAGCTCCGAGCTGAAAATAGAGGCCGCCAACGCGATATTTTAGATTCGCCCACACCGCCAATATTGACTCGCCAGAATTAGCCTGCAGGAAGTTGAATTCGCTTTTGATGTAGCACATAATGATCGATGCTCTCAACATTCCCCAAATAACTAAAGGAAACAAATAAAATAGCTCGTCCGCATGCACGGGGACCGAAAAACCTGACCGAAATAAATATAAATGTATTTCAACGAGCTCATTTTTTTTTTTGTGCGTCCCAAACGTCAGCAAGGGTGGCGGAAAAACACACACGCGAAGGGAACTCGCATTGAATATTCATACGTCGGCGGAATTGAAATATTATTTGCCAGGAGAAGTGCCTCGGCTTGTACTTTTGTTATCGGGCCGCCGAAAATCCTGAAAATTTATTATTCCGCGGAGAAAGTTTCGCCGCGGAAGATTGTATATTTAAATTTTATTCACTGTGCACTACATAAATACATTTTTCCTGCGCCTAGTTCTTTCTCAACGAGAATAAAGCAGAGCAAGTTTCTTTCCTTCTTTCTCTGCAAAAAAAACTGTTTTGTGTATAAAAGAAGGAGGGACGCGAAACATGGAATAAAAACAGAGGGAAAATGGGCAAATAACTTGGTTTTCGCCACGGCGACCCTTCCTCGTCTCATCTTACGTCGTTTGAAATGACATTTTCGCACTTTTGCAAGTCCGAGCTGGGGTGAAAATGGATTTGCGCCTGCTCTCTGTGCAGAGAACAAAACAACCCGACATGCAGGGTCAAACCGAACGTTCGCAGCGCTCCGGGCTTCTGTTCTCACGTTATGCAAATGTGTGACGAGCAGTGACGGTGAATAATTGATTGAAATTATTCCACGTGAAAAGCAAATATTTTCTCTCAATTATCCGCATCAGGAAGTTGGTATTAGGCTCGTGTAAGTCATTTTAGTTCCAAATCTATCCTATAGCTTTGTAAGGAAAAATTTCTCATTAATTTAATATTTCTTTTCAAAAACTATTAATATTTTTAATCACTTTTGTAGTTTTTGCCACGTTTTATATTAATTTGGTAACATTAATTTTCAAATCTAGTCATAATCCAAGACAAAATTAAGTTTTTTTTATATTTAAACTCCATCTTGAACTAGATCTTGACATTTTTGAATCAGTAAAATAAGCATCAAAATCAGACTTTTTTATTTAGAACATTGCTCAAAAGTCAAAAGAAATAAATAATCGAACAAAAAATATGTTACAAAAAAACGTTCTGATTTATTTATCCTGTTATATTTCATTCTTACTTTGCCTCAAAAGTGAATAAATTTTTTTGTTATTATTTGGAAATTGAGAACTTCTCCCAAATAATGGCGATTTGAATTTAAAGTCGGCTTTTCTTCAATGAGTTTTGTGAATTGTTTAGTGTTTAAGAAAAAAACAGTAAACAAATCACAAAACCCATCAAGGAAAACCCGACTCTAAATTCAAATTTCACCATGATCGTGAAATTTTACAAAATTCTCCAAATAAAATGAAAAGTCCATAATTTTCATTGATCAAAATTAATGAAGAAAATCTCAAATTAAAATCACTTTCAGTCTGGTTTAAATGTTAATTTACTCCAAGAATGCTCTTAAAGAGAAATAAATTTTATTTTCTACGGCAACGTCAGTTCCATGTGCATTATGTTAGGTTGTAAAAGTGCCTCTTTTCCTGTCAAGTGCGCTTTCGCTTTCGTGAAAACTACAATCTACACTACACAATTTCTCTGTTGCACGTGTAGCAGTTGGCGGAGACAAAGTTGTCGTGAGTTAGCGAAAAATACTACTTTCTCCGCACACACGCGTTGACTCGACACTAAAGAAAGATTGTATATTTGCTGCCAGGATAAATATTTATACATTTCCGCCGAAATCGAGAGTGACGCAAGCCGTGTTGCGAACCGGAGCGATTTTTCATCGGCAACAAATCTCGCAGAGGAAAGAAAACGGCGCAAAGAGATTTATTTATAATCACGCGAGCAACCCTAAATTACGAGCCAACCAAGCCCGAGGCTTCTCCCTGCGTCTCGGTATTTGTGTGTGTACAGGCAGGCATTATGGGGCTTTTAGGGCAGTAATCGTAACAAATAGCCTCTGAGCTGCTGCATGGCCTCTTATTCGACCTGCCAGGGCGCAGAAACGGTGCTAAATGGAAATAACACGAGAGCGAGTGAGAGCGCAAATTGAACAAACTTTTCCGTCGGGACGTGCACGTCGCGTTTGTTACGAAAACGATTTGCGAAATTAGTCGCCATTGAATTCAGAAATGAATGTTATTAAATTTAATCTCGCCTAACAACTTTTTAGCTAAATTCGTCTCTATCAAAAATGAAATTTAAGTTAACTGCTCGAAAGGCTGTAATAAATAAATTAAATTTCATAATTAATTAATTTTATTCTCTCACAAAAATTATCAATTGAAATTCTTATTTGGAGATCTAAAAACTTATTAAAAGTTAAAACTCAAAGACCAATCCAAACCAAACCTGAAAACAAAATTAATTAACTTGACTTGTCGAGAAGCTGAAAAAAGATTACGGACAAAATAAAATTACTTCGAATCGAATGAAGGAAAATACTTTGTGCAAAAGCATTGTACGTCCGTAATTACTGCAGCGGCTGGTTTTGAAGTTCTTCTCCGAGCTCGTCAACCATTGTTGCTGGATTTCTCCAGAAATCAATTTGAAGACGCGCAGCCGGTGCGGCCAAGAGTTTTGCAAACGACTCGCAACGCACCTGCCGAATCGAATTATTTGCAGAGCGACTTTTGATGGCTGCTGCTGCTGCTGCTGTGTTGCATTAATTGCTATCTGCGGATTACGGCTCGGCAGAGATTGGCTTATCGAATAGATTGAGTGTTGCGGTTGAGCCGTCTGAAGTGGTTCATCCCGCATTCCGCATTAGATAGGAAGCACCCCCTAATTCTGTGTGTTCTGCCATTCGAACCTTGCCACAAATCCAAATTAGTTTCTGATTGGAAATAAACGGCTTTCAAGTTTTTAGCAAATAGAATTTTAAATTCAAAAGATTATTCTAATGAGATTTTCTCAAGCTATTATGAATTAAATTATTGATGAAATTAAATATCAATTATATTAAAAAATAAGTTTTAAAAGTTATTGGCCATAGAGAAAAATAGTTGATAACAAACTTTTTTTATGAAATTATAGCTGAAATTTTGGATGAAATTTGTATTAATTTTTTAATTGTCATGCTTTGGAATAAATTAAAGTCACAATTGCAAATTTTTTACTGCAACAGCAATTAAACTTATAAAAACAATAACAATAATAAAATATTTCTTGGCATTCTTTCGTTCTTAGGCGATTTATTAATAAATCAATCAATAATAAATTACACGGTTTTCAATTTTTCTATTTTAATTATTATTTTATTGTAAATTAATTCCCTAAAAACACTTATGAACTTTACAAAATAAATAATTGACTTATCTTTTTTTTTTGAAAAGGAAACTTTTCTACGTGTACCGAATTTCAAATTCAAAGATGTAAATAACATTTTTAATTTATGAACTTGAATTAATTTGTGTTATTTGTTGTTGTTGCAGCCAAGTTGGACGGCGTGAAAACCTACATGCGGATGCGTCGGGTGCCCAACCATCTGCAGGTGAAGGTCATCAAGTGGTTCGACTACCTCTGGCTTACCCAAAAGTGCTCAGATGAAGAAAAGGCCGTCAGTTGTCTTCCAGGTGAGTCCCCTACGCTTGCTTCCTTTGCCACACAAATTACGCGTGCTGTGAATTATTGCCCGCGTGATAACGGATTGCCTGCGTCAAGTGCTTTTTTCTCAAACTAACAAAGAACTTTCTTTATTATCTCGGCCGCAAATGAAAGTTTTCCAATCTCGAGGGCAGCAATAGCAAAACAACCTTTGAAAATGGAGCAATTTTTCAAGTTGATATGCGTTTCCTCCCTTTTTTTCTTTACGAAAAAAAGAGCTTATCCGGGGAAATGTTTGGAAATTAGGAGAGAGAGACAGAGTTCCGGGGGAAAAGTTCCCCGCTTCGGAATCCTGAGGCGAATGCATAAATAAAAAGTGGAGCGACGGGTGCAGCTTTTTCAGCGCGTCTCCCTTTCTTTCTTTCTTCCTTTCCCGTGAAATAAAAGTACAACAAAGCTACTTTGGCGTGTAGCAAATGCTGTTTCCCTCTCGGTATTTTCAAAGCATCCAGATAAAAAGGACAGAATCGCGGCGGCGTTTTCCGATATTTTATTTTTATCCTGGGCGTTTGTTCACTCGCTCGTTCGCTCTCTGCCGCTTTTTGTCTGTGTATTGAATATTCAAATGGCGCTAAACCCTGCAATTTCTGCCTCGCTACAATGAAAGACGGAATCAATGGAGCAGCACAAGGGAAATATTTGCGCGGCACACAAAGCACCTTCGGGTCTGCCCCAGATCAAGATTGCGGTTTCCGTTCGTGCCTGATCCTATTTATACCTTTGCCCAAACGGAATGCTCGGTTTTGCCACAATTTTATGTTTAAATTTCCGTTTTCTGAGATTTTCATAAAAAATATTAGTTTTTTTAGGTAAAAAAAATATAAGAGGTAATTTGATCAAAAATCATTATTATTATTTATTTCTTCTCCCATACAGATGCACCAATTTTTTGCTCTGAAAGGTTACGACTGCGCACTGAAGCCATATTTGAATCAAGTTATGTAGGAATATTTTTTAATAATCAATATAAAATAAACAACATTTTACATGCACACGATTTTACTTTAATATCAATGGTCATTGGGAATCTATTGGTGCATCATTTGTTTATTTATTTTAATTAGCAACAACTAAAAGCACCACATGAATTAAGTTTAAAAGATTTCATTCAAACTTTTAAATTTTTATATCAACAATAAATAAAATATAATTTATTAAGTAAATTAAAGAAAAGTTGAAATTCACAGCCGGTATTATAATTAAAATAATTATTTTTAATTAAAAATATTTAACAGTCACAATTTTAGTCTGAACCCCTTTAAAACTTAATTTACTTATCCCACGTGGTTCATCGTAAAAAGCACAAAGATGATGAAGAATTAATACAGTCAGAACATACATCACGATTTTCTGATATTTTTGTATCTATAAAATACCAACCTCAATTTTATTTTAATTGGTTTGTTTCTGTGTCACATTAATAAAAATTAAAAGAAACAAAAAACTCTAAATTTCTAACATATTTAATAGGATAAATATATGTTTCAGCTGCATTCTCCTTATTTTAAAAACCGCCCCTCGTTTTTATTCCTTCATCCCGGTTCGATTTTTACCTCGATAAATAAACTCAATCGACGGGAAAATGCGTCGCATATTTTCACATTCTCTAATCAAACAAATCGTTTCGTTCGCCGAAGCCCAAAATCAATTTTTTTTTCTCATCGACGGCAGTTTGCTTTTCGCAGCAACATGCAAATATTTCAAGCCCGGCGGCGGCAGTTTCAATAGGCCGTCGGCTTTCAATTTGTGTCGAAATCACTTTCATCCCTTTATTGCGAGGCGAGAGGGCGGCGGGGGCGGACCGAGTTAGGTAGGAAATCACATTTGGCCCGGCAGATTTCACAAGAGAGAGAGACTAAATGGATATACACGCGGCTACATAAAAGTTATGATCCCGAGCAGCGCAGAGGTCAGCGAAAGTGGAGTCTTTCGGAAAAGTGTGTAAGTAAGGGCGGGGGCGGATTGTAAAAAGTCTCCGGAGGGTTTTCTGCACCTCCGCGGAGATGTGTAAAAGCCGAAAAATAAAAAATAAAAAAAAAGATGCGTTGGCGCCGACAGAGGAAAAGAGACGCTCTTCTTCTCCCACTTGCTCCGTCCACCCGTTACTCATTCACGGCCAAAAATAGCTCACGTGAAGGGGAAGAAAGAGGTTGTTACACACGTGAGAGCTGCAAAAGCAAAGTCTGTGCGCGCCACCAAAATGAACGGCTGAATTATTAACGCCACGCACACCTGCCAGCGTTTGCTTGCGGATGCTGGGGCTACTTTTTCTGCGCAAACATTATTTTTCCCTCTCTCACTTGATGTGTCCCCGCCGCGATCAAGCAGCCGACTCACGTATACGACCGCTCGTATTTTACACCGCCGACTTGCAGCGCCCGATTTTCAGCAAATAAAATGACTTGCGGCGCTCAAACATTGCGATTTATCGTTGCTTTAGTGGTGTTTTGGTAATCGAAATCTATATAATTTTTCAGCAATTTTTATTTATATTATTTTTTAATCATCAAAAGAGGATGAAACCACCTCAGGGTATATATCAATATCTTCCGAAAAAACTGATAGTTTAGGCCATTAGAATCATTTTGATTAGCAGAAAATTGAGAGTCGCACTATGCATTAAAAAAAACGCATCAGAATTTAACACGGCTCGTTTATGTTTTAAATTTTCACAAAAATTATGCAATCGTATTTAAGTTAATGAAAACTAACTATGGCAAAGGTGTGTGACCCACCATCACCCCTGCTACAGATTTGGCACCGGAAAATTGGGGGTAAATTTTTGAAAGAAGTTAGAAAGCGTGTTTTATTTGCGTCCAAATTGAGTTGTTTTTATTGTTTTTTAATCAAAATTGAAAAAATTTTTATAAAAAAATTTAAGGAGGTTTCATCTTTTTTAATATTTTAATTATTAAAATTTCAATATTGAATAATTATTGAATTTTTTCATTTTATTGTTAATACACTTGACTGCTTAGATGAAATTATTTTACCTATTATAATTGTGTTAATGTTTCTTACTAGTTCAATTACAAAATAATTTATTTTTCTAAATTCAATCAAATGATTGTCAAATAATATTGTGCCTAATTCATTTACAGATTACAGACATTCTGAGATATTGCCACGAATTTCAACATGTTTCATTGATTCAATGCATAAAATGCATTTCTAATAATTAAAGATGGAAATCAATAATTACAGTATATCAAGTAGTATTTTTTTTTTTTTTTTTTTTTATCAAGTAGTAGTACTTTAATCTGTGGAAAATCAAATGAATTAACAAATTGATGTAATAATTGGTTGTTTGTTACGATTGAAAAGCGTCCATGTATTTATTTTAATGATTTCCAACGATTTTTGTTCAGAATAAGGCATCCATTATATCAAAACATCGACATTGTTTTATAAAATTAAAAATTAAATCAAATTATCCCATCCGTCCAAAGCAGTCAAATATCACTTTGGTAAGTGCAAATTTTCATTGCTCTTTGGTTGTTTGCTAACACAATATAAAAATACTTAACTTATAAGTGTAACGCAGACAATTATTTTTTTAGTTTCATCTTCAAAGTTAAACATAATTGCATTAAAATTACAATAAATAATGAAAAAGAAATAAATATTGTTATTAATTAACTCTATTATACTCAATTATATTAGAATATAAAAAAGAATTTTATATATTTTGTTTAAAAAAATTTAGAAATAGCAAATTATTAAAATTTATTATGCATATAACATGCTCTTTCAATTAGAGGCTTCCTTTTTTATAGTAAATAACATTCAACCCCTTTCAAATGAATCCTCGTAGAGTTTTACTCCCGAGAGAAGCACCACCGACTGTATAACTGGCTAGCAAATTTCTATTTCCGCGCGTACCCGTTGAATAGAACGGCAAGAAATAATCCTCTTTGGCCGGCCATCAGCGGCAGCAGAGGGATGAGTGAGCGAAAAAGGGCGTCCGTACCACACTCGGCAGAATTCTAGATTAAACGTGCGTACGAGAGCGGCGCGAAAATAGCGGGCGAAACTGCCTCTCCACTTTTGTTCCTCGGCTGCCGGCGGAGGCCCATAAATTTGCCCGATCACATTCACCTTTTCTCGCCGCCGCCTCTTCATAAATAAATACGCCGTCCATGATTTTATTTACACGCACCCCTCGCAGCAGGTAAATTTATGGCACCCCCGCAGCATTACAATTCCAAGAGAAATTACCACGCGTCGTTCCCTATTTTGACTTTCAAACGAAATGCTGCTGAAGGTGCGCGGCAATAAAAAGTAACCTCGAGTCTTTCTTTCAAATTAGAATTTTAAAGGAGCATTTACTTTTATTCAAGAATTATTTTTGTCTTGAAACAATAAAAAAAAAATCTGCCTCAAAATTTCAATTTTTTTTTTATTATCATTATTTTCAGAGACTTTTTTATGAAAATTAATAAAAAGGATGGAAATGAAGCGAACGGGATTTTCCTCCTTGTAAAAATTGTTTATTATTTAAAAAAAAAAAACAGCTCTAACAATTCCGGTCACGGTCTGCGACCCTATTTCACGAGCAAGAAAAAATACAAAAATAAGAAAGTTGTCAAACCACATTAAAAAAGAATTTTTAAATCATTTTTAACAATGTTTTACTTCCATTATCATTTCCTTGAGTGCCAATTTCTTCAAAAAAGATAAAAATGTAGCTTGGGGTTTGCAGTTTTTTATTCATTTTCAATACGTTACTTTTAATCTCAATAACCTTGGATAAAATTACTTTGATTTGTACTTTCTTACATTCAAAATTTTGCTTGCAAACTCAGAACTTATGAAAAAGTGATAACCATGCAAGATTTGTCCATTCAATTTAATCGCACAATAAAAATGCATGGTGGTTAAACAAAACATTTCAACTTCCTAAACTGATAATTTCCTTTAAATAATTATAACTTGAATCTTTTTACTTGCTTTTCTCGTGAATACGGCCAAAGACTAGCTGAAAAATTGCTCCTCATATAGCTTTTCAATTGCAAAACATGAAAGAGTTTTTTTGTAAATTAATTAATTTAATCTTTTTATCCAATTATATGTAACGTATTTTTATATTTTATGGAAAAAGTGTAATTAATGGCCTTATAAAGTGAACAGAGAAAACAAAAAGTAATGTAATCATACAAATAGGACAAAGGGCTCAAATTATTCACTTTGGTTTCATTCAAACAGGAAAAAAAGTAATTAAAATTGTGTTGAATAAACAACTTGTTTATCATTCAAACTTTTAATTGGAAAACTCTGTTCGGATACTTTTTTTTTAACATTCGCAGCTCGCACAATGCAATTTCCTTGTTGGGATTCTTAAAGGATCCTTTTACTCGGAATCATTTATTTGTTGGGTTTTGCGCGGAAAGAGGAAAGTTGCTTCCGCTCTCATTGTCAACGACACTTCATTGTGTTGCTGATCCCCTCGCACGCTGCGGTGACAAACTCGTCGAAATCAAGGCACTCGCTTGCTCAGAAGGATTAATAATGTTCGCCGGCAGACAAGACGTGTTGAACAAGCTTATTTATCGTGCCGGGTGCGGCAAACACGCCTCAGGGAATCAACGCGTACAAGAACCAACCGCCCGAGACCTTTGCAAAAAAAAATTCGCTCGCAAGGATCGCAACTTCCCTCCGGCGGAAACTCACCAAAAAAAGGGTTGAGGGATTATTTATTATGGAAATGTATTGAATCGAAAATTGTTTCTAACATAATCAATATATAATAATTTATTTGTCCTAATTTTGGAATTTGTTTTTTTTTCCAGATAAGCTGAAGGCTGAAATCGCCATCAACGTACACCTAGATACCTTGAAGCGAGTAGAAATCTTCCAGAACACAGAAGCTGGCTTCCTGTGTGAACTTGTTCTGCGATTACGCCCAGTGCTCTTTTCTCCGGGAGATTTCATCTGCAGAAAAGGTAAATAGGCTGGTGGTGGTGATGATGATGATTACTCGTCCGCCTCAAAATAGCTTGGGAAAACACGATAGAGCACAAAACACGGCCAAACTTGGCATCAGCGCCAGCCAAACAAGTCCCCAGGGCCCAGACCCACTAACTTGCGCCGTTTTTATTGTGCAGCTGCCAGTCGGCCAGACTCGTGAAATAAGTTTGCGGCTTTCTAAAAGACAAGTCAGAGTTGTGCAAAAATAAAATATAGCAACTCTTGCACTAGAGTAATTAAAATTTCTCATTATAATTTATTATAACAACTCTAACCTGCCAAAACTTACAAATAAAATGCCTATTGTTCATGGTCAATAATGAACTTAGAATCTTATTTTTTTAATTTAGTGTTTACTTTTATTTTATTGAGAATTAATCTAGTTATAGCTCTAATTTTTTAAACTTATTTTACAGCAGTTCCCCAGATATTTAAATTTATAAATTTATTTGTTTATTAATTTTTTAATAATCAAATAATATACAGCAATAGACTTACCTTCTGAGGTGCTTTAGTTCTTTAGGTCTTGCAATTAAAAAGAATAATAATAAATAAATAAAAATTTTGTATCGCATTATAAGAAATTTAAATTAGGAAAAAAATAGTAAAATTCGGACTTTTTCCTGGGATACTACAAAGAGATAAATCAGAGTTGCGCAAAAAATGAAATACCATCTCTTGCACTTAAACAATTTTTTCATTTTGTCTGCTTATCTGCTTATCAAAGTTAACCATGCAAAAATTTAAAAAAAAAAACATTTTTTACTGAATGCTATTTACATTAATTACTTTTACTTCTTATTTTTACGTGATTTGATTAATTTCATTCAATTTATATCAATTAATTTTTTTTTTTTTAATAATTTCCTAGGTATTAAAATTTTTAAAGTAATTTATGTAGTGTTTTCGATTTGACGTTGTAACAATAAATTTAATCGACTACAAATTAATAAATGTATAGGAGGTTCAGCTCCTAAATAAGTATTGGAGTTCAAATGAAAAATTTTGAAAAATATAGTCACTTCAAAGATGAAGTCAAAATATTTTTAATGCGTAATGTAATAAGAATTATAAATTAAGAAAATAAAATTGTTAAAATCAGCCTTTTTACTGGGTATTTTCATTGAATAACAAAAACAATTTATCTTAAAAACAATTTAATAATCATCATTCACTGTCAAATAAATCAAAGTTCTTCCTTTTTAATTATTTTTTTAACCATTTTCCCATTCGAAACTAACTCTTTCCGTGGGAGAATGTAAAATTCCAAGCATTCAAGATCCCAGCGCCGTAATTGATTCGATCAGACGTGCCAGTCGCACTCGGCCGACGTGATTTTTTTTAATTAGAAAAACGTCAAACGCGTCGGTTGGCGTCGTCGAGCTGGGCGGCGACGCAAATAAATACGCGATCGAATTGCATGCCGCACGAGATGTGGAAATGAGTTTAATTCGATCCAGGAATCGCGTTCGCCGCCGCGTGATATGCACTTTCCTGCATCAAAATTGCTTTTAATTTCCTGCCGAGAGCGGCCCACGGCGCGTTATCAGAATATATTTCCAAGCGAGAGTGAGTGCGCAATTTGCATTTGCTCGCAGCGACAACAACACACAGCACAAAACACGTTTTTGACCTCTTTTCTGTAGTGCTGTGGTCGAGTTCAATTTAATCCGTCCGCAGAGATTATTTTCAGGTCTCGTGTGGCATTACAATGCAATCAGAGAATCGGATTTAACTTTTCATAAATCAAATGAGCTTAATATTTTTATTTTAAACTGCAGATATCAAATATTTTTCTTTGCTAAAAGAAACTAATAAAAAAAAATATGCATCAATGATAATAATTACTGCTTCTTTTCTAATACTAAAAAATATAAAAAATTGATTTCATTATTTACCTTGAAACGGCTTTGAAAATCAACAAAATCCACTATTTAAGGCATAATTTTCATTATTACTGAGTCATAAATTAAATAAACTCCAGGTATATTTTCCCTCACCCCAATTCTAATCATTGAATAAAGCGTTTTTATCTTCTTTTTTGCAGGGGAAGTGGGCAAGGAGATGTACATAGTGAACAGAGGCCGGTTGCAAGTGGTGGCTGACAACGGTAGAACGGTGCTGGCCACCCTCAAAGCAGGTTCCTACTTTGGCGAAATCAGCATTCTCAACATGGGAACAGCGGGTAAGTCAAACAATTCACTCAAAAGGCAACCAAATTTTTATATTTTTTGTTCAAATTGTGATCATTTGTGTAATAAGGGGGAATTTCTTTCTTTTAAAGTCAAGTTAAAATTATAATTAAAATAATTTAGTAATTAAACAAGACAGAAAGAGCTAATTTTTTATTTAAGTGTTTAGAACCAGTGTTAAGAATTAAATTTTCAAATTGTGTGCAGAAAATTAATTTGGAAAGAAAACATTATTTTGAAATTTGAGAGAAAATTCTAGGCTCTAAATTTTTAATATTTAAATTTAAAGAAAAGGGAAAAACGATTCCCTGAGAACATCATTAGCAAATAAGAGAGGGATGCATTTTGTATAGTTTTTTTTATTATCTTATTCAATGGAACTTTAAAAGCCCCTTTCTTTTAACGATTAATTCCCAAAATTAAACACCTCTCCTAACTAATTATTTTTGCTTGAAATCTCCCAGTTTTTAAGAAACTCGAGCTTCAGGGAAAAAGTTTTTACTTTACAGGCTGGCAAGCACATAATGTGTATCTAATTTATCCATCTCGCTTGTTTTCCTCTTTCAAAGGATCGTCATCTCTCTGAAAAATCTGCCCACGCTCTCGTCGACATTCTGACTTTTCCGCCATCCGATTTCACTTCCCACGCTCCACCTTGACAAAGACGTGAACTTTCAGGTTGCTTTCGTAATTACGGAGTAACGATAAAATCGTCACAGATTCGCATAAATTACGCCCGAGGGTGCGAATCTCTCTTTCAAGAAGGAAATTCCCGTCTGGCGCGGAATTTATTCGCGTTTCTCATTCACGCCGCAGGAAATAAATTCGCGGGCAAATTATATGCACAGCGCTATAAATTATATTTCTACTCGGAAATACTGAGCGTGAGTCTTGAAAGAGAGAGAATGGCGCCCTGTTCGAAATATAAATTGCCACATTTCGAGCTTTATTTCTCCGACAAAGAGAAGTGAAGAGAGATTTTGTGTGGAAATTATTGTTACCTTAACAACGGTGAAGAGAGAGAGAGATATTTCTTTTCACTTTATTGATGGCTCCGTCGTTTCTTGTTAGAGTAGGATGCGCAAGTAGACTTTTGCTGCTGTAATTAAGTGGAAATGCGGCGCGTTATTCCCTTTTCATATCGCCACACTACTTATTGCATCCAGCTCACTGATCGCAGCTAATCGAAAATCCGAAGCCCCGCGCGCTAATACCTCGCCGGCTATTAATAGTGCGCACCGTTAACTTGATACACTCTCGTGATTGCCAACCTGAATCACTGCAATTTCAAAACCTCATTGATGGGAAACCTGGGTTATGCGCGTTGCTTGATGGGAATGCGTAAATGCAGTGAATTATTGCCATGCAAATAGCTCATTACTATTTCATTAGCAAAACTCCATTGTCAATTTAATTAACCCTTCCGATTCAATTCACAAACTATTATATACACAATTATTTGCAATTTCAAACGTTCAATTAATATTTACATTTGTATATAGGCTTGCAGCTAAATTTTATTCATATTTAACTTGATTTATTTTATTTAAATCATCAAATGAAGTCAAGTTGGTAGATTAATAACAATTTTAGACGTTGTTAACTAGGAAATAAATTAATTTTAATTATTAAGAAAAACTCAATACTAACATTAAACTGAGCTTCTCAATTATGTAAAGATTTTTTTGTTTCAATTTTGCTAAATTTGTAATAAATTAAAAAATTAACATTTATACATTTTATAAATTGAAATAAGTAAAAATTAATAAAAAAAAATTAACGAAAATTCAAAATTACAGCTTTTTAAAACAAATTTTTATTTCAATTGAATTTATCTCACATTTGTAAAATATAAACTGGTTATTTTGTTTATAAAATTATACTTTTCTTAATTAAATCAAAGAGTGTACATGATTAAATTTTTAATGTTTTTATTAATTGTTTACTCCGTGTTTCAGGTAATCGAAGAACTGCTAGTGTTAAGTCTGTGGGCTATAGCGACCTGTTCGTGCTCTCCAAGAAGGACATGTGGGATGTCTTGAAGGAGTATCCAGCGGCGAGAGTGAGACTCGAGGCAATCGCCGTCAAGCGCCTCGAGAAATACAAAAAGGCGCCCCTCGAAAGAGGTGAGTGTGTCGAATAATTTGCCCTCTTTTGATGCCACTCCGTGCCCTTTGACGTTTTCTGCAAAATGCTCTGTGCATGTCGGCGAAAGAGAACGGACGAGGCGAAAGAGAGAAAGGAAGCTGCCCGGAATTCAAATTGAGCCGAACGAAATTCGCAAATTGGGCCATTTCGGCTCAATGGTCACTTTCGAGGAAGAGAAAATCAAATTTTCAGCGATTAGGCTCTTCCCTTTTACGAGACTTTCCGTTGCCGTCCAGTTCAAGCTAAGAGATTCCGTTTGATGCCGGCTCTAAAATGAAAATGTAAAATGCAACGCGGATCTCTTTCGTGCTACGCAGGTTGCATAAATCGTACATGTCAAGGGGTTCTTTTTATTTATAAATATAGGAAAGATAAATTTCTATAGGAGAATGGGCAAAAGTTATTAATAATAACAAAACATTTTTATGCGGCTTTTTATATCGTTTCATAGATCGTGAAATTATACATGAAAAATAATTCTTTAAAACAGAATACGAAGCAAAATTTGAAAGTGGATTTTCGTATTTCTTGTTTTGACGTCATCAGATAAGCACTGATTTATTTTTTTATTTTTTGTGAAAGATTGAAATACAAAAAGCAATTTTACTAATTTTATAGATTTCGCAATAAAGGAAACTTCAGAATTAAATTTTCAGCTTTACTGAAACTTCCACTCTATTTTCATCTTTCATCTAAAATTTTTTTTTTAAATAAGTCTATCGAGTGCTGTAAAATTTTGTTCCACGATTTAACAAAGTAAGTTTGTTGTTATTCGATGTTGCTGGCCAACTTTGATAATTCTTATTGTTTCGTCGTTTACGACCAGATGGAAGTTATCTCGAAAAGTCTCACAAGCCTTAACCTAAATGCAAGCGCAATTGGCGAGCTCGCTTTTCCGTTGGCACAAATTTCATCAAAGTAAACGGCGCGCATTCCTCTTTGTTTTCGCCTACTTTGGCACAACTGTTATTTCTGCGTCATGTTTTATGCATGCGCGGCGATCAGAGGCCGATGCGGCGAAAAGCCGTGTTCCGTGATAACGATCCCAATTCATGGTAATTTATGCGCGAGCGTCTTATTAGGCCAATTAGAGATGAAGGAGGCAAGAGGAGGCGCGGAAGGATGCAATCCGCCTTAATTAGCCCGCGAGAGCAGGAGTCGCGCACGAGATAATGTTGGAATCACGCGATCCGCCCCTTCTTTGTTCCGCAATACATGTATTCATTTCATCTCATTGTCCTCGTTTCTCGCCTTTTGCGCAGGAATAATCTTGTCTCGGCGTGTTGTGAGCCTGCGTTGCTTAATAAGCGCGGCGCGGACGTGTCAAACTGCGCTAACTCGAATTTACTGTTGGCTGCCTCCGGCGCCGCGCCTGCAATTCGCAATTGTACAAAAACGCTTTTCCCGAAATTTAGGTCACGGCATTTCGTCTTCCTTTGTGCGTAATTTGCAATAATTATGAGACAAAATTCAACAAAGCTATAGTTTAAAATAAACCACACGAACAAAAAGTATTAAATTGCAAATTTTCGTCTTGATTGAAAACCGATTTCGATCTTCCCAAGCATAATTTTTTTATTATTAAAGTACACCTAAAAATTTCCTACCACATCTTAAATAGTATTTACACAAAAAATTACCTACACTTAAAAGATGAGAACAAAAACCAAGTCAACCGAGGCTCACTGAGGCGGATGGGGTCTTTTTTAACTTGAAAGTTTTAGGTAAATTTTGGCCAACAATTCCTTTTTTTTTAAATAAATTGTTTTCAACAGAGTGATGTAATAATTTGATCACAGAAACATCAACAATAATAATAATAGCTAAAGTAAAACTTTCTTGATTAAAATTTAGAAAAAAATGAAACCAATTATTTCACTGCTAATTTTAACCCTTTGTTAACATTTTAATCAGTAAATTGAATCAAATAAATTCTATTTTGCAGCAATATAAACAATTTTTACAAGTCTGATGGTTCCAATTAAGTAGAACTTTCAGGGATCAATCATTTCACCGCTACTTTTTTACCTTTCTTATCTTTTAAATCAGTAAATTACTGTAAAATAAATTTTATTTTGCAGCAATATAAGGAATTTTTACAAGTCTGAAGGTTCCAAAAATTTAAAGACTTAAAGTCCGTTAAATTTTAGTTTTTAGCTTCTTAATCCTGCAAGTTCTGTAAACATTTAATGGTGTTTCTATAAAGAAGACTCGTTTCTCTCTCCTCTCTAAAACGGCGAAGAAAATATAAAGCACAATTAAGTTGCCACTCGTCTCTTTCAAGAGCAATTAGGCTTAATTTCAAGTGAAATCAGCTGACGCGTCTTGAGGAAATTACACGCTGGGGGTTCGTGACCAGCTCGATTTTCCACGCTCGCAGAGTAAATAAAAACACCCAGGGGTAATTTTGTAAATTGCTTTTCTCGGAATTTCGACTTTCGCCTCAGCGTCGAGAGGAGTCTCTCTTGCCCTGTCTGATGTCGGCGAGCCGTACTAAATTATCATAAGAAAATAGCTCACGGCCAGCGACTCCTCGGCATTTCCATTTTCTTCCTCCGCAAAATACCGAATGAAGCCAAGCGGAAACTTTCATTTATTTTTTCACTTGAAAATTTCAATGACGATCAGCAGGTCTTGAACATTTCATTGAATTTATTTCGTCTTTCCAGAGAATTTTTACTTTTAACAGATTTCCTTGCTTGCCGCGCAAGCAAAAATTACGTAACAACCAGATCAAAATTTTTATACGATTGTTCAGAGGAAAATGTTTTGTTCTCCGCACGGACCGCGGGCGGAAAGTTTGCTTGTACACAGTACCTAGTATGCAAATACGATGGAGCAAATGTTAATTAATTGGTTGCGGTTTCAGCTGCCATGGGCAGGAGCCAGTCAACGCCCGGTCTGGTCGAGTCCAAGGGCCGTATTCCGCTGGAGGAGATGTGGGTGTCGCCGTTAGCTCCGTCAGGTGCCTCAAGCCTTGGTCCACCGCCTTATTCGGCCAATTCGTTGTTTAGCCCTTCACATAGTCCCAGTAATAGGTGAGTTGATCAACAACTTGTATTTCAAATTTATAAATTCATTTCACTTTATTTATTTATTATATTTTTTCTAATTTTTGCACCTATTTTAATTCTTTTCAAATATTTAAAAAAAAAGTTTTTTAGCACTTGAAGATAAACGGCTTAATTTTGGGCAAATGATAAATTATTTGGATACTTGCACGGTTCGCATTTCTCATAGTTAGTCTGACAAATTCGCCACTCCCACGCTTTGACGGAGGTTCGCCGTGAAAAATACTGAGCAAACCTAAACAAGACGCGGAAAAGTTGAGCAAATGTTTGCGAAATCCTAGCCGAAGAAGTACATAGAAGGCCGCAAAAACTTTTGACACGTGTAGCTCGTCGGAGATTCGTCGTCGTGACGTTTAAAAAGCGGCGGTCGGCTTTGTCAGACGCGAAAAGACTGCGTCGGTTGCAGGCCTTGGCATGAGATAAACCTCAATTTTAACACAGAGATGGAATTTGGCCCGTGACACTTTTATGGAACAACAAGTGTCACAAAAGATTAGGCGACGCACAACAATAAAATTGTGTCTCGTCAAAAAAAGGGAAAAGAGATGCAGATAAGGAATAACAAAAATGGCGGCTCACCTGTTGTTGCGAGAACGAGGAGGGTGGGTCGGCCGGGGGAGATATTAAAAGAACGATTCCGTCTCAGCACGCAAAAAGACGTGTCTCTCCCTCTTTACTGGCGGCGAGTGTCGCGTGACTAGACTCTAGTACCATTTAAGAGTAGTGCTTGAATATTATGGGAGTCGGAGAGGGTGGTCGGCTCAAGAGTAGTCTGGGCAGATTTTATACCTTAATCTCTGAAATTCTCCTGCCTTGAGAATTGTTTTAAATGAGTATTTAATAAGTTTGAGATTTTTTGGGATCAGTATAGTTTTCTCTAAATAAGTCAGAAAAAGTAGTGAAATTTTTTACATTAAATGTGTCGGATTTTTTATCTCGGAAGTTTTAGCTAAATTCTAAGTTTGAAATAGGGTGGGTCCGAATATCAGAGAAACGATTCTAGAAAAGATTCTCGTGGAAAGATTCTCCAGGATCGTTTCTGCCTTTAAAATTCAACTAAAGAATCGTTCCTTGAGAATCCTTGCGCGAGAATCTTTTCTCGAGAAACGTTTCTCAAGAATCGTTTCTAGAATCGTTTCTCTGATATTCGGACCCACCCATAAATTGTTTAAAAAATAAAATATTAATAATTTTGGACAAATAAATAACAATATAATAAATTAATTTAAAATTACAAACTCAAGTTAGGGATTACATGAAGTTCAATATTCAAAGTAAATGTTTAATTAAAAAAAAACTAATTTTAAAAATTTTTATTTAAAAAGAATAAATATATAACTTGAACCAATTTTTATATTTTTACGCTTACTTTATTTCAAATTTTTAACAATATAATATATTTTAAAGATAAAATTTTCATCATTCATTTTAATAATAATTACGATTTTTAAAAAAAAAAAACTAATACTATTTGCTAATTTTATTTAATATTTATTATTATTGCAATATTAATATATTATTTATTGTTCTATATCATAAGGATCATATAAATGTGATTAATAAAAATCAGTCTGTTGAATCTCCATCTAATGCAGTTCCATAATTATAATCATTATTATTTATATTAAACATTTTAAATGAGCTTAAAAAAAATCACACTATTAAACTATAATTAAATTATTTCAACTGAAATTGAATTTGGCGAAATGGATTTACTGAGATCATCAAAGGAAGATAGGATTTTCAAGATCAAATGTAAATAACAGCGCAGACCTTGGCAGTGACCTCTGGGCAAGACCACCTGCTCGGGCGGTGCAGGAGACCAATAAATTTCCTTCGGGCTTACTTTTTGTCGCGCCCAAGCTATTTTCCCTCGCTTTTTATGTCCCCGCGGCTCTATCTTTGTGTGTATTTCATCCTGTCCTCCTGTCGCACCCCTGATAAAGCTACGAGATTAGGTAGAACAGATTCACCGCCCAGTGAGCACCGCGTCTCCAGAAAGAAACGTTCCGAGGAGGAAAAAAGATAAAAACTTTTGCAAGGCAAAGTTTGCGAAATTTCGGGAATGCTTTCGCGCGGGATCGTCTCGAGAGTGGCTCAAGTTCGGAAAAGTGCGCAAATGAAGTGTGTTTGCATTAAAAAGGTGCGCGAAAAGAAGTGCGGGACGATGTGGGTTTTAAGAAAATGCTGCTCGCACGGAAATTTAATTAAAAAGGTGGCGCCCACCAGAGTTTCTTCTCCACCCACCGACGGCTGTGCACACTCGCATTGTGTTTTTTTTTATTTAAAAATTTAATGCTGTGCAGGCAAGTGGGCTTAATTGTGTTTTGAGCGTGTCAAAGGATGCGAAAAAGTGCCAACCACTTTTTGCCCTGCTTGCAAATGAAAAAAAGGAGGCCTTTTGAAGAGCCCTATCTGCATTTGAATGGGTTTGAGCGAAAGATAAAATTCACATGGAAAAAAAGCACGTCTTTGACGTTGGCTTTTTTAGTCCGTAGAGCTAATTTGCGTTTTTAATGGACTATGGAAATTAATATACAAAGCTAAACTTAAAAGAAAAGTAACTTTATTCCGATTTTTCAACGTTACGAGGTCAAAACTGACAAACAGGCGGCATTAAAAGTACTCTTGGTAAATTTAAGTGCCACTTGTGTCGGTTCTTTGACAGTCGACTTCGGGGAAGTGTGTATATTGAAGGGTGAAAATGCGACATCTCCAAAGAGACACGGCCACTCCAGAAGCGTGTTCTAGTGAAAAGGAGGGAAAAAAATTTATATACGTTGAATGTGCACAGCCTTAGATGAAGGAAATAAAAAGACTGAAATTCCAAATTAATGCTTAATAGGAATTGAATAGATCGGGCTTTTCCTCGTGGCAAAAATTAATTTTATACCAAAACAAAACGGCTCTACCAGTATCGGTCACGGTCTGCAACCCTATTTCATGAGCAAGAAAATTAAAAAAAAAAATCTGCAAAATTGAGAACACATTTAAAAATAAAGATAAAAAATTTAATTGCTGATCTTTTTTCTTGCTCATGAAATGGTGTCAAAGTTCGTGACTGAAACTGATATAGAGCAGTTTTGTTTTTGAGCATTTTTGAATAAAATAAATTTTTTCAACGAGGAAAAAGCCAGATCTCTTCAATCATCACCTTGAATTCAATTTCTTCAAACAAATAATTGCTTTCATTAATATCGACTCATTTTTCATCTTAAATTAACAAAAAACATTGATAAAATGTTTTTTATTTCACTTTCCCTGCAATTATTTTTAAGTCTTCAGCATAATATTTTATTTTAAAAATCAACTAAACCATTAAAGACTCCACAATTTTTAGTTCTCTTAAAAGAACGCAAATAACTATTTATTTTTAATTTTTCTGCAAATAAAAGTTTTTTCTAATTCTATAAAAAAAATTCTGATTATTTTAGTAGCTCTATTGAAAAAACAATAAAACTTTATAACAAGCAGACCCTATATAAATAATAACTATAAGAAACTACCAACCAGCTGAGCCAACGAGTTATTATTTTTACAACATGGCAATTTATTATCCCGAAACTTTTTTTATTCACTTACGAAGCCAAAATGAACTGCGGGGCCCCCCTTTGACTCGTGAAATATGTGCAGCGTGCTATTTTACGGTGGCGCTACTGCCGTCGAAAGAGGTCGAATGCACCGCAGGCTTAGGCACGGTAATTCAGTCGTGTGATTAAACGCAAAGCTCGCGTCCATAAAATGAATCTCGGCCGAGCCAATTTGAGCGGCAGTGCCGCCCGCGTTCATTTCACTGGAGCTAATAAAGATGCGCCGTAATTCTCGTCATTATCGCCGGCTTCTTTTTATTTCGGTTCCTTTAATAACAATTTATTGCGCACTCAAACGGCGCATCGCTCAAAATGCTGCATCACGCAAGAGAAATAAATTGCCGGAGAGTTTTGGGGCGCACGTGGAATTGCTGCTCGCTATTGTGTCGGACTCGTTTGTGTCGAGATCGCGCGCGTGGGATTTCGCAAATTTGACCACGACAGATGAGAAATCGATACTCCTGCCGCCGCTTTTGCATTTTGACTGCTCGGTTTACCACTTTGATTGTGAAATACAAGCTGCGGAGAAATTGGGTGCCCGAGTGGAAATAAAAGAACATTTCCTTTCCGTCGTTTTTATTCCTAAGCAGAGAAAGTCGGTTTATATTCAAAGGGGGGGAAGACGGAGGTGTCGTTGGTTTGTTTATTTAAAGAGCAATTAGCGTTGGCGTTGATTTTAATTGCTTCCGAGGCTGCTCCAAGTCGTTATCAAGAACGCCTGACGTGTTTGTGGAGTATGCAACTTGCACAACACTTCAGTCGAGCTCGTTGCATAACTGGTATATTTATAAACGGCTCGAGTTGCCGAGCAGCTCCTGGAAGTGGCTTCGTAATAAGATGTGATTTAATCCAATAATTTGCAAGAAGTTGGCTCCGCGAGCGTCGTTGCGCGATATTGACACGAACTTCTCCATCAACCGAACTACTTGAGCTGTAAATAACCTCCAGCTTGGCAACGCTTCTTAACTTTTAATGACTTGAATCTTTAAAAAAGTCCATTTATAACTTGGAAACTCAATCTATTGAGCTGCAATTTCAATTGAAATGAACAAGAATAAGCTAGACTATTAATTAAGGATGGGAAAAAATAGTTGATCACCTTTTTCACCTATTTGTGGGAAATACTGTAAAATATAGTGATAAAGACAAAACGTAATATTCTCATGTGAAACGTGAAATTAGAATCAACTAAAATCGCCGATTCTGCCGTATTTCACCTACTTGATTAAATAATCAAACTAGTCTCAAACAAAAATCACTTTTTTGGAGATTTTTTTTTCTCTCCTTTAAGGCCTATTTTTGTTTTCATAATTCCACCTAAAATCACCTATTTGACCCTTATTTCAGTTGAAAAAATCACCTAATTTGCTTATAAAAAAGCACCTATTTTTCCAAAGGTTACTATTAACAATGATTAAAACTGTGTTAAATGAAACAAAAAATGTAAGGAAAGAGAAATAATTGATTATTTTTTTAAACGCAGTGATAAAGAAACCAACACATTTATGGACTTGGTGCTTTGAATTTAAATTTGGTTTTTCCACGATATGTTTTGTGAGTTGTTTAATGTTTAAGAAAAAACAATATCCTGCTCTGCATATTTCAGCTGCTGGCTGTATCCATAATACATGAGCTGTGATTTATTTTTTCAAAAATTAGTACTTAAATTAATTTCATAAGTGTTTTCATCTTTAATTAATTTTTTTCTCAAACATTCTTTTCAGTTACAATTTATTCGTCAAATAATTTTTAAAAATTTGACATTTTTTTATCATTGGAAATATTTAAAAAAATTTTATTTTTATAATAATTTTGGTCAGAATGGAAAGTTTATTTTTTCTTAAACAATAAACAACTCACAAAACCCATCAAGGCAAAGCCGACTTTATATTCAAATCACCCCTCAATTGTGAAATTCTACTACAAAATGTTGGAATTGTTGATTAGTCTTTGATATTTATATATTTCCATTTAATTAAAAATAATTAATAATTATTTGAAAAGACTACATTTTATATTTATTTTATATGTTTTTATTATGCATTTAGCTATTTAATTTAATGTAAATATTGTATTAAATGATATTGATTGAGATTTAACTTTTTAAATGTCAATTTTTCTCCAGCTTTAAATTTGAATTACTTTCTTTTTAATGGCATATGTTTTTTTTTTTTTGAAAATGTTGCAGATCTCGCAGTGGCATATCGCACAAAGCGTTGACTTCCTCGCCAGCACTGTCGTCTTCGGGCCACTCTTCGGACGACGAGCGACGGTGCGCCGACGTGACGGCTCCGTCGAGTTTGAAGCCATCAGCTGCAGGTCAGTGGTTCGATCCCTGGCGGAGAGCGCGTGCAGCGATGAGCAGGCGCGTCTCATTCTCTCGTCGCGGCTCGTGCACAGTCATTAAAGAACCCGAGTGACCTCGCTCCACAAATTACGCAACGCGCGCGCGGCACTTTGGCGTTGTTATTATTAGAGAGACAGGCGAGCGACTCGCCCTCGCGACGACTAATGCGCTTCTTGGGGTGCTCGTAAAAAGAACAAGTTGACACGCCAAAACTTGCAAGCACAAGGGAAACTCTCATTTTACATAACTTTTATTCCTGTCGAAAGTTATTAAAAATATGGAAACAATCTTCACGAAAAAAAACGTGATCTGATGAGTTTCTTATTGCTAGCTTGAAGTTTTTCCTCAAAAATACAGAATATTTACAAAAGCAGACATATTAAAAGAGGATTCGAAATGCTTTTTTATGTACAGTCTGATTTTTAAAATGGAATTTAATTTTAAAAAGAAAGAAAGAACAAACGTATAAGGAATTTTCTGCTGATTAGAAATTATTTACAATTGCTTCCTTTGTCACAGCGAGTTTCAATTGCGTTTATATCCTATCATCGCTTGGGTGAAACTGTGTCATTGATGCAATTAGAATTGCTAATGAAATTCGCTCGATTGCCTCGTGATTCGCTTCCATTGTCTTTGACTGCGAGAGTCGTGCAAAGAGAGACTTACTTACTCCTTTCCTCGAAACTAGGTTATCAATTTTCCGGGAGCTGCTAGACAAAGGCTGCATGGAAAATTAGCCTCGCCGATTTGCATTTCGCAAACTTTTCCAACAACGCTCGGGGCTGCTTTGCTCTTCGCTTTCAACGCCCAAGAGAGAAAGAGGAAAAAATGCCAAGTTGCTTTATTTTTTCTGCCCTCCTTTTACGGAAACTAGAAAAGCACCTGGAATTGAATAAATCTTTTCATCCCTCGGAACGAGTTCTTTAATTGATTACATTAATGAAGACTCTTTCATCGTTCTGCGAGATTCCTTATTAAATTTAATTTTACCAATTTTCTGTACCGAACCATTTTCAATGAGATTCATTAGCCGATTATCTCTTTTTAACCCGAGCTCGGCCAAGCAAAGTGTAATTATCCGGTCTTATACCGACGGCATGAATAATTCCGCGCAAAGCTGGCGACCGATTTAATAATTCAGCTCGGTCATTACGCCGCGTCGGTCCGATTGTAGGACAAGTTGTGCTTAAAAGGCGCACCAGAGAGAAACGAATCACCCGCACACGTACCATTAACAATTAGCCGACTATAAACTGCGTCCATGTTCATTAATTTGAAATTAATTCTCTGAGGATTTGCAAAGTTGAAAATATATATTTGAAACTTCTCCGTTTAGCTTTGCAATGTGCGCAGCAATTGCATTTGCTCGATTTCCCCGAAGCAAAGGCAAATTGTTTGCTCTTTGCGTCGGTTTCAGTGAAACCGCAGTCGCGACCAACCGACCGGGAGGGCGGTCAGGCCACTCGGGCACAGCCTGATAATTAAAGTACACGCGTGATTTGGCCCGCCATGTCCTTGCAACAACTAAATCCACAGCACACGACCCTTGTGCCCTGGTACAACGGCGAATTAATGTGGAAATGTGCGAGAACAGCACTTTATGGTGGCCTGTCAGAGCGCTATTGATCAGTGGAAAGGCCAGTGAGCGAGAGAGACCTCGTTACGCTCACCGAACGCTTGACTTTGTTAGCTTTAATTGGACCCCATTTTCAACGTAGTTTAAAAAAAATTCATATAATTATTTTATTTCACAATTTGCCTGTTTTTCCCTAGTGAACAACCCGCTGAACACAGAAAATTTTATTGTTGGCAATTTTTTTGTACTGAAAAATGTAAACCAAGCAAACCTCGTTGCAGAGAAAAAATGAAAAAATAAAGGACAATTACTGACCCCCCCAAAAGGCAACATGCGGTCTGCTGGTTTTTTTTTATATAAACCTTGGGTTTTGTCTAAAAAAAATTAAAACTTAGTAGGAGGAATTAATAACAAATATAAAATAAAATGAGGAGAATTTAATTTTAATAAACAAAAATTCCCCAAATTAATTATGAAAAAGGAGTCAGTCTTAAATTCAACTTCAATTTATTAATTAATCACTTGCTTAGAAAAATAAATAAATTAAAAATTGATTATTTAGTTCTAGCATTATTATTTTAATAGTGCAAAAATATATCAATTACTTTGTGACGTTGCCACAAATCCCAAGGCAACGAACCCAAATATTTTTCAGGCAAAATATCTGTAATGAAGCTGACTGATTTGCTTAGTTAATTTCTGCAATTATTTTTTTACTACAATTTAATTTTTCCTGTTTTATATTTTATAATTTTTTTATGAATTCCTCCCAATTAGTTTTAGTTTCGACGTTTCGACACGACAAACCCTTAGGTTTTTAGAGTACCAGCAGACCGCAGGTCACCGTTTGAGGTCGGTTGTCCTTTATTTTTACTTTGCAATGAGGTTTGCCCGGATTCAATTTTTCAGGAAATCCACCTCGAAAGTTACTCTTCACTTTTTGTACTGTCCATAATTTTGTCACATTTTTACCACCTTGACTGGAATTTTTTTTATTTAATTATTTTTCATTAATTCAGTAACAATTTGATTTTACCAAATTCAAAACGCAAAAGAAAATTTAATAGCTGCCCGTATTTTACCAAGTTCTTTAAATAAGATGTGGATATTCATTAATGAAAACAACACTATCAATCATTAAAAAAACTTTTGTTAAACACATAATGAGAAACTTCCTTCGAAATAATTTAACCATTGGAAATTTAAGTAAAACTCTCCAGTAAAACTCGGTTTATATATTCAAATATTGCTGATGTTGCTCGGTTTCTTCTTTATTTTTCATGAAAGAGATAATCGAGCGTTCAGTAATGTTTATCCGATTCACCATCAGCACATACCCAAACACAGTGTGCCTTTTCCAAAAGCACAGCACAATATTTGCCAAGCCGAATAAAACGAAATGAGCCGCGCCGGCATTAGTCGGTTGGAAATTCATTTCGCGCGCTTGTATATCTGTGAACGGGAGAACCGCGTTGGTCGGATTGAATTTTCCGGACGCGTTTGTGTGCTTTATCGATCATTTCGATTACCGGCCAACTGAATGGGAGTCTGGCCGTTTTCGTGTCGAGTGCGTGCCGAGTAATCCATCGGTAAATATGGAAATCGTGTGCTGATTTCAAAGGGAGAGATCGAAATCTGCTGAGAGTTCTACAAACACGTTGCAATTTGGAAATTCGCACTGAATTTATAAGTGGCAAAAACGCAGGGTACTTTAATCATTCTTTTAGCTTATATTATTTTTCATATACAATCCTCTATTATCTATTTTTTTTTTGTTCCAAACAAGAATATTTCCATCATAGAGAGATAAAAGTGCTCATCAAAAATTTTAATTGGCTTTCAATCTAATTAAGCATACATGAGTAATTAGTGTTTCCGATCAGTATGATGAGAGTGGATAAGCGCTTAGTTTACTTTGTGAAAAAGTAACAATAAAACATCTAAAGAATTCTGCTAATTTTATAATTTGTATGTTCATGAATGCATTTAATAGTAAATGTGACAAAATTGATGAAAATATGAAGAAAAGGAAAATAAATTTCTTTATTAGAATCTCTTTATTTTTATCAGATATTTTATTTAAAATATTCATAAAAAATGGCAATCCACAAATGACCGTTTTGATCATTTTCAGTTGGAAATTCAAAACAACAATGAAACTAAAATTCTCGTTTTCAGCCATTAAGTCATTTTAGTGAGTTTCTGATTGTTGGTTTGAAATTAGCCATAAATATAACGGTTGCACGCAAAGTATTTGAAAAAATTCGTGAATAAAATTCTTTAATATTATGTATTTTTATGATAAATTCAAAGATCTGTTATAAAAAGTTTGAAAAAAATCATAATTTCGCTTACATTTAAAAAAATTAAAAATGAATCAACCAAAATTCGTGCAAATTGCAAAATTTTTCAGAATTTTTTCACAACCTTAGTTTTGGAGAGGATAATTAATTATCAATTTAAATTTTTCTAATTTTAAAGCAAGATTCTTTACAACTTTCAAATATATAGATTGTCATCAAATCAGGATGAAATCGAGATTTGCATTGAAAAAAATCGTATGGAACATTTAATAAATCATCAAAAAAACCAAAGACTTCACTGGAAGCGTCTTGCGTCGGCGCTAATTCCTCAGGGCCTGGTCCCTTCTCTTGAGGGCGAACCTTTCTTTTTCGGTCAGGCTTTCCAGCAGCGCTGGGCGATGTCCTGGAAAACGCAGCAGACTTCTGGGCGTTGATGCGACGATTGTTCTCAAAGAGTTTGAGGCCATTTTTGGGACGGGTGCGGCGAAGGCGAGGAAGCACTTTTGCTTCTGCTTGGCTCAAGTTCCAAATGACCGTTGGTTTCGCTTGTCAGTTGGGAATTAAAACCAACAATCAAACTTCAAAATTCTTGTTTTCAGCCGTTACGAGTGAATTTCCAATTGTTGGTTTGAAATTTGTCAAAATTTATATTTTAACAGTTCTTGAAAGAATTGTAAAAATAAAGAAAAAATTGTTTTTTTCCATTTGATATTAATGATGAACTCAAAGAATTGCTATTAAAATTAAAAGATCATAATTTTGCTCTTATTTGAAGACATTAAAAATGAATTTAACAAAAATTCGTGCACCCATTTGAAGCTGTTGAAATTTTTGGGAATTTTTCACAAGTTCGGTTTCAGAGAGGATAATTATAAAAAATAATCTATTTTTCATATTTTAAATCAAGTGAACGTTTCTTTACAATTTTGCGTCATTAAATCTGGAAAAAAACGAAAGCTTCAGCCAAATAATGTGTATGCAACATTTTAATAAATTATCAAAATAAAACAACGTTCACGAAACAAGACTTCCTCGTCTTCCAGCGGCGCTAATTCCTCAGGGCCTCGTCCCTGGCCCTTCTCTTGAAGGCCAACCTTTCTTCCTCGGGCAGGGCCTTCCAGCGCACGGCGATCTCCTGGAAAACGCGCTGCGGAGTCGAGTCAGCAGGCATCTGGGCGTTGATGCGGCGATAATTTTCGCTCACGAAGATGTTGAGGCCAGTTTTGGGACGGGTGCGGCGAGGGTGAGCAGGCATTCTTGCTTCTGGTTCGCTCGAGTGTCAGTTCGCAAATGACCGTTAGTCTCGCTCGTCAGTTGGGAATAATTCAAACCAACAATCAAAATGTAATTATTGTTTTTTTTGCCGTTAATTCACACTAAATAAATTTTTGATTGTTGCTTTAAATTTTAACCGAGTTTTTGTTAAAATTGTAAAAAAAAATTATTTAAACAAAATTTATTTACTTATATTTTTAAATTTTTTTCAAATGATTAATATTTAAATTAATAAAATTCTGTATTAATTTTCAAAATAAATTTTTGTCTGCGGCCATATGCTGAATTAATGAACTATTCTTAAAAGTAAAAATGAGTAAAAATTAATATAGGTGTAATATTTTATTTTATTTTTGCAATTGATTGTGGTTGTAAATTGTCAAAGATGAAAAGTTAATGCGATTATATAATGGGATAATAACTCTAAAGTCAAATTGTTAATTCTCATAAAAGTACGGAAATACTAGTATTTTTTTCTACTTTTTCTATATTAAGAAATCGTAGCAAATTATTTTCAAATTTTGCTTCATTAGGTGGAAAGATTAAATAAAAAAATCTAAAATCAATTTGCATACTATTGCAACTAAATTGTCGAAATAAAAAACAACGTGACGAAACAAGAGACTTCATTGCAAGGGTCCTCCGTCCAATGATCCTAAGCCTGATTGTGGGCTCATCATGGGCCCTTCTATACTGAATTCAGTTTGAAATTTCTTTGGCACAAAGATTTTTATTGCTATTTCATGCAGTTTTTATATAAAAAAAAAAGTGTACAGGAGACCAAAAGCCGATTGTAAAAATTGTAACTTATCAAAATTATTTATTCTATGGCATTGCAGAAGTAAAAATATCAAAATAATTTAAAATCATCTTTTCATTCAATCAGTTTTTTAATTAATTTATACTTTCCAAAAAAGTAAGCCAACGATAATCCATCGGGGGAAATGCGGACTTTAAATTCAACTCTCTACAAATTAAATTACAATCGTGAAATTCTACCAAAATTAAAAAAAAAAAAAAAAAAATTATAAATTTATAAACTCTGGTGATGTGAAATGGGCTTTATGGCTCAGCAATAAAATTCTCAGCAAACATTTGCAAAAGTAGATAGATCAGCTAACATAAATAATTATTGCAATCGAGCCTGTGAAACAAGCAAAAATCATCAAACGAGCACTACTTGACGCGTCATTGAGGAGTCAATTGACGCTGCTCTCGTTGCATCAAGTGCTGCAAATCTAGTATGCAAGCAAAACGATCACACAAAGCGGGATGTGATGCACAGGTTGCCTAACAAGCAGGCGAGCGTGTCGTGTCAATATTTAATTATTGCGATACCAATCTTGTTTCCACGCGCTGACGCAAGAGCGCAAAAATGAGAGCGGATAAATTGCGAGTTAGCATGTGAAGAGCAAGAGCCGACTAATAATTAATGCGATTCCCGGCGAGTCGCAGATGGCGCCGTGCCGAGTTAATTAAAACATTTATTATTAAATGAGCAAAGAGGAGAGAGAAAAAATGGCAAATTACTCAACTTGTCCAAGAGCTGGAAGCACGCCAATCAGCAGTGAAATGATTGCAATAAAAAAATGAAAAGAAAGATTTACTTCGTTAGCCTAACAAGGTATGATCCCGAGATGACACACGCCGATTTTGTTGAAAGTTGGTATGCAACTTGCACTACCCTTGGGTGTTCTGGAATGGCTATCAAAAGTTGCCCAATTTCACAAGGGAGGGTAGTTTCCATTAAAACGCATGTTAAAAACGATCAGATGTAGGCAACAAAAGCGTCCTCTGTGTATATAAGTTGCCTACATCTGATTTCTCCAATGTAGTTCAAATTACATGGAGTTTAAATGGCAAAAATTAAACAAGGAAAATTGGGCAAAAATTAATGACCGTTCTGGGGTACCAATGGGTAGTAGAAGTTGTGCACCAATTTTCATTGAAATCGGGGTGTGTCATCTCGGGAGCATACCTTGTAAGCTGCAAATCAGCTCTGAATTTTCAAATTTAATTAATCCAAGATAATTTTAAAATAAGCATAGCTTCAAAAATATCAACAGAAACATAAGGTTAATTAAATTTAAAATAATAAAAAGACGATTCGAATTTCATTTTCTGCTGAAAAAATTAATTGAAATAAATTAAAAAGTAAAAAAAGCTCAAAAAATTATAATGCATTTAAATTTTTACAAATGAATATTTATTTTGAAATAAGTGATTAAATAAATTCCTTCAGTAACATTTCTAATAATTTTTTTCGAATTGCAGGGAAGCAGCCTGATTTGGAGTCGGGTCTGGCGAGTCTGTCGGTGTACGACGACGCGGAGGCGGGCCTGGTGGGCCTGGCGAGCGGAGGCGCCGCGTCGAGCATCGTTTCGGACGCGCTGCTGAAAGAGGAGATCAAGCGTTTGCGCGAGCGGCTGATGGTGCTGGAGACGGAGAACGCGACCATGAGCGTCAAACTGAGCCAGCAGCAGTGGGAAGTGGAGCACCGGCTGGCCGAGATCGAAATGCAAATTTGCGGCGGCTCGAGTGCCGAGTCGAGCGCCGAAGACAACGAGCGCAACCGCGAGTCCTTCATCTAAGCAAACTTTTACAAGCACTCTCCGAAAACCAAACAACAAACAAACACACAGCTCAAAGAATAGTAATTCTTGTTCGTTCAAGATTTGTTCCGGTATGAAAAATACATTGATCTCCGACGCGGTGATCGATATTTCCAGATTTCACACTGGGTTTGCCAACATATTATGTCACACACGTAGCAATTGAAATGTGCAGATGAATTTGTTAGTTTATAAATATATTCAGCGGATTTTGGATTTTGATCAAAAAAGCGTAGTTTGTAATAATCTGGAGAGTGAGGGGCTGATTGGTCCAAATTAATTTAATTGACGGACATAATTTTCTTCATTCACATTGGGTGGGTCCAAATAACAGAGAAAAGATTCTCGCGCGAGGATTCTCAAGGAACGATTCTTTAGTGGAATTTCAAAGGCAGAAACGTTCATTGAGAATCCTTGTGCGAGAATCCTTTCTTGAGAAATCGAGAATCTTTTTGCTGATATTCGGACCCAACCATTACATTTTCAAGAATATTAATTTTTAAGCTCGAAACAAGCCAAAGAATATAAGTTGAAATTTTAAATCATTTCCTCCCTTTAAAAATAATTCAAAAAATATTTTCCTCAACATTTTCCTTGGACCTGTCAGCCCATTTCGCCTCCCACTAATCAAAAGCATCAAACTTAACCAAGCACAAACTTGTTTTGCATTTTGGTGTCGTTTTTGCAGAAAGAAGTGCGAGCAGTTGTAAAGATAAGACACAATGATTAAATAAATGAAGTCGCGGACACACTAAATCAACGGGGATCAATTAAATGCTTTGGGAAATATGCTGTTAAAGATGATTATAATGATAATACAAGAGTTAAATAATGAGCAGAGTCATTTTTTCTAACTAATTAAATGTGATCAAAGATCATCTCTCACTACACTTTACCGACGGCCTGACACTGATGGCGAATCTAAAATCAGCGGCCGGCGGCCGGGCCGAGACGGGGTATGGACGCGCGCAGCCAACGAAACCAACTCGAAATCCGCAATAATTTTTTCGCCCAAAAAGAAGAACAAAAAACGTGTGCGAAACCCTCGACGAGAGAGCCGCCGGCGCCAAGAGCGAGTTACCTGTTTCTACATTAATAATTTACTACTTAATAAAAATAAAAACGAAAAACTGCGTAAAAACCGACTAAAACAAAAGAGCAAAAAGTGACAATTTGTAAATAGTGCGCGCGCCACACGGGATACAATTAACTATTAATTACTACTAATTATATACATTGTAAAACTATGACGCAAAATGTGATCTTTCCTCAAACAACTAGATTTTTAATACATTAAATAAATTAAAAATTATATTACGATTTAAAAAAGAAGCGCGTGGATTAATAGGACATGAGTAAGAATGCGACCGCGGTGAACGAGAATTGTTGATTTGAGAAGTTTAATTGAAACAACTCCCATTATTGCATCTGCCTTAAACTGAGAGAGAGAGTCAAGGAGCATTTTAACGAGGAGAGTCGGCCTATCAATTTGAAGAGACGAATCAACTCATCCAGCCCAATAACCAGATGAAAATTGTATAAGTTTTTTCCAAAAAAAGAAAGAGGCCGCAAGCAAATCGCAAAAATACGTGAAGAATTAAAGCAGATTTACGCTTTGTGACTGACAAACAAACATTTTGTTGGTTTAGTGGTACGAGAGAGCAAGGACGAAAATTAGCAGCAGCACACAGACAGTGTCGTTTTTGGATTTCAAAAATCCGCCACCATTTCATGACGCCCGATTGATTAAAAAAATAAAAGTGTATAATATTCAGACTTTTCCATAAAGGGCATTTTGTACCAGGTCGAAAAATAGAGGACAAAACAAACACTTTTGTTTCCTTTTTTCACGCACACACAATTGCCAATAATGCAATCCATCGTCAGCTCTTCTTACAATGTGGTATAAAATTTTAATCCATTCATAAATCTATGTAAGACTGTAAAAAATTAAAAAAATTTTGAACTCAAAATTAGTCGATCCCGGTGGGCTGTATATTGAATTTGTTTCAACTGATTTAAAACTTCGGAACTCTAACACTTGGAAAAAATTGGAAATTCGGGGAGGGCACAGGAAGTGAAAAGGAACCTGTGGAAATGAACGTTTTGAAAGTGGATAAAATTTTTGATTTTCTTCAACTGCAGCCCAGTTAAATTGGTGTCTTATCTGTTAAAGCTGTAGCGTGTTGCCACAAAATTCATGTCCAGAGCTGATGACTCACTGGTTACGATTATCACACTTCTCTTTCTTATTACAAAAGGCTTAAAATATTAATTTCTAGAGATTAGAATTAGATTATCAAAAGTAACTAAAAAAAATTCACTAGACAGAACTGTAGGCAGCTGCAAACGCAAGAGCTGTGTTTTCGTTTAGACTCTTTGCACGTTGGAGAATAAAAGATCATATTGTTGCTTCAGTTTCGCTCTCACTTAATTATTTTGATTTGAACTATTTCAAATTCTACCAGAGATGCATAATATATTGGTTGTGTTACAAAGATGAAAGCTTGTTACTTTTCAGCGCTCATTGCATGGCACTAAATCTGGCTATTTTACTGATCATTGTAAATAATAAAATGCTCCAAACACTTGTTGTGTACATGAAAAGAGAGAGTATTATGTAATAAATGAGGAATTATATAAAGAATTTTATTGTATGGTTACACAAGTTCTTGTGTTTTATTTCCGTTTGCATTTTGTCAACTAACGTACATGATTTTTGATAAAACCAAATTTGAAGTGGTTTTTCAGCACCGGTTTGGAGGCGTGTGATGCAAAGTACTTTTGCACCGCACTCTTCCAAACCGTCTACTTTCAGTGGCTGTCCATGAACTGGACGTCCGAGAGCAGCAGCAGTGTCTGTGGCAGCGGTCGAGGTTGCGGCGACAACACAGTCATAGTCTGTCTCTCCGGATCAACTTCCGTTCTAGAATAAAATAAAATTTGTCAAAATACTGAGCCAAAAGTGAATTTCATTTTGATACATACACACAAATGAAGCCTGCAACATTTGTTCTGATGACGTCTTCTTCCATTTCTGTAGCAAAACTGACAGCCAAGAGGTGGTTCAAAATCGACACTCCTAATTAATTTATTTTATTTTCATTTTTAACACATTTTTGCAAAATGCAAACCTGGAGTGACTTGAACTAGTTTTGTCATGTTGTCCTCGGCCTTCATTCCGAGCGGCATGCACGAATCTGGCAGAGACGGCGCTCCGATTTTATAAATCTTGATGTCGGAGAATCGCACGTCAAACGAGTGAGGATACAATGATGCTTTGGACCCGTAGAAGTACTCACGAACCCTCGCGTCTCTCGATTCAGCTCGGACTTTTGTACTTCTCTCAACAACCTGCCAAAAATAAATTTTACTCTTTACCCAAAATAACAATTCGACAAAACTTACGCCTCCACTTTTTGGGAGGAAAACAGTCTTGACGAAGTTGGGCATGTCTCGGACCAATTCATTGTACAGCCGCTCCTGATCCAGGACTAAAATTACATCAACCTCGAATGCCTGCGCAATGTGGACCAATTGCTTGTAGCCTTCCCCTTTGACCCATCCGCATGTGTTTATTATCACTCCGGAATGGTTTGCTGCAAATTGAAAGGGTGAGATCAATATTTAATGTATTAAATTCACCTGACAAGCTAAAGCACAGGTCTGTTGGCAAGAAGTTGTGGATTTTTTTACAAAAAAAAAAAATCAGGTGAAAAGAACAAACCATTTGACGGATCTGAGCTTTGGCTTTAAGTTGCGTCATACAAACCTTTTTTATTGGCGCTCATTCTTTCCATCGTAACTTCAGCCAGCTTCGATACTATGGTATTGTAGAGAGCGGGATTCACTCCGGGACTTTTGTGTCCGTAGTGGTAGATCAAAGGAGCTTGCTGAGAAAACCCATCATCAATCCCCGAGGGCCTCTCCACTAGAAGAGCGCCTGTAATTATAGAAAACAATCAGTTTCTCTTTACATTTCATCGCAAAATTATTTACCAACTGTGCCGGGAACAGATATCTGTCCTTGACCCACATCCAGGTCAACAAAAATTGGCCTCCTGCTTAGCCTGACTGCGTAGTTGAGCAGCATTCTGCAGAGGGTTGACTTCCCAACGTCTGTTGGCCCAACGACCAAAGTGATGGGTCCTCGCTTTCCGTCAACCTCGGACTTTCGTCTCAACTCTTCCAGAGCGGCATGGACATTCAAGTACATAACCTATCAATAATTTTTAGAAAATTCCAATCTTTCAATAGAGAATAACAAACCATAGGTGTTTCCTTGGCGATGTAGGCGACGTCGGGTTTGCCTTTCAGTTCCAAAGTGCAGCCGTGCCAAGTGTAAACTGCCACCTTTGCTCCCGTTGTGAATGAATATTGCTTCTCCTTTACAATCTCCGTACCAAAAATCTCAGCGTTTCCAGATTTCAGCTAAAATACATTGAATTAATTTATAAAAATTATTACTTTTAATAAATTATATACAATAATCAAAATCAAACCTCTAAAGTGACTTTGTCGTTCTTGCTTTCCGGATTCTCCACTTCGAACCTCAACTCTGTGTCCGGTTCGAGCTTGAATTCCTGCACATTGGGATCTTTGGATTTGCCTTCGGCCATTGCAAATTCTCGTTCAATTGATTTGCAGAATTCGCGAAAGAGATCAACGTAAATGTAAACTTTTTAACGAGATCACAAAATTTTTTTGTCGACCAATGTTTACTGTTACTGTTTACCAATAAGACATAAGGAGAAACTCCTATCCCACTCTTCAGCCACAAATTGTGCTCGCGGTATAATCGGTTTTCTTATCCTTTCGACTGACTCTCCGGCGTGCCACCTGTCGGCAAAATTTGCTCACTACTCTAATGCACAGGCTTTATGAGTGCTTGCTTTTTCCGCAATTTTTTGATTCCGTGTTAAAATTTGGAAACGACGGTGAAAATGAATTGTTGCAAATTGTCTCGCATGGATATTATAAATAACTAGAATAACTTTGCATGCTTTTCTTTAAATTAATCAATTAATTTTGCAGAATATATCTTCAGTTAAAAAAACCCTTAAAATTAGAACTATTAACGTACAAATTTTTATTTAAGTGGCGCGCTTAAATAAAAGGGAGATATTTAACTTAGCATTATTATTTATGAAAATATTATCAAATATTTTATCAAGATCTAGATTTTTTGTATTGTGTAGTTTTAATTTCCAAAATACAATAAATTTTATTATCAGAGACAGCCTGGAGAATTGGGACATTTTGACGTATGAGTCGTATCACATTTGGATTTAAATCATTGAGATCACTGGAGCGTCCAACTAGAGGTGGGTGGTGTTGCTGAAGAACTGGCGTGTGACTCTGCAAAGTAGGAATGACTGGGATTCGAAGACGAATAGCTGATGGACGGTGCAGATGATGAACTGTGACGTGATGGTTTGGACTAGAGATGGTAACTGGAATCGGAGTCCTAGTCTCTTCGCTTCGCAGCCTGCTGATTAGAGGCAAAATGTGGATTGGGGATTCGAGAGTATGTTCTTCCTCTTGGGCGTCTTTGCTGGGTGTTTTGTACAACCGTCATTATGAATTCGTACTGCACAGGGTCCAAAATGGATTTGAGATTTGTTACTGCATGACGACATTCTCGGCCTCTGATTTAGTCACCTCCCTCTTCTGGTAATTTTTTTTCATTTACTTGAGATTTTTGGACTTTAGGATGAGCTGGTAAAGAAAGGGCCGAGATCTAACCAGGAATGAGGACAGTCTTGTGTTCGAAGGGATGAAAAGGCCATCAGCTACACCACTGTTGAAGAGCTCTAGAACAAAATCAAATTATTAAATATTACTATTATTTTCACTTCAAGAAACCCACTTTTAGAAGCGCTCCTTTTTCTTCGCTGTTTTGGTGCTTTATAATTATTCTCCTTTTCGTCAGAATTTGGCAAACCCTGCTTAATTCTCTTGTATACCTCAATTTCAGTCTCACTTTCTGACTTAAATGTGACTCTTCCTTCAAATACTTGATCACTTTAATTTAAAGGAACAACTAAATCTAAAAAAAATTTTTGCTCCATGATTTGAAATACAACTACAGGTGGAAAATGAATTAACATCGTACAATTTTTTAAGTATTAATATTTCTTGACGTTAAAATATCCTAGGAATTAAAATGATTAAGGCATTAGTAAAATAGATGTAAAATAAATGAACAAAGACCTGCGTTAAAGGTGTTACTAGCAACTACAGCGCTGAAGGGCCAAAAAATATCCATGAAATTCAGAAATATACAGAACCAAGGCAAGGCATTTTGTTTACGGTATAGTACGGTACGCAGTGCTCAACAGCTGCGATTCCATCACCGCTCTGAAACACCGCGCGAAACCACCGAAACCGCTTCCCTATCTTTTAACACGCGCGGGTACATACCCGCGGAGAGCTAGTTTAACGCGATAACCGGTCGAGTTTCCCCTTATGTCTTATTGCTGTTTACTAATAAGACAAGACAGTGCTGCCATCATGCGGCTTGATTTCGCTCTCTCTCTGATTGGCTAGTATTCTGCCGATATCCAGTTTTGTTGGAAAAGGCGCCAAAAAGGGCCTTGCGATGTGGAAACCATGGAAACGGACTACAGCGAATTTTGTTGATTTGGCTCAATCGACAAGGATAAGGAAGACGATTGTTGGAAATTTAAAACGATCAAGTCGTGCCATTAGACTGCAGAATAATTTGTCTGAAGCGAACTTTTTTACCTTTTAACTTGAGAAGATGAGTAAAATCGTAAAAAGTCCATTGTGCGCTCCTGAGTAAGATTTAAAGATTTACAAGATTTTTCTCATTTGTGCTGATTTTGAATTGAAAATTATTTTGTTTTTTTTTCTAGTGGAAGGATTTCCAAAGAGTACCTCTACAAACTGTGCGCCGCTGGGGATGAGATGTACGCTGTGCCTCATTTAAACAATGTTCTTTATCTTCATTACCAAGGTTTTGAATTATGAAACCAACTTTATTTGTTTTATTAATTGCTTTTTAATATTTCAGGGATTCGAAAAATAGAAAATCTTGACGACTACGTCAATTTGAAGTGCCTGTACCTGCAGAACAACTACATCATAAAAATAGAAAACTTAGATTGCCTCCAGCACCTGAGGCTCCTGTTTTTGAATAGCAACTGCATCGACAAAATTGAAAATCTGGAAGGCCTTCAGCAGCTGGACAAAATTGACCTCAGCAAGAACAACATCAAAGTTGCAGAGAATCTCAGTAATAATTAAAAATTAAAATAAAATTTAAATTATAAAATGTTTGATATTTTAAATTTTAAGGCTGTCTTAAAAGCTTGACCAGTTTGGACCTCAGCTACAATAGCCTCACTCACATTGACGACATTGCTCATTTGAGTGAGTGCATGTCACTGACCTTGCTTCGACTCTCACACAACAAACTGGCTGATCCTGAAACCGTTGAGGTTATATTTTAAAATATTCTCATTTTAAATTAAATATCATATTATAAAATTAAAACAGGTGCTTTCCAAGTTAAACAACTTGCGAGCTTTGTTCCTTGAAGGTAACCCTTTGCCAGGAGTGATTACCAACTACAGGAAAACAGTGATCGTGGCTTTTGTAAGATTTTATCCAATTTTATCAATTATTGCAAAATAATTAATTTTGGATAAAATAGCCTCAGTTGTGCTACTTGGACGAGAGACCTGTTAAAAAAGAAGAAAGGAAATTGGCTGAGGCTTGGTAAGACAATTTTTTTCTAATAAAATATAAAATGATTATTATTAAATGATTATAATTAAATATTTTAAACCAAAGGAAAGAGGGAGGAAGTGATGCAGCAGAACTTCTGCAAATGGAATGGACGCTGCAGAGGGAGCAGGAGATCAGGGAGTTGCACTTGAGTAATATTTTTTTAATAAAACTTTTTTTTTATTCATAAATTGAAATTAATTCTTATTCTTTTCAGAATCTTATGAAAGAATGAAGGAGCGATACCCAGAGCTTTACCAAGAGACAAGTTTTCTCACAGATGTTGATGACGAATCTCAAGAAGCAGATCAAAATGATGAGGTTTTTAAATCCATAAAAATAATTGATAATTTAGGCATAAAATTTTAGGAGGAGAGATGCTTGATCAAAATGCCCTGGCACAAATCGAGGCCGACGATTTTGAACAGCCACGCTCGTCGATTAGTGGAGGAAATGGAAAGTGAAAATTTTGAGGATTCCGAAGTTCCCGAATTGGAGGAAGTCACAAAAAATGTTCAGTCAGACTTTGACAAACTAGACTTGGATGAAGAGGAGGGAAATGGAACAAAGATTGAAAGTGAGGCCAGTGGAGAAAAACCAGTCTGCATCATAGAATACATTAGGGAGCTTGAGAGAGAAAAGGCTGAGAAGAAAGAACTGACCTCTGCAGGAGACGTTCCCACAGACGAAGCTGGCTTCGAAAATCTGCCAGAAGAGCTGCATTTTCCACTGGAAAGGAGGAGCGAGATCTGGGAAAATATTTTGTCTGGCAATTTCTACGAAGAAATTGAAAATTGTGAGGGCGCAACAAGCCTTGGTGAAAAACAGGATTCTGATGACGAGGATGCAAATTAAAATTGAAATGTTCCTCCTTGTCAATCTAATTTGATGGTTAATAAAAAATATGTCTTAAAAATGGTACAATATATAATTTTAGTACATCATTAGCTTAATTTACAAGAATAACAATAACTTCTGTATGAGGGATTTCTATAGATAATAGGCACAATTACAAGTAGTGTGTGCTTCTCAACTTTGGCAGCTTTAAAACCGTGTGTTTCTTGCTTATAAATGCACATTTAAGTAATATTATCAACCATAAAAATAAATTCAATAAGTTTAGGTCTGACTCAATCGACTGATTGTTAATTGTTCGTTTCTCTCAGCACCGTCATTTGAATGTGAGGCTTAGTGTCGGCATCCACAGTGTGTGGCTCCACCAACTCAACTTTAGCTGACAAAGTAGGCCATTTTTTGTCTTCATCCATCTCCTTCTTGACGGAATGGTAGATGGTGTCTCCATTGATTCTCTTGGCAGACCGCAGCTTTCTCGTCAGCATCGTTTCAATAAACAGCTCTTCAACGATGACGCTGAGCAAAAAGCCAAAGGCGCCGAGTGCGATTACGTAAAGGCGGAAGTTTAATTCGGGCGGCATCACAAGCTCGAGTAGTTTGACCATCCAATCTGCAGGCCACACAGTGATGTAGATGCACACAGCGGTCAACAGCAGAATGGAGGAGGTGAGCCAGTAGTTTGTCCAGATGCGCTCTCGGTACGGTGGCCCTTTGGAATACACAATGCTCATCTGGATGTACTGGTAAAGTGAGGCAGTAAAAACAGCGTAGTTTTCAAAGCAGCCGTAATCGCTGGAGTTGTTAGGCGCATGAGGCTTGAACCACGGCTGCTGCTGGATAAATAGGAAAATAATAATTTGCAGGAGAATGTTGAGCCCTAGTTGGAAGACGAGGGACAACATTGGTATTGCTGATATCAAATTGGTGATTGGTGGTTCCGGGGCGATGGGCCCTTTGTAGGCCATGGTGTTGCCAAAAAAGCCAACAAACGCAAGTGAAAGGAAGATGTCGATATAAAGAAATTGGAAATCGGTGAGGTTGCTATCGATCGTGTAGAGAATCATCACTGAAACAAACTGGGTCAGACTGTAGGCTGCCATGAACTTGAACACGCCGAAAGAGGTCACGATGGCGCCTCTGCCCTCCTTGATGACCATCGGAACACATGCAATATTTGCTTCTTTGTAAGTGAAAGAAGCCGCCACAGACGCTTCGGCGTCCGAAAGGGAGATTCCGACGTTAGCTGCTTTTAGAGCCCCACAGTCGTTTGCTCCGTCTCCGCACATCGCTATAAATATAAATTTTTATTTAAAAATGACCCTCTTTTAGGAGAAAATTAAACTCACCGACAAAATAGCCGAGTTCCTGCAAATGGCCCACCAGCTGCTGCTTCTGCTCAGGGCTCATCCTGGCAAACACTGTCCCTCTCACAATCAGTCTAGGAATCAGTTCTGGAAATGACTCCCGAATAATACTCCAAGTTGCGCCATTCATGGCAAACACGTAAGGCCGCAGTCGCGTTTCTCCAATTGCGACGATCGATTTCTGCCAATCAAAATTTTTTAAGTAAATTTTACATTCAACTAACAAATTATTCAAATGTTTCATTACCAGACATAATTTAAATCACTAAAACCAAGCGTTCATATTTACCATTATTATTGGAGATTTTAAAAATTTTCGAAGCCATGTATATGAAAAAGCTTGAATTTGCTATATTTTACTTTGAAATTACTCTCAAATTCTCAGTCTCAAATGCCAATATTAACACGAGTGTTTACCTGCTCATCTTGAGATGAGAAATAAATCTTAGCTGGATGATCAACCGTTGCTTCAGTGGCTTGCACATCTATTACGTGCTCACCCTCTGCTATCAGTCCACACTCCCTTGCAACACTAACCGCTGTTAAAATATTGTCGCCTGCAAGGAAAATTAAAAATTAGTCCCTGTATTAAACCGTACTAAACTTGCAAATTATACCTGTAACCATAACCATTTTAACATTAGCTCTGTGCAGTATTGCTATGTTTCCAGCTGATTCTGGTTTCAGCCTATTTTCCATGACGATCAGGCCCCCAAAAATTAGATTCTTCTCCACCTCCTCTCTGGGAAGGCGCTGAACGGCCGTGTAGCTGATATCAGTTAAAATCTTCCATCCGATAGCAATTATTCGATAGCCCTCTTTTGAGTAGTTTTTCAAATGTGCGTGGAAGTTGGAAGGAACTGAAAAATAATTGGTTTACTTTTAAATACAACTATGCAAATTTAAATTACCTGTCTCTGGAATGGATAAGGAGGAAATTTTCTCGGGCGAACCCTTACACACTACGATAAATTCTTTGTGGCCCAAAATACGAGTTATCACAGACATGCGCTGCAGACTAGACGAAAACTGAAATACCTGTAAAATGCCAACTTCTTTTTGGTCCTATTGAAAAATTAAAATGATTGTTTAAATTAGAGAAATACGAGGACAAATTTCAACTTACTACATCCTCAGATGGTGATTTTACTACAGTTGGAACAATATTGTCGTATTTGGAGGCGTCATCAATTTCTGGCTCTTCAAACTGCCACTTGCTGAACTCAAACATCTATAATAATAATAATGAATTTAAAATAAATTTGTTTAAATTTTAAGAGCTTTACTTTTAAATCCAATGGGTCTCCCATAATTTCATTGTTAATCAACGTTAGCGATTGGCAAGCAGCCATGGCCAGAGGCAGAGTTGAACTCTGTTTCAGCTCCTCGACATTGTGGCAAGGATCAGAAAATTGCCCTCCTTCTACGGGTAAAACTCCCCACATATCAAGTCCATCTTCGGTCAGAGTGCCAGTCTAGAAAATTCATCATTGTTAATAAATAGTTTTGAAATTGATTAAATTTTTTAATAATACCTTGTCGAAGCAAACACAATTGATGGTGCCAGCCACATTTATTTCCTGGGAGTTTATGCAAAATATTTTGTCCTTCTGCAGCCTTGTTTGGGCATTTAATCGCGCAACAGTCATGGCTGCTGGCAACGCAGGCGGGACAGTTATAGTCACGATGTCAAGAGCCTTGATAATAATATCAGTCACGGAGGCACCTTTTAAAGCCTGATATAAATTTTTGATTAGGTGTTGCGCAAAATGGCAAGGATTATAAACACGTACTTTGAGAATAATTGTGTAAACGAGTCCAAAACTGGCTACAAATGCAAGGAAGCCAATAAATTTGAAGAGATCACTGTCGAACTTGAAATCAACAGGCGGTGGGTATAAAATTGATCGCACCAGTTCCCCCTTGGCAGTCATAAAGCTTGTGTTGGTCACCACGGCCAGCACCATTTCACCTCCGTAGTATCTTGTTTGAATCACTTGCGTGCCGCAGAACAACGTGTGATGGGCCTTTTCATTTTTGTCCAAATCTTTGTACGTGTTGACCAGGGAAGTCTTTGTGACCGGCACACTCTCGCCTGTTTGTGCAAATCGATTGAAATAAATAAACAAAACAAGATATTGTTATTGAAAATTCTCACCAGTCAGCATACTTTCGTTGACGATGCACGTGCCTCTGAGCAAAACAGCATCACACTGCATAACACAGCCGTGCGAAGGAATAACTAACACATCTCCAGGGACGAGTTGTGTGGTCGGAATGTGCTCCGTCTTTGCATCAGGCCTCATAACTTCTGCTCGGTCCACTGAATGCACAGTACTGTGCAAATTTCTTTGATTCTGTCAAACAAAAAACTAGTCTGTAAAAAAACTTGCGGAGCGAATTCATCCAAAGCTCACTCTGTATGTTTGTATCACGTTGGACGAGATGCCGTAAATGGACATGATGATGATGGCGATTGTGTAATAATAGTAGCTCTCGAAGAACCAGACAGTCAAGGAGAAGACTTGGAAAAAGTATATGGGGTTGAGGATTTCCAGCAAAATAAGCGTTCCAATGCTCTGCAGTGGAACGTTGATCTCATTGATGCCGTAGACGATTGAGCTGAAATTTCAAATAAGCAACTAAAGGTGATGCTAAAGTACATTTATTACCGCAGCCGTTGGTGATTGCTGGACAGACCTTGCGGATTGTTTTTGACATTTTCCATCTCATCAGTTATATCAAGTCCGCAAATTGCCAAGAAAAGCTGGCTTTCGTCGTCCCAAATGAAACGTTCACGCTTAAAATTCAATAGTCGAACTGATTCAAATTCTAGACAATAAAATGTGAATAATGTTAACAATTTATGAGAATTAAAATTAAAAATTAACCTTTAAAACACCCATCGTCATAGTAAATGGGCAGTTTTTCTGCTCTCTCTGCGTTTTGGTATCTACTGTCGCTGAGCGGAACAACATCTCTAGAAGACAGAACTTCTATTCTCTTCACGTAAAAGGACTTTTTCTTTTTCTGGTACGTTTCCTGAAAACGGAAAAGGTGCCTAATGAGGGATACGGTGCAAAAATAGATTCGAATGGAAATTCAAGTGATACGCCGACCTTTGTTTCGGCAAGGGAAATTTCCAAGGGCGCGTTTTGAAATTTACATTTTTTTTTCGCTCCGCTAAGTCCGGAAGCGCCAAATTAAATGCATGCAAGGCTTTGCGATCTACCGATTTAGTGTCTCTAAAATAATAAACGCAGGAGATAAAATTCACACGGGCGTGATTTGAAATAAAAAATGACACTTTCTCTTATTGAATAATTTACGCTGTGGAGATAAAACCAAGGAGGCCGCAGGGTGTTGCAAAATAGTTATGTATTTCTTCAAGGTTGGATGGTTAAACTTACGATTATCAGGACGACGTGAGCCTTCCTTAGATGACATGTGGAATGCGTACAGACCAACATCCAGTTTGGGCACCAGTGAAACACAAGTCGCAATATGCCCAGAGTCAAGACGATGATGAGCCAAGAAATAAAAGTTTTGAACCCATTTCTCCGGTAGCCTATCACTTCCTGCAGACAATAATTAATTAATATTTTAAAATATTATTCAAGACCAAATTAATCAATAATATAAATTTGATATTTTTATCCTTCAATTTGAAAATCGAGAAGGGCCAACCAGGAAAGTTTGTCGAAATTATTTATATTGCTTAATGTTACATTGTTCATGTAACACAGGATACAGTATATAATGGGGAGCTGCATGAGTGTCTAAGTACGTAGGAAAAATAATTGAAGTGACACAAATCGTTAATAAATCCAAAGCGGCCCGTTTGTCAAGGATTAAAGAATAAATTAAGCGTGCAGACTTTAAAATGACTAATGCAATCAAAAGTAAAATATCAAAAATGATCTCACCACATCGTAATCTTCGCCCCTGCAGGTTGTCAAGTGTGCCGAAGTAGCTGGCGAAAACTGCACTTGCTGGTTTTCTGGATTGACTCTATCTGCAAAAAAAAAAAATTAGACATGTTTGATTTCGAAGTTCCCACGTTTATGCAAATTACTGCAAAATTCTTTCAAACCGATGTCGCTGGAATTCATCGCTAAAACTTAAATGTTTTGAGAGCTGAAAAAAGTGTGGACAGCTCACAAGCAAGGTTTCCTCCCGACTGTGTCTGGCTTGATGAGATTACCTCAACCTCATTGGCTAAAGTTACTTAATGTTTACTTTTTGTAATCTATACTTCATCATGCAGGTTTCAGAGTTTCAATGTCAGTTAAAATAATTTATTCGTAGTAAAGTATAAAATTAGGAAACGCTAGAAAATAACGTAAAAAAAACGCCATCAGGGACATCAAAATAATTAATTTGAAAAAAAATTCCAATTTTTATCGAGACCACCTGTATGCTGATTATCTTTCAAGGCCACGTCATTAATTAATTTCACGCGATTTTCTGGGTCAATTAAAAACTTATCTAAAAAACTCTCCGGCGTTAATAATTCTTTAAATATTTCAATATTAAATTTGCCTGCGATGAGAAATAATAGCCCAGAGAATCCTCTTAAATGCTTTGTACCCCTTTTCGCACATTGTTCCGAGAACTTGATCCTTCGATTTTTTTTCTTGACAGAAGCACGGGGAATGCAGAAATGCAATGTTCTCTGTGTGTTTTTATTCTAATCCAGTCTGGCTCATTGTCAGACGAAACCAAAAGTGGAACCTTCTGCTCGTGAGAAAAATGCGCCCGCAGCGATAAGAAGAAGTATGCCGAGGAACAAGCGCGCGGACGACGAGACTTCTTGTTGGCTTTGCCACTTATTTTTTTGCACAGGATCTCAGCTGCATATGATGAATTGACCCAATTTATTAGACGGCGCATGTGTGTTTAATTTGGGCTATTATTTAGAATGACACTGCATTCGCGGCGCTCGAATACCTTGTTAAATCGACGGTACAATGTGCGCGCTTTTGTGAGAGGTCTTGGCAGTTGGGGTTAAGGACCTCGATGGTAAATAATGGGAGACCGGCGCACATCAGGAAAAGTGGCAGATTTTACAGTTAATAAGGTCAACAGGCTCGAGATGTTTTTGCTCGACCAAGGCAACTGAACTGATTGTTCTCTTTCAACAATGAGAGCCCAATTATTTTACTGAATATCAGCGATCTCCAACATTATTTAAATTCTAGTTCAAATTTTAATAAACTTACTTATTTGCTAGTAAACTTTAAAATTAGTCTATCATTATCAATATTAATAATTTCTCCTTATAATTTTATTTTACTGCAATAAAAATTGTAATATTTTACTTCAAGAAGTTAAAATAGGGCGCCGTGTTATATTATATTTTTCAACAAATCAAAACTAATTTTTTATTTATATAAAAATAATTTTGATTTTTTTTTTATATTCGAATCTAATTTTAGTTTTAAATACAATTTTTTTTTACCAATTCAAAAACAAAAATAAAATATTTGTGGAGCTCTTTCATCTTCACAGATATGTAGCAATATTAACCAGAAGAATATTACTCTTTAATTACTTTTTATCATTTTTTACTGTGTGGAATCTTCAAGATTTAAAATTATGGCAGCGTAATTAATAATAAATAATAATATTAAGAAACAATTAAATAGTTTATTTAAAAACAACGTCTTCAATATTTTTAATGGAAGATTGTTTTCAATTTTAACCTGAGGTGTAATAACTTATTTTTGTTCTGTCAAGTCCTAAATTAGTCCAAATTATGAGCTATTATTGTTGATAGTTGTGGCTTTCGGCCAAGAAACCACCAAGAAAACTCGCTCGCCAGCCGTGTGGAAAAGAATGGCTCCGTATAATAACAATAACAAGGTCTTATCTGCAGCCTGCAATCCCCACTTTCCTCCTTTTTGCCCACACCGAAGCGCTTTTTTTCGACACACCTTAATCATGAGTAAAATTGTACTGCGCCGCGCGCCGAATTTGTTTATCACTTCGACGCGGCGCCTGCATTTATTTTATCAAGTTTATCAACTCCAGACTTTTATCACCCATCTACAAGTGTTTTTTAAAAATAAAATCCTAATAAGACGGAGTGTGAGAAATTCTAAGAAAATAAAAATATTCTATTAAGTATGAGACATCTGCTTTCTGCTTGCGTCACATTGAAAGATAAAAAGAGCTTTGTAGCTTAAATTTTATCACACTTTTTGCTACAGGATGATTTCCCCATTAGTCATGCATGCGTTGTATTTGAAACGCTAAGAAATTCAGAAATTTTAAGAAAATAAATTATTTTAAATAATTAATTAAATTTGATATAAAAAAACCTTTAATTTTAAAATTTATCATTTTTTAAATTAAATTAAAATCGAGATGGAGTGAAATTAGTTTGTAAATAAATAGATTTGTGCCGCGTAAACAATCACCCATCATATAAACGTGAAGTGAAAGTGAAAATTAAAAATACACTGCAAGGCGAATTAAATAGGTGATCACCAGAATGCAGCTTGAGCAAGGCGCATCGGACGGGGCGCGAAAAGTTTCGAAACGCAATGCTCGGCATAAGCGCCGAGAGTCACATGAGAGAGCGAGGAAGTTGTGTTTGGAAATGATAAAAAGTTGTGTGTGTTGCACTCACGGATGAACTGCTGTTCAGCTGCGTCGACGACTCGGTGACCACGCGGCATTTCGTCCTTGCTGGAAGGGTGAAGCGTCCAGCAACGACTCAGCCGAGCACCATGCGCGAGGGACGGTCGAGTCTGACCGCTGATTAATCGCCTCCTCAAGCCCTAGGACTCGACTGACTGAAGCAGAAAACAAGGAAAATGAACTTGAAAGACCCGAGAGTTGCAACGCGAGCCTCTTACCAGCGCGAGAGCGAGCGGGGCACAGAATTCATCGTTCATCAGGCAGTGGGGGAACCTCGGTGCTCACCGAACGTGAGCACCATTCGGAGCTCGGTGAGCGGTAGAAGGGGACTCGTGTTAATTCCATCATCTCGTTTTTTACATTTTTTATTACCACAAATTTTTGGACTTGTACCGCTGAACTGGAAATTTCTGGATTTATCTGAAACCTGATATATATTTTTTTTTTACTTTACAAATTTTATTTATTATTATTAAGTCGCTTACCTTTGTTACGCTTTGTTATTGTTATTATGCTCTGAAAAAAGATGTGCTGCATTATTTATAAATAATTAAATATTTTATTTATGAAAACATAATTAAATTCCGCAAAAAAAAATTATAGTTTTATTTGAACAAAAAAAAGCAATTTAACCAGTCTGCGAAAAATAAATAAATCTAATTAAAAAAAATTTAATTTTTTAGTGTGGGTGTGTGTGGATTTTTGCCATTTTTTAGAGTTGTGTCGTGTTTGCGTTGTTTAGTGGATTCCAGTTTCCGTTTGTTTTTTTCAAAATAAATTTTAACAGGGATTACTGGATTCAGAAACTGAGCGAGAAAACCAATGCTCAGAAAATGAATTAAAATGATAAACTTTCAACTTTTATTTTCAAATCTTAATTCTTTTTCAAACAGATTAAGACTTCTGTTGAAAAAAAAAAATAAAAATAACGAAAATAAAATTATGGATTTTCCATGGTAATGTTCATTGTTGTCTATGACTTGATTTTGAATTTTAAATGAAAAATTTATTTTTTGGAAACAGAAATCCTAATCTGATTTGAAAATAATTAAAATTTTCAATTAAATATTAAAATTTTGACATTCTTTTTTGTTCTCCAAGCAGTGGTTTTCTCGCCAACAATAAGTTTCTGAATGTATGTTAAAAATTGCTTTAAAAAATACTTTGCCAGAAAGAAAAAAATAAAATTGTTATCTTTTAAATAGAATTGATTATGTTTGATTGAATTAAATGATTAAAAAAAAGGAATTTTGTTTTTGTTGAAATAAATTAAATTACAATTAATTAAACAAATACATTTTTTTTAAATTTATTATAAAAAGGTCTGAAATTTCAGGTCAACGCTTCATCTCGTAATGCTTAAAAAAACACGGCAAAAAAATATTTACCTAGCCACAATGGCAAAAATATTGCGTATCATCTCTTATAATAGGCCTCCGGCGCAGGGGAAAATATTGTCGTAGAGTAGGTGACATGTTTATATTGGAAGTCAATTGGCGTGACTTGCTTTTTGTGCGTCACGAAGAGCAAAATTTCCCTAATGGACAAGTTTAGAAATATTGAATTTTGGCAAGTGAGACTGCCCTCGAGGGGGAAACCAACCAGAAATCAATATGACCCCTGAGAAATAGATGGAATTTAAGTGGTTGGAGATCCTGGCCGGACGCAAATTGATCAAAATGATTGTGAGAATTAAAAAAGGTGAATTCCGTTCGGCCACTGGGCCAGGGATACGCAAACAAACGCAGGATGTGCAATTCAATTGTAAAGCGAAGGAAATTTGCGTCATCATTAATGCAAAAAATACTTGGCACCTGAAATTTCATGACCTTCAGCAGCTAAAAATTACTTCCGAAAAAAATAGGAACGAGATTCTGAATTAAACTCGTGTTGATTTTACAATTTGCTGGTTCATCTTTATGAGTTCATACCGTACAATGTTAGATAAAGTTTTCCTTTTCTAATATTAATATTATTACACATTAATGATTTGACTGTTACTCGACATGTTGTTCTTAATTTTGAAATATATGCAACATACAATCAACATATCACAATGAACAAATACATTTCTTCAATAATCAAGTGAACGGATGGTTTTCAAATTTTGCGTTACTTTCCACAAAAAGTAGAAGACTTTTGTGACTTTCGGAAAGGTGAAGAAGTGACAAATGTTTTTAAGAATGCAAATCAAATGAGTAAATGCATGCCATCCGTCAATTGATATAAACTTTTAATAAAAAATACAATAATAATCCCGCGTACGATTTGATTCAAGAAAAGGGATATGGGTACATACGTTATTGTTCTTTTCGTAACACTGGGAATACTTTTGCAGTACTACTAAGTAAGGCAAACATTACACAACTGTAATACCATTATTAGTAATACTTCATATTGTCATCATCATTTTTGTCAAGATGCTACATTCAGCACTTTTTCGCTTCACACCAATGATGGTGTCGGAAGTTGGTTTTCGTGCCCTAATTAAGACTCGTCGTCATGCAAAAATAGCCAATTTCAAATTAGCAAAGAACATAGTGTTGTAGTTGTTTTTATTTTTGCAAGAATTTCTTCATTTTGAGGCAAGAATCAAGATTTGTTTTTAAATAAAATGCAATAAGAGTAGAAAAATAAGAGTAAACTTTTGTACAAGAAATTTAAAAAAAATGCACTCGGCCAAGACCTGAGGCAAATTAAAAGCACATAATACACCTAGCTAAATCAATAATCACAAGTTATTACTTTTCAAAGGTAAGTACTCTTGAGTAATACTGCACGGCTGGCAAGAATTTTAAGTAAGTACTTCCAGCACCAAAATATACTTCGATTGAACAAATGTGTGACCAAATATGTTCCACTCAATAATATGCAATTTTGCATCGCACTGAGTACCTAACAACTGATTATTTGGGTTTATGCAAGGGATTTCTACGCAACACTGCAATCGTGGTACATTTTCTCAAATGGCACAACCTAGCAACAAATTCCTTAATGGTCGTTTGATGTTATGCACCGATTTTCGTTGTGCAAAAAACAGGGAGGAGAGGGCAAGAATGAATGCAATCGGTAGAGCGGAGATTTAGTCCATGTAAGGGTATCTCCATTCTGTCAAAGGAACGAAGGTCTCCTTTACGGACTGAGGCGAGGCCCAGCGCAAGACGTAATGGGGACCTCCGGCTTTGTCATTTGTTCCTGAGAAATTTGGATTCATTGAAATTGGATTGGAAATGATGAAAGTTGTACTCACCAGAGAGACGACCTCCTCCAAACGGTTGCTGACCAACAACGGAGCCTGTTGATTTGTCGTTTATGTAGAAGTTTCCAGCTGTGTATTTGTAGTCATCAATGGCAGATTTCAAGAAATTTCTGTGAATTTTACAATAAGCATTTAACAAATCCAAATAACTTTGCTTTCAACTCACTCGTCTTGAGCAAAAATAGCTCCAGTCAGTGCATAAGGTGCCGTTTCGCTGACAAGCTCCAACATCGAATCAACTTTTTTATCCGGGTAAACGTAAATGGAGAGAACAGGGCCGAAAATTTCTTCGCTCATGATGCGGTGCTTGGGATCATTTGTCTGTATGATCGTAGGCTGAACAAAGTAACCAACGCTGAAAGTAAAAATATATCAGTCTCTTGTAATTAAACTGAAACATCGTTTCTAACCTGTCATCATATTGTCCGCCACCTAAGATATTGAGAGCTGAGGAGTTCTTTGCTTTGTCAATGTAGCTTTTGATTCGATTGAAAGCCTTTTCGTCAATGACGGCAGACATGAACGAGTCAAATTCAGTCACGGGTCCTACCTTCAACTTGTCTCTTAATGCGAGAAGCCCCTCCTTAATCTATAGCAAAGATGAATAAACAAAATAAACAAATATGTAAAAAATTAACAGAGTTTACCTGTGGCCAGAGAGATTCTGGAACATACATCCTGGAGCAAGCTGAGCATTTTTGCCCGCAATATTCAAAGGCAGATCGAATCGTGCCCATGACGACCGACTCGACATGAGCTGAAGGATGAATAAAGTGGTAATTCTTTCCTCCGCACTCGCCAATCAGTCTGGGGAAGTTTTTATACGAGTTGATGTTCTTTCCAACTTGAGCCCACAATCGGTTGAATGTTCTACAGTTATTTAAAAATTAAGGAAGATAAAAAAATTGATGTCCAAATTAAATTACGGGACAGATCCTGTGAAGTTGATGCCAGCAAGCTGAGGAGACGCAGTGATCGTATCGCCAAAAACTGGTCCGTCGGCAGGGACAAAGTTGACCACACCAGCAGGAACGCCAGCCTCTCTACAAATTTTGTAGATGACGTAGTTGGACAACACAGCTGTGTCCGACGGCTTCCACACCACTCCATTACCCTGGTGTAAAAACTAATTTTTCAGAGTGTCTTGAAATTATTATCAACTCACCATCAGAGCAGGCGTGTAGGCAAGATTGCCACCGATGGCCGTGAAGTTGAATGGAGCGACAGCCGCCACAAAACCTTCAATGCCTCGATATCGCATTGAATTTTTGGTCACCTTGGAGTCTTCGCTTATAGGTTGATATTTCAACAGTTCCTTAGCAAAATACGCATTAAATCTAGAAATTAAAAAAAAAATGTTAATTTTGTGCTTAAATTAACAGTTTAAAAGTGTACCGGAAGAAATCTATCAATTCTGCAGCAGAATCGATTTCTGCCTGCACTGCAGTCTTTCCTTGGCCCAACATGGTTGCTGCGTTCAGCTCCATGCGGTACTTTCCAGCCATCAAGTCGGCAGCCTTATTCCAAATAGAAAGACGTTCGTCCAGAGGTGTTCGGTCCCAACGCTTTTGGGCGTCAGTCGCAACATTGATGGCTTTCTTCACCTCCTCTTTTGATGCATGGTAAAACTTTGCAATGTTCTTTTTGTGGTCGTGGGGCTAAAAATGATACTTTGGCAATTAATATTTCTCGCTCTTTTGTTTTTTTAAATATCATACCATGACTTGGTACTGGATATCTGAGTTTTTAATTTCCTTGTCGCCAATGATAATCGGAACATCTTGACACTGAGAAGAGAGCTTGTCAAGAGCTGCCTGCAGCTCTTTGCGCTCCTTACTCCCTTTGAGATATCCTACACAATTTGATAAATAGAGAGAAATTATGTTTGATGCAGTTTTCCTACCTAAAATGGGCTCGTTTTGTACTCCGAAATCCTCGACCTTAGGTATGTTGACAACAGAGCCAACAGATCGCTTGGACACCCTGAAAACAAGTTGTTTTAGTCACTTGTGGGCAATCACATTAAGCAGCTAATTACTCATGTAAAACATAGAAAACAAAATGTGTCTCAAATGTTCTGGAAGTGTTAAAAGTTAAGTACAGGTTATAATCAAACTAAAGTCAATAATTTTAACTGATTAAAATTGAGATAAAAAAAATTTTAGAGTTTTTACAAGAAAAATCTATATATTCAAGGTGGTAACAAAAGTTTTTTTTTCTTGGAAGTGGTCCAAAGAGCAAGCGCCTACAGTGTCTGAAGAGAAATATATTAACAGACCAGTTTTGCAACTTGTTAATATAAAACCAAGATGTTGAATCTGATGACAGTTTCAACCTTGAATGATGCACACGTTGAAAGGAAAACAATTTGAAATAAACAAAAGCGAAAAAAAATTGCAACGTTACTCCGTATAAATAAAAAATAAAAATATGTAAATAGTTTACAACACGGATTTTTTTTTGCTAAATATGGAATTGATTGAAGCGTAAAATATAAGTGTATTGACATGCAAAATGGGGTGAAAAAGGAAAAGTATTTTGCAGTGTCGTCTGTCGTAACACGACCTACCGATCGCATTGTATTACACAAACAACATAATCAGCTGTGAAAGAAATGTCGACTAAATCACTAGGCCAATTTCTTAGCAGGGAATTCTCTGATAAAAACAGCAAATTCTTCACCTGACGATGTGACTGACGAGGGAAAGGTTTGCGTGCTTCAACATGATTGCTTCGAACTGCTATCCGGAGATGCTGATCGTGTCTTTGTCTACTAGATTCGATGTCAAAATTCCTAAAATTGCGGCTCGGCCTCCATTCACCTGGCGTATTCCCTTCTTCTGCTGACTGCTGTGCTGTGCTGCCAAGTGGCTTGGTTGTGTACTTAATTAAAAGGAAACGCCCACTTGGAAAACACCCCTCCGCAGAAAATGTCAACATAAGAAAATTGTAGAGCGGAAAAATGTATTTCAAGTAAATTAACACTCGTCAATTTCTCTAATTTAGTGTGTTTGCAGTTTTTTTAGTAAGATGGATTTTGACAATTTGGAAATAAAGGCAAAGGAAGATGCTAAAAAGAGGGTTCAACAGCTCCTTCAGCGAGTTGATCAGCTGGAAAAGGTTTGCAAATTATCTTTTGGAGCTTGATAAATAATGTTTTGATTTTTATTTTTATGCATAAATTTTTAAAATTTTTTTTTTGCAGGTTGATCAATATAAGCGTAGGGTTGAGCGGAAGAAGGCCTCTGTAGAATCAATGCTAAAAACGGCTATGCAGAGTCAACTTGATGGTGTTCGTGTCGGACTGAACCAGTTGCAGGTGTCATTGAAGGATGTCCAAGAAATTAAGCAAAAGTATTAAGAGTCAAATTATTTTAAAACGATCTATTCTAATACAACTTTAGCTTGGAAGTTTTGGAGGATTTTTTCACGAGTGTGCCAGATTTGAGTTTGAGGCTGCAAGATGTGAGAGAGGAAAACATGAGACATTCCCAGTATGTGACGGCCATGGAGAACCTGAAGCATATTTTTACTGTTCCTGAAAGCGTTGAAAGAACTAAGCAGTGGATCAGCGAAGGAAAGCTTCTTCACGCTCACCAAGTAATAAATTCCACTCTTTTTCTTATTTGCAATTTTAAGTGGTGATGTTTTTCAGAGCCTTGCCGATTTGGAGAATTCACGCGATGATTTGCTCTTCGAGCTCCACAAACTTCCCAACCAAGCACCTGCTGATACTATCATGCTCAAGGAATACTTTGAAGATGTCAACGAGCTCTCCAAATACTTCGCCAAGCAAATCAAATTGATCCTCGGCCGCACTCTAAATACGGTCAGAAAAGAGCCAACTGTGATTGTCACTGCGCTGAGGATAATTGAGAGGGAGGAAAAAGCTGACGCTGAAGCCCAAGAGGTACAATTCAAATTATTATAATTAAATCTTCATTAACAAAAATCTTGTAGCGTTTCCAGCGTAGTGGTTTTATGCCTCCTGGACGCCCTAAAAAGTGGAAACAGATGTCGATGGATGTTTTGGCTGTTGGTGCTGCACAGAGAATTGAAGGAACACAAACAGATGAACGCTCCGACAACAAAATGTGGCTTGTACGACACTTAGAGGTAAAATTTTATTGTCGAGTGGCCATAATAATAATATGTTTTCTCAACGTTGTAGTTAACCCGACTCCTGATTTCTGAAGATTTGCAAGTTGTCAAGGACCTTTGTGTGCCTTGCTTTCCTCCACATTATGATGTTTTAAATATGTTTGTAAAAATGTACCACGACTCGTTATCACGCCACGTAAGTTGCCTCAAAATAATTGAATAAAATTTTTATTTATAATTGTTGGTCCAAATCAATTAGCTGATGGACTTGATACATGCTGGTTTGGTCGGGAATGAGTATGTGACTCTTCTCTCTTGGATTAAGAACACTTACAACGGTTCTGATCTTATGATGAACCCTGAACTGAACATAAATACTTCTTCGTTGGGACCTCTTCTATCAAGTGAGAAGGTCGTAGAGTTGGAGGACCAGTACTTGAAGGTAAGAGCGATTTAAAACATAAATCTATATAATCATTGAAAATTAATTTCAAAATTTAAAGAATATGGAAATGAACTACTCCGAGTGGATGTACAAGACTCTGGAAACGGAGAAGCAAGATTGGATGAAAGAATCACAGCCTGATACGGATGATCAAGAATACTATCACACCGTGGCTCCAGTCATAATTTTCCAAATGATTGAACAGAATCTGCAAGTTACAAACACAATAAGGTTTATTAAATAAACAAAAAGTTTCAACCTTAATGAAATGTGGTATATTTTTAGCCACGATCTAACGTTCAAGGCGCTCTTGCTGAGCATCGGGCAAGTTGCCCAATATGGCAATCTTTATAGAGAAGCCATCTTTCAATACAAAGTCAGTCACTTTGAAGATAGAAAATTGGTAAGGATATCTATTTTGATATTTTAGTCACTTTTTAATGAATTTATCACAGAACCCATATTTCACAACTTACATGATTAAAATTGTCAACAACTGTCTTCAATTCGAAGAGCTAGCAAACCAAACAAAAATGCATTACTGGAAGCCAGGCATTCATGATATCATGGCTGGCCAAAGATTTGAGACTTTGAGGATGACGTTCCAGGTAATACTCACCCTAAAATGAAAATAGAGACTTATGATTGCTTTTTTTTTAGAATTTGCGAACTGAGTCAGCTCGTTACTTATTAGAAGAGGCATTGTTAGATTTGGAGCTTCATTTTCAAGAATTTGTTACTGCAAAGTGGGTGGGAAGTAGTTCGGCGGTCGACACAATTTGTGTCACTCTGGATGACTACATTAGCGATTACAGGCACTTGCGGCCAGAAAATTTTGATTTGGTCATTACTGAGTGCATCAACACTGTTGCCAAAAAATATATCACAGCAATGCTGCAAAAGAAGATGGCCTTCAAAACTAGTGACGATCGATGAGAGGGTGCTAACCAGATAATTAATGAGGCAAATAAACTACAGGCATTTTTCTTAAAAGTTGCTCATGATATGGCTCATGAAAATACTTGTTTGGAAGCCATCAACTCACTTGCCGAGGTGCTGAAAAATGAAGACTCGGAAATGCTCTCCTTGGACCTGCATGCACTGGTTGAAAAGTATCCTGATGTCACTACAGAGCACTTGATCCAGTTGTTACTTTTGCGCGGAGACGTATCGAAATCAGAGGCTAGAGAAATGGCAAGTTTTGCGCTTTCAAAGTCAAATACACGATTTGAAAGAAAGAAGATAATTTTGATTATTTGTGATTTTTAGTGAAAGCCAAACTCAACCGTCTCCAATTGGAGACGCTTTAAAGCACCTGCAAGGCAAGCGCTGTGAAAGTATTTTTTGGTCACAATACATTCCATCCTTTGCAATGGAAAATCAACTCCACTGTACTAGAGGTTTCTTCAACATCTTTTTATAATTAAAACGAAAACGAATACTTATTATATGCTTTGTTCTTAGGTATAAAGAGACAGCTGTGTCCTGATGTCAACTGGTTATGGCAAAAGTCTGTAATCAATTTCCGAGAGAGTTTCAACCGTTATATTCATACCCTTGATTGCCTTGATGGAAGATCAAGTCCTTAGACTTATAGTAAGAATATTTTTTATCATCACTTTAGTGGTTTTATATCACAAAAAATATAAATGTAATACTTATTATTATTCTTTTTGCCTTTTCTTAGGTTTCAAAAATTTCCTGCCTGGGTTCTCGGAACAGCACAAACTTCAATAACATCCACTCTAGAAGAGATCATGGAAAGTCAGCATCGCCTGATTTGCATCTTTACATGTTTCCCGAGTTCTGTTCTGGTGAAAATGGGAAATCTCTTCTGAAAAAAAATGGCAGCAAATCTAGACGTTGTCCTCATCGCTGTCGACAAAGCTCATTGGGTCAGTCAGTGGGGCAATGACTTCAGATCCTCTTACAGGTCAGTTTGATATATCCAAATTGGAATTAAAAATTAACCTTAGCAACTATGTACAGAAACCTGGGCAATTTGAAGCAAATCTTTCCTCATGTGCCATTTCTCGCACTGACCTCTACAACCACTCCTCAAGTTCGGAGGGACATTTGCAAATCCTTGAAACTGAAATCACCTACAATGGTGAACTCAGGCTTTGACAGGCCAAATCTCTCTCTGGCTGTTGATGTGAAGTCGGGAAACATAGCTGACGACCTGAAGTTCTTGGCCATCAAAAAATTTAAGGTTCTTGGTTCTTCACACTATAGTTTGATGACTTAACTATCATTTACTGTCCCAAAAAGAAAGAAAGCAATGCTGTCGATAGCACTTTGCAGCGTAAGAATATAAAAATGTATTTAAATTGAAAATAATAGAAAAATTGTACATAACATTTAGTTTATTCAATGAATTAGATTTAAAGTTGATCCTTTCCTTCGTTTTAAATAGAAATTAATTACAAAGTATGATGTTAAATTTATTTTTAACACTTCTAGTATTGAAAACTCCATATGTGGAAGCTTTGATCATACTGGTTTATCACTCTCGAAAAGAAAAGGGGTGCATCAAAACTTTGTCATAGACAAAATCCAAGTTGTGGTTGCTACGGTTGCATTTGGAATGGGCATCGGCAAGCCAGGTGCGTAGTTGACAAAATTGTTTTGCTAAAAATTAAAAGTAAAAATTGTGATCAGATGTGTGAGTTTAGACTGGCCGTAACAATTTTATTTTAGGGATGCTGAAATCAATAAAGATTTGGAAAGGTTCAGATTTAAAAAAGCCTTAACTCTGGCAGTCAAAAGTGAGCACCCAGAAGAGAGTTGAAGAAGACTGTAAAAATATTGTAAGCTCTAGATAAATTGTAATGTGTCTCAGATATTCTAGCATTCAGTATCTAGGAATTGCTTTATGACGAGCTTATCAAAGTCAGATCTGACATTGTCAGTGATGTGGACATTATGCCTTACATGAATGTCACAACAAAGGCCCTCTGGAGCTATCCAAACTCCGACCGAGCCAAAAAGAGAACTTTGTTAAAAGTAATTATAAAACTTTTAGGTATAAAAACTAATCTAATTTAAAATTGTACACTCTTCCAGTTGCTAAATTCAATGGAGCCAAGATTGCTCAATTTAGCCAGCAATTGTGTGACACAATTGTCAAGTTTTGTACTGCAAAGGACCTGAAAATTGGCGCATACATTCAAATTATCTCGACCGCCCACTCAAACAGTTCCACTCACTTCTCACTAACAAACGCAGGAGAAAAAGCTTGGTTGATTTGTGATCTGCAATTCTATCAAATCAAATATTAAATTGTGATTCTTTCTCATTGACAGATCCAAACATTGAATGCAAAACTGTCTTCATTCAAAAAGTGAGCTGCAACAAGAAGTTTTAGCATGAGCCACAGAATGCAGCAAAATCAGAGCGTTTGGCAAGAGAAGTTCAGTGCCCTGGAGTCCTAAATTCAACGATTATCAGAACAATAAGGAGAAAGTAAGATATGAGTTGAATTAATAGCTTTGTATGCTTAAAATCAATTGAACCTCAGGAACTGACTGATTTAAAGGAGCAATTACGAGATGTCATGTTTTTCTTGGAGAGAGCAAAACCAGATTTCCCAGTCCGAACTGAAGGACGAAATCTCTGAAGGGCAAATCGTTGTGCCAGACCCACAGTCTGATGCAAGCGCTTCTGGGTCTAAAAGTCGCAGAAAGAAGCACCGTTAGTAATGACATTTCCAAGGGTCTTTAAACTTCAAATAGCGTATGTACTGTACTCCCAATGAATGCTGCTTTGCAGTGATGGATCGAGCAATTTCTTGTTTCCTCAAAATTATCTGTCAGTGTTGTTGTTTGAGAAGAGATTTAACTCTTGAAGTGCGTTAAGTAATACTAACTAACCATTTGCAAGACTGGAATCCGAGACTACTTTTTAAGCTATTCTAAAATTAAGAATATCTCGTTTTACAAATTTTTAGGGCAAAGTCTGCACCCTCGCATCATTTCTGAAGGATTTGAGATTTGACCTGACCTGCCAGAAGGCCATCAACAGCATCAAAATTACCATGGAATGCCTCGCAGGAGTCTCAAGAACCGCCCTCTCAGAATTGAACTCCACTCGTCAGGCAGGTCCATTTAGCAAAGTAAAAATGCAAATTTTGCGTGATAATAGATTTTTTTGTATCTTGAAATTTTCAATCTTTAAAGTTTGCATCGATGGAGTTTTGAGCATCTACAAGAAAGACTTGACTTCCTCCCGGTTGAAATCATGGAGATGCAGCACAAAAACAAATTGAGCACAAAATTGGTCAAGCTAATTGTTATGAACCACTTGCATGGCACCCGGACATGCCCAAGCGAGTCACCGATGCCTTTATTCTCACTTGCAATGTGTCTATGGAGTATAGGAAAAAGGTTGAATTAAAATTTTATCCCATGAATTATTTCTTCCAATATTTATGTATCAATAGGGTGCGAGGTGACCATGAACGCTTGTTGGCAGCCAAAACCCAAAACAGCTTTGGCCAGACAAAACGAGAGGTTCTCCGTGCTGCAGGCTCAGGTGGAAGTGAGAGTGGCTGATAAGAAACGACATGAAGACCAGATTGGAGGCAACTCTGCGCCATGCTCAGGAGAGAGCCATCGAGCATGACAGAATTGAAAACCTCCTAGCCAATGCCAAAGCGAAGGTATTGAGATATTTATTTGTTTGACGTAAACAGTTTTTAATATTTGCTTTTATAACTAGATTGAAGAGTTGGAAGAGTGCAGAATGTCTCCTGCCAACGAGCCGGCCTAGTGCTGCTTGGAAGCTCAATAGGCCATCAAGACCTCCCATAGGCTCAGGTTGCGCACAGGACGTCGGAGGTTGTGATAAATACATAAATTTGATTTTCTTTCACACAATAAAGAATACAGCATATCATTAAAGCAAAATAATCCTATAAGTTTATTATTTAATCAGCCTCTTAAAATTACCAGTTATGCAGGATTAATTATACTGATCATATCTCAGCCCATTAATATATACTTCAATCATGCATTAAATCAGACAAAATCTATTAAAAATATAAGACATAAATATTTGAGATTTCTTTTTCACTGAAGAAGCAAAGCACAAAAACTATACATGGTTCAATTTTCTGTTTAGCCCGTACACCCAGAAAGTCTCACTTGGTTGATCCAAGACCCGAAGAACCATCTGTTCCTTAGGAATGCCAGAGGGATGACTAAAAAAAAAAAATTGGAAATTGATTTGACATTTCCAGTAAAATATTTAAATTTTTACTTCCTTTCTTCTTTCTCCAGATGTTTTATCTTCTCCGCAAAGTTGTTTTGGCAGAAAGTGTAATGGTTGGATACTATCGAGCAACATTGATTGTAGGTCAGGAGCGATTTATTGCCAAATTTCTTTTCGATCAGGAAATTAGCAAAATCTGCAATTTCATTCATATAATTAATAAACTCAATACAAGTTTCCTTCACATTTATACTTACTGATTAGGACTACAAAGAGAGGCTTCAAAATTGGATTTCCACCCATTTCCTTTGGCGTCAGATTTGCGGTAGTTAATCTCTTTACTCCAACATATGAACGAAATGTACCCTCAACAATCTTTTGTGGTGTTGGAAGAGTTTTTAGGATAAGTGAAAAACGAGCGTTGCTTCCAAAGAATCCGCCGCCAACGTGAATCTGTAAAGATATAAGGCCAACCATTAACACATTTGTTTGATTTGTTTCTTTGATATAAGATAATTAACAAATAATATTTACCATCACACTGGAGACAACCTGACCGATGGAGGGCAATTGAGCTTTATTGTCGTCAGTACGCACTATGTCTGTTGGCAATTGCTCCTCAGAGATCTCTGCTTCCTGATCCTCAGAACATTCAGGGAGACTTCGCTGAGATAGGCTTGCAGATTGCAAAACAACTGGAACATAATAAAATATGCAGGTATTAAAAGTACTTAACGTGACTGTGTGAAAACAATTTTAGAGCCATATATTATTGTTGAATACTGCTGATGCTTTATATGGAAAAGATGTGCTAATTAAATACAAATATATATACCTGATGAGCTTGTGGAGGCATTTTCATCATGGATCAGAGGCGCAGTATTACGTGACGAAGTGTCCTCAGACATATCGATTTGATTCTCAGGCACAATCCTCCTGCTATAAAATGTTCAACACAATTGGAGAGAGAAATATATGTCATTTATAAGATAAAAATAAGGAATATCAAAAATTAACGTACTTGTCCTCTCCTTCAGCTGCCAGTGCTATTTTGACATAATTCAGAGCAAAAGCTCCAACACCTCTTATAGACGAGCCAACAAGCCAATTTTTATCCATTGGAGCATAAACTGAAATTCATATTATGTGTTCATTAAACGCAAGTCCATTATTTTCTCTATTCCGCGTGTTATGCTTACTAATATCGCCTTTTTTCAACCTTAGATCATCCTCCTGATTCGGTTCAAAATCCTCCAAAGCTATGAAGCGCAGGTTGTTAGGCTGTTTTTGAACCGTAAGATCTGCCAGAGGGGTGGTCGCCTCGTACTCTTGTGAGAGCATTTCATTGGACTCAACTGCTTTCTGGATGTCGTCTGCATCGTCAGCAGTAAATATTTCAGGAAGTTTATCCTGCTCTTTGTCTTGGCCACCTTCAACCAAGGCCACAAGAAATTAATAAAATCTCATCAAAATAGAAAAATTTAAATGGGGCGAAATGATGACAAGTGAATAATGATATGGTACCTGATGATGACTGTTGGTCCTCTGCAGAGGAATCAGGATTCTCAGCTTCAAAACCTTCCAAGTCGCGCAGGTTATTAGGCTGAACTTCCTCCGTAACATCTGCAGCCGGGGATGTGGTCGCCGGGTGCTCTTGATCTGCTTGTGGAATTTCATCCTGCTCTTTGCCTTGGCCACCTTCAACCAAAAGGCCACAAGAAATTAATAAAATCTCATCAAAATAGAAAAATTTTAATGGGGCGAAATGATGACAAGTGAATAATGATATGGTACCTGATGATGACTGTTGGTCCTCTGCAGAGGAATCAGGATTCTCAGCTTCAAAACCTTCCAAGTCGCGCAGGTTATTAGGCTGAACTTCCTCCGTAACATCTGCAGCCGGGGATGTGGTCGCCGGGTGCTCTTGATCTGCTTGTGGAATTTCATCCTGCTCTTTGCCTTGGCCACCTTCAACCAAGGCCACAAGAAATTAATAAAATCTCATCAAAATAGAAAAATTTAAATGGGGCGAAATGATGACAAGTGAATAATGATATGGTACCTGATGATGACTGTTGGTCCTCTGCAGAGGAATCAGGATTCTCAGCTTCAAAACCTTCCAAGTCGCGCAGGTTATTAGGCTGAACTTCCTCCGTAACATCTGCAGCCGGGGATGTGGTCGCCGGGTGCTCTTGATCTGCTTGTGGAATTTCATCCTGCTCTTTGCCTTGGCCACCTTCAACCAAAAGGCCACAAGAAATTAATAAAATCTCATCAAAATAGAAAAATTTTAATGGGGCGAAATGATGACAAGTGAATAATGATATGGTACCTGATGATGACTGTTGGTCCTCTGCAGAGGAATCAGGATTCTCAGCTTCAAAACCTTCCAAGTCGCGCAGGTTATTAGGCTGAACTTCCTCCGTAACATCTGCAGCCGGGGATGTGGTCGCCGGGTGCTCTTGATCTGCTTGTGGAATTTCATCCTGCTCTTTGCCTTGGCCACCTTCAACCAAGGCCACAAGAAATTAATAAAATCTCATCAAAATAGAAAAATTTAAATGGGGCGAAATGATGACAAGTGAATAATGATATGGTACCTGATGATGACTGTTGGTCCTCTGCAGAGAAATCAGAAGTTGGTTCATTTGCAGTTCGCTGTTTCTTCTGCACGATCGGATCGGCGCTTTTATTAATGGGAGGCGACGAGCCTATAAAATAAAAACAGATTCAATCAAGTTTAAAATATTTAAGTCAAGTATTGGAATATTCAAAGATAAAAAAATCATGTTACACTGCAAAGCAATTACATAAAAATGAATACCTTCGTCCACTATGATCAAAACGGACGATTCATCAAATGGTGATGAGTTGAAGTTGAGCTCCTGCTTGGCGTTCCATTCCTCAGGAACCACTTCAACAACACTTTGGTCATTCTCCGGTGGTGATTCTAAAAAAAGGAAAACAATTATGCATTGAAAACGATATCAATTTTGCTTTCAACAGCAGTTTGTTAATTGACAAAAAAGGTTTTATATTAATTAATAAATATACCATTTATGAAAATAATAGGTGACGATGTGTTGACGTCCTTCTTTTCCACCACCGACCATGGCAAAACGGTGGATGCTAAAAGATAAGTAAACAACGATCAAGATTATTCTGATGATGTATTAATCTTTAATAAAAATATAATCACAAATTGTGTATACACATACGAACTATTAAAGCGCTATATATTTAAAAACATATTTATTAAAACAACTTCGTCAATTAAGCAGCAGTTTGTCGGAAGATTTATCAAAAAAATTTTTGAGAGTTAATAAAACTTCGACTTTGAAGAAATAGTTCATAAATATTCACAAAAAGCACAAATAAAATTAAAATTATCAAATCATTTTAACTATTCCATAGTTCTCTTAAGTCCTTGATTAATAAACCGAATAGCTAGACTGATTTTTAAGTTTTACTTTACAAAATAGATTTGCTTCTTCAAGGAAAAAAATCCACGCCACTTCATGGTACGGTGCAGTATTATTTGAATTTTAACACACGACGGACGAAATATCGTGGCCACCAACAAGTGAGGGCAGAAATAATATGTATGTTGATCTGATGATTCATAAAAGTTTGGCAAGCCGAGTGAGTGCTGTTGAATGCACGGAAATTTATGTGTTCCGAAATATTTTTGTCTTGATTTTTGTCGTCGTTGAATCACGCGAGCAATAGTAATAGTATGCAGCGTACAAGCTTGTATAAGCATACAAGCGGCGCAGGAGCAAAGACAACATTAAATGCTAGCATATTTTGACTAAAATATTACGAAAACAATAATTTTTGTACATACCTTTATTGGCCGCCGTTTCAAAGACTTCGAAGATGAAGCCTTGTGAGGCTTGTCCTGAAAAAGGGTTTATAAAACGGTATTTTGTGTATTTGCCAAATTGGATTCCGTTTGGTATATTTCTTCCTCGGAAGTCACTGGCAGAAATTGTAAAGAACGTGTCTTCTGGTAATCCATAGACACGATATTCTATCGATGAAGACGAAGCCATTATTATTCCGAAATCCGATCTCAATAAAATTTCAATCGGCGCCCGAGTGGAGAGAGGACGAGAGGACACGCGATTATGTGAACAATTGTGACAATAACCCGCGTCCCGCAGCGGAGCTCTCCATCGACTGAAATATTGATGATCACTGATCACCGACACACGACACACACCGACACCCGGCAGGCCGGCACCGACGGTAGCGGTGGCGCATGAAAGCTCGTGGCGCATGCTGCATAAGCCCAGCAATTCTACCACTCCCTTGGTGGCGCGAAAATCGCGTTAACGTGCCAGTGGACGAGTAAAAAGCGTGCGGTTGTCTTCCATCCCGGTCCCCGGAGATTGCGGGTTTGATTTCCACTCAGGACACTCAGGTGGACTTTTCTCATACTGGGACTGCGAGTGACTTGCTGAAGTCGTCCGGTGGCAGCAGGATTTCGGGTTGAGAAGGGTGCACTTTGCAATTCGGTTTACCCGGGTGTACGCAAAAACGTTTTACTAAATATCGTATCGACAAAATCCCTTTTTAAGTTTTTAGCAGCACATTTCTGAAAAATATTACTTTCCGATGAAAAAGGCAACTTTGCCCCAAATATTTTATATTGTGTATTGACTTGATGTAATTAAGATGTTGTGTTTTTCATATTGTATCTGAATGGAGAATAAATAAATTCCACATCATGAACTCATCCAAATTAACAATTAATACTGATAATTATTGACCAGTACTGCCAAAAATACAAATGAAATGTTTTTTTCATATTTATAAATTAATAATATAATTTACGTACTCCACACAAAACAAAACTAAATTTCCCTCTTTAAAAAATTTCGCTATGTTTAAAAAGCTAATTGCGCAGGCTTTTGTTGTTATTTCATAAAATAAAAATCCACACATACACACACACACACACACACACACACACACACAAATTTTCCCTCCTTAAAAATTTCCTTATGATCACAAAACTAATAGTGCAGGCTTTTCTTGTCATATCAGATAATAAAAATTAGTTTTTAAAATAATCTTGCTGCTGAATAGCACGTCGAAGTCATTAAAGATATTTGTCATTATTTTTTAACATGCGCTTGTTTATGTCTACGTCTTTGTGCAACACAACACATATTCATATATTTATTCTCCATTCAATGCATTGAAATACACAGCATCTTATATCAAGTCAATACACGAAATTAATTAATAAAACACTGTGAAAAATGTTCTTTACAGAAGTGAATGTAGAAATGGCTCTTCGCTAGCAAACAAAACAACACACATGGGTTTATTTTTTTGAAATATGTAAATTTATAGTAGTGCATGTGATTATAGGCTAAAAGCTATTTACTTTTACTTACGGTTGTGAAATTTAGGAAATTTATATGGTTTTCCTGCGCTTCCAATAGACCACAAATCTGCACGAATAGTGAATTTAGTGAAAGATCATTTAATCAAAGCGCGTGTACTCTGCCGTTAGCCGCCGCAAATATACTCATTTCTGCGTAAAACCTAGGTTCAGCGCTAGGGGCGCCCTTGCTGCTGCAGCTGCATTTTGTCATTTTGTTTTGGTTTTTGACTTTTGACTCTGCTGCGCTCTAAAAAGCGCTAAAAAGACCCACCTGGAGCTTTTATTGTCCTCTTTCCCAAATCTTTTGACAGCGGAATTTGTGGACGCACTAGTCGCGAAAAGTATTAAGTTGGCGCTGTTAAAATCAATGCTCGAGCCTATGTAATAATGTCTTTTGGGGTTTCGCTGTGCCTATTTCGCCTGGAAATTGGCGATGAGTTCCCACTTCTAGACCACCTTTCCTACACAGGTCTGCTCTAAACATTCCTAATTAATTCGCCGAGTAACGAATTTAAGTTAAATTTTAACTTTCATATTATCTCTTCACATTTAAATGCATCAATAAAAAGTTCTGATATTTGTATTTGTTTCGCAACAGAAAAGTTACATATATAAATCAATATCTCGCCCCTTTGTAGTCTTGACCTTGTTTTAATGTAGCTTTATTTATAAAAAAAAACAATAGATTCAACAGGAGACAGTTTGTCGATTTTGCTGAAACGGTGGCGTCTTCGAGCAAGACTGGTGGTTCGGAACCAGTGGCCTTTGTTTCTGGAAACCCATTTGTGGAAGTTACCAAAGGAATACTACATCTTTACAAAGAAAAGTAAGAACCTATCACGATTTATTGAAAGAATGTTGTTATTTTTTACATAATGCAGAGCATTATGAGGCTCTCAATTATAAATTCTTATATTTTTTATATTCAGCAATCGTTTAATAAAATTATCTTAATTTCTAATCCATTTCCATTAAAATATGTACTATTTATACAGTTATTGCATAAATTATTTATTTTTTCCCGTGCAATTAATTATTTGTTTAAATAGCGAACTGACCTCCATGGAAGACGAGGCTCAAAGATCAGAACAAGTGTGTTTATTGGCTGTGCCCTCGTCCGTCAGCTGCCAAGATTTGTTAGCTTTCACTGCAGCATGCCACGAGGACATGAAACACTTATTGAGAATCATTCGACCCGAAGATTCCTCAGCTTCGCTCAACCACTACATGGCAGTGATCGAATTTCAATCTCAGGTTAGAAATTCATTTCATTTTTGATTCGCATTATTTAGCTCAAAATTTTAGGTGGCTGCTGACGAGTTATATCGGACCTTCCATGGAATTCCTTACAGTTCACTATCTGACAACGAGCTTTGCAATGTTGCCTATTTGTCTCTGGGGTGGAGGTTGTCCGGGAAGGGGATTGCGTGGACCCACCTCCAGGCCACACAGAACTGCCCACTTGTCCAGTGTGTTTAGAAAGGATGGACGAGTCTGTTGATGGGATTTTGACCATTCTTTGCAACCACTCATTCCATTCCAACTGTCTTGCCAAATGGGTGTATGCGACGTGAGTTGTATTAAATAAAAAAAATACTGCTAAAAATGGAAAATTAATTGATAATATTTTTATCACAGGTGTCCTGTCTGCCGCTATGTGCAGACTCCGGAGGCTGTGGACAACAAGTGTTTTGAATGCCAGTCGGCTGATTCGTTTTGGATTTGTCTGATTCGTGGGCATGTAGGCTGTGGAAGATACGTACAAGGGCATGCTTCTCAGTATGCGTTATTGATTGAAAGTAAAAGTGTTAACTCGTGTCGATAAGGCACTTTTTGGAGACGCAGCACTGCTACTCAATGCAATTAGGAAGCAATTGAGTGTGGGACTACGTCGGAGACAATTTTGTCCACCGACTTCTCCAAAATAAAGATGATGGAAAAATGGTCGCTGTTGGCGCAGACCAAGAGGGGCGTTCTCCTGATAACCGGGGGTTTGATATATCATGTGTGGAAATTTTGATGAAAGTATTTATTGGAAGTTTTTACAGGCTGGAGAGGAAAAGGTTGACTCTTTGCAGTTGGAGGTCACTTATATCTTTTTACAAGTCAGCTGCAGTCTCAGCGGGTCCACTTTGAGGACAGAATGATCAGACTACAGCAAGAAGTTCACAACGAGGTAATTCTCAAGAGGTTTCAAGTAGCATTTTTGTTAAATTTATATTGTTTAAAGAGACGAGAGGAGCTTCGGGAGAGAGTTGATAAGTTGTCGGAGGAGAACCAGCGTTTGAAGAAGCAAGTTGACTCACTCAAGAAAGATTAACAAACTCAAGAGAAAAAGGTTGGTACATTTATGATCTGCAATTCTATTAAATTATTGTGATTCTTTCTCAGATCCAAGCATTGAATGCAAAACTGTCTACTACAAAAAGTGAGCTGCAACAGGAAGTTAGCATGAGCCACGGAATGCAGCAAAATCAGAGCGCTTGGCAAGAGAAGTTCAGTGCCCTGGAGTCCTAATTCAACGATTATCAGAACAATAAGGAGAATTTTGTGGTAGAATTTCACGATCGAGGGTTGATTCATGGTGATTTGAATTTAAAATCGGTTTTTCCTCCATGGGTTTTTGTGAGTTTTTTTTTTTTCTGAAACAATAAACAACTCACAAAAACCCATCGAGGAAAAGCCGATTTTAAATTCAAATCACCAATAAGGAGAAAGTAAGATATGAGTAGAATTAATAGCTTTGTTTGTATGCTTAAAATCAATTGAACTTCAGGAACTGACTGATTTAAAGGAGCAATTACGAGATGTCATGTTTTTCTTGGAGGGAGCAAAACCAGATTTCCCAGTCCGAACTGAAGGACGAAATCTCTGGAGGGCAAATCGTTGTGCCAGACCCACAGTCTGATGCAAGCGCTTCTGGGTCTAAAAGTCGCAGAAAGAAGCACCGTTAGTAATGACATTTCCAAGGGTCTTTAAACTTCAAATAGCGTATGTACTGTACTCCCAATGAATGCTGCTTTGCAGTGATGGATCGAGCAATTTCTTGTTTCCTCAAAATTATCTGTCAGTGTTGTTGTTTGAGAAGAGATTTAACTCTTGAAGTGCGTTAAGTAATACTAACTAACCATTTGCAAGACTGGAATCCGAGACTACTTTTTAAGCTATTCTAAAATTAAGAATATCTCGTTTTACAAATTTTTAGGGCAAAGTCTGCACCCTCGCATCATTTCTGAAGGATTTGAGATTTGACCTGACCTGCCAGAAGGCCATCAACAGCATCAAAATTACCATGGAATGCCTCGCAGGAGTCTCAAGAACCGCCCTCTCAGAATTGAACTCCACTCGTCAGGCAGGTCCATTTAGCAAAGTAAAAATGCAAATTTTGCGTGATAATAGATTTTTTTTGTATCTTGAAATTTTCAATCTTTAAAGTTTGCATCGATGGAGTTTTGAGCATCTACAAGAAAGACTTGACTTCCTCCCGGTTGAAATCATGGAGATGCAGCACAAAAACAAATTGAGCACAAAATTGGTCAAGCTAATTGTTATGAACCACTTGCATGGCACCCGGACATGCCCAAGCGAGTCACCGATGCATTTATTTTCACTTGCAATGTGTCTATGGAGTAGGAAAAAGGTTGAATTAAAAATGAATTATTTCTTCCAATATTTATGTTTCAATAGGGTGCGAGATGACCATGAACGCTTGTTGGCAGCCAAAACCCAAAACAGCTTTGGCCAGACAAAACGAGAGGTTCTCCGTGCTGCAGGCTCAGGTGGAAGTGAGAGTGGCTGATAAGAAACGACATGAAGACCAGATTGGAGGCAACTCTGCGCCATGATCAGGAGAGAGCCATCGAGCATGACAGAATTGAAAACCTCTTATCCAATGCCAAAGCTAAGGTATTGAGATATTAATTAAATAATTAAAACAACATTTTTGTTGGAAAATAAGAGTTGTATTTTTGTAATTTGTCGGGAGAAGACAAGTTTACATTTGTCCAGGAGTGCAAGAATCCTCAGAAAATGACCAATCTTATGATGGGCTTGAGCAAGCACTTGCTTGTGCAGACGAAGGACGCCGTCTTGGAACAACAGTTTGCATTGTGCGCTCTCATCCACTCTTACTTTCCTGCACTTGTTCGGTACAACACACTTGTGCCCACTGAAAGAGGAAAAACTTCTCAGTCGCGTTTTCAGCGGCTGAGAGTTACGGCATTTGTACGACTTTGGTCAGTTCATAACTTTTTTAATCAATGAATAGGAAATTAATTATTTTGATTTTTGCAGAGTATTGTGGAGATGACCCACATGGAGCGACCAGATTGGCAGCAAGTTATGGAATACATATATGACGGAAGTCTATAAACACTTTGAAACTTAAGTTTAACTCTTATCTCTCTACTCGTACTGTATGTCCACTACTTTTAAGTATTAAATATTTGCAAGAAACTTCATCTTATTTATGTGGAAAAAAATCACGTACCTTTTATGTTAGTCCTTAGTAAAATATTGTCGCAAGCCAGGGTGGAAAGTTCTCTTGAAATGAACCGTCAAATTCGTCCAAGTGTAGATCTCGTCCAAGGTACTGGCATTAACTTCATATGGAACTAAAGACTGCTTTTTTTATATCGTAAGCTTTAGAGTTGTTAGATAATCATTAAATAATATTATAGACGTCGTGTGATTTTATTGTATTTTAATTAACCTGTGCTTTTCAGAAGTTTTGCTAAATTATAAAATCAAATTATAAGTTGAAAAATTGAAACTGGACAAACCTCATTGCAAAAAAATTATAAATGACAACTGACCTGGTACCAACAGACCGCATATATAGGTCGCCTTTTGGGGTCAAATGTCTTTTATTTTTGCATTGAGATTTCAATTTTTCATGAAATCTACGGGTTACCATTCAAATTAAAAGTTATTTCAACAAAATCATATCATGTTACTTGTATAGCTGCCAAGCAAATTAACGAGCACCTGCCGATGAGCTTTCGAGCTCAGCTGGACTTAAATCGTATAAAAAATAAATATCTTTAAAAAAAAATTATATAGGCTGTTTTAAACAAATAAACAGATGTAACCGAAATATTATGAAAGCTGCTTTAATTATACAAGTTTGTGTACGCATATTGTACAGATTGGACAAAGAAAATTATTTAAACTTGATATAACAGAAGAAAACACACATTAAACTACAATTTTTTGAAATAGCTATATACCCAGTAAGTCTCAGGAGCAATCTTTGAGTTCATAAGGACGAAGTCTTCCCTGTTAATGCCACTGGGTTTTCTAATTGGAATTAAAATGGAATTAGAATATTAGGTTAAATTTGATTCCTATGATATTATACTTTTTCTCTGCATCCTCGAATTCTACGACCTTTTTACGGAAAAATCTTCTCAAGGTTCCCAAATGGGTGGCAAGGAGGGCACGTGCGTTGATTTTCCTCTTTTCCTTCTTTCTTTTGGCTTCCTTTTCCTTTTCTTCATCTTCCATTCCTTCTTCTTCACCTTCCAATCCTTTTTCTTCCTCTCCATAATTCTCCACTTCATCTTCACTGTATTCCGGCTCTTCTTTGACAATAAGCCTGAATTGTTTACCAAATTTCTTCTCTATAAGGTAGTTGGCAAAATCTGAATTTCTTAAAATAAACATAATGTTCAAAAAAATTTCATCTTTCATGCTTACCACAAATAGAGACAACTAAGTTTTCAGGAAGGGGTTTGGCGCCCGATACTGTTTTTCTGCCAACTGTAGATTCCGACAGGACCTTGACACCGCATACGCCTCGAACCGTGCCTTCGAGCAGCAATTTCGGAGTCGTAGCAATCTCACTTACTAGAGACATTCGAGCGTTGCTGCCAAAAAATTCACCTCCAAGGTATATCTGTAAGGATAAAAGGGCAACCATTAATACATTTGTTTCTTAAATATAAGAAAATTAACATACCATCACTCCCTGTACAGTACCAATAATTGGAGCTTTAGGTGACTCCTTGCATTTATCTTCAGGCAATTGCTCTCCGGAGCTTGCATCAACTTCTTCCTCCGAGCATTTTGACGAAGAATGACTACAAGTAGATTTGGCAACAACTAGAACATATAAAAATAAAAAATGCAGGAATTTAAAGTAGTAAACATGACTGTGTGAAAACAATTTTAGAGCCATATATTATTGTTGAATGCTGCTGATGCTTTATATGGAAAAGATGTTCTAATTAAATACAAATATATACCTGATGAGCTTGTGGAGGCATTTTCATCATGGATCAGAGGCGCAGTATTACGTGACGAAGTGTCCTCAGACATATCGATTTGATTCTCAGGCACAATCCTCCTGCTATAAAATGTTCAACACAATTGGAGAGAGAAATATATGTCATTTATAAGATAAAAATAAGGAATATCAAAAATTAACGTACTTGTCCTCTCCTTCAGCTGCCAGTGCTATTTTGACATAATTCAGAGCAAAAGCTCCAACACCTCTTATAGACGAGCCAACAAGCCAATTTTTATCCATTGGAGCATAAACTGAAATTCATATTATGTGTTCATTAAACGCAAGTCCATTATTTTCTCTATTCCGCGTGTTATGCTTACTAATATCGCCTTTTTTCAACCTTAGATCATCCTCCTGATTCGGTTCAAAATCCTCCAAAGCTATGAAGCGCAGGTTGTTAGGCTGTTTTTGAACCGTAAGATCTGCCAGAGGGGTGGTCGCCTCGTACTCTTGTGAGAGCATTTCATTGGACTCAACTGCTTTCTGGATGTCGTCTGCATCGTCAGCAGTAAATATTTCAGGAAGTTTATCCTGCTCTTTGTCTTGGCCACCTTTAACCAAGGCCACAAGAAATTAATAAAATCTCATCAAAATAGAAAAATTTAAATGGGGCGAAATGATGACAAGTGAATAATGATATGGTACCTGATGATGACTGTTGGTCCTCTGCAGAGGAATCAGGATTCTCAGCTTCAAAACCTTCCAAGTCGCGCAGGTTATTAGGCTGAACTTCCTCCGTAACATCTGCAGCCGGGGATGTGGTCGCCGGGTGCTCTTGATCTGCTTGTGGAATTTCATCCTGCTCTTTGCCTTGGCCACCTTCAACCAAGGCCACAAGAAATTAATAAAATCTCATCAAAATAGAAAAATTTAAATGGGGCGAAATGATGACAAGTGAATAATGATATGGTACCTGATGATGACTGTTGGTCCTCTGCAGAGGAATCAGGATTCTCAGCTTCAAAACCTTCCAAGTCGCGCAGGTTATTAGGCTGAACTTCCTCCGTAACATCTGCAGCCGGGGATGTGGTCGCCGGGTGCTCTTGATCTGCTTGTGGAATTTCATCCTGCTCTTTGCCTTGGCCACCTTCAACCAAAAGGCCACAAGAAATTAATAAAATCTCATCAAAATAGAAAAATTTTAATGGGGCGAAATGATGACAAGTGAATAATGATATGGTACCTGATGATGACTGTTGGTCCTCTGCAGAGGAATCAGGATTCTCAGCTTCAAAACCTTCCAAGTCGCGCAGGTTATTAGGCTGAACTTCCTCCGTAACATCTGCAGCCGGGGATGTGGTCGCCGGGTGCTCTTGATCTGCTTGTGGAATTTCATCCTGCTCTTTGCCTTGGCCACCTTCAACCAAGGCCACAAGAAATTAATAAAATCTCATCAAAATAGAAAAATTTAAATGGGGCGAAATGATGACAAGTGAATAATGATATGGTACCTGATGATGACTGTTGGTCCTCTGCAGAGAAATCAGAAGTTGGTTCATTTGCAGTTCGCTGTTTCTTCTGCACGATCGGATCGGCGCTTTTATTAATGGGAGGCGACGAGCCTATAAAATAAAAACAGATTCAATCAAGTTTAAAATATTTAAGTCAAGTATTGGAATATTCAAAGATAAAAAAATCATGTTACACTGCAAAGCAATTACATAAAAATGAATACCTTCGTCCACTATGATCAAAACGGACGATTCATCAAATGGTGATGAGTTGAAGTTGAGCTCCTGCTTGGCGTTCCATTCCTCAGGAACCACTTCAACAACACTTTGGTCAATCTCCGGTGGTGATTCTAAAAAAGGAAAACAATAATTCATTGAAAACGATATCAATTTTAATTGCTTTCAACAGCAGTTTTTTAATTGACAAAAAAGGTTTTATATTAACTATACCGTTCATGACAAGTGGTGAAGATGTGTCTGACGGCTCGAAAGTCATGTTATCGGGCTCGCATTTGACGTCATTATTGGCCTCCTCCTTTTTTACCACCAACCCTGGAAAAACAGTGGATGCCAAAAGATGAGTAAATGACGATTGATATTATTCTGTAGATATGTAAACTACATAAAAATATTATCACAATTATTGTGTACACGTACGAACTTTTAAGCGCAATATTTCATATATTTTCAGAAACAACGTTGTCAATTAAGCAGCAGTTTGTCAAAAGTTTTTATCACAAATATTTTTGCGAGTTAATAAAACTGCGACTTTGAAGAAATAGTTCATAAATATTCACAAAAAGCACAAATAAAATTAAAATTATCAAATCATTTTAAGTTCTCTTTTAAGTCCTTGATTAATAAACCGAATAGCTAGACTGATTTTTGTTGTTATTACAAAATAGATTTGCTTCTTCAAGGAAAAAAAATCCACGCCACTTCATGGCACGGTGCAGTATTATTTGAATTTTAACACGACTTTTTCGTGGCCACCAACAAGTGAGGGCAGAAATAATATGTGTTGATCTCTGTGATACATAAAAGTTTGGCAAGCCGAGTGAGTGCTGTTGAATGCACGGAATTTTATGTGTTCCGAAATATTTTTGTCGTCGTTGAATCACGCGAGCAATAGAATGCAGGCGTAATTAAAAAGCATACAAGCGGCGCAAGAGCAAAGACAACGCATGGATTAAATGCTAAATATTACAATGATAACAAAAATGTTGTATACCTCTCGTTGCAACAACGTCGAAAATGAAGCCTTGTGAGGCTTGTCCTGAAAAAGGGTTTATAAAACGGTATTTTGTGTATTTGCCAAATTGGGTTCCGTTTGGTATATTTCTTCCTCGGAAGTCACTGGCAGAAATTGTAAAGAACGTGTCTTCTGGTAATCCATAGACACGATATTCTATCGATGAAGACGAAGCCATTATTATTCCGAAATCCGATCTCAATAAAATTTCAATCGGCGCCCGAGTGGAGAGAGGACGAGAGGACACGCGATTATGTGAACAATTGTGACAATAACCCGCGTCCCGCAGCGGAGCTCTCCATCGACTGAAATATTGATGATCACTGATCACCGACACACGACACACACCGACACCCGGCAGGCCGGCACCGACGGTAGCGGTGGCGCATGAAAGCTCGTGGCGCATGCTGCATAAGCCCAGCAATTCTACCACTCCCTTGGTGGCGCGAAAATCGCGTTAACGTGCCAGTGGACGAGTAAAAAGCGTGCGGTTGTCTTCCATCCCGGTCCCCGGAGATTGCGGGTTTGATTTCCACTCAGGACACTCAGGTGGACTTTTCTCATACTGGGACTGCGAGTGACTTGCTGAAGTCGTCCGGTGGCAGCAGGATTTCGGGTTGAGAAGGGTGCACTTTGCAATTCGGTTTACCCGGGTGTACGCAAAAACGTTTTACTAAATATCGTATCGACAAAATCCCTTTTTAAGTTTTTAGCAGCACATTTCTGAAAAATATTACTTTCCGATGAAAAAGGCAACTTTGCCCCAAATATTTTATATTGTGTATTGACTTGATGTAATTATGATGTTGTGTTTTTCATATTGTATCTGAATGGAGAATAAATAAATTCCACATCATGAACTCATCCAAATTAACAATTAATACTGATAATTATTGACCAGTACTGCCAAAAATACAAATGAAATGTTTTTTTCATATTTATAAATTAATAATATAATTTACGTACTCCACACAAAACAAAACTAAATTTCCCTCTTTAAAAAATTTCGCTATGTTTAAAAAGCTAATTGCGCAGGCTTTTGTTGTTATTTCATAAAATAAAAATCCACACATACACACACACACACACACACACACACACACACACACACAAATTTTCCCTCTTTAAAAATTTCCTTATGATCACAAAGCTAATAGTGCAGGCTTTTCATGTCATATCAAATAATAAAAATTAGTTTTTAAAATAATCTTGCTGCTGAATAGCACGTCGAAGTCATTAAAGATATTTGTCATTATTTTTTAACATGCGCTTGTTTATGTCTACGTCTTCGTGCAACACAACACATATTCATATATTTATTCTCCATTCAATGCATTGAAATACACAGCATCTTATATCAAGTCAATACACGAAATTAATTAATAAAACACTGTGAAAAATGTTCTTTACAGAAGTGAATGTAGAAATGGCTCTTCGCTAGCAAACAAAACAACACACATGGGTTTATTTTTTTGAAATATGTAAATTTATAGTAGTGCATGTGATTATAGGCTAAAAGCTATTTACTTTTACTTACGGTTGTGAAATTTAGGAAATTTATATGGTTTTCCTGCGCTTCCAATAGACCACAAATCTGCACGAATAGTGAATTTAGTGAAAGATCATTTAATCAAAGCGCGTGTACTCTGCCGTTAGCCGCCGCAAATATACTCATTTCTGCGTAAAACCTAGGTTCAGCGCTAGGGGCGCCCTTGCTGCTGCAGCTGCATTTTGTCATTTTGTTTTGGTTTTTGACTTTTGACTCTGCTGCGCTCTAAAAAGCGCTAAAAAGACCCACCTGGAGCTTTTATTGTCCTCTTTCCCAAATCTTTTGACAGCGGAATTTGTGGACGCACTAGTCGCGAAAAGTATTAAGTTGGCGCTGTTAAAATCAATGCTCGAGCCTATGTAATAATGTCTTTTGGGGTTTCGCTGTGCCTATTTCGCCTGGAAATTGGCGATGAGTTCCCACTTCTAGACCACCTTTCCTACACAGGTCTGCTCTAAACATTCCTAATTAATTCGCCGAGTAACGAATTTAAGTTAAATTTTAACTTTCATATTATCTCTTCACATTTAAATGCATCAATAAAAAGTTCTGATATTTGTATTTGTTTCGCAACAGAAAAGTTACATATATAAATCAATATCTCGCCCCTTTGTAGTCTTGACCTTGTTTTAATGTAGCTTTATTTATAAAAAAAACAATAGATTCAACAGGAGACAGTTTGTCGATTTTGCTGAAACGGTGGCGTCTTCGAGCAAGACTGGTGGTTCGGAACCAGTGGCCTTTGTTTCTGGAAACCCATTTGTGGAAGTTACCAAAGGAATACTACATCTTTACAAAGAAAAGTAAGAACCTATCACGATTTATTGAAAGAATGTTGTTATTTTTTACATAATGCAGAGCATTATGAGGCTCTCAATTATAAATTCTTATATTTTTTATATTCAGCAATCGTTTAATAAAATTATCTTAATTTCTAATCCATTTCCATTAAAATATGTACTATTTATACAGTTATTGCATAAATTATTTATTTTTTCCCGTGCAATTAATTATTTGTTTAAATAGCGAACTGACCTCCATGGAAGACGAGGCTCAAAGATCAGAACAAGTGTGTTTATTGGCTGTGCCCTCGTCCGTCAGCTGCCAAGATTTGTTAGCTTTCACTGCAGCATGCCACGAGGACATGAAACACTTATTGAGAATCATTCGACCCGAAGATTCCTCAGCTTCGCTCAACCACTACATGGCAGTGATCGAATTTCAATCTCAGGTTAGAAATTCATTTCATTTTTGATTCGCATTATTTAGCTCAAAATTTTAGGTGGCTGCTGACGAGTTATATCGGACCTTCCATGGAATTCCTTACAGTTCACTATCTGACAACGAGCTTTGCAATGTTGCCTATTTGTCTCTGGGGTGGAGGTTGTCCGGGAAGGGGATTGCGTGGACCCACCTCCAGGCCACACAGAACTGCCCACTTGTCCAGTGTGTTTAGAAAGGATGGACGAGTCTGTTGATGGGATTTTGACCATTCTTTGCAACCACTCATTCCATTCCAACTGTCTTGCCAAATGGGTGTATGCGACGTGAGTTGTATTAAATAAAAAAAATACTGCTAAAAATGGAAAATTAATTGATAATATTTTTATCACAGGTGTCCTGTCTGCTGCTATGTGCAGACTCCGGAGGCTGTGGACAACAAGTGTTTTGAATGCCAGTCGGCTGATTCGTTTTGGATTTGTCTGATTCGTGGGCATGTAGGCTGTGGAAGATACGTACAAGGGCATGCTTCTCAGTATGCGTTATTGATTGAAAGTAAAAGTGTTAACTCGTGTCGATAAGGCACTTTTTGGAGACGCAGCACTGCTACTCAATGCAATTAGGAAGCAATTGAGTGTGGGACTACGTCGGAGACAATTTTGTCCACCGACTTCTCCAAAATAAAGATGATGGAAAAATGGTCGCTGTTGGCGCAGACCAAGAGGGGCGTTCTCCTGATAACCGGGGGTTTGATATATCATGTGTGGAAATTTTGATGAAAGTATATATTGGAAGTTTTTACAGGCTGGAGAGGAAAAGGTTGACTCTTTGCAGTTGGAGGTCACTTATATCTTTTTACAAGTCAGCTGCAGTCTCAGCGGGTCCACTTTGAGGACAGAATGATCAGACTACAGCAAGAAGTTCACAACGAGGTAATTCTCAAGAGGTTTCAAGTAGCATTTTTGTTAAATTTATATTGTTTAAAGAGACGAGAGGAGCTTCGGGAGAGAGTTGATAAGTTGTCGGAGGAGAACCAGCGTTTGAAGAAGCAAGTTGACTCACTCAAGAAAGATTAACAAACTCAAGAGAAAAAGGTTGGTACATTTATGATCTGCAATTCTATTAAATTATTGTGATTCTTTCTCAGATCCAAGCATTGAATGCAAAACTGTCTACTACAAAAAGTGAGCTGCAACAGGAAGTTAGCATGAGCCACGGAATGCAGCAAAATCAGAGCGCTTGGCAAGAGAAGTTCAGTGCCCTGGAGTCCTAATTCAACGATTATCAGAACAAATGCGGCCGCAGGATGAGCTGCATTCGCAGCCTGGTGCGGCGGTGCTGATGGTGCCACCACTAAGAGCACTCCAAGTCGGAGGTTGACGACCTGGCCATGGCCGTGGTGTCTGGCACCTCCTGACGCACCAACCCCGACCTGCCGGGCACCTCAGACACGATGCTGATGCCTCCACAGACCGCCGCCCTGCACCACAGTCTTCCGCGTCGCCGGCCCCCAGACATGATCAGCCCCGGACAGGCGGCCTCGGTCGTGTACTTTGTGCCGCGCAGTGTCAGCAACCTCAACCTGCCGGCGCTCATCAAAACCAGCCTCAACAATGCATCCTCCACAATCATCCCCCTGGACGAGGAGCGACGGTGCTGCCATGATTATATCTGTATTTATTTTCCCACTTTCCCAGCCATACTTGAGTGATCATAGCAGACTTGCTGGCTGTCCCGTTGAAAAATCTGTCAGACATCGACGTGACCAAGCCGCTGAAGAACTTGATCGCGTCCGTGTACAGCACGTTGGACAAACCCGTCGACTACACAGAGGAGATCAATGAGTTCAGCAAGCTCTGTAACAACGCCCTGTGGAAGGCTGTCGAGAAAGACGAGTTGTCCCTCGAGATCATTTACTGCGGTATGACTAATGTCATGTTCAACAGTTCCCAGGCATTTAGGGCCGCTAATTGCCGCTGACACACGTTTTTTCCTCACTTAGCCCTTTGCGATCGCCCTTTCCTTTGGCACCTCGTAAAACAAATCAGTGCCTCTTGCATTGAATTTCTGTTGCATTATGAGCAAATCTAAAGACGTGACTCCCCTCAACGGCTTAATTTTTATTATCAATTTTATTTCCTACACAGGTCTGCTCCAAACTTTCCTAATTAAAATCATAATTGTCTTTCATAATTAATTGGTTGTGTAACTAAATTTTAGTTGTATTCAATTGTATTTAAATTTTCAATTTGTCTCTTTCACTTTTAAATGCACGAAAAGTCTGCTATTTTTACATATTTCTTTCGCCAAAGAAAAGTTTTGTACTACAGAGCATACATCAATTAATTCCGGCTCTTTGTAGTCTTGATTTTAATTGTGCCATTTTTACTTTAAAGCTCCAAAGTAACAGCATCGTAGAATGGCCAGTCAAGTGGATCCCAAAGGAAAACTGCTGAGTGGCGGAGACTCGAAGAAGCAAAAGGGTCAGAGGGAAATGAGGTCAATGCGGGTGGAGACTGATTTGTGCCTCATTGCGTCCTCTTCACCGCCAGTAAACTCGCCCTGCAGTAGCAAGGAGCAAACACCCCAGCCAGCAGGTCCGCACATACATATTCCAATCAACATGTAGCTTTATTTCTAAAAAAACAATAGATTCAACAGGAGACAGTTTGTCGATTTTGCTGAAACGGTGGCGTCTTCGAGCAAGACTGGTGGTTCGGAACCAGTGGCCTTTGTTTCTGGAAACCCATTTGTGGAAGTTACCAAAGGAATACTACATCTTTACAAAGAAAAGTAAGAACCTATCACGATTTATTGAAAGAATGTTGTTATTTTTTACATAATGCAGAGCATTATGAGGCTCTCAATTATAAATTCTTATATTTTTTATATTCAGCAATCGTTTAATAAAATTATCTTAATTTCTAATCCATTTCCATTAAAATATGTACTATTTATACAGTTATTGCATAAATTATTTATTTTTTCCCGTGCAATTAATTATTTGTTTAAATAGCGAACTGACCTCCATGGAAGACGAGGCTCAAAGATCAGAACAAGTGTGTTTATTGGCTGTGCCCTCGTCCGTCAGCTGCCAAGATTTGTTAGCTTTCACTGCAGCATGCCACGAGGACATGAAACACTTATTGAGAATCATTCGACCCGAAGATTCCTCAGCTTCGCTCAACCACTACATGGCAGTGATCGAATTTCAATCTCAGGTTAGAAATTCATTTCATTTTTGATTCGCATTATTTAGCTCAAAATTTTAGGTGGCTGCTGACGAGTTATATCGGACCTTCCATGGAATTCCTTACAGTTCACTATCTGACAACGAGCTTTGCAATGTTGCCTATTTGTCTCTGGGGTGGAGGTTGTCCGGGAAGGGGATTGCGTGGACCCACCTCCAGGCCACACAGAACTGCCCACTTGTCCAGTGTTTTTAGAAAGGATGGACGAGTTAGTAACTAACCATTTGCAAGACTGGATTCCGAGACTACTTTTTAAGTGATTCCAAAATTAAGAATTCCTGGTTTCACGAATTTATTCATAAGAAATGGTATTTGAAAAACAAACCACAATGCTAATTATCCATAATACCAATAGAAAATTTTTATTATGATGAAATTACTCGATAACTCTTCTCGTCAAAACATACATTAAATTAGCTATTTTTGATTTGAATTTGCAAAATTTAAACCTAATTTAAGCAACCTGGAATTAATTGAAATCCTTATCTGCATTTTTATTTTATTTTTTTCAAATAGATTCTTTTACTTTAATACATAATGCATATTTAAGTCACAATGAACATATGCCGGACTAGGTAGGCTTTCAATGTCACTATTTGGTGTAGGGTAAGGCGACTCTATTACGCCTTCGTCATGTAATTCTATCTAGAGTAATTTATAAAATTCATTTTTGCGGCAAAACTTTCTGGTGAACTTTTTTTGCTTTAGGCAAAAAATAAATATTATTAAATTTTGAATCAGTTATTTGTGAATAAATTTGGTACTAGGCTAGTTAGGACAACAGTTGTTCTTTTTGAAATTGATTTTTTCTATAGGAAAAGGGACTAATACTGATGAGTTTCCAAAAGAAATGGAAGCGCGCAAACGTTCCGAAATTAAAAAAATCGTCAAATTCAATTTGAAAAATCCCATTGATATTTGCTATTGTGCACAGTATAGGGGCTGCATGTGCCGTGCGATGCCTGGCGGATGGGAGACGAGTTTAACAACAAGGAACTGGCATTTAATGGGCCGATTTTAGGAAAATATCGATTTGTGATTTTCAAAAATATTGCCAAAATAGAGGGCAATAAAACAAAGTGATGTAACAATTTAGGCAAATAAAGAGTAAGAATAATTTTATTCAAACTAAAAATTTAATTTATTAGATTAAATTTTGTATATTATCAACTAATAATTTAAACTATTTAAACATAAATTCTGTTAAATGTAATAAAAAAAGTAATTTACATAACTATAATAATTAATAATAGTTTAAATTAAAAATAAAGATTTATCTCTCTTATCCAAGGTATAGCACATAGCGTCGGCTTCAGTTTTGTGAAAAAGGTGCAGTGATGTCCTAAAGGAGAGCCAAAGGAACAGCTGGACTGCTCCTGCTCTATTAATTAAAGAGCGCGCGACGAGGATTGGATTCCAAGTCAAAACATCGGTGGTAGATCCGGTTCTAAGTTCAAAGTAAATTCTTTTTCTTGATTATTAAAAGTCTATTAAACTGCTATTTTTAATATCTAGAGGGGTTGGTTTGTTAGCAAATGGAATATTTACATTTATTTTGCTTACACATTATATTAGTACTTGTAACTAATCGCCCTGACGTGGAATCGCGTTCCGAGACGCGAGATATTTGAGACAAATCCCGTGTAAAGAAGTTCTGTTGTGAATGTTGTGATAATAAAAAATATTAATTGAGGGCGAAAGATTCCGAAAATTAACATTCTTTAAAACCGCACCCCGATCTGTCTGTATAATGTTTTGGCTGGACAGCTGTTCCGGCTAATATTGAAGTAAAGAGAGTTTATATACTCTCTACTCTCTCTATATTGAAGCCTCATCAGCAGCACTTTGCCTAGCAAATATAAAAAAAAAATTATATTGCTCTTTAAAACACACTGGCAATTTCTTAAAACTTTTTTTAATGATTTTTCTGTTTTATATTTGTTTATTTATTTATTTTTATTAAGAAATCTCAAACCTTCCTGCCATAAAAATTATTATTAATTTTATGCCTCAAAATTTTTTTGTAGACACATGCTTTTCATATCACGTGCTATATAATCATTCCCTTGGAGAGACAAGACCGATACAATTCAAGGCCGTATATTCTGCTCTATCCTGTGGCGAGTTTTCTTTTCGATATGTCTCACCCTGGCTGAACTTTCTACCCGGCCTGCAAACCTGCAAATGATTGTCTCTCTGGTAATAAACGCGGCGCTCCACTAGCTCATATGCGTTGCTATTTTTGTACGTGGCATGAATCTGTAGAAGGTATAGTATCAAAGAAGATTCTTAAAATACGCTCAATATTCAGTGGATGAATATTTAGAATATTTAACAAATCATGGCACACGGGTCACATATGTGGTACTCTTTTGTCGATACACGCTACTCATAAAGTCTAAAAATGTAAAGTTTATTTCAAATAATAGTATTACTATTTCCACTAATTCTACTATAGCTTCAAAGATTCTTTAAACGGAGTAAGAAATTTGATAAAAGTTGCTTTTAATTAATTTGTTGGTAGGACATTCTTGCTTATTTGAAAAGTTGAATGGCATTTGAAAACTTTGAGCATAAGATAAATTTAAAAAATATATGAGATGACTTAACTAAGGAATTTTTAATTTTTTTCCACGAAATTAAAATATATTTTCCGAATTATATGGTCTTCTTAAAAGTTGCTTACAGAACAATGTTGGAAAAGAAAACAGGGGTGTGTATAAATGGATCACCTTTATAAACGGTGCACCATTGGAATCGGCACACCATGGGAAACCGGCGCACCGTGAAAAAACGGTGCACCGTGTGCTTACAGTACACCGTTTGTATATGCTTCACCGTTTCAAACGGTGAACCGTGGGAAAACGGCCCACCGTTTAAACATGGCCCACCGTATCAAAACGGCGCACCCTATCAAAACGGCCCACCAAATCTAAACGGCGCACCGTATCAAATGGGCCACCGTATCAAAACGGCCCACCGTATCTAAACCGCCCACCGTATCAAAACGGCCCACCGTATCCGAACGGTCCACCGTAACCGAACGGTCCACCGTATCTGAACGGCCCACCGTATCAAAACGGCCCACCGTATCAAAACGGCCCACCGTATCAAAACGGCCCACCGTATCTAAACGGCCCACCGTATCAAAACGGCGCACCGTATCAAAACGGCCCACCGTTTATACATGGCCCACTGTATCATAACGGCGCACCCTATCAAAACGGCCCACCGTATCTAAACGGCAAACCGCATCAAAACGGGCCACCGTATCAAAACGCGCCACCATTTAAAAACGGCCTACCGTATCAAAACGGCCCACCGTATCCAAAAGGCACACCGAATCAAAACGGCCCACCGTATCAAAACGGCACACCGTATCAAAACGGTCCACCGTATCGAGACGGCTAACCGTATTTAAACGGCCCACCGTATATAAATGGCACACCGTATCAAAACGGCTCACCGTATCTAAACGGCCCACCGTATCTAAACGGCCCACCGTATCAAAACGGGCCACCGTTTAAAAACAGCATACCGTTTTAACATGGCCCACCGTATAAAAACGGCCCGCCGTATCAAAACGGCCCACCGTGTCAAAACGGAGCACCGTATCAAAACGGCCCACCGTATCTAAATGGCGCACCGTATCAAAACGGCTCACCGTATCTAAACGGCCCACCGTATCTAAACGGCCCACCGTATCTTAACGGCCCACCGTATCAAAACGGCCCACCGTATCAAAACGGGCCACCGTTTAAAAACGGCCTACCGTTTAAAAACGGCCTACCGTTTTAACATGGCCCACCGTATCAAAACGGCCCGCCGTATCAAAACGGCCCACCGTATCAAAACGGCCCACCGTATCTAAACGGCCCACCGTATCTAAACGGCCCACCGTATCTTGACGGCCAACCGTATCAAAACGGCCCACCGTATCGAAACGGCCCACCGTATCAAAACGGCCCACCGTATCTAAACGGCGCACCGTTTCAAAACCGCCCACCGTATCTAAACGGCGCACCGTATCAAAACGGCCCACCGTTTAAACATGGCCCACCGTATCAAAACGGCGCACCCTATCAAAACGGCCCACCATATCTAAACGGTGAACCGTATCAAATGGGCCACCGTATCAAAACGGGCCACCTTTTCAAAACGGCCTACCGAATCAAAACGGCCCACCGTATCTAAACGGCCCACCGTATCAAAACGGCCCACCGTATCCAAACGATCCACCGTAACTGAACGGTCCAATGTATCTGCACGGCCCACCGTATCAAAACGGCCCACCGTATCAAAACGGTCTACCGTATCGAAGCGGCTCACCGTATCTAAACGGCCCACCGTATTTAAATGGCACACCGTATCAAAACGGCTCACCGTATCTAAACGGCCCACCGTATCTAAACGGCCCACCGTATCGAAACGGGCCACCGTTTAAAACGGCCCACCGTATCAAAATGGCCCACCGTATCTAAACAGCTTACTTTATCAAAACGGCCCACCGTATCTAAACGGCCCACCGTATCAACACGGCCCACCGTATCCAAACGGCCCACCGTATCGAAACAGCCCACCGTATCAAAACGGACCACCGTATCTAAACGGTCCACCGTATCTGAACGGCCCACCGTATCAAAACGGCCCACCGTATCAAAACGGTCCACCGTATCGAAACGGCTCACCGTATTTAAACGGCCCACCGTATCTAAACGGCGCACCGTATCAAAACGGCCCACCGTATCAAAACGACTCACCGTATCTAAACGGCCCACCGTATATAAATGGCACACCGTATCAAAACGGCTCACCGTATCTAAACGGCCCACCGTATCTAAACGGCCCACCGTATCGAAACGGGCCACCGTTTTAAAACGGCCCACCGTATCAATATGGCCCACCGTATCAATATGGCCCACCGTATCAAAACGGCCCACCGTATCAAAACGGCGCACCGTATCAAAACGGCCCACCGTTTATACATGGCCCACTGTATCATAACGGCGCACCCTATCAAAACGGCCCACCGTATCTAAACGGCAAACCGCATCAAAACGGGCCACCGTATCAAAACGGGCCACCATTTCAAAACGGCCTACCGTATCAAAACGGCCCACCGTATCCAAAAGGCACACCGAATCAAAACGGCCCACCGTATCAAAACGGCACACCGTATCAAAACGGTCCACCGTATCGAGACGGCTCACCGTATTTAAACGGCCCACCGTATATAAATGGCACACCGTATCAAAACGGCTCACCGTATCTAAACGGCCCACCGTATCTAAACGGCCCACCGTATCAAAACGGGCCACCGTTTAAAAACAGCATACCGTTTTAACATGGCCCACCGTATAAAAACGGCCCGCCGTATCAAAACGGCCCACCGTGTCAAAACGGAGCACCGTATCAAAACGGCCCACCGTATCTAAATGGCGCACCGTATCAAAACGGCTCACCGTATCTAAACGGCCCACCGTATCTAAACGGCCCACCGTATCTTAACGGCCCACCGTATCAAAACGGCCCACCGTATCAAAACGGGCCACCGTTTAAAAACGGCCTACCGTTTAAAAACGGCCTACCGTTTTAACATGGCCCACCGTATCAAAACGGCCCGCCGTATCAAAACGGCCCACCGTATCAAAACGGCCCACCGTATCTAAACGGCCCACCGTATCTTGACGGCCCACCGTATCAAAACGGCCAACCGTATCAAAACGGCCCACCGTATCGAAACGGCCCACCGTATCAAAACGGCCCACCGTATCTAAACGGCGCACCGTTTCAAAACCGCCCACCGTATCTAAACGGCGCACCGTATCAAAACGGCCCACCGTTTAAACATGGCCCACCGTATCAAAACGGCGCACCCTATCAAAACGGCCCACCATATCTAAACGGTGAACCGTATCAAATGGGCCACCGTATCAAAACGGGCCACCTTTTCAAAACGGCCTACCGAATCAAAACGGCCCACCGTATCTAAACGGCCCACCGTATCAAAACGGCCCACCGTATCCAAACGATCCACCGTAACTGAACGGTCCAATGTATCTGCACGGCCCACCGTATCAAAACGGCCCACCGTATCAAAACGGTCTACCGTATCGAAGCGGCTCACCGTATCTAAACGGCCCACCGTATTTAAATGGCACACCGTATCAAAACGGCTCACCGTATCTAAACGGCCCACCGTATCTAAACGGCCCACCGTATCGAAACGGGCCACCGTTTAAAACGGCCCACCGTATCAAAATGGCCCACCGTATCTAAACAGCTTACTTTATCAAAATGGCCCACCGTATCTAAACGGCCCACCGTATCAAAACGGCCCACCGTATCCAAACGGCCCACCGTATCGAAACAGCCCACCGTATCAAAACGGACCACCGTATCTAAACGGTCCACCGTATCTGAACGGCCCACCGTATCAAAACGGCCCACCGTATCAAAACGGTCCACCGTATCGAAACGGCTCACCGTATTTAAACGGCCCACCGTATCTAAACGGCGCACCGTTTCAAAACGGCCCACCGTATCAAAACGGCTCACCGTATCTAAACGGCCCACCGTATATAAATGGCACACCGTATCAAAACGGCTCACCGTATCTAAACGGCCCACCGTATCTAAACGGCCCACCGTATCGAAACGGGCCACCGTTTTAAAACGGCCCACCGTATCAATATGGCCCACCGTATCAAAACGGCCCACCGTATCCAAACAGCCCACCGTATCGAAACAGCCCACCGTATCAAAACGGTCCACCGTATCTAAACGGCGCACCGTATCAAAACGGCGCACCGTATCAATACGGCCCACCGTATCAGAACGGCCCACCATATCTAAACGGTGCACCGTATCAAAAGGGCCACCGTATCAAAACGGCCCGTCGTATCAAAACGGTCTACCGTATCGAAACGGCTCACCGTATCTAAACGGCCCACCGTATAAAAATGGAACACCGTATCAAAACGGCTCACCGTATCTAAACGGCCCACCGTATCTAAACGGCCCACCGTATCGAAACGGGCCACCGTTTAAAAACGGCCCACCGTATCAAAATGGCCCACCGTATCTAAACAGCTTACCTTATCAAAACGGTCCACCGTATCTAAACGGCGCACCGTATCAAAACGGCGCACCGTATCAATATGGCCCACCGTATCAGAACGGCCCACCATATCTAAACGGTGCACCGTATCAAAAGGGCCACCGTATCAAAACGGCCCGTCGTATCAAAACGGTCTACCGTATCGAAACGGCTCACCGTATCTAAACGGCCCACCGTATAAAAATGGAACACCGTATCAAAACGGCTCACCGTATCTAAACGGCCCACCGTATCTAAACGGCCCACCGTATCGAAACGGGCCACCGTTTAAAAACGGCCCACCGTATCAAAATGGCCCACCGTATCTAAACAGCTTACCTTATCAAAACGGCCCACCGTATCTAAACGGCCCACCGTATCAAAACGGCCCACCGTATCAAAACGGCCCACCGTGTCAAAACGGCGAACCGTATCAAAACGGCCCACCGTATCTAAACGGCAAACCGCATCAAAACGGGCCACCGTATCAAAACGGGCCACCATTTCAAAACGGCCAACCGTATCAAAACGGCCCACCGTATCCAAAAGGAACACCGAATCAAAACGGCCCACCGTATCAAAACGGCACACCGTATCAAAACGGTCCACCGTATCGAGACGGCTCACCGTATTTAAACGGCCCACCGTATATAAATGGCACACCGTATCAAAACGGCTCACCGTATCTAAACGGCCCACCGTATCTAAACGGCCCACCGTATCAAAACGGGCCACCGTTTAAAAACGGCATACCGTTTTAACATGGCCCACCGTATAAAAACGGCCCGCCGTATCAAAACGGCCCACCGTGTCAAAACGGAGCACCGTATCAAAACGGCCCACCGTATCTAAATGGCGCACCGTATCAAAACGGCTCACCGTATCTAAACGGCCCACCGTATCTAAACGGCCCACCGTATCTTAACGGCCCACCTTATCAAAACGGCCCACCGTATCAAAACGGGCGACCGTTTAAAAACGGCCTACCGTTTTAACATGGCCCACCGTATCAAAACGGCCCGCCGTATCAAAACGGCCCACCGTATCAAAACGGCCCACCGTATCTAAACGGCCCACCGTATCTTGACGGCCCACCGTATCAAAACGGCCAACCGTATCAAAACGGCCCACCGTATCTAAACAGCCCACCGTATCAAAACGGCCCACCGTATCAAAACGGCCCGCCGTTTTGAAACGGCCCACCCCATATCAGAACGGCCCACCGTATCTTAACGGCCCTCCGTTTCTTAACGGCCCACCGCATCAAAACGGGCCACCGTTTAAAAACTGCCCACCGTTTAAACATGGCCCACCGTATAATACGGCCCACCGTATAATACGGCCCACCGTATCAAAACGGCCCACCGTATCAAAACGGCCCACCGTATCGAAACGGCCCACCGTATCAAAACGGCCCACCGTATCGAAACGGCCCACCGTATCAAAACGGCCCACCGTATCTAAACGGCGCACCGTTTCAAAACGGCCCACCGTATCTAAACGGCGCACCGTATCAAAACGGCCCACCGTTTAAACATGGCCCACCGTATCAAAACGGCGCTTACTATCAAAACGGCCCACCATATCTAAACGGTGCACCATATCAAATGGGCCTCCGTATCAAAACGGGCCACCGTTTCAAAACGGCCTACCGAATCAAAACGGCCCGCCGTATCATAACGGCCCACCGTATCAAAACGGCCCACCTTGTCAAAACGGCGCACCGAATCAAAACGGCCCACCGTATCTAAATGGCGCACCGTATCAAAACGGCCCACCGTATCAGAACGGCCCACCGTATCTAAACGGCCAACCGTATCTTTACGGCCCACCGTATCAAAACGGGCCACCGTTTAAAAACTGCCCACCGTTTAAACATGGCCCACCGTATAAAACAGCCCACCGTATCAAAACGGCCCACCGTATCAAAACGGCCCACCGTATCAAAACGGCCCACCGTATCAAAACGGTCTACCGTATCGAAACGGCTCACCGTATCTAAACGGCCCACCGTATATAAATGGCACACCGTATCAAAACGGCTCACCGTATCTAAACGGCCCACCGTATCTAAACGGCCCACCGTATCGAAACGGGCCACCGTTTTAAAACGGCCCACCGTATCAAAATGGCCCACCGTATCAAAACGGCCCACCGTATCCAAACGGCCCACCGTATCGAAACAGCCCACCGTATCAAAACGGTCCACCGTATCTAAACGGCGCACCGTATCAAAACGGCCCACCGTATCTAAACGGCCCACCGTATCAAAACGGCCCACCGTATCAAAACGTCTATCATTGTCAAAGTACTATCATTGTCAGGACGCTTGACGGCGCACAACGTGCCGAAGGTAAGGTATCAGTCATGCAAATTTGGCCACTCTTCCTGAAAGCGCGGAGGGCTCCGTTTGCGGAATTCTCTGCTTTATGAAATCTTAACTGATATACCTGTGACTGCTACATGTTATTTTTTCTGAAAAACTGTGCAGTGAAAAATTTTATATGTACAATTGAAAATTCAGCTTTCTTTCTTTTACTAAAATTAAAATTTGACCTTATTCCTTCTTGCAATGAAAAATAATCGGGTTTATTGATTCTGTCTTCTTCTTTAGGCTTCCTTGTTTGGGCTTGTTGCGCTTATGCCATTCAGGCTTCTTTTCGGCTATGTTGTAGGCCACTGGAAAATAATTTAGTGTTCTCTTAACCTGTGCCGAGAAAGGTGCGCTCAAAAAAGTTTAAAAATTATGAACCGTACAAAATTTTATAAAAACGAACTTGTAAAACAGTTATATAAATCTTTTAAAATTAAATGCTAAAAATTGATTGGTGTAAAACTGTAACTGCAAAATTTGTTCCCCTCAAAAGTTCAAGGATATGCATTAAAAAGTAAGGAGAATTCTGGCGCAAGTGAAAAAGGCAAATGAAGCCTCACAAAAAGAGCAATTACAATTATTTTAATATTTTAATTTATGAGAATCGACATTTATTTTTATCCATTTGAATTATGGTCAAGTTGATACAATATTTAATATTCAACTAATGATCAAAATGCGGAGTTACAAAAAGTAATCATGAGCTTTTGTCAGAAAAATAAAGTATTTTGACTTTTTCTGTTATTATTTTACAATAAAATTTAATTTTGTAAAAGATTGTTGTTAAAATTATTAAATTATTGTTTATTTTAATTATAATCAAGTTATGACGAACAAATTTTAATTGTAGAATAATTGAGAATATCGCGACCAGAAGATGCAAAAAGAGACACAGCCGCAGTGGTGTTCTATATACTGTGGTGGACTTCCTCCGCATTTTTATTATTACCACCTATTATACTTACACAATAAAAACAAAATTATTGAAGTTAATAGTGTGTATAAAAAACTTGCATAAATAGTAATAAATGTCGTTTACATTATTTATTGCAAAAAGGCAAAAAGGTTAATTAATAATTATGGTGTTTTATCTGATAAGTTCGATTAAAATACTAATTTTTTATTGATAAATTAAAACTTGTTAAATAAGAAATATTTGAGCAAAACATAAAAATATAATTTACATTTAAATTATAATCATTGGTTTTAAAATAATATAATGTACTTTATTAAGCAAAAAGAGTAAAAAAAATTTAATTTTTACATAAATAACAATTTTATTACAACTTAATACTTTGAAAAACTACCGCACAAAAACAAATGTATATGCGAAAAATGCTGATGCAAAGTCCACTTGTTTGAATGTAGTAAAAATAAAATAAGCCTCTTAGAAGTTGCTCGGAAATAAAAAGTAAATTTTTTAAACATTGTAAATTGTATTACCATTTTTGTATGTTGTACACACACGTGCTTAATAAATATTTTGATGATGATGAATACTTTGAAAAAAAAAATTATTATCAATGTTATTAAAATTAACATTAAATTATTGTTTTTGATTAATTTTTTTTTAAAGTATTCTAATTATATATTAATTATATTAACTTTCATAGATTAACCACCGACACTAGAAAAGCATTTTTTTTTTCATTTGTCACTCAATTCCAAGTATTTACATAATAAACTTAAGTCGATTGACGCATAGCTATTTATAAGGATCCATGTTTTAATTTTATTACTGCATAATTCAAGTTTTAAAACTTAATTTCCTTAATTACAGCAATATATTGTATTAAAAATTAAAATAGAAAAAAGTAAACCAACAATAAGGCCGCACTTACAAGAAATCGCAAGTGCGGATTAGATATCAACGGCGAAATGTATGGCGGAATGAAAATGAAATTGCAAAAGGCACAGCGGAAGCGAAATCTACGTCGAAAATGACGACCGACTCGACATGAGCTGAAGGATGAATAAAGTGGTAATTCTTTCCTCCGCACTCGCCAATCAGTCTGGGGAAGTTTTTATACGAGTTGATGTTCTTTCCAACTTGAGCCCACAATCGGTTGAATGTTCTACGATTATTTAAAAATTAAGGAAGATAAAAATTTGATGTCTAAGATAAAATTACTGGACAGATCCTGTGAAGTTGATGCCAGCAAGCTGAGGAGACGCAGTGATCGTATCACCAAAAAATGGTCCGTCGGCAGGGACAAAGTTGACCACACCAGCAGGAACGCCAGCCTCTCTACAAATTTTGTAGATGACGTAGTTGGACAACACAGCTGTGTCCGACGGCTTCCACACCACTCCATTACCCTGGTGTAAAAACTTATTATCCGGGGCGTTTTGAAATAATTATCATCTCACCATCAGAGCAGGAGTGTAGGCAAGGTTGCCACCGATGGCCGTGAAGTTAAATGGGGGCGACAGCCGCCACAAAACCTTCAATGCCTCGATATCGCATTGAATTTTTGGTCTTGGCTTATAGGTTGATATTTCAACAGTTCCTTAGCAAAATACGCATTAAATCTAGAAATTTAAAAAAAAAAAAATGTTAATTTTGTGCTTAAATTAACAATTTCAAAGTGTACCGGAAGAAATCTATCAATTCTGCAGCAGAATCGATTTCTGCCTGCACTGCAGTCTTTCCTTGGCCCAACATGGTTGCTGCGTTCAGCTCCATGCGGTACTTTCCAGCCATCAAGTCGGCAGCCTTATTCCAAATAGAAAGACGTTCGTCCAGAGGTGTTCGGTCCCAACGCTTTTGGGCGTCAGTCGCAACATTGATGGCTTTCTTCACCTCCTCTTTTGATGCATGGTAAAACTTTGCAATGTTCTTTTTGTGGTCGTGGGGCTAAAAATGATACTTTGGAAATTAATATTTCTCGCTCTTTTGTTTCTTTTTTTAATATCATACCATGACTTGGTACTGGACATCTGAGTTTTTAATTTCCTTGTCGCCAATGATAATCGGAACATCTTGACACTGAGAAGAGAGCTTGTCGAGAGCTGCCTGCAGCTCTTTCCGCTCCTTACTCCCTTTGAGATATCCTACACAATTTGATAAATAGAGAGAAATTATGTTTGATGCAGTTTTCCTACCTAAAATGGGCTCGTTTAGTACTCCGAAATCCTCGACCTTAGGTAACTATGTTGACAACAGAGCCAACAGATCGCTTGGACACCCTGAAAACAAGTTGTTTTGGTCACTTGTGGGCAATCAAATTAAGCAGCTAATTACTCATGTAAAACATAGAAAACAAAATGTGTCTCAAATGTTCTGGAAGTGTTAAAAGTTAAGTACAGGTTATAATCAAACTAAAGTCAATAATTTTAGCTGATTAAAATTGAGATAAAAAAAAAAATTAGAGTTTTTACAAGAAAAATCTATATATTCAAGGTGGTAACAAAAGTTTTTTTTCTTGGAAGTGGTCCAAGAGCAAGACACAGTGTCTGAAGAGAAATATATTAACAGACCAGTTTTGCAACTTGTTAATATAAAACCAAGATGTTGAATCTGATGACAGTTTCAACCTTGAATGATGCACACGTGGAAAAAAAACAATTTGAAATAAACAAAAGCTAAAAAAAAAATTGCAACGTTACTCCCTATAAATAAGAAAAATTAAAATAAATAGTTTACTAGACGGTTTTTTTTTTTTTGCTAAGTATGGAATTGATTGAAGCGTAAAATATAAGTGTATTGACATGCAAAATGGGGTGAAAAAGGAAAAGTATTTTGCAGTGTCGTCTGTCGTAACACGACCTACCGATCGCATTGTATTACACAAACAACATAATCAGCTGTGAAAGAAATGTCGACTAAATCACTAGGCCAATTTCTTAGCAGGGAATTCTCTGATAAAAACAGCAAATTCTTCACCTGACGATGTGACTGACGAGGGAAAGGTTTGCGTGCTTCAACATGATTGCTTCGAACTGCTATCCGGAGATGCTGATCGTGTCTTTGTCTACTAGATTCGATGTCAAAATTCCTAAAATTGCGGCTCGGCCTCCATCAGCCGCTGTTCACTCTTATGGCCGTGTCTTTTCTCATGCGACATGCGTTGTGGTCACGTGACTCTTTCGTTCTCAGCAACGGAGTTTTCATTATTTCGACGTCTCATAGATGGCGCAGTGCGGCGGATATGCGAAATAAATAAAAATATGAAGACAAAAAATAATATATTTTTGTTTACTTTTGCGGTATCAGAGACATTATGAGGCTGATTATTAGTTTTGAGCTTCAAGTTTGATTATTAAAATAATTTGAACGGAATAATTTGGAAGGTTAGTACTTAGTAGTAGTATTATTGCTTATTTCAATTGTAGGGTTTGAAGATATTAATAGATGCGGAGGTTTAAAAGCAAAATTTGAACATGCATTATGCGCCAGTAATCACAATTTCTTGATTATATTTCGATATAATAAATTTATTTTACTGTACAATCTGCTCAGCACGTACGATAAATTTTTACAATTAATTCGTTTTATCATAATATATAATAATATCATATTATTATTTTATGTAATATTTACAATTAAATCCTCCAAATTCATAAGTGAGAACATGCAGCAAAGAATTTTGTTGAAAATTACGAAAAATTAATGTGCTGTGTGTGTATTGCTCTACATGTACATAATATAATTTTGAGGTGGAACAAATATTACGTAGTATTCTTGTTTAATTTTTATTTAATATTATTAAACTGCCACATTAATTGTAAGCAAAATGCACTTTTATTTATTTTTCTTTGAATTTCAGAAGAGCTTCATCTTTCATAGAGATGGAGGGCGACCCAGTCGACGATCAACATGCAGCAGCAGCAACGTCTGTAGTCCTCTTCGTGTCCAAAAAATGTTCAGGAAGAGCCGAGCTGAACATTCAGATTCGTCGTTGCCATTACAAAGGGTGTGATAGTACTTCTGCTGACGAAATTGACATGAAATGTGTGCCCAAGCCCACAAGCGCCAAAAATTCAGAGTAAGTACATTGCTTAATAATTTTGAATTCAATTATTTATTTTTTGATATAGGTTTATTTTACAGTGAAGTAATTTTTCTTTTAGCTTATTGTATACAATTGTACATATTTAAGTGAAATTTAATTAATTTCCTCAGGCGAAGAGAGCAATGGCTGATGAATATGGGCTTGCCCATCGATGATGAGAAAACTGATATACGCTGCTGCGTATTGCACTTTCATGAAAAGTGGTTCTATGGAAATGGAAAGCTAGTCAAAGATGCGGTGCCCGAACCATACAAAGAACGTTCAATAGTACGACAAAATCATACAGAAAATATTTGCAAATTTTATTTTATTTTTCATTCTCTAAAATTTTTTAGGCAACTTCACATTTGAGGCCTTGTGAAGTGATTGATGAGATCGAAGAAGCAGGTGTGCCCTTATTACCAGAAACTACGGAAAAACACTTAACTACGAATCCTTTACGAGGGCTGAAGAATTTGAAAAATAGTTGCTACATGAATGCTACGTGCCAGGTATAAATATGATAAGTTGTTCAAGCCTTTTAAATATGTTGTTGTTGTTCCTTGTTGTGACTGATAGGCATGGTTTGCCTGCTTCCGCATGCAAACCACGGTGATGAAACATAAAAAAGCAGACTGCAGTATTGAGAAAGGCAAAGGTTGTATAATTTGTCTTTTGAGAGACTTGTATGAAGATCTTGTGCTCAATCACTCCGACCCAGTGGTACCCTTAGCATTTGCAGAATTTGTTTGGGGTAAAAATTGGGATTAAATCTCTGTAAAAATATTCACAATTTTTTTCTGGTCAAGGCATGCAAGGTTTTCCTCGAGGCCAACAGCAGGACAGCATGGAGCTGCACAGAGAGTTGTTAGCTTCATGTGAGAAAGTGGATAAAAGTGGAATTGCAGAGCTATTCTCAGGAAATGAAGTTTACGAACGTAAGAATAGCCTTTTGATATAAATATTCTAAAAATAATAGTTGTTCCTTGATAATTTAACAGGCACCTGTCTGATCTGCAAAAAGAAAAGCTACTCCTCTCAACCAATGCTTGAGCTGTGTCTGCCTTTAGCAAAAAGTGTGCTTGATGGAGTGCATACTTATCTTGAATCCGACATGGATTGTATGAACGGACCATACTGCTCTCGTTGTCGACGAGGGACCCCTCAGAGAGAGAGAATTTTCTTCAAAGATCTACCACCAATTTTAGTAGTGCAGTTAAAGAGGTGATCTGAGTTATTAATGATGCGGCCAAATTGAATTTCATTGTTAATAATTTATGCTATTATTTTTATTTTTAGTTTCACCAAAATTGCATTTTATTTTCTACAGCTTTCTTTGTCAAAATGAACCGACATGATTTGTATGAATTCAAATATTATGTTGAAAGATAATAACAACAAATTTTGGTTCGGATCATAATTCTTCACCTTCTGTATTGGTTGTGTTAAACTACTGTCAGGGAAGTTCAATGATATTGGCAAAAATGAACATTTACTTTTTGGTTCCTATTGAAATAATACAGGTGGAGGTATTTGAGTGGTGTCGGAAGTTTGTAATTGTTTGTGACGTCTCTTATTGTCCTGTGAGCAACAACGAGAAAATACTATGGTGGAGATTGCAGTGACTGGATCATTGTTGGTAGCAATCAATTATTTTTTGGAAAATAAATTTTTTTAATATTTAATTGCTCAAAACCATAGATTCTCCAACGAATTAGTGAAACAGAAGAAGGAAATCGTGGTGAATTTCAATTTAACCTTGAAAGAAACAGCGTTCAAGAAAATGGATGGCAACATTGTTGGAATTGGTGGATGCACATCCATAGAATACCATTGCAGAGCCATCATACATCATAATGGTGGCCTGCAAAATGGTCATTATGTGTGCCAGGGGTTGAAAGATGATGGAACTGTCATTGTCTACAACGATTCGAGCGTAAGTCAATACTAATTCTGGGTTGAGGCGGGGCCCATTAAGACTATTAAGATTTGGGATCCTTTTATATATATATATACAATATAATATGGTACTTACTATTTAATTTAATATTTTATGATGTTAAATGTTTCCCACAGGTCTCTAAATTTAATTTGGAGAAAGGTGACTCCCAGACAAGTGACACTGCATACATAATACTCTACGAAAGGAAATCCACTCCTGACAGCCGGCAAAATAGTGATTTCTCAGCATTTGGTATTATTTGATTTATAGAATAGTAAAAATAAGACACGATGCTGTTTTATTAAGTGGTAGTGGCTGTTTTCCATATGTGTATTCATTCCTTTCTAATTATTGCAGTTCAACCTTTTTCGTCACCCACCAGTCGAATAATAATAAGCAGTCCACGAACGCCTCTGCGAACACTACAAGTAACTGATTCTGCAAACAACAGTGAAGAAACTAGGACAGGTATGTCAAGCCCAATGTTGGGTAGTCGAAAACACCACCATCAAGAGGCTGAGCAAAGGACTCCGCAAAAGAAGGAAAGAGAGCGTGGAGGAGTAAAAAATCCAGGGTCACCTTACTCGCCACCTCATAAACAAGAAAGACGTGGGAGAACTCAAAGAAACCTGGCCCCACTGCCCAGACCTGAACATGCACAATCAGCTCAACGAGGAACGAGTCCCCCTGATGTGATTAATGGCAAATCTCGATTGGCAACATCGAGGTCAAGTATCGGATGTAAGTTGTTAATTTTTTTTTTAACTTTTTAACTTTTAACAATTCAAACTTTTTAGTATTAACTGTGTCGAGCATTTCACCAAGTCGTGGTCAAATGACACAAAAAAGTACTTTGAGGACACACAAAACAAAAATTGCTGCTCGTTCACATAGTGTGCTCACCGAGCGCTTCGATAACTCGCCCACACCAACAAATTCACCAATTGCAGGGAATTTGTATCAGCAGTCTCCAAGCCCAAGACGAATTGGTTTTGATTGTCAAACCTTCCAAATGCAAGAAGTCTCACCTGATTTGTTAACAACCAGCGAATCAATAAGCAGTCCTCGAACGCCGCTGCGACAACTACAGGATGTAGAACCTTCTTTGAGTCAGAGTCATTTGTCTGCCTGCTTGCCAGCATCGTTTCAGAGCCAAAATCCGAGCACGCCTTCTGAATCTACGCAGTCTACATGTCCTGCTGGTACTCCTCTAATACACATACAACAACCAAAACCTACTAAAAGTAGTCAGACTGCACCTTTGAAAGGTAAAAATATTTGAATATTTATTTTCCACTTTGTAACCGTTCACTATTAATTGACTGCGAATTGGCACAAAATTTTGGTTCACATCGCCATTCTATAATAAAAATATTTGTTGTTGGGGTTGATAGAGGGCCATGTAACGAAGATTTGAATACAATTTTTTTTTTTTTTTTTTGGAATTTAATGTCTTTCGAAAAGTCAAAATTGCAAATATTTTTACTTCTAGTGGGAATTTTCATCTGCTCCTATTAGTTCTGTTAATTCTTATTCTGAGCAACTTTGCTATTGACAATTTTTATGTGGGTTAGAGCTCAATGTTAATTGCAAATTTTATTTGAAAAGGAGAATTGCCTCAATTTTTCAATTTGTAGCTGTAGTTAAAAAAACCTGATTTTAGATACTCCGCGCAGGCAAACCGTGGTATATCCCTTGTCAAAAATGAGACAGTCAGAGGTCGTACTCGAGGTCAATCGAGACCATGGTCTCGAACGACCTCGAAGGCGACCTCCGACGGTCTCGAACGACCTCATATTTTTTCATGCTGAATGTTTAGGGGCAACGGTTGCCCCTTGGTCTCGAACGACCTTGAACGGTCTTGGACGACATCGGCCGGTCTCGAATGGCCTCGGAGGTGTCCATCAATCTCGAACGGTCTCGGGCGACCTCAAACGGTCTTGAGTGACCTTTGGTGTTTATAAATTGAAAACCATTTAGGGCAACTGCTCATCTGTTTCAAGCGGTCTCGAGCGACTGTCGAGTAGAATGAGGAAATTGTATTTTTTGTTTGATTCCAGTTGAATATTTGAACATTTTTTTTTTATGTTATTTTTTATTAAAAAAATTTTTTCTCGGAAAAAAATTAAATATCAGATGGAAAGATATATATGTGTTTAATATTAAAATTAATTTCATTATTGATGAACATATTATTTATTTTGTATAAATGAAAGCTTCATTTCTGATAATAAAAAACTAATTTTAACTAAAATCCGAATGCGCCTCTCGTTTATATTTTATGATTTTTTAGTATGTAGAAAAATAGTTATAAAAAAAATTGCTGAAGAATAATAATAATGTAAGCTTGTGTGATATGATTTGGAGATGTATAAAATTGCTCTGTCAAATAATTTTTTTACTGAAATTTTTATTTGTATAACAAGAAATGAAACACGATTATTTAAAATCATATATAAAATAAAAAAATTAATGTTTCATCAATAATGAAATTAATTTTAAGATTAAACACATATATCTTTCCATCCGATATTTAATTTAATTATTTTCTGAAAAGAATTATTTAATAAAAATTAACTTCAAAAACTTAAAATGCTCAAATAATTCGACTGGAATCAAACTAAAAATATAATTTCCTCATTCTACTCCACAGTCGCTCGAGACCGTGCGAGGTCGATCGAGACCGTTCGAGCTTAGATCGCTCGAGTCCATTTGACCCAGAGGGGCAGTTGCCCCAAATGGTTTTCAATTTCGTCGATGGACACCTTCAAGACCGTTCTAGACTGGCCGAGGTCGCCCTAGACCGTTCGAGGTCGTTCGAGACCGAGGGGCAACCGTTGCCCCTAAACATTTACCATGTAAAAATATGAGGTCGTTCGAGACCGTCGGAGGTCGCCTTCGAGATCTTTCGAGATCAAAACTGACCTTGACCTTTGACGTGCAATTTTGTGATCAACAGCAAAGTTGCAGAGCTTTCCGAGACAAATCCAGCCATAGCACTACAAAATCCAAATTTCAACGTCACGTAAAACCCACAAATTTTGAGATGTCGGGGTAAAACTATATATGTATGGCGGATATAGCCCCATGACATGATCTATAAGTCCTCCAAATTTGGTTTTGATCGGTCAATCCCTGCCAATGGATCGTACCTTTCACGACTTCGTGCTACCCTATTAATAATGAATAATTACAAAATGTCATTAAAAATTTTTTTTATAATTTTTAAATTTTTTCAAACAATTACTGCAAAAATGATGGTAAAAAATGAAAATTAACAATTATTGTATAAATGGAAAAAATGGGGAAAAAATGGAATTTGAAATTATTAATAATGTATTCGTAAGTTAATTGATTAATTTAGATTTTTTTTTAAATATTTTAAAACAATAACAATTTTGTTTTAATGTTGTTGAAGTAAAAATGAAAACAAAAATTAAATTTTTTATATGCGGCATTATTTTTTTTAAGGGACCCACTTTTGGCATGGGGTCGGCGGATCTTGTTGAAAATTGGTAGTTTGGTTGCCCTTAGGGTGTAGACAAATAATTTAGAACGATTTTTGAAAATTCTCAAAATTGCCTATTTAACAGGGGTTCAAAGTTTGGGATTTTTAAAAAAGGTGTTTTCGAAAATCAGAAATATCTCAGCTCCTGTTGCAGATAACGCATTTGTGTATATGAGTAAAGTTGTAGAAAATTAGACGCCCTACAACTTTGCCACAGTGACCAAGGTCATAGGTCAAAGTTTGGGGTCACCTTTTTGAGCTTCAATTTTTTGATGCGCCACCAAAGTACCTAGTACATAAAAATTTTTGATTCCATTATAGCCAAAAGTTGCTCTAGTTGGTAGATAACAACATGTTAAAAATTGGTGAGACATGTTTTTTTCGTTTTTGAGATATTTCAGGTCGAATGGCAAAAAACGTGGTTTTCCGAGCATTTTCCCACACAAACCAACATTTAACCGCCCGTAACTTTGTTCCTGTTAAGGTTACGCAAAAATGTGTAATGACAAAAAATAATTGTCATGATTTGAACTTTTGAAACATGTATTGCACATGGTGGCCAGGTCACAAAAGGTAATTGACCTCGGTGACCTGTGACCTTTCCAAAATATTTTTGGATAGTTTTACACGTAAGTGGATAGAAAACATTATTTGAAATATTTTGGTATTTGAAATGGTGTTTTCAATTTAAGGAAAGGTCACAGGTCAATGACCTTTTGTGACTTGGCCACCATGTACAATACATGTTTTAAAAGCTCAAGTCATGGTGATCATTTTTTGTTATGACACATTTTTGCGTAACCTTAACAGGAACAAAGTTACGGGTGGTTATATGTTGGTTTGTGTAGGAAAATGCTCGGAAAACCACGTTTTTTGCCATTCGACCTGAAATATCTCAAAAAGGAAAAAAATATGTCTCCCCAATTTTTAATATGTTGTTATTTACCAACTAGAGCAACTTTTGGCTATAATGGAATCAAAAATTTTTATGTACTAGGTACTTTGGTGGCGCATCAAAAAATTGAAGCTCAAAAAGGTGACCCCAAACTTTGACCTATGACCTTGGTCACTGTGGCAAAGTTGTAGGACGTCTAATTCCCTACAACTTTACTCATATACACAAATGCGCTATCTGCCACAGGAGCTGAAATATTTCTGATTTTAAAAAACACCTTTTTTTTAAATCCCAAACTTTGAGCCCCTGTAAAATAGGCAATTTTGAGAATTTTCAAAAATCGTTCTAAACTATTTGTCTACACCCTAAGGGCAACCAAACTGCCAATTTTCAACAAGATCCGCCGACCCCATGCCAAAAGTGGGTCCCGTTAAAAAAAAGAATGCCATGCATTAATTTATTAAGTTATTTTATATAATAACAATTATACATAATTTATATGACATATAAAAACATTTTATATATTATGATATTAAAAATGAAATAAATAATTTTTAATTTACCCACCTCTTATCAATCACAACAACATATACTTTGCATACAGTGCATACAGAATGGCAATTATGATTAAAAATTTAGGCCAATTCGCGGTTAATCATTTGTAAACAACGGTCCGTTCCTTTCATGAAACTTAGAAGAAAGAATATATTAAAAAAATTTCAACTTTTCCTTTTATAGCCAAGAGAGTTTTGTACCAAAGGTTGGATAACAAAATCCTGATCTCATTAAATAAAAAGAAAGATAAAGAACTTAAACGATTACGAAAACTGAATAAGAAGCGGAGGCAAAGTAAATTACATCTTCAAGAAAGCTCCTTAGAATATTTGAAAAATAGTTTGCCGCCCCGAGCCGTGGAGTTCATCAAACGACAAATTAAATTGCATAAGGTTGGCATAATATACCAATGGATTTATGGATTAAAAATGGAGCACTGCGTGCGCTGCAACTTTTTTTATACATTTACATTAAAATATATTTAACTTTATTCCGCAGGCTAAGCCACAAGGTCGCCGGTATGAGCAAGAAGATTTGATTCTCTCACTGGGTTTGAGAAAAGGAGGAAGAAAGGCCGAAGCTGCATTTAAGGACATGTTTATCATACCCTCAAAGAAAACGATGTTCCGCTTTGTTCAGGGATTGAACCTGCAGGCAGGCTTACAGGAATTCATATTAGATGGAGTAGAAGCCTTTGTTGAAACATTGGAAGATTCGAGGGACGCGTTTGCTGTTCTTATCTGGGACGAGCTGAAAATTGATGAGTTTTTGGCTTGGAGCAACAAATGGAAGAGGTTTATTGGATTTGAAGACTTTGGATCTGAAAAACTACCATCTAGAGCAGGAAAAGAAACGTCACATGTTGTATGTGACCATGCTCTCATATTCTACGTTGTGTTATTACGAAACAGAAAAGTCAAGGTATATCATCCATAAGGATTTGTTTTAATACCACCACATTGTTATAAAATGTTCACAATTTTCAGTTTCCAGTGGCATATTATTTTTGCAAAGACATGACACCATCTCATATATTGGCTGACCTTATTGAGGTCAATGTACAGCGAGTACGCGCAAAAGGAATAAAACTTGTATTCGGCACTTGTGATCAGGCACCTTGCAATCTGAAAGCGCTGAAGATATTGAACACTTCAGTTGAGAAACCATACTTTTTGCAAAATGGTAGCGTAATGAAATTATTAAGTAGCATTTAACTTTTAATTAAATTAATTTCTTGATCTTGTAGGACTGGAATTTTTCTGCGCGCCGGACGCTGTCCACATACTAAAATGCCTCGTTAGTCTTTTTCGGAGGTACGATGTGGAGCTAAGACCAGGTCAATTTGCAAAGATTGCGCACATCGAGGAACTGCTGCGAGTAAAAAAAAAACTTGTTGGCACAACTCTAGCGCCGAAACTCACTGAGAAGCATGTATATGCTAGGGATAAACTAGCAATGAAATGCGCATTGGCCTTTCAGTTAGTTAGCTCATCCGTCAGTGCGGCTCTGAACACTTTACTTGCTAAAGGTGCTTATAACATATAAAAATATATCTATTCTCACAAAATTTGTTAGGTCTTCTTCCGTCCGATGCAAAATATACTATAGAGTTTGTCGAGTTCATGGACAATTTGATCGACAGTTTTAATGGAAGTGAATTTAGCGATGTAAAGGTTTTGAAAGCCCGGTATGTTATTTAAAGTTTATTAAAGATGTGCTGCCAATTAATTTATTCTTTTAAACACTTCAATATCAGCCTCCATAAGAATTCAGCCCACTGGGAATTCTGGCAAAAGGCCGAGCAGTACATGTCTGGCTGGAGGTTTGTCAAAAAGGATGGGTCAACTGTGTATACTCCATCTATAGAGTCAACAATAAGGTTAATCAAAACCCTGCAAAATTTTTATCCGTTCCTGGAACGCCATGGTTTTGATTATTTGCTGACCAGAAGAATCCAGCAAGACCCGGTTGAGCATTTCAATGGAGAAATGCGAGAGCAGGTGGGAGGTGGACGAGACCCCACTGCAATGAATTTTGCCACTTGTTTTGTCAGCGCATTTCTCAGTCAGCTAATGATAAATAGTGTACCAAATAAGAATCGCAACTGTGAAAACGATGGACTGTCCTGCACTCCACTTGCCTCTTTTATTTTCGATTCTATGTATAAACAGGTTAATATTTATGAAACAAGCCATTTATTTTTTAGAAGTAAAAATATAATATTTACCGTAATTTTCTTCTAGTCTCAAAGAACCCGATGTTCTCTTCCTAGTGGTGATGATAGTGAAGAAGACGAGGAGCAATTAATTGGTGATGGTGAAGTTGAATTCGATTTGGACAGTTTACAAGAGCAGTGTGACTCCTACTACGCCGGAGTTTGTCTTCGAAAAATTAACACCAAGTTAAATTGCAAACCATGTATAGAAACAGCAACATCAGAAGAGATGCTGCCAAGTCAAATTTATGTATCTTTTAAAGAGTACTCAAACACTGAAGATAGGTTGTTTTATGCTAGTGATGATTTTTCTACGTCAGTCTGCTCTATGCTCCGAGGAACCTTATGTCTACTTAAGAAATCTGCACACAAATCCAACATATTTCAAACTGTCAAAGAAGGTATATTTAACTCCACTATACCATTTTCCTTTGGCTGTGAGGAGCATAGAGAAATGTTTGCAAATATTCTAAACTCTTATATTATTAAATGTTCAGTATATTGGTATGCAAAAAAAGTGAATAGAAAAGAGATAAAGATATAACAAAAAATTCATGCTTTTATATATTTTGGTCACTCCATCAAATTCTTTGATATAATATTATTTTTATCTTTTTAAACATTGATTGTCATTCTTGATGAAATTTTATTTTGTTATAGTTTTTTATTTAAGGAATTAAGCTTTTGAAAGGATTGAATGACATTTTTTATGAAAATATTTTTATTATGATACAAATAAAAAGAAAGCTATATTTTGAATTTAAAATAATCTAACAATATAATTTAGATTCATAAAACTGAAAAATATAAATTAGGTTTTTTTATTTTTAAAAGTGGTTTTCGTTTTAATTTTCTCATTTTGTATGAATGTTCTATTGTTCTGCTTTTAATTATTATCATAATTAAATTTCGCTACAAGTAATAATATTTATTATAAAATTTAAAAAAAAGATAATTATTAGGTAGACCGCGCGCATTAAGTAATTCAAAAGTAGATCAAGATGTCTGCTATAAAGCCTGAAATCAAAAGCGACACGGCCACCCTAAATTTTATCAATTTTACCACTTTTTATCATTTTTTATTAAAAACAACATATCACGTCACCGTGCTGGCACATGCAAGAGAATACTCATTTTTTAAATCGCAACACGCCGCCGCTCACTCCGCCAACCCCACCACCACGGTTTACACGCCGGAGCGGCTCCGGTCGCTCCGCATAAAAAAATGCACCCTAAGACTCGATCCATCCCCTTGATCCATCCTTTCCAAGAAGATCCTTTCCTTCCCGCGAAGCAAAACAGGTTAAATTAGCTCCGTTGATTTGATAGGCTAACAGGGCGATCACAGCGCCACGGGTGAGAAAAGTAAGTTCAAAAGTTTTTAACATTGAGTGCCCAATCTCCCTATATATTGTCTCTGGCCTCCATTCACCTGGCGTATTCCCTTCTTCTGCTGACTGCTGTGCTGTGCTGCCAGGTGGCTTGGTTGTGAACTAAATTAAAAGGAAACGCCCACTTGGAAAACACCCCTCCGCAGAAAATGTCAACATAAGAAAATTGTAGAGCGGAAAAATGTATTTCAAGTAAATTAACACTCGTCAATTTCTCTAATTTAGTGTGTTTGCAGTTTTTTTAGTAAGATGGATTTTGACAATTTGGAAATAAAGGCAAAGGAAGATGCTAAAAAGAGGGTTCAACAGCTCCTTCAGCGAGTTGATCAGCTGGAAAAGGTTTGCAAATTATCTTTTGGAGCTTGATAAATAATGTTTTGATTTTTATTTTTATGCATAAATTTTTAAAATATTTTTTTTGCAGGTTGATCAATATAAGCGTAGGGTTGAGCGGAAGAAGGCCTCTGTAGAATCAATGCTAAAAACGGCTATGCAGAGTCAACTTGATGGTGTTCGTGTCGGACTGAACCAGTTGCAGGTGTCATTGAAGGATGTCCAAGAAATTAAGCAAAAGTATTAATAGTCAAATTATTTTAAAACGATCTATTCTAATACAACTTTAGCTTGGAAGTTTTGGAGGATTTTTTCACGAGTGTGCCAGATTTGAGTTTGAGGCTGCAAGATGTGAGAGAGGAAAACATGAGACATTCCCAGTATGTGACGGCCATGGAGAACCTGAAGCATATTTTTACTGTTCCTGAAAGCGTTGAAAGAACTAAGCAGTGGATCAGCGAAGGAAAGCTTCTTCATGCTCACCAAGTAATAATTTCCTCTCTTTTCTTATTTGAAATTTTAATTGGTGATGTTTCAGAGCCTTGCCGATTTGGAGAATTCACGCGATGATTTGCTCTTCGAGCTCCACAAACTTCCCAACCAAGCACCTGCTGATACCATCATGCTCAAGGAATACTTTGAAGATGTCAACGAGCTCTCCAAATACTTCGCCAAGCAAATCAAATTGATCCTCGGCCGCACTCTAAATACGGTCAGAAAAGAGCCAACTGTGATTGTCACTGCGCTGAGGATAATTGAGAGGGAGGAAAAAGCTGACGCTGAAGCCCAAGAGGTACAATTCAAATTATTATAATTAAATCTTCATTAACAAAAATCTTGTAGCGTTTCCAGCGTAGTGGTTTTATGCCTCCTGGACGCCCTAAAAAGTGGAAACAGATGTCGATGGATGTTTTGGCTGTTGGTGCTGCACAGAGAATTGAAGGAACACAAACAGATGAACGCTCCGACAACAAAATGTGGCTTGTACGACACTTAGAGGTAAAATTTTATTGTCGAGTGGCCATAATAATAATATGTTTTCTCAACGTTGTAGTTAACCAGACTCCTGATTTCTGAAGATTTGCAAGTTGTCAAGGACCTTTGTGTGCCTTGCTTTCCTCCACATTATGACGTTTTAAATATGTTTGTAAAAATGTACCACGACTCGTTATCACGCCACGTAAGTTGCCTCAAAATAATTGAATAAAATTTTTATTTATAATTGTTGGTCCAAATCAATTAGCTGATGGACTTGATACATGCTGGTTTGGTCGGGAATGAGTATGTGACTCTTCTCTCTTGGATTAAGAACACTTACAACGGTTCTGATCTTATGATGAACCCTGAACTGAACATAAATACTTCTTCGTTGGGACCTCTTCTATCAAGTGAGAAGGTCGTAGAGTTGGAGGACCAGTACTTGAAGGTAAGAGCGATTTAAAACATAAATCTATATAATCATTGAAAATTAATTTCAAAATTTAAAGAATATGGAAATGAACTACTCCGAGTGGATGTACAAGACTCTGGAAACGGAGAAGCAAGATTGGATGAAAGAATCACAGCCTGATACGGATGATCAAGAATACTATCACACCGTGGCTCCAGTCATAATTTTCCAAATGATTGAACAGAATCTGCAAGTTACAAACACAATAAGGTTTATTAAATAAACAAAATGTTTCAACCTTAATGAAATGTGGTATATTTTTAGCCACGATCTAACGTTCAAGGCGCTCTTGCTGAGCATCGGGCAAGTTGCCCAATATGGCAATCTTTATAGAGAAGCCATCTTTCAATACAAAGTCAGTCACTTTGAAGATAGAAAATTGGTAAGGATATCTATTTTGATATTTTAGTCACTTTTTAATGAATTTATCACAGAACCCATATTTCACAACTTACATGATTAAAATTGTCAACAACTGTCTTCAATTCGAAGAGCTAGCAAACCAAACAAAAATGCATTACTGGAAGCCAGGCATTCATGATATCATGGCTGGCCAAAGATTTGAGACTTTGAGGATGACGTTCCAGGTAATACTCACCCTAAAATGAAAATAGAGACTTATGATTGCTTTTTTTTAGAATTTGCGAACTGAGTCAGCTCGTTACTTATTAGAAGAGGCATTGTTAGATTTGGAGCTTCATTTTCAAGAATTTGTTACTGCAAAGTGGGTGGGAAGTAGTTCGGCGGTCGACACAATTTGTGTCACTCTGGATGACTACATTAGCGATTACAGGCACTTGCGGCCAGAAAATTTTGATTTGGTCATTACTGAGTGCATCAACACTGTTGCCAAAAAATATATCACAGCAATGCTGCAAAAGAAGATGGCCTTCAAAACTAGTGACGATCGACGAGAGGGTGCTAACCAGATAATTAATGAGGCAAATAAACTACAGGCATTTTTCTTAAAAGTTGCTCATGATATGGCTCGTGAAAATACTTGTTTGGAAGCCATCAACTCACTTGCCGAGGTGCTGAAAAATGAAGACTCGGAAATGCTCTCCTTGGACCTGCATGCACTGGTTGAAAAGTATCCTGATGTCACTACAGAGCACTTGATCCAGTTGTTACTTTTGCGCGGAGACGTATCAAAATCAGAGGCTAGAGAAATGGCAAGTTTTGCGCTTTCAAACAGAAAAGAAAAAGACTCGAAACATTCCAAGACGATTTTTTCGCTAGTAACAGGTATTACCGTCAGCTTTTTCTAACTTAATTAGGCTATGTTCATGATTAAATATCATGTCATTATTTTAAATCATGGGGAATGGAAAAATTAAATATATATTACATGCAGTAGATCGTTTCATAATTATATACCTTCACCCTCTTTCCAATATAAATAATCGCAAATAATAATAATTCTCTTATTAAACGTGTTTGCCGCGTACATGCGCTGCTGGAGCAGCGCGCATTATAGGCAATTTTGAGAATTTTCCAAATTCCTTAAATCCATCACTAATATACACTTAAAGGAATCGGCCTGGAAAGTTTTATCCAAATTGGCTGACCCATGCCAAAAGTTGGTCAAAATTATAAAAAAAACTTCTGCCCTTTTGATGCCGGGCATTTTAGCAGACATCTGCTAGTTGAAAACCCTTTCTTCTCTTTTTTTAAAATTAAAAATTGTTTTGACCGAGAAGAATTAATAATTCTAAATGAATCAAAAATAATAATGGTCATGTTTTCCTATGGGGGTTCTCATACTCCTGATCACCACGTTGAATTGCCGCCAATTAATTTTAAATACTAGTGTTCGCGACAATGCTGCCCTCTTTGCCGCTCGGCGCTTTTTTAACATTTGACTTGACATATTCAGATAACAGATATAGGGTTGTGAAACTTATTTAGACGATCGACTATTTTTTTCTGGGCTTTGGTTTCGCCTGAATTCATCAAATGTGCACGAATCATGAAATTTCAAGACGATTGACACCCACTTAAAATCGTCTAAAACGCCCAAAACCGTCTAAAAGCGTCTAAAAATTGAATAAAACATAGACTATAGTCTAAGAGTGTCTAAAACTCACCATTTCTTCTCCTGCGGTACACAAATATTCAAAAGAAAACAAAGATTTTTGTTTACCGCGCAATCAATTGATTTTTTGCTGTTGAAGTGGCATCTATCTCTTGGGATGGGCAAAGCGAATAACCAACTTATTCTCCAAAATGCGACTTATAGTGTTTTAAGCGCGTTTTCAGATGTAAAAAGTCCAAATTGTTGGTTAAAATTCAATTTTGAAATCTACTTTTCGACTATTTGATGGAAAACCGACTATTAAGCGGAAAAGTCGACTTTTTTCAACTATTTTCCAACTTTATTTGGGAAAAATATAAAATTTAGTGCTGTGATTTTATAAAAAAAAAATTTCATGGTTTCTGGCGACCCATTTAAAAATCTTGGACAGGTCATTCTGAGCATTTCTAGCTAGTTTTGGCGAAAAGTGATTTTTACCCCCTTACCCCTAGATCAACCCTCGGGACTTGAAAAAAAATCATGGTTTCTGGCGACCATCTACAAATTTCGGACAGGTCATTCTGAGCATTTCTAGCTTGTGTACAGCCCCATCCTCGGGGTTGCAATTTTCGCAGCGCCAATCTTCAGCTCCACGAGCTCTGCTGATCACTCCATTCACTCTCAAGTTCTCTAACACACTTCACGTGTACGCAACGGTACCGCACATACCTATATACACTTCAGTCCGATCGCCTTTTTGGACACTTTTCCTTCGCAGCTAGCGCAGCTACTCGTCCAGACGCCATCTTTTTTTTTCAAAAAGAAAGTCCCAAAAACTGTCCCAAAAAGAAAGAAAGCAAATGCTTTCGATAGCACTTTGCAGTGTTAAGAAAATAAAAATGTATTTAAATTGAAAATAATAGATAAAGTGTACATAACATTTAGTTGATTCAATGAATTAGATTTAAAGTTTCGATCCTTTCCTTCGTTTTAATTAGAAATTAACTACAAAGTATGATGTTAAATTTATTTTTAACATTTCTAGTATTTGAAAACTACATATGTGGAAGCTTTCATACTGGTGGTTTATCACTCTCGAAAAGAAAAGGGGTGCATCAAAACTTTGTCATAGACAAAATCCAAGTTGTGGTTGCTACGGTTGCATTTGGAATAGGAATCGGCAAGCCAGGTGCGTAGATGACAAAATTGTTTTGCTAAAAATCAAAAGTAAAAATTGTGATCAGATGTGAGTTTAGACTGGCCGTAACAATTTTATTTTAAGGATGCTGAAACCAATAACGATTTGGAAAGGTTCAGATTTAAAAAAGCCTTAACTCTGGCAGTCAAAAGTGAGCACCCAGAAGAGAGTTGAAGACGACTGTAAAAAATTGTCAGCTCTAGATAAATTGTATATAATGTGTCTCAGATATTCTAGCTAGCATTCAGTATCTAGGAATTGCTTTATGACGAGCTAATATCAAAGTCAGATCTGATATTTGTCAGTGATGTGGACACATGCCTTACATGATTGCCACAACAAAGGTCCTCTGGAGTGGTTTGGGAAAAAATCAAACTAATTTTATCCCCCCCCCCCCCAATAAAGAAAGATAAGAGACACAAGAGGATTTTTTTAATTAAGTACTGAACCCTTTGCAAAAATTCTTAATTTTGATTTAGTTAACTCGGGAGAAAGAATAAAATAAACAATATCGTATTTAACTGCTGGTTGTCTTCTTCTGGGTTATATTCCCTATTTAGTACAATTCTACTTTTCAGATAATACTTTTAATTTAGTGGGGAAAATCACTGATGGGAGGCGGGGCGGGTTGCTTCATCACGGGTGGGGTTGGAAGTTCTCTCGAGGTCGCTGCTCGGATGACACCGGACGAGATGAAGGGCTGCTGCAGGGTCGGACAGGTTCTCCTGGGAGCGCTGATAGTCAGTCACAGAGAAAAGGCCTGGCGACTCACTGGGGTGTTGAACCCGGGGGACAGCTGTTGGGTCAGCAGGTGGTCGCCAGATTGGGAATCTAGGGACGACAAAGAGGGAATGAGTATTTTGATTTAAACAATTATCATGTGAGCTGGTGCTAAATGCAACAACAAATGTAAGAACTTCGTTTACCTGTCAGTTCTGCAGGCAAAACTCGGGGGTGTGTCTCGAGGGTGTCAGGCTGGGGTGTTAATTGTCCGGCGGAGGTGCCGCCTGGTCCAGGTCGCCGGCTGGTGAGGTTCAAAATCCTCCAAAGCTATGAAGCGTAGGTTGTTAGGCTGTTTTCGAACCGTAAGATCTGCCGAAGGGTTGGTCGCCGCGTGCTCTTGTGACAGCTTTTCATTAGACTCATCTTTCTCCATGTCGTCTGCATCATCAGCAGTTATTTCAGGACGTTCCAACTCTGTTTCACGGGCACCTTCAACCAAAGCCACAAGAAATTTATTAAAACTTCATCAAAATAAAAAAATTTAAATGGGGTGAAAAGAGTTATTTCGTTCTTGATTTATATTTTCTTGATAACAATTTTAAAATATCAACTTCGTGACTTAAATTTGCATGGCATGACAAACAAACATGGACTCCAATATTTTTCATGAGAGATGATATCATGGTATAATAATATTGGAACAATAGATGACTCATTTATATCAATTATTATATCAACACGTTGATATAGTAATTTATATCAATGATGGTATACTATAATCGATATAATATATTTTTGACTGGGTACCTGATAACGACCGTTGGTCCTCTGCGGAGGCATCAGAATTCTTGGCTTCAAAATCTTGCAAGAAGCGGTTTTCGAACTGCCTCCGTAACATCTGCCGCAGGGGATGTGGTCGCCGCGTGCTCTTGCTCTTGTGAGAGTAGCTTTTCATTAGACTCATCTGCTTTCTCCATGTTGTCTGCATCGTCAGCAGTTATTTCAGGAAGTTCTGCTCTTTGTCTTGGCCACCTTCAACAAGGCCACAAGTAATTAATAAAATTTCATCAAAATAGAAAAATTTAAATGGGGCGAAATGATGACAAGTGAATAATGATATGGTACCTGATGACGACTGTTGGTCCTCTGCAGAGGAATCAGAATTCTCAGCTTCAAAATCTTGCAAGTCGCGCAGGTTGTTAGGCTGAACTGCCTCCGTAACATCTGCAGCCGGGGATGTGGTCGCCGGGTGCTCTTGATCTTGTGAGAGTAGCTTTTCATTAGACTCATCTTTCTCCATGTCGTCTGCATCGTCAGCAGCGGTTATTTCAGGACCTGCTCTTCGTCTTGGGCACCTTCAACCAATCTAAGCCATAAGAAATTAATAAAACTTCATCAAATTAAAAAAATTTAAATGGGGGCGAAATGATGACAAGTGAATAATGATATATGGTACCTGATGACGACCGTTGGTCCTCTGCGGAGGAATCAGAATATTTTGGTTTTTTGCCGTTCTCTGTTTCTTAATTCTGCACGATCAGATCGGCGCTTTTATTAATGGGAGGCGACGAGCCTATAAAATAAAAACAGATTCAATCAAGTTAAAAATATTTTTAGTCAAGTATTGGAATATCAAAGATAAAAAATCATGTTACACCAATGCAATTACAAATAAATGAATACCTTCATCCATTATGATCAAAACGGACGAATCATCAAATAATGGTGATGAGTTGAAGTTCAGCTCCTGCTTGGCGTTCAATTCCTCAGGAACCTCTTCAACAACACTTTGGTCATTATTCGGTGGTGAAGTCTAAAAAAGGAAAACAATTATGCATTGAAAACGATATCAATTTTGCTTTCAACAGCAGTTTTTTAGTTGACAAAAAAGGTTTTATATTAACTAATAAATACCGTTCATGACAATATTGGGGGTGAAGATGTGTCTGTCGGCTCAAAACTCATGTTGTCGGGCTCGCATTTGACGTCATTGGCCTCCTCCTTTTTTACCACCAACCCTGGAAAAACGGTGGATGCTAAAAGATATGAGTAAACGACGATTGATATAATTCTGTTGATGTAATGTACATAAAAATATAATCACAAATTGTGTACTTTACGAACTATTAAGCGCAATATTTAATATATTTTCAAAAGCAACGTTGTCAATTAAGCAGCAGTTTGTCAAAAGTTTTTATCACAAATATTTTTTTAGAGGTGAAACTGCGACTTTGAAGAAATATATAGTTCATAAAAATTCACGCAGCACAAATAAAATTTAAATTATCAAATCATTTTAATTATTCCATAGTTCTCTTCAGTCCTTGATTGATAAACCGAATAGCTAGACTGATTTTGAAGCTTTTTTTACCAAATAGAATTGCTTTATTTTCAAGGAAAAAAATCCACGCCACTTCATGGTACGGTGCAGTATGTTTGAATTTTAACACACGACGAAATTTCGTGGCCACCGACAAGTGAGGGCTGATATAATATCTGATGATACATAAGTTTGGCAAGCCGTGTGAGTGCTGTTGAATGCATTGAATTTTATGTGTTTCGAAATATTTTTGTCGTCGTTGAATCACGCGAGCAATAGTAATAGTATGCAGCGTAATGAATAAGCGTACAAGCGGCGCAAGAGCAAATACAACATGGATTAAATGCTAAATATTCTAAATATTAAAATGATAACAATAATGTTCAATGTTGTATACCTCTCGTTGCAACAACGTGAGGCTTCTCCTGAAAAAGGGTTTACAAAACGGTATTTGGTGTAATTGCCATATTCGGTTCCGTTTGGCTTATTTCTTCCTCGGAAGTCACTGGCAGAAATTGTGAAGAACTTCTCTTCTGGAATCCCATAGACACGATATTCTATCGAAGAGGAATCCATTATTCCGAATTCTGTTCTTAAAACACAATATCAATCGGTGCCCGACTGTGAAATTTCAATTTTTTTTTAATATCTCATAAAATAATGTTAAAATTATTCTTACTTATGATGCTCAAAACTATTTGTCCAACTCATCCATTCTGTTGATGGTGTTGAGCCCATCATTTTAGGTTGACCGAACTAGCCGCCTGCGACCGAATAAAAGGTAAGCAATTCCATGGCTCATTTGCTGGGCTGTAGTGCAGCTCTTGATGACCAGAGTAAGCTTCTTTTCGTCGGTGAGGACACCTATTTCCAACTCGGCCTGACAAAAAAAAAATTGTTGCAGTGGGTAATTGTAATTTTCATTAATTTTCATATTGTATTATAAATACCTTGCCAAGATAGAGTCGGTAAAGGGGTTCTCTCTGGGTACCAAGTAGTTTTTCTTCAGCCTCAGTCTCCTGTCGTGATCTGGCAGTTTGTGTTGGTGGCCTGCTTGATCTTGGCCGATTTGTCAGATCAAAAAACTCAGACCGTACCAGATTGTCAGACGTGCAGGCGGAAGGCTCCTCATGGTCCTTGAAATAATAAAAGAAAATAATTATTATTAAACACCTGGCAGCTTCATTTTTTTTATTTAATGCAATTTAAATTGAATTTATCTACCTGTTCGTCAGACGAGGTGGACACATTTCGCTCTTCCTGTTGTGGTCTGGCAGTTTTTCTTGTCTGCCTAGTTGATCTTGGGCTGCAGTTCGGATCAAAAATCTGGCCCGCAGTGGCAACCAGACTACCACCAGAGGTGGAAGGCACATTCCACTCCTTGTCCTTGAAATAATAATAGAAAAATAATTATTTATTATTCACTTGGCAGTGTCATTTTCTTTTTTATTTAATGCAATTTAAATTTAATTTATCTGCCGTCGGCTGTTGTGAAATGTGTTCGTCAGAAGACGAGGTGGACACATTTCTCTCTTCCTGTCGTGGTAGTCTGGCAGTTCGTCTTGTTGGCCGCCTGCTTGAAGTGGGGCAGTTCGGATCAAAACTCTGGCCCGCAGTGGGAACCAGACTGGCAGACGTGGAAGGCATATTCCGTTCCTGGTCCTTGAAATAATAATAGAGAATAATTTTTACTTTAGCACCTATTTTAGTCTTATTTAATTTTTTTTATGTAATTATTTCAATTTAAATAGCTATACCATTCTAGGCGATAGTTCCTGGGCGACACTCCGTACTTCATCTGCCCTTACAGCCAGTTTGGTTGTAGCTGCTTCAATTTCGGCCAACTCTAGGATGGACTTTTGGTACTTTCTGTATAAGAAGATTGTATAAAAAAATTTTAGATATTCATTAATAAAGACAACATATAAAAAATATACAAAATGCTTACATCATTTCTTCGCTTGGCTCATCGACATCAGGATCAAAGGAATCCGGGATAGTGCTCAAAAGAGCTGCAGAATCATAAAAATAATGAATTTTTAGATATTTAAAGTGAAATGTGAATTTTATCAATTAAGGTTAAAATCTCTATGAAACTATAGTTTAAACTTAGAGGTGCAAGTGAATGATTAATAATTTTCTAGCGTAAAATTTAATGAGAGATATTCACATGCAAATAACTTTCTTATGGGCACTTATGGGATTTGCTGGTGCTAACTTTTAGTTATAGCATGTGAATATCCCTAAATAAATTTTAGTTGGCGCTACGTGACTATGATGAAGAGATCGAGCATGTTTGGTGATCGCCCTGCTGCGTGGAACATTTTTCCAAAGCCGCGCGCTTCAGATGCTATTAGTGACGAATTTCTTAAATTTTCTCCACTCCCTTAACGAAGTTATTTTTTTTATATCATGTAAAACCTTGACGGTGTATCGTACCAAATGTACTGAGGCCTGCAAAGGACTGATTAACACATATTTTTTCCACTTTGTTTATCAAATTAATTTTTAATTAACTATAGCGGCCCTTCAGAGCAATGAGTCCGAAATCTCGGCTGCACGCTTAAGGCAAATTTTCCTGCTTTCTGGAAAGTTAAGCGGTAAAAACAATCTTAAAATGCGTTTAAAAATGCAGTTTAAAAGTTTCATAAAATGAAATATTATGCCTATTTTCTGCTGCAACTTTATACCTGTTTTATGCTGTGTAACTTTTATGCCTATTTTATTCTGGTCTTTTCTGACGTTTTACGGCAGCATTTTCAGCTCCTTTTACTCATTACATTATTTCTCCATTTTATTCGCTTTTTCTCAGCATGTTATCCTCTTTTTTCTGACTACTTTACAAACTTTTAATCATCTTTTATATCCCATTTTTAATTCATATTTTATGACACTATGTTCATGAAGCTTATAAGTAATTAAAGTTTGGGTTGCATAGGAACTTTCCAATGAAAATGTCCATTTTTTTTTATAAGTGCGTTTTTATTGCAAAATTAATAATAACACAGCTATCATGGCCGAGAAAGATTAATTGAAACTATTGAAAGTGATAACAAAATTTAAATTTCACTTCCGTTCCGCAGTAAACCGCTCTCGATGTCAATACTAAAATAGAAAATTTAGAAATTGATTAATCCAGCAGGCTAATCGTGGTGCAGTTCACCCCCACCAATGAAGTAGCATGAGTACCCATGGTGAACATAAGTACCCTTGGGTGCAAAAGTACCCATGCACATTAGTACCCATTTTGTCACATAAGTACCCATCGCAAAAGTACCCCTGCACATAAGAACCCTTCGCCAAAGTACCCATGCTCATAAGTACCCTTAATATTTTTCTTGAAAAATGCACTTTATGACGTCATCTTGCTCAATATCGATATTATCGATACTGGGATAAATCGAAATTTGGTTATAAACCGACACGATAATAACCGGTGTTTATTTTCTTTGATGGGCGTGGCTTGTTTACGTATTTTTAGGGATTAGAGTTTGGTCCCTTATAGCATTTGAAATATTAAAAAACGCCACATCGTCGTTTGCAACAATGCCGGACGTCGAATGGGCGCCTCTTATAGCATCCGGATGCGATATGTGCCAATTTCTATTAAAATTTAACATTTGATCGTGATAAACCCATACAGGATCCGACATCCGACGGTGAATTCTTCATATTTTGGTCTAAATCTCCAATATTTAGAAAACTGGATATATTCAAGCATAATTTGGTAAAATCCAAAGAGGGTTTGACGCTCGCAAAAGACTGTTCAAAAAATTCACTAACCTTTTGCATCGCTCCTGCACCTGTTTCAAACAATTTCTTCAGCACCTCTATTTGTCAAAAATATTTTTCAAAAAAGAGGTCCATTATACCTTGCTCAGGTATGATAAAGTGTGGTGTAACCACAGGGACCTTTAATTATTGTATTGCAGAAGAAGAACTTTAATTGTACAAATCTTATAATTATGTAACCGCGCGCGTTAAGGCCATTTAGTATATTAACCAAAGCTGAGCACAACCCTTAAGTTCCCGCCCCGCGCGCCACGCCACCACCAAGAACTACGACCGCCGCGCTCAGGGCGCCACCTGAGTGCCCAAGCAGACGCTTCCTGGACTCGACTGAGTGTGGTTGTAATGGTTTCCCTTCCCGCTTTAAAAGGTATTGCTTGGCGCCCACGCTAGATAAATTCCGAACTGAATATCCTTTTAAATCAGCTTAATCCGTTCACTAATTCAGTCCGAACCTTAAAACTCAGCATTTGAATATTAAATCTAATAGTAATTCCGCATTAGTTTGGCCAATTATTGTTTAGTTTTAAGAATAAACCATCACTTTATTTGTTATTGTTAATTAACTTGTTTACTTGAAATATCAATTAACCCTTTTTAGTTAGAGCACAAAGATAAAAGAGTAAAAGCATTAAAGGCCAATTAGAATTAAAGCCAATTTCCATGAGGCCGCCAAGTTAAGTCAATTAATTAATTAAGAAGCACGTTCGAGTCCGGGAAAGTCTCCAGCTCTGCGCAAGTGAGAACTTCGGGGAAAAGTCCTGTCGAGAGTCACGACAGATTTGGTGTCAGGTGGGTGGGGTGTGTTTTTTTTCCAAATTAACGCACCCTTTGGAACGTCCCGCGCACCCTGGCCAGCCCAGAGAGCACGGTACTCTCCCGTACCCTGTTTTCGCCGAAGTTCTGAGGATCCGAGACCGACCGTGACAAGCCTGGTGCCATCGACAAGAAGCGACCGCTGGATCGAGGTGCACCGAAAGTTAAAAGAGGCTGACGGAAGGAGAGCGCCTTAAGAAGCACCTTGCCGATTTTGTTCACGGGAAAACACAGGCACACTGCTGTAGAGCGCGACCAAGAAAAACGCAGAGCTGTTAATTTAAGGTATCTCTTTTAAGTTGTAATGGATCCTATTATTTAATTGGGTAGAGTGCTTTTTGTAAATATCAGCCTTAAGGGCGTTTTGCAAAGGTGCACTTCATGCCAAAAAGGAACTCGGAAATTGAAAGTTAAAAGTAATCAGCAAAGTTGGGTTAAAAACGCGAAAAGTTAAATTAGAGATTGGGTGATAATCCTCTAATTGAGAGAATTTTTTTTACAAAGAAACAAATAAAATGGTCCATTGCTAAATTTTATTGTTGTGGCTCAATTTTTATAAATAAGCGAATAAATTTAAGAAATTTTGTAATATTGTACTCACCAATTTGACCATGGAACCTCTCACCTCGTCCGAGTTGGTCAACAGAGATATCCAACCAGAAGACCCACAGTCCATCGCCATTCGAGCTCATGTCTACCAGTTGATTGGCATCTACAAAGCAGATGGCAGCCTGTCCTTGAAGAACTTCATCCACAGTGTTGAGCGGGTGAAAATCGCCTTTCCAAACACCCGAGATGCAGAGCTTGTCCGCCTTGCTGTCAGCAACACTGAAGGCGACGTGTTCCGGTTCGCCAGCAAGCTCAACTTGGACGCCCTCTCACTCCAAGACCTGAAGAAGGCGTTGGCGTCCGAGTTTGAGCAGCCACCCAGCTACTCCGAGGCCAAAGATGCGTTTGATGGCCTGGAACAAGGCAGCAATGAGTCAGTCGTCCAGTTCTACCGCCGACTTGTCAATGCAGGGGAGGTGCTCCTCAGTGCCCTGCTCGAACGAACCAAGTACAAGGAGGAAACACGACGGTTCTTCCTGGAGGAGGAACTGAAGCACCGATTCTTTGAGGGGCTCCGCACCGAGTTTCAGCAAGCAATTGTTTATTCAAATTCAAATCACCTTTCCAGCATGAGGGAAATTGCAGAAAATCAAGAGCACTTCTTGCGGCGAACCAAGCTCCGGCGTGAGCGTGAGGAGCAAGCTCAAGCAGCTGAGGATGAAAAATTGCAGCAGCAGCAGCAGCTCTTGGGATACATTCGCCAGCTGAAGGATGCTGTCTTTGGTGCCCCCAACCACCAGAGCACTCTCATGCAAACCACCAGCAGTGTGGTGACGTCCAATATGTGGCAGAGCAATCCAGCAGCACCGTCAGTCTGCCCCGTTCAGCCTCCGAGTGCGACCATCACCTCCGTGTGTGGCTCCACGGTGGGAGCTACACTGCCGATCACCAACGGCCACCCTCCAGCAACCAAGGAAAGCCTGCAAGAAAAGAAATGTCACAAGTGTAAACAGAAGGGACACATGGCGAGGAACTGCCCAAACGTGCCTTGCCAGCTGTGTTCCAGGAAAGGACATCGCTTTGGCCGGTGCCCCGAGCAAAAGTGCACATTCTGCTCAGCCCGAGGGCACCCGGCCAAGAGATGTCCAATCCAGAGGGCTTTGAGAGGCAACAATGGTGCAGCCTCACTCACCTCTTAGCCTTCGTCAAGCTTGTCGTGAATGTCCGCCACTGCCGAGCAACTCGATGGGCTCCCTCCATCGGAAACCAAAGAAAGGCTCCAGTGTGCTTGGATGCCAACCTCGAGCAACCCCAAGGTCCAAGTAGAGTCATCTCATCCCACCAGAAGAGAAGACCGACGCAAGAGTCTTGTCGGGAGGCCGTAAAAGCTTCTTGACGAGCAAGAGATATCCTGAAAGAATGTGAAAATTAGTATGTGTGAATTTTTAATTTTAAGGCAAGAATGTAATTAAAATTAAGAAAGTGAATTTTAAAAGTAAATGAAAATTAATTAAATATTTTGTGAAATGATAAAATGTTTTAAAAGCAAATGAGCCACAGCAAAAGTTAGAATTTCCCCAATTATAATTAAGATTTAAGATATAAAATGTCAAAAAGTTACAAGTTAAAAAGGAAAACAAGATTGTTAAATGTAACACAGTTGAATTTTGTCCAGAAAAAATTTGAGAATTGATTGTGTAAAATTGTGTTTTGTAATTTTAATTTAAGGAGGACAGTATTATGATTTCAATGATTATGTTTAACTTTAAATGCAAGGAATTAAGTTAGGCCAGCATAAATTAGAAAAGTAGAGAAAATTTAAAATAAGAATTGTGTTTTGAAATTATGTTTACGTTGTGAGATAAGAGTGCTTACAAATCGCGACACTTAAATCTAAGCTGTGTTTTAAAATTGTTGTCAAAATGTTAGAATAATTATATGTGCGAATAGTTCAAGCTCACCTCCTACATTCGTCGGCACTGTCGGCAAGCAAAATCGTGTCGAAAATCATCGCCGCATCGACGAGTGCAGTTCTCTCATCGCCAATTTGTTTATGTTTTGTTTTGGTACCTTTCCTCCTCCCTCCACCGCACCGCTGTTCGCTGCCCTGTGCGTGACGTCACGCCTCCCGCAGGAGCGAGCAGGCAAGAAGATGAGGAAGAAAGAAAACGCTCGCACAAATGTAGCGCGGGTTGCTTACCACCTTCATTCATGCTGCTTTTTAGCTATTTAATCCAGTGTGAGCAATTTCGTGCCAAATTTTCTTAAGATTAAAATGTTAAAAATCATGTTAATTTTACGGATAAATTAAATTTGTAATTTAAGAAATTAATTTAAAAAAAAAAATTGGTTTTAAAATACCAAAAGTGGCAATTATAAATTAATAATATGTTAATTAAGGAACAAAATTTAAAATTTTCGAAAATTGTAATTAAAATGTAAGTTCACTGTTTGCGAAACATATTTGTCTATGAATCTGTCCGAACAGAGAGCAAAGGTCACAGATGCCGAGTTGCTGATTTGAGGGCAACCTGGATGACGCGCGCGCTGAGAACCAATTCTCACCACCCTGAGAACCTGCAGCGGAGCGCAAGCCTGTCTGAGGGACCCGATAACAACCCCATTGTCTCGGACGCCCTCGGCCCTCGAGAGCACTTGCGCAGCTTGTTCGAATGCTGTCAACCTTGCGCCCCAGACTGACCCTGCCGAGGACCCGGGAGGACAAAGAAGTTACGAGTCACGAGGGCGTGACTCAAATTTGTCGGGAGGCAGTCTGTGGTGTAACCACAGGGACCTTTAATTATTGTATTGCAGAAGAAGAACTTTAATTGTACAAATCTTATAATTATGTAACCGCGCGCGTTAAGGCCATTTAGTATATTAACCAAAGCTGAGCACAACCCTTAAGTTCCCGCCCCGCGCGCCACGCCACCACCAAGAACTACGACCGCCGCGCTCAGGGCGCCACCTGAGTGCCCAAGCAGACGCTTCCTGGACTCGACTGAGTGTGGTTGTAATGGTTTCCCTTCCCGCTTTAAAAGGTATTGCTTGGCGCCCACGCTAGATAAATTCCGAACTGAATATCCTTTTAAATCAGCTTAATCCGTTCACTAATTCAGTCCGAACCTTAAAACTCAGCATTTGAATATTAAATCTAATAGTAATTCCGCATTAGTTTGGCCAATTATTGTTTAGTTTTAAGAATAAACCATCACTTTATTTGTTATTGTTAATTAACTTGTTTACTTGAAATATCAATTAACCCTTTTTAGTTAGAGCACAAAGATAAAAGAGTAAAAGCATTAAAGGCCAATTAGAATTAAAGCCAATTTCCATGAGGCCGCCAAGTTAAGTCAATTAATTAATTAAGAAGCACGTTCGAGTCCGGGAAAGTCTCCAGCTCTGCGCAAGTGAGAACTTCGGGGAAAAGTCCTGTCGAGAGTCACGACATAAAGATTGCTGCTTGCAATGGTTCCAAGGAAAACCATAACATAGGGAATTGCTGACTGTTTTCGTTCTGCACTGGTTCTGCAACGGTTCCACACCGATTCCACACAAAATTGTGTGGAGCTGGTTCTGCAACGCTTCCACACCGATTCCACACAAATTTGTGTGGAACTGGTGTGAAAACAGTATAGAACCTGTGCAGGCTCTGCATTGCTTCCACACCATTTCTGCACAAAAGTTGTGTGGAACTGGTGTGGAAACAGTGCAGAACCAATGCAGGCTTCTGCAGTGCTTCCACACCAATTCCGCACAAAATGTTTGTGGAACTGGCGTGAAAACAGTGCAGACTAGGTGCAGGCCCTGCATCGATTCCGCACCACTTCTGCGTTAACAAAAATCGGTGCAGACTGTTAGGGATGGTTTCGTCCACAGCCCAACCGCTGAAAAACATGATGAATGACTCAAACTGTTACACGTCCACCCTGTCAACATCTGCAGTAAAAAAAATCCAGATTATGCAAGTAGCATAATTATTATTTGATTAAGACGTTATTGACTTGAAATTTTTAATCACGAAGAATGCAGAACTGGTGCACAACTGGTGCGGAACAGCTTCAGGCTCTGCACTGGTTCCACGGTGCTTCCGCACCATGTTCAAAAACATTTGTGTGGAAATGGTGCAGAACCGGTGCGGGTACAAGGCGTACCAGCTATTGACTTTGAAAACGCAAAATATCGAGTTTGCCAGGCAGCCGACTTGAGACCGTAGTTAATTGACGGGGTAAATTTACTTGCGGTGGCCTAACGGAGAAACGCAGCCACGCACTGGCCTGCACCGCTTCTACACCTATTCTGCACAACTTCTGCACGAAAAGCATGTGAAAATGGTGCAGAAGTGGTGCAGACAAGCTGCAGGTCCCGCAGTGCTTTCACACCATTTCCGCACAAAATGTGTGTGGGAATGGTGTGGGAACGGTGCAGACTAGGTGCAGGCTCTGCATCGATTTCGCACCACTTCTGCGTGAACAAAAATCGGTGCAGACTGTCTCAAACGTCTCAAATATGTATAAAAAAAACTGGAAAAATTCAATTTTCTAATATAATTACAATTCAACCTGAGTAATTCACGGAAATCATTTTCAACTCTAATTCGAGTGTAAGGGCAAGTAAACACTCACCAAATTCTTCTAGCCGTGAAGTTTCATTTTGCGGGTTAATTTTAATTTTCAATATTTTTAACTCATTTTTAAAAATCGGCAACCAAATGTGTTTAGTTATAATTCGGGCGAGTTTAAACATCCCAGATTATATAGAGACTTAATTATTTGATTATTTTGTCAAATATATTAGTAATATCATATTGTAAAAAGTATATTTTCATCAGCATTCCGTCAACAATTGATTCTTTAATGTTACAGAGTGAGAGTAATTGACACTTTCCCTAATTAAAAGGTCTACAGCGTGGAAATATTATTTGGAAATTTGAAGCTAATGTGAGGAAAAATAGATTTTAATTTATTTTCTGCTGTTCAAATAATTCGCTCGCAAATATTCGTTCGGCTTTTTCTTCGCATAAAAAATTAAAAAAATATGAATATGATTTTCAAATTAATGATAAATTGGTTTCTTCAAGATCTTTTGCAAATATTTAAATGACAAATTTAATTGGTGAAGTTGATTTATATTATTAAAATTTTTTTTGGTAATAATTAAAAATAATTTGGATCAAGGATTTTGAGGAAACTAAAAATTTATAAAATCAAAGCTGTGTATAATAGCAACACACATTTTTTTTGGTGTGAAAACATTGAAGAACTAGTGCAGGCTCTGCATTGCTTCCAAACCATTTCTGCAAAAAATTGTGTGGAATTAGTGTGAAAACGGTGTAGAACAACTGCAGGCTCTGCAGTGTTTCCACACCAATTCCGCACAAAATTGTTGTGGATCTGGCGTGATAACGGTGCAGACTAGGTGCAGGCTCTGCATCGATTCCGCACCATTTCTGCGTTAACAAAAATCAGTGCAGACTGTTAGGGATGGTTTCGTCCACAGCTCAACCGCTGAAAAACATGATATGTGACTCAAACTGTTACACGTCCACCCTGTCAACATCTGCATTAAAAAAAAATCCAGATTATGCCAGTAGCATAATTATTATTTGAATAAAACATAATCGACTTTCAATTTTTCTCACGAAGAATTCATAACTGGTGCAAAACTGGTGCGGAACAGCTTCAGGCTTTGCACTGGTTTCACAGTGCTTCCGCACCATGTTCAAAAATATTTGTGTGGAAAGAGTGCAGAATCGGTGCGGGTGCGAGGCGAACCAGCTTTCGACTTTGAAAATACTAAATATCGAGTTTGCCAGGCTGCCGACTTGAAACCGTAGTCGATAGAAGGGGCAAATTCAGTTACTGCGGCTAAATGGAGAAAAGCAACCCCGCACTGGTCTGCACCACTTCTACACCACTTCCGCACCTCTTCTGCATGAAAAGCATGTGAAAATGGTGCAGAACTGGTGCGGAAACGGTGTATACTAGGTGCAGGCTCAAACCGTTTCCACACATGTATATTATTTTTTTGTATGCAATTTATATAATAAATTAAAATTACTAAGTAAATAATGTGGCAAGGGATTTGAATTTTTAGCTTGCTTTTCTTTGATGGATTTTGTGTGTTGTTTATAGTTTAAGTAAAATACAATGCCCTGCTCTTCTTGTTTCGGCTGCGGGCTGCAGTCATAATTCATGAGGGGTGAAATTATTTTGACAAAAATGAGTGTAAAAATATTCATCTCAAAAATTCTTTTGAAGTTAAATTATTTCACTAAATATTTTTTATTTTATAAAAAGTAGTTGATTATTGTTCGAAATATTTTTTTTCAATAAATTAGCCAAAAAATAATTTTATAACATATTTTGTAATTTTTTTATAATTCTTTTTTTCTATATTGCCAGTTTTTTTTTACAAAAATTTGGCAATTATTTTTGGAAATATTTATTCAATTTTTCAATTTTAATTTTGAATTTGAAACTGAAAAGTACGATGATGTTTTATTCAAATAATAACTCTGCTAACGGCATAATTTCGATTTTTATTACTGCAGATGTAAACAGGGTGGACGTGGAAAAGTTTGAGTCGTATATAATGTTTTCAACGGGTGGGCTGTGGACAAAACCATCCCTAACAGTCTGCACTGATTTTTGTTAATGCAGAAGTGGTGCGGTATCGATGCAGAGCCAGCACCTAGTCTACACCGTTTCCATACCAGTCCCACACACATTTTGTGCGGAAATGGTGTGAAAGCACTGCAGAGCCTGCAACTTGTCTGCAACAGTTATGCACCATTTTCACATGCTTTTCATGCAGAAGAGGTGCACAAGTGGTTTAGAAGCGGTGCAGACCAGTGCGGGGTTGCTTTTCTCCATTTAGCCGCAGTTACTGAATTTGGCCCTACTATCGACTACAGTTTCAAGTCGGCTGCCTGGCAACTCGATATTTTGTGTTTTCAAAGTCTAAAGCTGGTTCGCCTCGCACCCGCACCGATTCTGCACTCTTTCCACACAAATATTTTTGAACATGGTGCGGAAGCACTGCGAAACCAGTGCAAAGCCTGAAGCTGTTCCGCACCAGTTGTGCACCGGTTCTGCATTCTTCGTGAGCAAAAATTTCAAGTCGATAACGTTTAATTCAAATAATAATTATGCTACTGGCATAATCTCGATTTTTTTCCTGCAGATGTTGACAGGGTGGACGTGTAACAGTTTGAGTCGTATATCATGTTTTTCAGCGGTTGGTCTGTGTACGAAACCATCCCTAACAGTCTGCACCGTTTTAGTTAACGCAGAAGTGGTGCGGAATCGATGCAGAGACTGCACCTAGTCTACATCGTTTCCACACCTGTCCCACTCACATTTTGTGCGGAAATGGTGTGAAAGCACTGCGGGACAAGCACCACTTCTGCACCATTTTCACATGCTTTTCGAGCAGAAGTTGTGCAGAATAGGTGTGGAAGCGGTGCAGGCCAGTGCGTGGCTGCGTTTCGCCGTTAGGCCACTGCAAGTAAATTTACCCCGTCAATTAACTACGGTCTCAAGTCGGCTGCCTGGCAAACTCGATATTTTGCGTTTTCAAAGTCAATAGCTGGTACGCCTTGTACCCGCACCGGTTCTGCACCATTTCCACACAAATGTTTTTGAACATGGTGCGGAAGCACCGTGGAACCAGTGCAGAGCCTGAAGCTGTTCCGCACCAGTTGTGCACCAGTTCTGCATTCTTCGTGATTAAAAATTTCAAGTCAATAACGTTTTATTCAAATAATAATTATGCTACTGGCATAATCTGGATTTTTTTTACTGCAGATGTTGACAGGGAGGACGTGTAACAGTTTGAGTCATTCATCATGTTTTTCAGCGGTTGGGCTGTGGACGAAACCATCCCTAACAGTCTGCACCGATTTTTGTTAACGCAGAAGTGGTGCGGAATCGATGCAGAGAATGCACCTAGTCAACATCGTTTCCACACCTGTCCCACTCACATTTTGTGCGGAAATGGTGTGAAAGCACTGCGGGACAAGCACCACTTCTGCACCATTTTCACATGCTTTTCGTGCAGAAGTTGTGCAGAATAGGTGTAGAAGCGGTGCAGGCCAGTGCGTGGCTGCGTTTCTCCGTTAGGCCACCGCAAGTAAATTTACCCCGTCAATTAACTACGGTCTCAAGTCGGCTGCCTGGCAAACTCGATATTTTGCGTTTTCAAAGTCAATAGCTGGTACGCCTTGTACCCGCACCGGTTCTGCACCATTTCCACACAAATGTTTTTGAACATGGTGTGGAAGCACCGTGGAACCAGTGCAGAGCCTGAAGCTGTTCCGCACCAGTTGTGCACCAGTTCTGCATTCTTCGTGATTAAAAATTTCAAGTCAATAACGTCTTAATCAAATAATAATTATGCTACTTGCATAATCTGGATTTTTTTTACTGCAGATGTTGACAGGGAGGACGTGTAACAGTTTGAGTCATTCATCATGTTTTTCAGCGGTTGGGCTGTGGACGAAACCATCCCTAACAGTCTGCACTGATTTTTGTTAACGCAGAAGTGGTGCGGAATCGATGCAGGGCCTGCACCTAGTCTGCACCGTTTTAACGCCAGTTCCACAAACATTTTGTGCGGAATTGGTGTGGAAGCACTGCAGAAGCCTGCATTGGTTCTGCACTGTTTCCACACCAGTTCCACACAACTTTTGTGCAGAAATGGTGTGGAAGCAATGCAGAGCCTGCACTGGTTCTATACTGTTTTCACACCAGTTCCACACAAATTTGTGTGGAATCGGTGTGGAAGCGTTGCAGAACCAGCTCCACACAAATTTTGTGTGGAATCGGTGTGGAAGCGTTGCAGAACCAGTGCAGAACGAAAACAGTCAGCAATTCTCTATGTTATGGTTTTCCTTGGAACCATTGCAAGCAGCAATCTTTATCATACCTGAGTAAGGTATAATGGACCTCTTTTTTGAAAAATATTTTTGACAAATAGAGGTGCTGAAGAAATTGTTTGAAACAGGTGCAGGAGCGATGCAAAAGGTTAGTGGATTTATTGAACAGTCTTTTGCGAGCGTCAAACCCTCTTTGGATTTTACCAAATTATGCTTGATTATATCCAGTTGTTCAACTATTGGAGATTTAGTCAAAATTATATGAGTAGCGTGAGAACTAGTAGCAACCTTCATCATTCAAGCCCGTAAAAAAGGGTAAAACGGAAACGAGAAATACAAATATTCATAACAATTGGATAAACAGATGTTGTGATGAAGTCAAATTGTCAATTCGGTGTTAATGATAACCGGTTGCGACGACGATTAATTGGGAGAAAAACCGGTTCTTAATGTCTTGTTGCATCGAATGGGATCGATTTGAATCGATATTTTGTGACGTCATCGATCACGTGGATTTCGTAAATATATGCAAAAGAACCCGCTCACAAAAGGACCCAACGGGTACTTTTGCATTTGGCACAAAAATACCCATTTTGAGGGGTACTTATGTGGTCACATAAGTACCCCTGGGTACTTATGTTCGAGATGGGTATAGATGTGACGAAAAATGGGTACTTATGTGGAAAAGGGCCACAAAGGGGTACTTATGTGCCGAATCCGGGTACTTATGCTATTCTAAGCTCCCTTATATACATAGTTTTTGCAATTTGGACGTTTGGAAAATTAATTATAAAGAAATATTTTTAATGCTAATAATGCTTACCAGCAAAACATAAGAATTATCTTAAGGTTCTCTCCTTATTTGCGCGCCTCATGGTCCAAAAAAAGAAGTCTGCATCCGTACATATTCCGATCTGAAAACAAGCAATCTGAAAGATATATACGTGATACAGAAATAATTTTTCCAAGCTATCTCTCTCTCTCTCTCTATTAAAATATTTGTTCATAATTATGTATTTACCTGTACAAAATTTTCCCTACCTTTCGCTGGCCGCGTGTGCGAGAAAATCCTGAGCGCCCCTGGGATGACGGTGGACACAAATTTTGGGAGAATTGATTCTTTTGATTTCCGTCTTCGTTTTCGGCGTCGTGTTGCACGTCTCTCAAGGGAAAAGACGTTTTAGCGTTCTACGAGATTCACTAAATGGCCGGTCTGTCACAGAAATCGAACGGTAATCGGTAATCCCAAAAAACAAGTAAATCACAACGTGGTTTCACAACAACGACTTTGCTGCCATGTTTGTTGTTTGAGAGGAACAAGTCGAACCATGCCAGATGTGGGCAAAAATGGCGTTTAAACTACTATGACGCGAAGGTCACATGCTTTTACAATCTTTAATTATAACGATTTATGAACAAAGTTAAATTTGATATTTAATGAGTAATCATATTGCGAGCATTGAATGATGGATGCTTAAATTTTTATCTACAGAAGGGTGTATCCACGGGACATTTGAGATGAATTATGATCAGCTCCAACTTTTGGAATCATATTCTCATTTTTACATATTTTATAGGTGTTGATGACATGTTTCAGAATCCAAAATTTCAGGTCTAAATTTTGAATTTCGCCGGATTTTGGAAAATTTTGAAATGAGCATATTCTCGCTTAAAAATGAAAATAATAAGAAACCATTTTCACGTTCGTAACTTTTCAATGCAAACAACTTTTCCAATGACCTCGAGGTCATAGGTCAACTTTCAAGGTCACTAATGACTCCGGCGAGTAATTAAAAAAAACTAGAATTTCTCATCTACCCATGGATAAGGAAGTGTTAAATAAAAAAAAGGTAGCCAAAGTGTACAATCACATACTAAAAATTTGGGATGGTATGTTTTTTAGTTTTTGAGATATTTTCATCCGAAGTTTAAAAATTGGCAAAATTTGGGTTCTGCAAGACGTAAAAGAAACCAATTTTTGGGCAAAATTTATCTTTTTTCATGTTTTATATCACTTAATAACCCGAAAAATGTATTCTGGTGCCATTTTATCGCAAAATAATTGAAAACTGGAAATTTCACTAATAAAAAACAGTAAATTTTGCCAATTTTTAAGCTTTCGGATGAAAATATCTCAAAAACTAAAAAACACAGTCCCAAATTTTTAGTATGTGATTGTACTCTTTGGCTACCTTTTTTTTTAACACTTCCTTATCCATGGGTAGCCTCGATGAGAAATTCTAGTTTTTTTTAATTACTCACCGGAGTCATAAGTGACCTTGAAAGTTGACCTATGACCTCGAGGTCAGTGGAAAAGTTGTTTGCATTGAAAAGTTATGAAAATATGTGAAAATGGTTTCTAATTATTTTCATATTTAAGCGAGATATGCTCATTTCAAAATTTTTCCAAAAAAACCCAAAATCCGCCGAAATTTTCAAAATTTTGACCAGAAATTTTGGATTCTGAAACATGTCATCAACACCTATAAAATATGTAAATATGAGAACGATATGATTCTTAAAGTTGGAGCTCTTAATTCATCTCAAATGTCTCGTGGACGCACCCGGAATTTATTTAGATTTTGTGAAAATATTGAAGTTTCAAATAAAATTAAAATTTTTACTGCTCTCTGTCACTCGCAATTCAGATATAATTATACATACATAAATATCAATATGTAGATAAATTGATTTTTTATTTATAAAAATTTCAATGGCGCGTTTTATTATTACAATAATTAAATATAAAAAATGCATTAGTATAATGATTATTATTATTGTAAATTCCAAGTTCATCATCCGTTTGATTATTTTCACTTCCTAATATTAATTTTAATCTATAATTTGTATAATTTATTTTCAGTGTGTCCCATATCCCTCATTTTGTATTTTTAAAATAAATTTGCCCATTAAGCCATGAGATCAGAATACAAATGTTTGTTATAAGTCCAGATGAAATACCATTTTCAACCTTAATTCAGTTATAAATTATATCCTTACGTATTTTCAGGGATTTACTTTATTGCTCTTTTTTTCGTCCAAATTTTCATGCGGATTTTATAATATAATTTTCTGAACCATTTTTTTTTCAGAATTCTCCGCCTTTATTCTGACCACACAATTCTTAATCCCTCTTTTGACCCACTTTTTATACAGCTTTTATGAACAAAATATTTCAATCCCTTTTTAAACCTAAATTTTAATCACCTTTTATGGACAATAATTTTAATCCCCTTTTAAACCTTATTTTTCTTCCGGCTTTCTGAGGAAAATTTTGTAACCTATTTTATGACCAAAAAAGGAGAAAATTTTCGTCGCGTAAAATTTTTAAGCAGTTTTCGGCCACATTTTTATTTTAATCCCCCGCCTTTATTCCCATATTCTGATACTTTTCACCAGAAAGCATTTTGTGAGGATCATTTGCTGGTTCTATAAATTTTAGTTATAGCGTGTGAATATCCCTAAAATAAATTTTAGTTGGCGCTACGTGACTATGATGAAGAGATCAAGCATGTTTGGTGTTCGCCCTGCTGCGTGGAATTTTTGCGAAGCCGCGCGCTTCAGATGCCTTAGTGACGAATTTCTTAAATTTTCTCCATTCCCTTGACAAAGCTATTTTTTTTATATCATGTAAAACCTTGACGGTGTATCGCACCAAATGAACCGAGGCCTGCAAAGGACTGCTTAACACATATATTTTTTCCACTTTTTCATACAAATTAATTTTTAATTAATTATAGCGGCCCTGCAGGACAATGAGTGCAAAATCTCGGCTGCGCGCTTAAGGCAAATTTTCAGTTTCGTCGATTTAAAAAAGGGCTTAAAAAATACTTACGAATGGGTGCCAGACGGTAGCCTCTAATTTGGACGTAGAATTCCACCGTCCTCGTCCTTGACGGAAACAACGAGTGGTATCCCGATGGGCAGCGACTGAGCATCCACACCAACAAAGTGGTCCGCTCTGTACCACTTCTTGAAGGATTTCTGACCGCGGGAATCGCGGCTCGGCGGGACTTCTGCCTTCAGTTGTAGTGCAGCCAGGCGGTGGACAGATTTGGAAAATGCTTTACCCATTGGTACGTTTCCTAGATGGCGTTGTCTAAGGAGAGTAAAAGATGGAGGAGATGCGGAAGGGAAGCTACCTCCTAGGAGACCAGCTCGCTGATTGGCTCTGGACCAGTTTAACAATAGGAGGCTCCTCCTCTGCGCGCCTCCTCTACCTTTTACTCTCCTTTTACGTTGTCGCTCGTCATCTCCGCGGCTGGAGTAGCGCTGATTTGGCGCTGATTTTTAAGAAAGAAAATGTTGTAGCCAAAGAAATTTACTTTTCTTTTTGTAATAAGTCATTTTGATGACATATAATATTTTTAATTCTAAATCAAAAAATTCTTCCAAATTAATTTATTATTTGATATGCGCTATAATTTTAATATAATTTTTTCCATTTTTTCAACACAGCCAATCAATTCTTCGTTTAGTTTAACTCCTAGAACTAAATTTTCGTACAAAAATATTAAGCGATTAAAAAGTTTCAAAATAATTAGTTACGAAGGTGTGCCTTAATGAAGGCTAAGCGGCACATATAAGTAAATATTTTCTGATAAAATAAACGCCTCGGAAAACGTTTTTTTTTCAATTAAATTAAATTTTTTCTAAACGTAAAATCAGACGCAGAACTGATCAGCAATATTGAAAAAATTAAAAAAAATTATAATATAAAAAAAAAATTTAATTTTCAATCCCTAGCTTAATTTAGATATTAATTAATTCATTTTAATGATGTAGCACTCAAGACTGAGACTTTAAATAGAATTAAAAATTACATTTATATTTTAAATCAAACACACCTTACAATTAAAAATATCCTTATAAAATTTAAAAATAATATAGATTTTTAAAATACACGATTAAAAAGCAATGTCCCCCAATTCTTTTTTATTTAAAATTTCTGAAAAAACTCATGAATACAAGTCATAGACCCTCTACGTACGTGACTTGGTCAGCTGGTTTTATTACAAAACTTTTATTTAAAAATTTTAAAAGTGTACCACATTTTATTGGGTCGTTACATAAGCAGTTGAGTTTACGCTCAATTTTGAACCATGACGTTCACAATGCAAGAGGGATGAACAATTAAAAAATAATATAATGATATGCTTAAAGAAATACTCTTTTCCATTTTCGCGCTGAAAAGAGCAAACTCCAACCCATTATTTTGCATTGATTTGATTGGATGTCGTTTTGTTGTCATGTGAAAATGACGTCAATCGTGTGTAGACTGGTGTAGACCATGAAGGTTACGAAAATGTTTTTCTTTGCTTTTAAGCCGCAAATATGCATTTAAACTCGTCAAAATGTGGCGAAACATAAACACTTTCTTCAATTGATAGCATTTAAAATGCATTTTGAGTAAATAAGATAAAAAATAGTTGACTTAACCAAATCTACTTTCTGTCGCGGAGTTGGCAGCACTTGTATTTTGCAAGGACTTCCTATTGTTTTGAGTATTCCTCCGCTATCAGCCGAGGAGACTCATCGAAGCTCTACGACGCAGTTCAACCAGCGAGATATCCTACTTTATTCCGACAGTTTTCCAGTTTGACGCAGTCAAAATGAAGTTCCAGTACAAGGAAGAGCACGTCTTCGAAAAGAGGAAAGCTGAGGGCGAAAAGATCCGACGAAAATACCCTGACAGGGTGCCTGTAAGTGTTTGTTTTTGGTGTTTCCGAATGGCCTATGCGAGCTCCACTTAAATCGATTTACAGTTTTCGCTTCTGTACGCAATTAATTTTTCATGAATTTTTATTATCTTGGATGAAGATTTATTCTGATGGCAACACAATCGCGTATTTAACAAATGCCCATATGTTTGAAATTTTTGATTGAGTTTAAAACATTGCATCACGGAAGATAATTTTAACCCTCGAGAATCGACAGAGACAGCTGTGCGAGAGTCGCTTTTACTATCAAGGCCCCGTGCACAGTCATTGTGCAAGTGAAGCATTACATGCAATACATACTTCAGAATTTAAATCATATTAAATAATTCAGGTTATTACTTTGTAGAAACATTTATATTAATTATATACCATTTGATAAAAATAATAATTAAAAATTAAAACAGATTTGATAAGATCACAGAGTATTAAATTTTAAATCCAAATAGTACAATTTCTATATATTGCTTTGAAGAATTTATTTTGCACTCAAAATAAAAGGAATTACATCAATTTTATCATTTTTCAAGGTGATTGTGGAAAAGGCGCCGAGAGCGCGCATCGGTGACCTCGACAAAAAGAAGTACCTGGTTCCCTCTGACTTGACTGTTGGCCAATTCTACTTCCTCATTAGGAAGAGGATCCACCTGCGCCCTGAAGACGCCCTCTTTTTCTTTGTCAACAATGTCATTCCACCAACCAGTGCCACTATGGGATCACTTTATCAGGTTTGTTTTGTCCTCGTATGATTCATACAAATCATATTTGATTATAATTAAATCGAGCCGTCTGCTGATATCAAAAGGCACAAATCAAATAAATATTTGATTTTTTTTCTAGAACGCTTCTTGATTTTTGAAAAATTTCCATGTTGGTTTTGAGTAGTTATTTGATATTATTCGTCAAAAGCTGAAGCCTTATTTTATCATTTAAGAAAATATTTGTGTTCAATATTATTCCTTTTTTTAAATATAGTTATCCTTGTTACAGGAGCACCATGAAGAGGACTTCTTCCTCTATATTGCCTACAGCGACGAGAATGTCTACGGCCAATAATAGATGTGCTATTTACAGCAGGGACAAACATTGCGATTAATTTTATCTCAATCTTTTTTGTGATGTTCTCGCTCTTCTAACTCTTTTATTCTTTTACTTTTCTGTATCTGTGCGCACGAGTGAGTCATTGTTATGATGCAAACAAACTATTTTGGGCAAACTTGAGTTTGTGTTAGAAGAAATAGCTGTAGCACTATACTTTCCTTTTTAAAAGAGAACCATTTTTGACTTTTAAGATATATGGATGATAACTATACTGTTTCATGATAATTCAAATTTCTGTATAACGATAATGTTGGAATGGAGAATCACGTCTGGTCTCATCTTTGAGGGATGAAAATTGTTTGGAGTGTGGATATTGGATCATATTATCTAGTATTTTGATCTGGGGATCAGAGAAGTTGAAATAAATGGAAAAAAATCTAGTTATAAGCTGCTGTAAATTGAAAATTGAAAAATGTTATAAAAATGTAAAAAAAAGGTGATAAAATATTGAAATAAAAATTCTAGGCTAAGAAAAAATTTATACTTTTTTTTATCCGATCTCCCTTAATCTGTGTTTATTTAAAAAAAAAGTCAAGCCAAAGAGCCTTGATAAAAAAAAAATTAAATATCAAAATAAAATAAATACACTCAAAAATACACTGGTGACGATAAAATCTGACGATGTTGGTATTAATTATCAGCTCTGGTTTTGTTCAGTTGGTATTGGCCGACAACAACAAATTTTGTCCGTCATTGTGCGAGTGGTGAATTCTTCAATCTTGGCGTTTTTGGAGATCAAAAATGGTAAGAAAATTGTTATTTTTACACATTTCGAAATGAATAATAATTAATTCAATATTTTTTTATTATTTTCATCGTTGGAAAATCCTAATAAAGCTCCAAATTAGTGCTAAATCAAAACTTAAAATTTTATGCCGGCTTGCTTGGATTCACAAAGCGTTTCACATTTTACTGCATAAACCGTGTTATATTTTGCCATTCTGGAACTAAAATATTCAAATCAATTTTACAGTCAATTCTAAGCTACAACGGTGGAGCCATTGTGGCCATGAAGGGTGAAAACTGCGTCGCGATAGCTTCCGACCTTAGGTTCGGCATTCAAGCGCAAACTCTTGCTATGGACTTTGAGGTAAATTAATTAATTATTTTGATCCTTCCCCGAAATTAACATCATAAAATGATTGTTTACTGTAGAAAGTTTTTGAAATGGGACCTCACCTGTTTCTTGGCCTTCCTGGGCTGGCCACTGATACACTGACTGTCCGTGACAGGCTGAAATTCCGTCTCAATCTTTATGAACTTCGCGAAAGCAGGAAAATCCACCCCAAGACTTTTGCAGCTGTGGTCTCCAACATGTTGTATGAGAAGAGGTAGGTTTCTATTTCAAATAGAAATACTTTCGATGCTTAAATTTCCTGTAAAATTTTTCAAATTTAACAATATTTCTGGACTTTTCAAGATTTGGACCTTACTTTGTTGAGCCTGTAATTGCTGGTTTGGACCCCAAGACCTTTGAGCCCTATGTGTGCAACATGGACTTGATTGGTTGCATCAATGAGCCAGAAGACTTTGTCGTTGCTGGTTCCTGCACGGAACAGTTGTACGGCATGTGTGAAGCTCTGTGGGAACCAGGTCTGAAGCCAGATGACCTTTTTGAGACCTGTGCTCAAGCACTGGTCAATGCCTTTGACAGAGATGCTATGTCTGGTTGGGGAGCCATCGTACATGTCATGTAATTGATCTAACTTTGCCAGGTTGAAAATAATTAATTTGAATTTATTTTAGTGAAAAGGACAAGATCACATCTCGCAGGGTGAAGACCAGAATGGACTAAATTCTTGCACTTGCTGCTGCTTCATTGTATTTCTCTGATCATCAATAATATTACTTTGCATTAAAAGTTAAACTTGGTTTATCAATTTGTCAATATTCGGTCTTTAATTGACTAAACAAATTTAATTACGTTAATTCCCCAAAGGATTTTAGACTTGGGAGTTAATAGACTGCACCAGTCCACCCTCCATGATATCACCCTGTTTAAAAATGTCATAGTTTATGAATTAAGGAATTTATTATCATCCATTTTTACATCTTCAGACATTTTAGACCACTTAAAACATGCAAAGTAAAAATTTAATGTAAAATGCAGGAGTTTCCAAGTGTAGAGAATGATATTTCAAACCTTTTTGATTGAAACCAAATTAGGGATTACAATTCAAGCTTAAGAAATTTCCATCTTCTCTGGTAACATAATTAATCAGACCAAAAAGTGGTACACATCAAATAATGTTACACCAGTTAAATCCTATTTACATCATATTTTCAGGCAGGAAAATTAAAAAAAAAAAACGGTCTGTCACTGATAAAAAGAAAGAAAAAACACATTTGTAGAGATTTTTAGGCACGCATTGACTCGGTTGTTTGAACATAAGAATGAACGTCATAAATCTTTCACCGACGAGTCAAAAACGATTGCTTTAAGCAATGTAACTGTAGAAATCTGTTGTGTTTGCTGTCCTCTCTAAGTACTGCTTCTCAATCAGCGATTCGATGCTCTTTTTAATCATACTGATTGAAGGAGTGAAAGTTCCGTTGTTTTGAGCCAACACCTATGGAAGCCAGAGTAAGGAAAAAAGTCGATTTTTAAATTTTTTCATATACTTGAGTAATAAGATCGTTGTGACGAAGTGACTTCCGTGATTTCATGATGCGAACGATTGCTGCCTGCAAATACATTTTCCGATCATCATCAACGGCACTGATGGTTTGCTCAGACTCCTGGGGCAACTCTCGTTGAATTGCGCCTGAGATTTTGAATTTGGTTCTTTTGTTGCTATAGCTCATGTTCAGAGACAACTGGCTCTCTGAAGCAATAGCCTGTGAAAAATATTCCATAAATAGTCATTCATAATACAAATTCTTAAAAAGTACTTCTGTGTCTGAAGAGAGGAATTTGCACTCTACCAAGCTAGCAATGTGCTTGTTCAGAGCCTCCTCAGGTATTGAAAGGGTCTCCTTGATGTCCGAGTAGTTGAGTTTGTCTGTCTTTGCGAAGAGTAGCAGAATTGCCATTTGATAAGTGTTCATTGTGATGAAATAAGTTTTCTTGAGGTAGTTGAACCGCAACTCACCTAAGAAGAGATTACAAAGATAAAAATTAATTAATGGAATTGTGTTTCAATGAAGTTCTACTCACATTGGCATAAGTTATGAATCCAAGTCAATTTCCTGCCACTAAACCGCGTGTGGTAAAAGTTTTCGAACTTTTGTACAGCGTTTTCAAGCTCAGAGGGCAGGGTGATTGGAGTGGAGTTAATATTGCTGATGGGCCAAGCAGCCGTCTGTAATTTTTTTTTTTCTACAATTACGCGCACTTTTCATTGCAAAATTTTTTACCTGCAGCACATTTACAGAGAATCCTATTCCAAGCTCATAGCCATCCTTCTGCAGCGAATCATTGAACTGAGCGTTCAAATCACTAGATACATTGATATCAGTGAACATTCTGTGCAGCTTGCTGGTGAACTCGTAGCCACACGCTTGCTGTAATTTGTATTTAGGAAATTGTGCAATAGAGGCCAAGCAATAGAAAACCTTCAATCTATTGATCATTCCTTCCTCCAAGTCCATGGACTGACTCATCTGCTGGATTAGACGCTTTGCCAGCATGCGAGAGTAGAATTTTTGGAAGACGTCTTTGTCGTCAATGTACTTGAAAATAGTGATCGACTGGCCTAGTTTCTCTTCCACTTCCGACTCAGAAATCCCCTTGGCTGTTTTACGCAGCAGCGAGTCACAGTGCTTGGCCAACTATATTGCAATCACAGTTAATTAAAACTGAAAGTTGAATAAATAAAAAACAAACCATTTCAGGAGACTTGCATGCCGACCTCGGGTTACTTTTGTGATTTATGACAAGGGTGCAAGCTTTGTCGAGAGCACCAACATAGTTCTGGTCATCTTTGAAGACCTCCCTGATGAGGTCTCTGTACTTCTTATGAACTCCCAGCATGTTTTCCACAAACTGCGAGTGGATCTAATAATGTCTTGCTATTAGTTAAGCTATTAAACAATGTTTAAATTGGTACGTTTTCGCCTCCCAGATTTGAGATGCTCTCCAGGCCTTTCTTCTGGATGTGTTCTTGCAGAGCATTTATCAGGTGGTTCATGTGTTGAGGAAGCGGCTTCAGGAGGATATACAAATTCCCCAACTCCTTTTTCCTCTCTCCCTCAACCATTCCTGGGCACTCGCTGAGAAGCCTATCCTTGTGGTTTTCGACGAAGTGCTCCTCAAATTTGCTGCGGACCTTTTCAAAGGAGCTAAAAAAGAAAGAAGTTGTTTCCGTTAAATTTAAAATAACACTTAATTAAAAGGAATTAATCAAAGTAAATTTAAGGTTAAAAATAAAAGCATTTTACATAAAATTGAGCCTAGGCAAAAACGTCTATTAAAAAAAAAAATCTCTGCAGATTACAATTTGCCTATTGGGGTCAGTTTTCCTTTTATTTTTGCAACAAGGGATAAAGCCTTGCTCTATTTTTTTTTAAATATGCCTAAAGAGTTAAGTGTTAAGTTACGTCTTGTAAAGGTAGCGGTTGCTCCTCTTGATTTCTTCCTCCAGCTTTTGAATAACTCGTTCCATATATTCAGCAATGTCATACTCTTGCAGCATTCTGCTGGCCTCTTTTCTGTAGTAATCTCCACTAGCCTCAAGGAAAGGCTTCTCAAAGATTTCTTCATACAGCTATAGAAAAAAATTGATAATTTAAACATTTTCCCCCAAATATTTAAGGTTATAAAACTCACTTCTTGTTGCATTTTTTGCTTGTATTCTTCCACACAGACAAACGAGTTGATTACCCCTTGCATGATTGCTGTCATTTGATATGAAGCACTTCCATCGCGGTCCTGCTGGATTCCTTCGAGAAGCAAGCCAACTATTTCCTTCATCAAAGGCATGATCATTTCGTCTTTCCAGACCGAGAGACCTGAAGACAAAATGAAAATAAAAATATTTGATTTGATTAAAATGAAATAACCTAATTCTCCAATTTCCATTTGCTCAACCTGCTGCATGGCACTGTCAACGAACCGCAACTCGGCGTCACCCAACTTGGACTTCCGAATGTGCTGAGTGTTGAGATACCTAATTGGTTTGAAAATAAAAATTTGTATCGCCCATACAAGCTTTTGACTCACATGTACAAGAGGTGAAGGTACTGACAACCCTCCTTGTACGTGTTCCAGTATTCGTTGTACGCCTTCAAAAGGTCAACACCCTGGTACTGTTTCACGTTTTGAAGCAGCTCCCTGACGTGGTTCTCCAGGAACAGTTGAGTCTTATCATAAAGAGGATCTGCCAAAATATCTGGCTGGGCCACACAAAGGGCATAAACGTGTCTGAAATTGAAAAAGGAAATCAATTCTCTATCCAACATTTCTGAATTAAAAGTAAGTAATGAAAATTAGTTAATTAAACAAACCCAAATCCTTCATTCCAGTCAGATTTAGGAACGTTTCCCAATTTGATGACACCCTGCACGGTGGGCTCCAATTTGCCCCACATCTCGTCAAAATTGACTGGCCTTGGCTGCAGCGACATGGTGATGCTGAAATGAGACGCAAACTTTAGTAGGTCATTAAAATTTAGCCCTAAAGCTGAAAAATCAATCTCAAGTTAGCCACAAAAGCCTTGCTGAGCGGATATCTATGTAGTTTGTTTACAAAGAGTCGGGAAAAATGATCTTGTAACAGGTTTACTCGCGCTGCAGTTGCGACACTGAACCTTCTAAATTCATGGACATCACGCGTGTGAAGCAAGTGGAAAAAAAACAGACGCACATCTGTGCTGCTCCTCGGCTCACCTTGTCAGATTTGGCCAATTTGGGAGTAAAATTAACCACTCGGGTCAGGGATGAAACCCTTAGTCTCAAATTTTTCCCTGACGCGACTCTGCAGTGGCTCGAATGAAAGAATCGGATCAGGCAGAAGCGGAATTACTGACGGCTCAAGTTTGCTTTGGTTTCACTGGTTTTTTAGCTTTCGACTGATCTCCAATCGGTTTCGTTGGCTGCATTTGCTGCAGCAGCTGCTTTGTTTTGGTGCAGCTGCTTTACGATGGGAATGAGAAACGGAGTTTGTTAAATTATACACAAACTTAAATATTGGCCTCTAAATTGCAGATTTTTTATAATTAATCCATTAAACATACTTTTTAACGTTTTAGTTTGATAGTTTCGTTAATAAAATTTACATCTAAGACATGAAAAAGCCCTGGTACCTTCATATACAAAAACTCCGTTCTAAAACTCCCTTAAAAAATCTCTCCCACTCCCCCTGCTTCCATTCGATTCAGGCAACAACAAGACGAACTTTGAGGAGTACTTTTTGATAAACTTTTATGATTTTTTTTATATTTAGAGGTTAAATGGTAAAATTAAAAGAACCACATCGCTGGAGTTAAATTGATGGAGGAAATAGCCGAGACCTCGATTTTACTTAATGCGGGGAAAATAGGTTTGAAGAATAATAATAAATTATTTAAAAAAAAATAATTTCTTAAATTTTACATTTTATTTTAATCAATTTTAATATGACTATGAATTTCAATTGAAGCTTCGTATTTGTTTAAACGTTTACTAGTAATTTCATTAAAATTTAGCTCCAGCTCACGGAATTGATGGGAGAATCCTAGAGTTTTTTGAAATTTGCATCCACCAGCTTGTTTTTTTGCACCGATTGTATCCCATTGGGATATTCTCAAAGAAACAAAAATATGGGATAGCAATTCATGTATGTTAACGCTGCTTTTGAAAAGCTTTTATTTGCATCTTATAATAATATTTTTGCAGACCTCTGAGCATCCCGAGTTAAATTCGTACATCAAGAAATGCCTTAGCACTGCTCAAGACTTAATCAGAACGGGAGACTTTGAACAACTGATAATTGTGTTCAACAAACCTGACGAGACACCTTTTCGAAAATTCACTTTTGCCTTAGAGGGTCTGTCAAAAGACACAACGGAATCAGTGAATAGGCAAAAATAATTTTATATAAATTTAAAGTTTAAATGAAAAATAAAAACATTTTCTTCTCCACAGGAACGATTTTACGAGTCTAGAGCTGAGCTTTCGAGATGCCGTTTTAAGACTGGTCGGTTGTGACCGAAAAATGGAAACATTCCATAAAATCCCTGAGGGCAGTTCTTTTAAAATTCTAATTGAAACGTCAGAAGACAGCTTTATCAATATGTGCAATGCACCTTCTTCCAAAGATGAATATGTAAGTTCCGTAAATTGGAGTATATTAAACAAGAACAGTTAAGTAAATAACAATGTAATATTTAAAACAGGAATTCCCGTGGGTCCAAAGTGAGGGGAAAGTAGCCAGCGCGACGTACGATCAGCTCATTCCCATTTCATCAGTTGAGACTCGAAATTTGTCTTTACAAATTATTGCTCACGAATCACTCATGGTTTCTGCTGAAGAAAACAATCATAAATCACAAAATAGTAGTGTGATAACGGATGAGGAAAATAACACTGCAATGTCCGAAGAATATTAAAAATAAAATTTTGTAAATTTTACCAAGGTAATTTGTGCGCTTATACAAATGATACTTAATAAATTTAATCGAATAAATTATTCTTGAAACAACTTTTTCAAAATTTTTAAAGACTAAATTTTCTGTTTTTATTTACAGTTAATTTAAAATTTTAATTTTTGGTTGGAACAATTTGTATATTAAAAACATTAATAATATTAAATCCCCAGAGCGAAAGGAAATTTTCGCGCTAAAAATCAAAATTACTCATTTGTGATTGGCTGGAATCTGCAGGCCGCCATCGTGTTTGTTTATAAACATATCTTGCCGCATGAAAAGTTCCAAAAGTTCAGTCTCTGTCCGGTTTAGCTTATCTAAGTTCAATTAAATCGAAAATTCCTCCAGCTCTTGGCAATAAAATTCCACTGCCTTTAAATTAATTGCTGGTAAGCTTCTCTGGATTGAAATTTACTCAGAAGATGATGACAGAAGGTAAAAAAATCTGAATACATAACATGTTTGTGTCAACTTTTTAACTTGCGTTGGTTTAAATGGAACAAAACTCTTTTTCTTTGATTTATGAGCTCAATTAAAAAGATATTACTATTTTTACAGAGGAAGTTATTAAGCGTCGGCTGTTAATTGACGGTGATGGAACTGGAGATGACCGACGAATAAATCTTATGCTGCGTTCGTTCATCAAGTACTGCAACAATCCCGCAAGTCCCGAGGAAGACAACTCGTAATAATTAAAGATTATTTTTGGTATTACAAATAATACTTTTTTTTAATTTAGGGCAATGAATAGAATGCTCCTTCAGTTGAGCCAGAGTGAGTTGGCTTCGGAAAAGTTTCTCCTCGGCTCGCACACGAGCAACGCCGAACTCAAGAGTTACGAAGAGCTGAAGGAATCGATTAAAAATAGACTAGAGACTGCCAAGACGGAGATTGAGGAAGCCAAAGAGTCCTTCAAAGCTGCCAAAGAAGTGCGCAAAAACAGGGTCCAGTACAATGTACTCGCCAAAGTCATCAAAGAGCAGCCGGACAGAAAGGGAACCCTCAAGAAATTGGAGGAAAGTAAAGCAGAACTTGCTGAGTTGGAAGTAAGTTACTAAAATTATATAGAAATTTCAAATTAATTACAACCTTTTGAAATCAGAGCAAGCGAAAACAGATTGACGACAAATTGGAGATGAGAAGGAAACGTTTGCACCTGCTCAACGTTGCCATCCACGACTTTATCGAGGATGCCAACGAAATCAAACTGCAATTGGATTCGGGCGAGGCGTCGTCTTCTGCAGATAATGCAGCTGACAGCATTGACCTGCTGATTGAGCCCTTTGACCTGGAGGACGTTGAGGACCAGGCGATGAGCATCGATCCGTGAGTGAGAAATTCAGTGATGTGCTCGAAGGACAGTTCCGCATTCCGCAACATTTAAATTTGAGCCACGTGTCACATTCTAAATGAATAGTGAATAAATAACATTCTAAGGCACTAAAATTTATAATTAATTTTTAATGAAACTGATTTACACTTAATTAAATAGAAGACAAATAAGTACAGCGGACATTGTCACTAGTTCCATAGTTGCAGCGCCATTAGTAGCTACTTCATAATTTCCAATTTTTGATGCGAAACCAACGACGTGGGCTACATAATTTTGCTCGTGTACCGATTGAAATAGATGAGACCAGGGGCCTATCAAAAATTAATATTATTTTGATTTAAAATTAGGAAAATATCTTGCCTATGGCGTAGGCCGTCACTTCTCCACCTCCATGAACACCTTCGTCAGTGGAAATGGCAGAATGTTGTTTATATTCAAAACTTTCCACATCTTCTGTTGAAGGATCCGGTCTTGTTACATGAGTAGCATTAAACGGGTAAAACTTTATTTCCGTTCCAGTTGCGTACGACAAAGTTGTGTAATTTAAAGCGTCTGATTTAGATTTATAAGCAATTCCTGCCAAAATATAACCTTATTTGATATATTTTTTCCCATTTTTTTTTTAATTACCCATTATGCTTGTGCCTCTTACTGGGTATCCTGCAATAGATAATGTGTGCGTGTGATCAGCAGTGACGATGACCAGAGTTTCGTTCAAGTCGACCAATTTCAATGCCTCTTCTACGGCCTTCTCTAAAGCTACAGTTTCGTCCAAAGCTTTCCGCGCCGTTCCTCTGTGGTGGGCTTGATCGATCATTCCACTTTCAACCTAGACAATTATTCAAATTCATTTTTTAATTTCAAAAAAAGAAATGTAAAATTTTTTCTTAGTAAATAATTTTCTCACCCTTGAAACTTGATTTTAATAATTTATAAATTAATTTAATAATCAATAATCCAATTGAATAGAATAAAAAAATTTAATAATAATAATTTCTTTACCACCAATATGAATCCATTTGGTCCCTTATTGAGTGTCTTAATCGCAGCCACGGTCATCTCGGCCAAAGACGGACTTATCTCAGCGTCCCTCTCATGCTCGTATTGTAAAAACCCATTTGTAAAAACTCCCAACAGAAAATCCGTCTTTTCAAAATCGACTTCAGTCAACTCTTTATTTTTAGAAACCACTGAATGTGAGACTCCCTTGGCCCTTTTCTCCTCCTCCCACATCCTGATCAGGTCCAGTCGGTCCCCTCTGCGACAAGCCCAGGTGTCAATCGGGTCTTTGGCGGTGATTGTCACATTACTGACCAAACACTGGCGACCGCCACCCAAAATCACCTTAAAAAATTAAAAATTGTCAAAAAAAAAGGTAAATTTAAATTTTTTATAACATTAATTGATTTTCCCGGCTCATCCTCCACCATTTGTCGAGCAATATCTTTGCATTTCGCGGCCGATCGCGGCATTTTTGCCTCGCACTCCCAGCTTCGGTGTGCACTGTGCGCGTAAAGGGCCGCGGGGGTGGCGTGGGTTAATCTTGTATTGGTCACAAAACCTTAAAAATCAAATTACAAATTGACCCAATTCATATAATTTTTTACTTTTACCGGTCAATTTTCCGGCATCCTGGGCCCATTTTAAGATGGAATCTGCGCGGTAAGATTTGTTGAGGGAGCTTTCGCAGTCGCCGAGTTTGACGTTCGCGTCCAAGCCGACCGTTTTGTAATTTGATTTTACGCCTGAAAATAAAGCCGTGGCTGTGCTGGCCGAGTCGGACACTTGCTTGTCTGTGTTATATGTCTGCATAAAAGAAGATGATTTAAAAATTTAAGAGAAAAACAAAATATTTGAACGGGTCCAGGGTTATTTTTTTATTTTTTACAGAGCTATGAATATTATGTTCAGTTAAATTAATTTAATGTTTTTTATTTTCAACTAGTTTTTAAATAAATTCAATGAACGTACCATCAGAAAGCCTGTGACAATTTTGAGAAAGAATTAAAAAAGAAATAGAAAAAAATAATAAATTTGTTAGCAAAACCAGAGAAACGTGAAATGGAAAACATTAATTTTACTGAAAACTTTTCGGGGGGGGGGGGGGGGGAAGAAATGTGCATGTATACGGTCTTCATTTAAATCACTGAAATTTAAATTTAAATATTTTTTAATTTTGTTTAAACTGAATAGAATTAAATTTCAAACAAAAATAATGTAGACTGTAGAGGGTTATTATTATATCTTTTATGTTTGATTAATTTAAAAGAGATTTTCTTCTTCTTCATAAAATACATAGTACATGTGTTAAAATTCTCAAAGGTGGCATGAAAAGGTCGCGATAGAGAAACTAATTTTTTTTTTATTTAACTGCGCGCACAGTCGCTAATCGCATCAACCGCAGTAGGTCTTTTGTCCGCGTTGGGGCGAAAAATTGAGGCTGGCCATAATCCCTTGAGAAAATAAGGGGCACCTTGAGGAGCGCGACGTGTGGGAACCTCTCGAAGGCGAGCAGACCTCTTTCTGCGTCGCGACCCTCCCCGGCGAGCTGCCCTTTGTAGATGCGCGCCGCCGTGATGGTGTTGGGGCCCATTCCGTCGCCGACAAACAACACCACATTTCGCGCCCGCCGCTCGTTGACACTCACCCTGAGCGCCGAGTGCAGCTCCTGGGTGGCGACGCGATCCCAAAAGGCCGCATCTGCATCACAAACAAATTATATACATTATTCCTGGAAAAAGCTAGGGAGGAAAATCCGTGAGAAAGGGGGCGAATGAAAAGAAAAAAAGGAAATGGCCAGACTGCGGCGGCACCTTTTGCACCTTTTAGGGCCGCAGACTGGAAATTGAGGAGTGACGCCTGACTGGACTGCGCGTCCATTGTCGTCTTGCTCTGGCATTTGCGTTTTGTGAGAAAATTGTTGTGTAAATATTGACCCCAACACGAATTTATTTATTTGTGCCGCGGCTTTTCTGAAAGCGCGCTGCGTGAATTCTTTTCTTTTCTCAAACCTTTTCCTTTCCAATGAGCATGATTGAATTTCCTCTGCGGTCGCCACAGTGAGAAAATGTGCAGGGTAGAAAATACAACTTCTGCTGAGCATTCAAAAAATGGAATCAAGTAAAGGGCCATAATTTTAAGTTCAGTCTAACTAATAAGCAACCATGCAGTGACTTTGAAATTATTAATGGAATAATTGCATCAAAAAAGTAACGCCATTGGAAGGACTTTTAATTCCTGTGGTCCACTTTTAGTTATTTTTTTATGGTTTGAATCTTAAAAGAAAAAAAACATTATGTGATTTTGAGTTGTTTATTGTTTTGTATTAAAACCACACTATGATTAAGCTGTGGGCTGCAGCCCTATAATTCATGCTGGGCTGTGAATTACTTTGACAAAAATTAATTAAATCAAAATTTTGATGACATCAACAAAAATATTTATAAATTAAAAGATTAATTAGAAGTTCCGAGTTTACCCCGACAATAATTTTTAAGATACTTTTTCCAATTCTACAATTTTTTTAAAATAAAAATTAAACTTTTTCTTATTAATTTTCTACAAAATCAAAATGGATATAATAAGCGTAATTTTTTTTCCATATTTGATTTTCCAAGCTTGAAGATTTCCTTGCTTAATTTGTTAATGATAACTATGCTATTATAATTGAAGTTAGTTATGTAAATTATTGAAAAGAAAAATTTGCAATTCAATCTTGAAAAATGTGATGAAATTATTGAAAATTGAAATACCTTCCAGTCCAGTAGATCCACTTGTTGCCAGGAACAAAGCAAACACGGCTAACTTCAAGCTCCTCATTTTTTTTTTATAACGTGCCAGAGAGGAATTCACGAATTAGAAAAACAACATTGATTCCATTTGCAGGTCACAATCGGCAACGCGGAAGTGCGCGGACGAATATCACGCTCTCCCCACGCAACAGCACAAAGCCCCTATTATGTTAATGATAAAATTCTCTGACAATTGAACAACGCAGCACTTTTATTAACACGCTCCTCCTGATATACATTTATATTTATGCTATAGGACTACATAAAGTCATTGCAGGGTGCAAAGTTTATATAGTAGCCGCGTCATATGAACCGTCTTGCCGGTGCTATTTGCGGTTCTTTCGGTAGCTCTCTTATCTGTCTCTTTACTAACAAAAACAACCAGAAATATAAAAAAACAATGGTCATAATTCTTAAAGTTTTATTTTTCTTCCGCTGCTATTGCAATTATAAATATTGACCAAAATATAAAATAAAAAATAATAATAGAATTTTGTAGTAGATTTTCAAAATCGAGGTTTGATTCATGGTGAATTTTAATTCAAATCACCATGTAATAATATTATAATGTAGCTGGCCTAAAACTGTAATTGGGCAGTTCTGATTTTTTAATTAATTTAAAACAAAAGCAGAGATCTTAATCATGTGTGTAGGAAATATTAAAAATGGTGGAGACTCTATTTTGATTTCTTCAAAACGTTTTTTGTTAAGTTTTTAACGTCATGACTGAAAATTTTTTGTTTTTTAGTTTTAAGGGAATCATTTCGTGGCGGCATCGCCTTTGAAAAAGAAAATCGCAACATCTAAATTCTTTTCACATTTAATAACGCGTGCGGTTGGGATTCAATTTACGCAATGATGATAAGGGAAAAGAAATAATTCCGAGAAAATTAGAAAATTGGACCGTCCAGTTTTGGTGCTAGTCGCACAAATTTTTTCAAATCATCGTTTCAGCGGCTATAAAAAAAGTAGGGACAATAAGTAGTACTGTACTAGTATTGAACTAGTACGTTACTAGTCACGCCTCCTAGAGAGGTTTCCGCAATAATTTGGAAATATCGGTTTCCTCAAAAATTACACCGCCACCAGTAATGAAAGCGCGACGTAAAACTACTATTGTACGTGCGACATAAAACCATTATTTTATTCGCGACGTAATGCAAGTGATGCCAACTCAAATAGGGGATTTTGGGAACCACGCCGCGCTTACTGTAACGTTACCAAATAATCCATGAAATTAAATTATTTAAACATTTCATATTATGCGAACTTCTTACGGAAAAAATTTTATTGTTAAAAAAAAATGCGAAAATTCAATCATATTCCTGCTGTGAATGAAATTTTACTTTTTAAACTGTTTTTCAATAATTCAATTTTTTCCTTTTTCTTTTCTCAGCGAAAAAAGCGTGGTCGCATTGAGGTTCCGCGCGCGTGAGAATGATTGTGTGATTCAATTCACCAGCGGTCCTGGGTCATAAATCAAAAAGCTGCGGTCAGATTATTTCACCATACACATTATTTATTGCGCCACGCACTCATTAAAGTCTCATTAAAAGTGGTTTGCCACCATTTAGGCCCATAATCGTTCTTTTTTATTCCAAATACGAAAAAAAAGCCGCGGCTTCTTTGAAAGAAAGCTTTTGTGCGCGACGAAAATGAGAGAATTTCGTGGTTGTTTTAATTAACATAAAGCACGAGATCGACGCGGCCAAGGAATATAATGAAAAAAGTCTGCGTGGCGTGGACATGAAAGCGCATTAGCCACGCAAGATTAGTAATTATCATTCAATTCCTTTGATCAATGCCACCGCGACAAATTAATTTTTTTCTCCTGGCTGGTGCTCTTTGTGCGTGTTGTGCGTCTCATATGCGTGTGTGTATGATATTGTCCCATTAAAAGATGTGAGGATGCCGCTTTTCGCTGGTGCACCCAAAGTACTACTACCCCCTTAAAACCAAAAGGGCCAAAAAACGCAGCGCCTGTTCCTTCTGCGCTCGCTTTTCTCCCAGAAAAAAAGGAACCCCCTCTACTCGCGACGCGCTCACCGCTTTTATAGTGGTGGCGGCGCCTTTGATCTTTTTCACTCTCTCAGGTGCTGCTTATTCGTAATAGCCTTGCCTGCATGCACACGGATCATCTCGCCGACCACGCCTCTGATAATCACGAGCCATGCAACCAGATACACTAATAGAATTTTTATTTTTATGTACTCAATCTCGACCCCTATTGTTTTATTTCACCGCTCTCTGCTTCCCTGTGTGGATCCGATGCCGAAGAACGTCTCATTTTTTTTTGGTCCTTTTCTTTGCAGAAATTTTTCAAATTGGATAGAGTTTTTCAAACAAGTTTCATCACGATTATGTCAAAGAGTTTATTTAAATTTAGACAAAATAATTAAATTACAATAATGATGAGTATGTACAAGAACGTAATTTTAAAATTATAAGTTATGACTTTTCATTTAGTACACTAGAGCTTAATGTTAGCTGAATATTGATTTACAAATAAACAATTAAAATCTTTAAAATCTGTACAAAATAACCACTACGCAACCTTTCTTGAGAATTCGGCTGAAAAAATTGGTTGTCTCTGGAATGCTCGTTTATTATTCTAAGTGCTGCTTAAATTTATTTGTGTAGATTTGTGATTCTGATGTAGGAGTAATTACATAATTTGATTAAGTAGCTACAAAATACTTTTCATATCACTTAGCAGCTGACCGTAGCTGCGCACATTTGTGTGTTATTATTATTGTGAAAGCCCAATTTGTACTTAGCAGGTTTGATTTCAACCTTCTGTGGAATTTCCAAAGCTAACCTGACAAATTAATTACGTGTAATTTCTCAAAACATTATTGCTTGATGTGAGGGGCTTTTCTGGATTGAACGGAGACGTAAAATTAAATAATAATATATTAGCATAATAAGTTATTTACAAAAACAAAAAGGGAGAAGAGGCGAGATCAGCAAATGAGTTCACATGGAAGCACGTCAGCCGTACACGGATGACAAGTATATACTCGACGGAAGGTTTTGGCAGCCTTCGTACTGCTGACGCGCTTCTTCGTCGCTTGATGGTCGACCGTACGCTCCGCATGGTGCCCCTGTCAGGGTTGTTCTCGTCGCTTCACCCGAGGTGGTGTCTCGCAGTGATGGACTTGACCTTGTCACCTCCTTCAACGAATCCTGGAATCAAATTAAAAAGATCTTTTAATATTATAACACAGATTTGCAGGTGATGTTTTTTTATTATAATCCGATTTAAAAATTTGTAATTACAATTTTTTTTAAAGAATTTTTAGGAAAAGATTAATATTATATTAATTTTTAGGGTGTAATTTACTTATTTTAATTGGCTATTTTAAATTAATTTTGATTACTCACTTCATAAATTTGGTGGAGACACGTGTTTCTGTGCATGGCCCTGCTCCAATGGGCAGTGAAATCTCCCTGCCAGGCAGGCTGGTGGCCTGTACCACTGGTGAAGACGATCACATTGGACAAGTTGTTGGCGTTGTGAATCGCCTTGAGGATCTCGCCCGAGTAACTTTGGTCGATGACCATGATCACTCGGCGTGAGAGGCAGCCCTGAATATCACGCAGCATCTCTCGCACCGTGTACACTTCATTCGTGTCCGCCTGCACAACAGATGATTACAAAAAATTATAAAATTTGCTTGAAATTTATCAATAAAAAAAGTTTATAATTGGGAAATTATTCAGTAACTCACCTCGCCATTATTGTCCAAGTCCCACAACAGTGGAGAACCGTCCGACCTTGTTGGGCTGTTGAGATAAATGACCAACGAGTCGGCGCAATACTTGGTCTCACACAGTGTCCGCAGATGGTGTCTGAGGCTGAACTTCATCACTGCCGAGTACATGTGAGGTCTGCTCTGGTCAGCAGGCAGACCGTTGGCAAAGAACACCTTGATGTTCTCCTCGCTGAAGCCGTTTCTCTTGAGCATTTCGTAAAAGGCCAGGGTGTTGATCAAACTCTGCGAGTCACTCATCTGACGGTTCCACCCACCGGACAAAAGCACAGCCTATAAAATTTAAATAAAAAATTAATATATTAATAAATTAAAATAAAAACTATCTTAAAATTAAATTAATTAAAAACTTACGTGATCGCAAGTCTGGAAAATGTTGCACTTGGTTTTGGCGGCTTCGTGCGTGAAATCGCAGCGCTGCGAGTTGAGGCGCAGAGGGTCGCACTCGACCAGGCGCGTCGATTCGGCGTCCCGGAGCGCCGGACAGGCGTTGTTGAAGCCGGGGATGTCGTCCCTGCAGGTGAGGCGTTGCTCCCACTCGGGCGTTCCGACGCTGCCACCGCGCTGGTTGGTGCGGACGGGGGCTTCCTTGGCACTTCGCACCAGAGGGATGAAGTTGATGGCGCAACGAACGTGCATGTGGACGCGGTGCCTCGGCATGCGGTTGTTCTGTCCGCCCATCCGCTCGGCGGCCATCAGGTTCGGACACCGGTTCTTCCTCGCTACTTGCAGACACTCGCCACTTTCTAAAAACATAATTGAAACAAAATTTTAATTTAAAGCACAATATAAAAAAGAGTAAAAAAGAAATTTAAAAGTGTGTTTTTTAAGGAATTTTTTTTATTTTGCAATTTAGTTTGGAACCATTTCTTATTTTACAAAAATATTTAATCAAATAATCTCTTTAAAGCTTTGATATGCATATAAAGACGGAAGGATCGCGAAGAAATTTAAGTGTGACATCAGAAAAATTAGAACGCATAATTTGCATATTAAAATGAGTCATCTGAGGAGCCGCGAGAAAAACAATCTCATGCATGGAAGCCGCGGCACGCCGGCCGGCATAGCAGTCAAATGAGCCAATTTACCGCGGTCATAAAGAGAGGCCATTACGGCGTAATCTGGTGGCTGCTGGATTATAAAAATATATAAAACAAGCAAGCCGATGTACTCGGCGCACAGGAATCGAGCGAGAGAGCGCGGCATCTGAAGGGCAGCAGAAAAAGAGAGCTGCAGGTATGGCAGGTTCGTCAGTCAGTAAGATGTCACCTCTGCCTAATGAGCGGAACCTCTTAAATCGGCGCGCTTGGCGTGAGGTTTCCTTTGATGTTCGCCGCCACAGAGGAGCCGCCTGGCCTGCCTGCCGCGCTGCTCTCGCGGCAGCAGATGTGCTCGAGGAGCGTGCATGTCCGTCCGTCGCTTCTTCTGCCCCACAGCACCTCAATTTATATTGCATTAATACACTTAAATGTTGCTCCACAATAATCCCTGTGCGCGCTGCGCGAGACTATTTTCAGGGCAATTTATCAAAAAAGCTTCCCAACGGTTCGCTCTGCAGGCCAATTTTCAACTCTGTTGTTCTTGACATTTGAGCACCAAAAGTTTTGAGGATGGAAATTATATAAAATAGAACAGCCAAAAAGCTTCACGTTTTCTTTTTCTTATAAAATGCTCCACTATAGCTGCTGTATTAATTTATAATTTTTCAAAATCTTGCAATTTTTTTAATTAATTCATTAGGAAATCAATCAAACTACTCTTTGCATTATGCTGACAGCGAGTTTTGATAGTTGAAAAGAATTTCCAACGTTCATTTTTTGAAAGCTTTAGATAGACTATTTCGCTGCCAATGTTTTCCTTTGATGCCGCGCAAACGTTTTTCATATAATGTTTTATTATGGAAATGCTTTTAATATGAAAGGAAAAAAGCAACGGAGATCAATCAGCGGCTCTGCGATGCGATATATTTTTATCAAAGGAGCCGCCGCGCCGCAAAGGAAGTGAATGGCTGGCAATTTAGTACGCGTGAATGCGATCTGTAATGTCTTTATAAGAGAGTAAAGCGCCCGGCCGCGGCGCGCAGCTGATACATACGACGAGGACATAATTTTTAGCCCAAGTGATGGAAGTTATGCTTGTGAGAGAGGTGCCGCCCAGGCGAGTGCGTCTTTCCATTTTCTTTAAGTGTTTTGTGATAGAAAAAAAGGAAAAAGGTTTATCAAATTGTTTTATTTTAATCAAGCCATAAAAAAAGCGATGTCCGCAACCCACCCAACAAAGAAACATGATTAATATGCACAAATCTTCAAAATTCGAATTGTTAGTTGCAAATTTAGTTTTCATAAAACCTAATCAGCTCGTAGAATACACAAAAAATTGAATAAAATTATTAATGAGCAAATTAAGCAAAAGGATTTTGTATCATTTTTCCAAATAATATAAAAGTTGGAATAAAAAATATTTAAAATAATTTTTAAATTCTATAATGTCTTGATTCATTATGCGGTAAAAGCTTATATGAATTTTCATTAAATCAAAAGTGCTTTTTTGACGAAAGGTTGCAAACAAAGAATTAATTTGTTTTAAATTTTATTTTGTATTTTAAGTATTTTTAATTTGGTTATAAAAGATCAAGATTATCCACAAATTGGGCTCTCCTCTCCCTTAGACAGAAGTGCCTCCGTGTGTATTTATAATGACAACACATACGTGAAGAGGACGCGATTTTTTTTTCTGAATTGCAGCCAGGGTGTCATAATTGGGCGGCGCGCGTGTTGAAATAAAGCGACTTTTTCACTTTTAGCCGAGCGCTCCTTTCGAGGTGTGAATCGCAAGTACATCTCTCGTCGCACCAAAGAGAGTGGTGTCGCGCGCAATAAAAAGCAACCCTTTGAAACGTCCTTTGATCTCTGGCGCGCGCCCGCGCGCGCAAAATGTGCGTACTTGATATTGTGTGTGTGTGCGCGCGGCTCTTTGAAGAAATTATGCTGAGCCGACGTACTTGCGTGCCTTGCTTGTTGCCTACACATGCACAAAAAGGAGGCGGAGAGAGAGAGAGAGAAAAAAAAGAGGCGGCGAGATCAAAGCGTTTGGTGGCTCGTGGCACCTGAAGCATCCTTCCCAGAAAAACGTACGCGCCGCTGCTGCTAAGATGCGATTCTGTGAGAGAGTCTCTCGAAATTCTCTCGCGGTCCGGCTTTTTGCCAATTTTTTTCTTCGTCAAAAAAGGCCAAATTTTAATTGGCCTCGCTATAAAGATTTAATTTCGCTTTGGCGCCTGCAGAGATAACAAATGGAAAACGTCATCTGGACCGAATTGCAGCCACTTGGATTTTGTTCTGATTTCGGAGATGAGATAAGACGCGCTGCATGCAGCAGTTGTAAAAATTGCCATGGGAAAATTGAGATTCGTATCTGCAATATGCTGCGGAATTTTTCTGCTAAGTTTCTTTTTCAAAAACAATGTAAAATTGCGTGAAAAATTAAAAAATTAAAATACACAACCAGAAAACTCTGGTATTATTATTTTTTTAAGGAACTTTTTTCAATATCAAAAGAAACTTGAAGTAAAAAATTAAGCATTTTTTCCTATTTGAAAGAAAAAAACAATAAAAAAATTGCTCTCTCCTTTCGAATATCAAGAGAAAAAAATGGTGATTAGAAATTTGAGTTCAATTTTTTTTGCTCTATGAAAAAGTTTAAAAAAAATATCTCCTCCTCCTTCAAACTAATTGTGTTTTGTGAAATTCCTCACCCTTTATTTAAAAGTAAATCACTAAATTTACTATATTGGGTGTAAATCTTTTCAGCGAGCTTTTTTCCCAAGCCGTTTTGCATAAGTAAAAAAATGCACTCTTGGGATTTCTTTTTTTGTTCAGGCGAAACGTGTTCCATTTTTATCTGGGTTTGGTGCATCACAATAAAAATTTAAAATATAATTCCGAACGTGATTTTGCAGCCAAAAAGTGGATTTCGCCTGACAATTAACAAGCCCCGGCGGCCTTGTTCAAACGACGGAGAAACGCTCCCTCGGGAACATTTTTACAGCCCGCAGTACCCTTCTCAGCAACAAGTGCTGCGATTTTGCGACTAACCAATGTTTTGATTTACAAGCGCAATAAAAACACGACCTTTCCCAAAAAGAAGTTCTCGCGCGGCGGCACCTGCGACACACGGAGAGATGTGCGTTTGCATCGCGGCCGGGGATAAAAAAAGCAGACTGGCGCCTTACTTAGTTGGCTTGGGAAAGTACGATTTCTTGTTTCTCCATACCTGGGGCCCGAATTTCGGTTTTGTCCCCCGCGTGGAGAATCAAGAGAGAAAAGCACAGGGGCTTGTTCCGCGCACAGATGAGATTATTTCGCCGACACAGAGAGAGACAGAAAAAGGCAGAGAGCGCGGCGGCGGCGGCGGTTTCGATTGAAACGCGAGAATACCACAGCTCTTTTCTAGCTGGACACATACATACTTGTGGCCACATTTTTCTCACACCGCGCGAGGAAAAGAATCGAAAATTGTTTTGTTGCAGCTTGGGTTTCAGCTTGTGGTGAAAAAAATTTGTGCGTGAAAATGATGAAATTCAGGCAGCAGCCTTTTCTCTAGAAAAACAGCAGGAAGCCTCCTTTTCGTGCGCGGGGGGAAATTGAGATATGCAGTGCAGGGTTTTCTTTCCTGCTGCTCTTGGCAGTATTTATAAATATTTTGTCACTTGCAACCACCTCCAGCGGCGATGCTCCTTTTAATTGTTTCCTCATATATTGGATGCGCGCAGAACTTCCTTTTGAAATGAGGAATAAAAGAGAACAAGAATAACAAAAAGGAGAAAGAGAAAAAGCAATAAGGAAAATTTTATTAAATGCTGAATAGAAATTCGTAAAAATAGAGCTGGTTGAAAAACTATTCCGCTTTTTCTCTTTCTTCTTTGATATAGGTTTTTCAAAAGAGATCCTCAATATCCAAAAGCTTCAAAACAATTAAATTGGAACCAAATTTGATTGCTATGTGGGCATTGTTGACGCTACTTAGTTTAAATCAGAATTTAATCTCAGCAATAATCATATTTTTTAATGATTGTTGTAGGCGAGGCTAAATAAATTAAAAAAACGTGAGAAAATCTGTGTCCCGGTGTCTCACTTATCCATAATTTTAATAAAAAGAAAATTTGAAAAAATTTAAAAATTTAGAAGACTCCATATTTCTATTCTGGCAAAATTGAAGGTTATAATCATTATGAGTAATTTTTCGCGTTTATGAATCCGTGACTACTGTGCAGTTGTTTCAAAACATTGATATTATATCACAAATCATGATAATTGCAAACAAATTTATTTTTAACATGTAAAAAAAATTATTTTCCTTAAAACATTATAATGAATGAAAAAAACAACACAGTTATAAATGGAAACAATCAGGGATTAAATGAAATATATAGTTATTTTAATTAATATTACAAAAAATAAGTAAATTATTTGCAGCAAACACAAACTGGTAAATAGCAATTTTTTTTTTAAATTGATTTAAATTGTTGAAAAATAAAATTTCTTCTTACCAAGTCTCTTTCCTCCGATGGTGTTGCACCTCTTCTCGCTGATGCCGCGGTCGATGAAGAACATGAGCACCGGGTGTCCGAAGCGGGCGGCCGGGAACGGGTCGAGCAAGAGCACTCCGTGGTGCGACCCCGAGCGGGACATGCGCCCGTCCGGAAGGGTTGCGTTGAGCGCGTCGCCGTCATCAGCGACGGCTGCGTAAACGCGCATCTCGGCGCGCGGCATCCGCGACACCCGCCGGGCCATCTCGAGGTTGAAGAGGCCAAAGGCGGCCGAAATGTCCTCGGCCGCCTTGCCCTCGGCGGCCGAAAAGGAGGCGAAGAACCACTTGCGGGCCGCCTCGGCCCACGACTGCACGAGCGGCGCCTCTCGGCCGCCGAGCGAGTGGCGGCCGGCGGCCGCGACGGCCACCAAGGCGGCCAGTATGACGGAAAAGTCCAGCACGCGGCGCCCAAACATTGTGACACAGATTTCGAGCAGCGACTAAGACCGACTGACAGCTCGCGAGGGATGCTGGGCCGGTTCTGCAGAGAGCGCGACAACGAAACGTGCACCCCCCTCTCGCCGCGGCTCCCCTTCCAGGTCGCCGGTCTCTCCTTCTGCTACACTTCTTCTTCGTCTTGGACGCCTGCAGCCACCGTACCTGTGATACTGCACTTTTCGCGACACGATCGACTTTCAATTTTTTTTTCAATTTACATCTAAAAAAATTCAAACAATTTTTTTTAGTTTCTTTAAATAAAAATGGAATAATAATGTCGAAGATCAAAGATGATTCTGTTATAAAAGCGAATGTGGGTGTAAAAGTTATAGGAAAAAATTAGAAAAGATGAAAAAAGGTGATTTTTGTGAATAATTAAAGCATAAAATGTGTTACAAAAGTGATAGGAAAAGAAAATGTAAGTCAGAATGAAGGACAATTTTATTATTATTAAAATCACAATAATTTTCCGTTCTACAGCTCCTGTTTTTTGGTATATTCTTTTATTATTCTTCTAGGCAAATTGACTCAGTTGAAAACAAATTATACAAAGTTTTAAACAATATCTGTTTTTCAATATTTACTTTTTAATATTTATCTCAAAATTTATATAGCTCTCTCTTCTCTTAAGTAAATTATAACTCATCGCATGGTTTGAAACATTGATCCGTTTTCTTCTTCTCAATTTATAAAAAAAAATCAATTTGAATGTTCAGGTCGACGTGATCACGCTGACCTGGAAAACATGAGATTTTCTAAATTTACAAAAGTTTTAATCAAAATAGTTTGCATCCTCGCCCATACCCTTTTTCTCAAACAAAAAAAGTGGAGAAAACTTGTCACTGAATTTCTAAGCCGCTGGAATCAAAATTAAATACGCAGAATTAAATTTAATATTTGGAGCACAATTATTTACAAAGCCAACTTTTTGAATTCTTTATTTTCATAATCAGACAGTTTTAATTATTTTAATCACAAAAGGCTCTTTCAATATATCAATATCAAGGAAAACTGTTTCCTCGAGTTTGGTGCGCGCGAAGGCAGCGAGTGCCGCGCCGAGATTAAAAGACAGAGAGAAGAAGGAGTAGCAGGCAATACAAACACCCGCTAACCGGACAATAATCAGCAGCGCAACATCAAAGGCGCCGCCGTGCCCACGGCTCCGACAATAGAGCGAGAGGGATAGGTGGGATATTATCTTATATTATGTCTGTGTTCGCTGATGATTTTTATTATGTATTTGTGCGCTCGGCGGCGGCTCACGGCCGGACTAATAGACAAAGCGCCGGCCGCGCGCGGCTACAGGGTTAATTTTCTCCTTGTGTCCGGCAGCGCAGTCAGTTTATAACAAATTATGCGGGAAAATGCGGTGCGCCTCAAATTCTTCAGCGCTGAAATATTGTGTTTGTGACTCATTTTTCTCTTTGCAATTAGCTGTAGCCGTGGGAAATATTTCTGTTATTTTTTAGCAAATTTTATTCATGTGTTATGATTGATTACTTTAAAAATTTTTATACAAATCATCAGACGTTAAGTTAAAACAAAAATTAATTCTTTAATACTAAATCCAAATAATTATAGGAGTAATTTATATATATATATATGTCTTTTAGAATTTTCTTAAATTAATAGCGTATTTCAAAAATAGTAAGCGAAATTAATTTTTTTCCTAGCAAAATAAACAAGAGCGCATTTTGGTGCTCAATTTTTTAAATTAATACCTCATGAAAAATCCTTTTGCAAAGGCAACCAAAAAATGAAAATCTTAAATTTCACAGGGAAATTAATAGAAATCCAACTATTTGCAAGCAAAGCTTGGTGCGGAAAACTGAAATAATTTATATAATAAGAGACACCGCCCTCGCAATATTATACTCGACAAGATATTATACCCTTTCCTTCCACGCAGCATAAATGCATGTGTGCGGCGATCAAAAAGCCGGCGCCTTTGATGTGCTCGGTACCTTCAGAGAGAGCGCCTGATGTTGATGAATGGCAGCCGCGCGCAATCGCTCCATTTCTGGTGTCCGACTCGCTTCAAATAAACAATGCACATTTGAATGATAATGAAAATGAATAAATGCACTCAACTTGCAATTAAATAATGCAGAGAACGACAAGCCTGCAGCTGCGTATTACACATTGCACTCTCTGCAAAGATTTTAGAGATAGCAAATAATTATTTTATTTGCCTTGTTCAATTATTTTTTTTTAATAATCATTTTAATATTCAAAGCTCAGTAGCATAAACAGTATTTTGAACAATTAATCAGAAATTTTCACGTATTTTTGGAGACCAATTTTAATTTGTGTTTTGCACAAGTCACATTAGATTTTCAAAGTTTTCAAAAGTAATAAAGTTTTTAAGATATTAATTTGAATATTATGCCACTTTAAAAATTGCACCTCTTTTATATTTTTTCTTTTTATCTATAATATTTTTTATTTGCCTAATTTTTATATCTCTTTTATGAATTTGGTATATCTTGGGTTTTTATACATAATTGTTTCCTGAATATTTTTGTTAGTATTAATTTGTCATAATCGCCGATGGAAGAAAAAATAATATGCGAGAAACCGTTTTCCCGAACTCTGTGCCTACAGCACTCACGGGCGCGCGCCGCTCTCTCTGTGTGGATTAAAAGCGCTGCCTTTTCTCGTGTTTCTTTTTGATCTTCCCGCCGCGCACACAACATTTCCCTTGATTAATTTTAGTAGCAGGAAAATTAATTTCTGCTCTTCATATTGTGCTCTTCTGCGTAGTGCTTTAAAATTTACTGGATGCTTGGATATTATATGAGTATGTGAGTGAGAATTCCTTTGGCTCTGTATATTACTTAAATCAACTTTGTTGTTTTGAGTTGCAACATTTTATATACTGGGGGCATACAAAGTCTGTTAACGCTTAGTTTTCACATTAATCATTTTAATCAGCCTTTTTTTCATTCAATTGATGCAGTTTGTTTAATAAATTATATGTGGCATGAAAAATTTTTTTTGTTAGAAATTAAAAGCTTGGTATGGTTATGGTGTAACCAGGATTATACTTTTATTCATAAAAATAAATCATTCAGAGATACAAGATAATAAAATTATTAAGATAAAATTTAGCATTGCAAATTACATTGATTGATACAATTTGACTGGATTCCAATAAATTAATTAAAACTAATGATCCTGTAGTCTTTTATTAAATCACACTGTATGGACAAATCCAACTAATCTAAATACAAGAAATGGTAAAAGACAAGAAGAATTATTATTTAGTTCTCGCCGCAGTGAAAGAACATAAATTTTTTGCATGTCAGCTGCAAGTGAAAATCTCGGCATTTGTTAGTCTATAATCTATAATTATAAAATCTAGAATCTATATAACCTAGAACTAGTCAAATCTTACACCTAATACTATTGATGTGTCATAGGTTGCGTGGGTGGTTCTGCATCAGCAGCAGAATCTGAGTCTTGCGCAGAAGCCAAGGCTCGAGCCTCGGCATCTTCGTTCTTGAGCTGCTGCTGCCACATGTCTGCGTAAACTCCATTGAAGTTGAGCAACTCCTCGTGCCGACCCCTCTCAACTATCTCTCCCTCTCTCAAGACTAGGATTTCGTCAGCGTGAATTATGGTCGAAAGTCTGTGGGCAACAATGATGGTCGTTCGATTTGCACACACTCGAGCCAAAGCCGACTGAAAATAAAACAAAGTATAAGTTAAAATACAACCCTAAAATTTTGTGCATTATTTTATTACCTGAATATTTCGTTCAGTCTGTGTATCTAAGGCGCTGGTGGCTTCGTCCAGGAGAACAAAGGCAGGCGCCTTCAAAATTGTCCTGGCAATCGCCACCCTCTGCTTTTCACCACCACTCAATTTCAGTCCTCGTTCACCAACCTGAAGAATCAATTAATTGTTAAACATGAATCCATGGTAAATGTCTGAGCGTGAATGGAGAATAAAATCCAAAAAATATTAAAGAATTAATATTTTCTTATATTTCAATCACCTGGGTATCATATCCACTTGGGAATGTTTGGATCCTTTCGTGGATGTCAGCGTACTGAGCTGCTTCAACCACCTCTTGCTCTGTGGCCGTCAACCTTCCATATCTGATATTGTACCTAAAATTGAAAGCTTTTTATAAAAGGAATTTTCATATTCTTGACCTCTCACTTAATGCTATTGTTGAACAAAACTGTGTCTTGTGGGACGACACCCATGAACTTCCGCAGGGACTTTTGCCTCACAGTCTTGATGTTCTGCCCGTCAATCAGAATAGCACCGTTGTCTACATCGTAGAACCGGAACAAAAGTCGGACAATTGTACTTTTCCCTGCACCTGACGGCCCAACCTAAAAAGTGAGCAAAAATATAAAGCTGGTAGAAATATGATTTGATTTTTTACCAATGCAATAGTTTTTCCAGGAGGGGCGGTAAAAGAAACGTTTCTGAGGACGACCCTCTCAGGAACGTAACTGAAGTTGACATTGCTAAACTCAAGAGCACCCCTTTTCACATCCAGGGCTGGAGCTCCAGGGGCGTCAATGACTTCCTGGTCCTCATTCAAAAGCTCAAACATATTTTCCATGTCGATAAAGTTCTTTTGAATCATTCTGAAATAATTTATTGTAAGTTTTAAAGGAATGCTGCAGATATAATAAATACCTATAATAAGTGCCAAACCAGTTCAGTGGCACATAAAGCTGAAGAATGTACGAGGAGAACAAAACATAGTCTCCTACAGTCAGTCCTTGGTGATTTACAACCATGTAAACACACAGCAGAGAGCCTGCCAAAAGCCCGGCACTGATTATTAGGTTTTGCATTGTGTTGAGCAAGCTGAGAGCGGCAGTTGCCTTCCATTCCTCTTTCTAAATATATAAATACTTGCTTATAAAAATACACTTGATACTGATAAAATTCCCACCTGATAAGAAAGAATTGCTTCTTTGTAGCTGTCAACTTCGTAGTCCTCGGCTCCGTAATACTTGACGGTCTCAAAGTTCAATAAAGAGTCAACGCTCCTTGCTTTCTGCAGGTTGTCGGCCAAATTCATGGCCCTGTTGAACTTTGTCCTCCACTCAGTGACGACCATTGTAGCAGCTTCAGGGATAGAAATTAAACATGACTGAGGGCTGGGATAAAATTAATAAATTGTACCAATATAAAAGAGCATTGTCAGAAAGACGATGAGTCCGAACCACGCATTGAAGGTGGTAATAAAGTAGACCACGGCCACCAAAATGTCGGCAATAGTTGGCAGGATACTAAAGACAATGTAGTTGAGGAGGCTGTTAATGCTGTCCGTGCCTCTGTCCATGACGCGCAAAACTTCGCCCGTCTTTCGAGCCAGGTGCCACCGCAGACTGAGACTGTGGAGGTGCCTGAACAGATCCACCTGCACCTCCCTAGTCGTGTACTGCTGCACTCTGATCCAAAGAAAGGAGCGCAAGTTGTTTAGCAGGCCCATGCCTCCAGTTCCGCCTCCCTGGAGGAATTTGAATCCAACGTAAATGAGCACCAGGTCCCATCGGAAAGCAAGATTCGTCGATCCCTCAACCGGGGCCATGCTATCAACTAAGAATTTCAATTAAATTAGTTAACATTTTAAATTATTTTGACGCCATTACCAATTTTCTTGTTGTAAATTGGAACAAAAAGATTTAGAACTCGTCCTCCGATCAACAGAAGGAAACAGAAGACGACTCTCATTTGCAGCATGAAGTCCTTCTTTGGCCACATGTAGGGGAGCAGCATATTGATTTTCTTCCAGAAATTCCTGAACGTTGAACCCTGAGCTTGTCCTTGCTCCTCATCCTAAAAGTATCTTTGTCAAGAGGAAAAATAAATTTTTTTGTTTAAAATATTACCATGTCGTGAAGACGTGCTGTGTCGCTGTCGAGATAATCTCGCAAAGACATCAGTCCTGGTGCTTGAAGCCCAAGGACAAAGATCAGAAGGCAGGTTACGTAGCGAGCCACAAAAAGTCCCATCTCGATGTCATCATTCAAACTGAACAAAATACATTATTTTAAAATCAATTTCTTTTAAATTAAATTATATACTCTTTCAGTTTGAACCACCACCCCTTCTCTTTGATATTGACAAAGGTGAGGTTTTCAGAGACAAAGAGAAGTGTCCAGTAGACAAGGAGGATCACACCATGGCCTCTGGCAGGCATTGAGGGCAGCATGTACTTCCGTTCGACCACAAGCAGGACGAGTGCGTACAAAGAAGAGCCGGCAATTAATCCAGCGGACATGATCATGTGTCCGTAAATGATGTGGTCGTGTAAATATGTGGCCTGAAGAACCAGTCTGCTGATGCACAAGACCGGCAGAAGGAGCAGACAAAATATCTGCAGGCAGTACAGTTTGGACTTTGGCAGCGAAAATTCAGACACCGGCGTCGCGTACTTCTTGTACACCCACAGTTGGATGGTGCCAAAGAGGAAGAGGAAGCCACTGATGGTCGGTGCCAGGATCGTGTCCATGAGACACGGGGACACGCCATGGTCCAGCCAGAACTCATCCAGAGTCACGTTAGGTGGACAGTACTTCATCTTGTTTTCGATTTAAAAGCTCTCGTCCTGTAAGAATTTTACGAATTAAAATGTGTATAAAAAGTTACGTAAGAATATTTATGAATGAATTTTTAAATCTTCAAATTTTAAAAGATTTGTGGTCCTTGGAAGAAAATAAAATGATCAGGAAAAAAGAGAAATCGGCTTTATCATAATGTAAACAATGGCAATTTGTCAGCAAATTTATTACCAGAGAATTAATCATCTTGATAAGTGGCTCATGAACGCCGATTGAAGTTTAAAAACATAAAGTATGAAAAGGTTTACCATTTAAAAAGCAAGTAAAGTGGTGAAATTAGTTCTTTCGTATTTAAATATTACCTAATTTGAGTAAAAATGCATGAGAATCTGGACCGGGCCGCTCCTCCAGTTCAAATCATATGATGGGCTAGTCACGTGACTTTCGCTGCTTCTCACACTCACATTCTCATTATGGTCGTCCGCATTATATACGCGCGGAAAAAATATTATCATTATTATCACACAGATCATTTGCCTTATAAATTTGTAGTTTGCGTTTGCACTCGTCGCTCGCTCTTCTCTCTATCTTTTTGCACTCGCCTTAATTATCTTTTAGTATAAACCATTGTGTTGCAAGAAAAGATCAAAATTTAAATTTTTTTTTTTTTTTTTTTTAAATGGAATTAACATTTTTTATTGCAAAAATTTCCAACTTTTTTAATAAACTTAATATGTATTAAAAATATTAAAATAATTAATTATTTATATTAATAATATCTGAAGTCCATGTATGCTATAATAATTTTAAGAAAATCTTAAATTTTTTAAAATTTTCTTTTTTAATTTAATTTCAATTTTTTAGTTTGACTTGATAAAAATTTTTCTGTATTTTAATTGAACTGTAAATAAATCATAAATTTTAAGTCGACAGTGACATTGGCCAATACATAATTATTAATGCTGAAAAAATTATTTTGTTGGTGTAGTTGTAAAGTGAATTTTATTAAGTTGGTACAGAGCACAGAGCAGAGAAACTTGAAAGAGTTGAGCCAGTTGAGGGGAGCAACGCAGCGAAATAAACAAAAATACAAGATCTGAAAAGCAGCCACATAAATTGTAAGTATACAAGATTATATTCATCTTCTGATTTTGTGTTGTAGGGAAATTTTCTAAGGCTTGTTATTGACTTTGCACAATAATATAAATCTGTTTTTCAATTCGCAGACTTTGCAAAATGCCGATAGACAAAAAGCGGCGAAGTCGCAGCAGAGAGCGCGACAGAGGGACCAAAGAACGCGAGAGAGACCGCGAACGCGAAAAAGACCGCGCCAGGGACAGGGACAGAGACCGCAGAGAACGACGAAAGTCCCGTTCCAGGAGTCGTTCCAGGGAAAAGGACCGCCACTCGGGCGCCGCCAAAGGAAAGGACAAAATAAAGGAAAGATCTAGAAGTCCACTTGATGGGAAGCCGAAAGACGAGCCGGCTGACTTGCTCTTCAAGGAAGAAACCGAGGAGGAGCAAAAGAGCCAGATAAAAAAGGAACCTCTGTCCTTGGAAGAACTACTTGCTAAAAAGAAGGCCGAAGAGGAAGCCAAGAGCAAGCCAAAATTCTTAACAAAAGAGGAGAGGGCGGCTGAGGCTCTACGGAAAAGGCAGCAAGAAGTCGAGGAGCAGCGCCGTCTGCAGGATGAGGAGCGCAAGAAGCGGATGGAATTCCAAAAGGAGGCCTCAAAATCCTCTGATGACCATCGGAGGGACGACAGAGATAGGGATTTTAGGTAAAACAGAATTTTTATATTAAAAAACGACTTGAAATTTATACTTGTTTATCAGGAGGCCACCTCGACCGGAAAGACCTAGGGAGGAAAGAGCTGATCGAGAGGAGCCGCAAGTTACGAAGGACAAAGAAAAGGAAGGAGAGGCCATCAAAGAGCGCTATTTGGGGCTGCTGAAGAAAAAGAGGAGGGTGAGACGCCTGAACGACAGGAAGTTTGTGTTTGACTGGGACGCCGGAGAGGATACGTCAGTGGATTATAATCCAATTTACAAAGAAAAGCACCAGGTAAATATAATTTTATTACTAAATTTTTCCTTATTAAATTTCTTTCTGCAGGTTCAATTTTATGGTCGAGGTCATGTTGCTGGCATCGACATCAAAGCTCAGAAGAAAGATCAGTCAAAGTTTTACGGAGAACTGTTGGAAAAGAGACGAACAGATGCTGAAAAGGAGCAAGAAGTGTAAGGATTAAAAAAAGTTATGTAACATGCCAAATACTAAACTAGCTTATCGCAGGACTCGATTAAAGAAACTTAAGCGGAAGGAGGATAAGCAGAAGTGGGACGACAGGCACTGGACTGACAAGGCAAGGGATGAGATGACTGAACGTGATTGGCGTATTTTTAGAGAGGATTATAGTATTACTATAAAAGGTTTGAATGCGTTCAGATTTCAAAAATTAAATTTTTTAATTATGGTTTTTGATTAGGTGGCAGAATTCCTAACCCCATTCGTGGTTGGAGAGAGTCTGGTGTCCCCGAAGAAATTCTGGACATCATTGACGAAGTTGGCTACAAAGACCCAACACCAATCCAGCGCCAAGCTATTCCCATAGGTCTTCAGGTATTGATCTAAATTTTATTTAAAATACGTGGCAAATTTATTTTCTTCTTCTTCAGAATCGAGATATTATTGGCGTCGCTGAAACAGGATCTGGAAAAACCTTGGCATTCCTAATTCCTCTGCTCATGTGGATCCAGTCACTTCCGAAAATAGTTCGCATTGAAGATGCTGACCAAGGACCCTATGCAATCATTCTAGCGCCCACTCGTGAGTTGGCCCAGCAGATAGAGGAGGAGACACTTAAGTTCGGAACTCCCCTGGGAATTAGAACCGTTGTTGTGGTCGGAGGTCTCTCAAGAGAGGATCAGGGTTTCAAACTCCGCTTGGGTTGCGAGGTAAAAATTAAATCATTAACAATTACTTGCATAAATATCAATTTGCAAAACATAGATTGTCATCGCAACTCCTGGTCGTCTCATAGACGTACTGGAAAATCGTTATTTGGTTCTGAGTCAGTGCACCTACATCGTTTTGGATGAAGCTGATCGTATGATTGACATGGGCTTCGAACCAGAGGTGCAGAAAATTCTCGAGTACATGCCAGTCACCAACCAAAAGCCAGATAACGACGACGCCGAGGATGAGAAGAAGCTCATGCAGAATTTCTTCACCAAAGACAAATACAGACAGGTAAATTGGATATTTTATAAATTTTACAGCAAACATTAATTGATACAATTCTAGACTGTCATGTTCACGGCTACAATGCCAGCAGCTGTCGAAAGACTAGCTCGAACGTATCTGCGTCGACCGGCCGTTGTTTACATTGGCTCGGCCGGCAAACCAACAGAGAGGACAGAGCAAATCGTGTACTTGCTCTCTGAGAATGACAAAAAGAGGAGACTGCTCGACATTCTCAACAAGGGGGTTGAACCTCCTATCATCATTTTCGTCAACCAGAAGAAGGGCGCCGACTTCCTGGCCAAGGGACTTGAAAAACTTGGGGTAAGACTTGATATATTTTCTGCTAAAATAGATTTTATTTTTAAATTTCAGTACAATGCGTGCACATTGCACGGTGGTAAAGGACAAGAGCAGCGAGAATACGCTTTGGCCAGTCTCAAAGGCGGCAGCAAAGATATCTTGGTTGCTACGGATGTTGCTGGTCGTGGTATCGACATCAAAGATGTTTCACTTGTCATTAATTATGACATGGCTAAGAGCATTGAAGGTATTTTTACAAATTGTATTTTCTTTATTCATCTTAAACTTTGTTGTTTGTTTCAAGATTACACTCATCGTATTGGTCGTACTGGACGAGCTGGCAAAACTGGTATTGCAATTTCGTTCCTCACCAAAGACGACTCGCCTCTGTTCTACGACCTCAAACAAATCATTATGGCCAGCCCTGTGTCTACGTGTCCTCCAGAATTAATGAACCACCCTGAGGCTATGCATAAGCCAGGAACAGTGGTCACCAAGAAGAGGAGGGAAGAAAAGATTTTTGCTTAATTGTTTTCTTTGCAATAAACTCATATTTTTAACGTCTTTAAAGGACTTTCTTTTATTCTGATGTATTAACATTGTTAACATTAATAAAACAGAAAAGGGTTCACATTTTAAAGAAAATTTATTTAAAATGTATTGTTTATATATAAAATCAAGGTGAAAACTATGATGTTGCCTCAAGAGCTGCATTGGTCAACCAAGGCATTGATTTCAACTTCAAAGCCACTGCACTGTCTTCGTGATTGCTTTTCCTAAAGAAAAATACATCAATGCAAGATGAAACTATTTCAATTTTAGTTTTACCAATAGTCGAGGAGCTCCAAGTAGTACAACAAAAGATCCTTGTTTTCGGGGCTGTTCACAAGCTGTCTGCCAACGGCATCCAAAATATCAGCTCTCCACACACTGGCAGTAAATAAAAAGTACAAAACTTTCATCCTTGTCTCTTGCTGGCTCATCCCGACTCCGCATATTTGAGAGAGGTTTTCTTAAAGGCTTGATTAGTTAAAGAATTTGAAATAAAACTAATTTTGTACTTATAATTGGAGTCAAATGTGTGCGAAGACTAATGAGAATTCCCGTGTGAAGGGCTGAAGTGAGGGTGGTGATTGTTTTCATAGCTTTTGCAGGAACATCTTCTTTGGTCAATGCAATGGGAAGCATTTGAACAAACCTTTCGTATATTGGATCAAATCCTCCACTGAAAAGGAATATTTTAATAAATGATTATATTTTCAATTTTCTTAGTTTACTTGTTCTGCTCGGACAACATGGAGTTTATACTCAAATCGCATAGAAGACCAAACAAAGGTGACGATGACAGGTCTGGCTTTTGCTTGATGCAAGTGGTGACTACAGAGTTTGCTAAGGGCTCCAACCTCAATCCAATAAAGTCCCAATACGAACGCCGTTCAATTAAAATTACTTCTAAGACCTCGACAAGTCTCTCGGAAATGTTCTGGTTACTGTCAAGGACACCTGAAATTTAAATTAAATTGTAAGATTATTCTAATAGGAAATTTAACTTTTAAAATTACTTTTGATGTAATCCAATATAATTTGAGCTTGATCCTTGGTTGGTTTGTCACAGAAGATGCAGGCCATCAAACAGACTGCCAAATTTTGGCCACTGCATCTCTTCACCCTTTCCTCTTCAAATGGTGCTTGGCCTTTAGATTTGTTTGATTTACTACTGGACCCTTCTCTCTGTATGTATGGAAAGTGGGCGAAAATGTGCCTGATGAAATTGTCTCGGAAGCTGCTTCTGAACCACTTGACCTGCACAGTTGTAAATAATGTTATGTAACATAATATGTGCGTTTCAAAAAAATACTTATTTTTGTTACATACCAATGATTCATCTGAACTTGCATTTTCTAAATATTGAAAAATCAATTGCATGATTTCTAAAATGCACTCCAGTAATTCAGAAGCCTCGTCAGAAATCAAATTTCCTGAAGATGAATTTTTAAGTAAAATCCAACAGATATTTTTAAAAAATTTCCTTCATACCTGCTTCCTTCTGCTGCCTTTGCGAGGGGCCAACTTCAACCCACGTCTCGAAAAGTAAAGGCATCAGAACGTTGACATAACCTTTCATCTTATCCGCATTGGAAAATAAGTCTTGCTCGACAAGAATGCCCGTCCCTGTGCTAAAAATGCTCGGGATGATGCATGGTTTCTCCCAACCATAAGGTGCAATGGGAATGTTGTATTCCGTTGGGTTGACCAGATAAAGACCTCGAGGGTGATTTTCCTGCTCTTTGCGAGGACTTAGTTCTGACGATGCCATCAACAGAGCGTGGAGACGACCCAGTACCTTGATCCTCCACCGAGTGCTTGTATTTGAGCTTTGCAGATTCATTGAGAGGGTTCGCTCAGGTGCGACTGAATTTTTCCTAATTGAAATTTGGTCCAGAAAGGCCGGAAGAAGTTTCGGAGCCGCTCGGGCCACTAGCAAAGGAGCTGCGGCGAGAATAGCGTCCAACATCAATAGGGAGTCCTCTTGAATTTCTCTATAATCAAATAGCAAATGAAATTTTGAGGAAGGAACAAAACTTTTAAATTATTAACCTATACAAATGTGATAGTCCTACAGTCAGGTATGAAACAAGTTCCGAGAGGAAAGGCTCTAATTTTTCCGCACTGACTGCAGTCAGGATAAAGTTTAGAAGCTTCAGGGACTCTTTCCTAACCGCCGACTCCTTGTCAATGCACAACTGGGCACATTTGCTGACGAACGAGCACAAATTCTGCACCAGAGTCTCTCCATGTGAAGAGGCCAGTTCGAGCAGACCATTCAAAGCTTCCACCCGCATACTTGTGTTGTGGTGACCACATCTACTAAGCAAGTCCTAAATTAATTATAAAATATATTTAAAATAAGATTTTGTCAAAAAAATTTGAGAGATACTTTGAGGCTGAGCTTCTTTTTGGTGACGGGTTCAGCATCGGCCTGCTCGGCCAGTTGACTTTGGATGACGATTTTCTTGATTTTGAAACTGGTGTCGGTGACATTTTGCCCTTTGGTCAGCGTTTTCTTCGCCTTCAGTTTCACCTTGGCCTTTTCTGACTTGAGAAACTTCTGATGCCTGTTATTTTTGCCCATTTTGCTCGCAAATCCAAGTCTCCCCTGATGGTACACACGTGCTTTTGTTTTGGCTTTGACGACGACCGGCTGTGCACGGACGACGGCGCCCTCTCTCCTCTTCGCGAGGGCGCACGCGCGTCCTATACGAATCGATACGGATCTTTGCGGGTTGCATACCCTCTGCTTTTTATGCCGACCAAAGCTGTCCTCTCTTCTACGCTTGAAAACGCGAAAGCTGCTGAGCGACCGCGAGCAACGTTGAATAAATAAATTTAGTATGCGCATTTCGATCGGGCTGACCGCGAGCGCTATTGTACTTAAAAAATTTTTTGACTGAAATTACATTCTCTGATAACCTTTATAATATTAAGGTACATTTTACGCATTTTTTCTATTTATATATGTTAACAATATTATGATACATTTCTTTTTAAATCTCTTGAATCTCAAGCGATTTGGTCAGTTATTCACAAATATTTCGTTTTTGCAAGAACACCTTTAAAGTTTAAGTTACTTTCTTGTCCACGACCTGTTTGAGACAAAGAGAGTAAAATACATAGATGGCAAATATAATTTAGTTAATGTTTGATGTTAAATTTCTTTTGGAAAATTAGATGGGAACTGGAGAACACTTATTACAAACGCAAAAATAATGACATACAATTCTTTGTATAAATAACACATAATTATTTTATTTGTGAAGCGGCAGGATTCAAATAAAATTATTACAATTGCGTTTAAATTTTCCCATCAGAGGTCAATATGAAAATTGTGCTTATTTATTCAAGCAGCTTCAAGAAAAAAGGTCAAATCAAAAGGCATGACATTAGATTTTGCAAAATCATTTGCGACTAAAATGATTTTTTTGATTACGCATATCTCTTACAATTATATTAATAGTTTGGTTGCATTTTACTAAATTAGTTAGTTAAAAATATAATTATAAAAAAATATTTTTATATACCTTATCGACAATCGGCACCGTCTTCTCTATCAAGGTGTCCATTCTGCATCTGCATATTGTACAACAATCAGAATCAGAGAAATTATGTCAGATTGTTGAGAAGCGTTCTGATTAGAGTAAAATTTTACTTGTCCCATTCAAGGCTAAAAAAAGAGTATGTAATCAAATTTGATCAAATTATGATATTTCATTTTGCGGCTCTTATATGAATTTATCAAACCGCAGAGACAATTAATTTGAAACTGACTCGAGAGATCAATTGTTCGCCCCAAAAGCACATTCTCCGCATGAGAAAATAAAGTAACCTGCAAAATCAATCATGCGCATTTGGTGCAATTATTTGTGCATGTGGCGCCTATATGATGACGTCACACGACCATGTGTTAGTTTTTAGTGAGATCGGTCGACCGCGCCGACCGCGGCTCGATGTGATGGACATTCTTAAAACATTTTATATTATCAAATTATTCAGTGATCGCGGATGTGTATGCGCAGAGAAATAGCTTCGTCCGCTTCGTGAATTGCAAAAGTGTGTTTTGAGCGAATTTTTAGAAGTGACCGCAGGATTGTGTCAAAAGGAGAGCGAATCGAGTTGAGACAACGAGGTGCGTTTCGCAAAACTTTCCGCCATTCTCTCACAAGGCCATCTCTATTATTTCTGAGTGCGAGTTGTGAGTATGAAAATATTGATGAGCATTAAACATCCTTTGGAATCTGGAACAGCAAAATATGAGCCTGAACCCAGCAACGTTTCTTTAAGAAAAAGTGATGAAATGAGCACACTGATTTTTATTTCGCTTGCATGGAAAAATCATGTTTTGCTGGCCCACTTTTCAACAGTTAAATTTGAAAAAAATCATGATCCAGTGGATTTATAGGTTTGTGACCACAGACAACATCCATTCTCCTCCGGAAAGTCTGGAAACTGTGCTGTTTCTTCTCCGGCCAGGGGCACCCCCAGTATCAGAACTTCGGAATATGATGGAGAGTGGAAATCTTAATATATAAAAGGTAAGGCCCAATATTATTTAATCGGGACGATCATATAACAATTGATGAGAATCATTTACCCCCAAGCATGAATTTGCTTCATTAAAATAAATTAAACAAAAAGTTTGTTGTAACAAATTAAAAAAATTTTAACTGCAGTTAAATCCTATTTGCAAAATATTTAAAAGCTTAATTTTACATCAGCAAATAATTCAAAAAGAGATGGTTTGAAATATTCAGCATCGCAAAAGTTTTGTCGCAAAAAATTTGTTTTTTGGTTCTTAAATCCACATTATGATCACATGATATTTTAAAATTATTATTTTCTAATATGTCAATTATAACTTGCATTTTACGCACAAATTAAAAATTTTGGAAGCTCAGATCAATTAGAGAAGAGATTCGTGCCCGTTATATTGAGCTTTACCAGAAATGTAAACATCAAAATCTTTTAATGTTATTTATTTTTATAAATATCATTTTTGATAATTTTTTGGCATCCAAGTCCTTAACGCAAGATATTATAAATGTTGAATTAAATAGGTAATTTTTTTATAGCAATCTTTCCGAGCGTGCAGGCAAAAAGCAGCCAATATATGGAGAGAGCAAATGCACACTTAAGTACGAAGCTGCGTTCCGCTGTCGGCAGTCGCGGCATCGATCGCAGACAAAACGAGCAGCCTTTCCTGCCTCTTTGCTGGCGCTCTTGCCTTCAATATAGCAAGAGGCTAGTTTTTTTTTTTTTATCATACCTTCATCGTTCTTTATTCCATATTTTTCAATGTATACAAATTCCGGTTGCTTCATCGTATTTTAAATTATCTCAGCAATTCCATTAATTCTTAAAAGAAATATGGGCATATATTGTTATTTTTGTATGTGCGCTTCTCAAAGAGAATTACAATATTAAATTTTTAGTTAAATTAGTTCGTAAAGAATTTTTTTTTATATTTCAACTATGAAATGAAAATATAGAAATATTCATTTTGTTCACCTATTCACAAAAATTAATTAACATAATTATAATTAATTATACACTAAAATCATCTATAATTGCTCCCCCAATAACATTAAAAGTTTTTCTCGCATTCTCTATATTTTTAAACAGCATTGTAGAAAAACCTTGCAATATATCACCTTCTCTTTAGTTTATTAATTTGGAAATCGGTCAACAAAAATATTTTGTTGGATTAAAAATTTAAAAAATCACCTCACGCGCGGTTGTTCTAGCTGCTTAATCACGCTGTTTTTCTCATCATGAAAAATAATTTCTCCGCAGAATTGGTATAAAATTGGTCTACAGAATGTTGTTTTTACATGAGGGCCTATTATATTGCGGGCGCTAGGAAGTTAAGAGCCATAGGCGAACTCGGTGCTGACAAAATTTATGCTGGTCAAATAAGTTATAAAATATTTCTCATTGTATTTTTAACAGAATATTTTGCTGCTAAATCTATAATATTTTATTGATATGTATTATATAGCATACTGTTAGAATGATTGCCTCTCATAGTTATTTTTATGAAAATAAAGTTTCTAAATGATAGTTTGATAACCAAAAATTCATACAAATTCATGACTGATTATTTCCCAGGAGAATGATATTTATTTGCAAACATGCAGCAAAGATGCTTATTTAAATTGCAAAAATTAAAAAAAGTTTCCTCAGCCGCCATAATTTAATATGCTAAATTGGACACTTTGCAGCTGAACTTTTGGTTGAAATATTTGGAAAATTGGTGAAAACACGAAACAAAAATATTATTTTGCAGAAAATTTCTTTTTCGCTACGTGAAAGAAGATTTTGACAAACAGTCGCTTAAGTAACAGATTTTTAATACACTCCATATTAAGAGGTCTTTGCATAAAAACATCCAAACACCACACTGTGTTATTTTTAATGAAGTTTCATGAAACCGTCGCTATGGGCTGCATTTTATTAATTCAGAGGAATCCTCTGGCAAGCTCGTAAAAGAGGGATGAGCCGCGCAATAAAAAGCAAAGAGCGCCGAGTTATATTCGAAATCTCGGAGAAGGGTTGAGCTCGCTTTGTATATCAAACTCGGGCACCCATGCGTCGGCCGCGCATAATTTCATATGAATAACTAGAAAGAGATGATCAAACGCAGCCAAGAGGAAAGGGAAGAGCGCATTTATAGATAAATAGAAATTGGTCTTTCGAGAGAGCGATGAAGCTCAAATGGAAATAAACGCGGCTGCGAGCGAGGGCGTGTTTTAGATAAAGGATGCGAGGGGAACTTGACAAGCGGGTTTCATTTATATATGCGGAGAATATATATATATAAATCCCCTAGCGAGCGAGCGAGCAAGAGAGCGAGCGAGCGCTGTATAATTTATCGCGGCGTCCGTCGGCGGCGCGTAATTTTCTCTCTCCCTCCTTTCCAAGGCCGAAATCCACATTTCGAGCCGCGACTGAATAGAATAGAGAAAAGCCAAGAGCGGCTCTCCATTATTAGAGTGCGCGAGAGAGAAGAGAGGCCTTCGGAGAGAGGTTTGGCAACGCTGCCGCCGTTATTACATAGAGCCTCGCTGGCTGCCTTTCTTTCTTTTTATTTCTCTCTCGCGCTCGCTCGCTGCTGCGGCTCGCGGTATATAATATACCTGTGCATGTTCCCATGACAGGCATACTAATGCATTTTTATTCCATTTGATACCGCTGCTGCTGACAACATAAAGGAATATAATATTATAGAGCTTTTGTGCCTCTCTTGCTGCTCGCGTGTGTTATTTTATATTGCAGCCTCAGCCTCTTTTGTGCAAATATCACTTTTTGCCCAGATTGGGTTTCAAACGCCTGTTTGCGCAAACAGCCCTCGGCTCGAATTATCATCCTTACAGCATGATGTGTTTGTTCCATCAAAAATGGTTTATTGTTGGAATAATTCCTTATTGGTCAAATATCATTGAAAAAAAAATTAAGTAAAAAACAAATTTCGCGAAATTTTTGCAAAAAGAAAGTATAAAAATGGAGGTTTGAATTTATTTGTGAAAAATGTCTTTGCACTCCCAGAGAAGAAACCGTACTATACTTATTATTTTAATATCAAAAACTCATATTAAATTTTATGAAAAATTATAAATTACAAGTTTTGACGTAGAATTAAAACAATTGGTTTTATACAGATTTATTTGAATATAATATCATTGCTAATGTGCTCCTTATTATTGAAGACTTGAATACAATTTTTATTTGAGAATTTTATCATTTCATAAGATCATAAAAATATATTAAAAATCTGGAGCCTAATATTAGCCGAATTGCGCGCCCACTCTCGGATCCATAAGTGCTGGCGAGTCTCTCTCCTAATTGACGCTCTCACGGCACACGTGTGTGCTTTTGGCCGCCGAGCTTTTGCTTTCCTGTGCCAATGTGAACGACCAATCACGTCTGACCTTTTGTTCTCTAGCTGATTGCATCCTGCTGTAATTGGTTTTCACGCGCCCTCTCTCTCGCACTGTTTCTGCTGTGATGTGACAAAAGGCTCCACTTGAATCCAGTTGCGGAGAACTTGAGGCTGTGTAGCGTATAATTAATGAATGTCTAATGGGAGGTGCGAGCTGTCATCAAAAGGGTTCTTTTGATTTTATAGACCCACATAAGACAACCAATTAAGCTATATATTAAAAAAATGCAATGGTCAACCACTTATTCTGATCAAGCGATAAAATATGCAAACAATAACAATTTTCTTCGTCCTGTTTGATGCGTTGTTTTTTTTTTTAGCCAATTTTAATAGTTAAGGACTCCTTATTTTACTAAATGTATATATTATAAATGCAGGTCAAAATTGACGTTTTTCGCTCAAATCCTTTTTGGCAAAAGCTCAAGAATAACAAAAATTGACTTCAATTTTGTGAAGTAAGGATTTCGTTTTTACTAAATGATAATTTAATTCCTTAAATGCTCTAAAAGGGGTGCGTTTCTTCTAAAAAATTACTTGATACTAGTTTTCCCAAAATCTTGCTCCAAAACACACGTGCACAATTATTAAAAAAATCACTCAAAACAATAACAATTACATGTGTGAAACAGTATTTTATCTTTATTTGAGCTCTCTGATTTTGAGAAAATGACATGCAAGACGCTCAATACATAGCAAAAATCTAAAGTTGCTCTGATTGTTGTGAATATTCATGTGATGGCTCGGACCTTTCATAGTCCTTGATACAGTAAATATTTGGTCTCTATATATGATAGTTTTTAAATACATAATTATCTTTTCTCTTTTCTGTAGTCTGTGTATAATTTTGCACTTATACCTTTTTATTTTTATTTTTTTTTTTGTTAGGAAAACTTTTTGAAAAACTGGCAGCCATTTCATTGTACACGCTCCCTCAAGCTAAAAGAATAGTGCAGCACTGATTCACTCCTTAATGGCTATTTTATCATTTATATATGGACAGATAAATGTAACGCGAGGAAAAGAATCTACCAAAAGCGGAGAAAATAATATTTATTTGGAAAGTCAAAACACATCGAAACCTTTCGTTGATCCCGTCGTGGCCTTTCTTTGCAAAATTGTATATGCGTATGTTTGGATTGTTGCAGATGAGTATGCTGATGAATAATAGGTAGAAAACTTACCAATAAATATAGCTTCAAGCACCAGAATAAAAAAAAATCGCGCTTTCCTTTTTATAATTTTTTTGCGTTGCGACATGGACCTTTGGCTTTATGGTATACATACCTCTCTTCTCCGATAACTATCAAGTCTCATAAATATTTTATATCAAATGTGCGTATTTCTTGTTTTTCATAAAATCGATTTTGCTTTTTTTTATTGTATATAGTGAGCTTTAAGCTACTTGCAAGCAGGCAAAGATGAACGTCACCGATTATATCTTTATGCGTAATTGGCCATTGAAATTTTTTCTATCTAGTGTTTGGATGGTTGTAATCGCTTCTCAAAAATAAACCATTTTTGTCTATATCAGTTTTGAAAAGTTTGCAGCTTAAAATATTTACTTTTATTTGATTTTGAATAAAAGGGGCATGTTGATAACAAGATGGGGCTTTTTCTTTTCTCTCTCAATAAGATCATCAGTATCCTATATAAAAATATATTCTCCATCATAATTGCAGCAGGTAATTGAACAAATAATGAATTATGCAACCATCTTGTTGTTATCGCACGCCCGGTTGCCTAATCACGACCTGTCGCAGGGGTTATATCACCGCGCGCTTGTCACTCATTCGTGGCGGGGCCATTCGCCGCGCGCGTGATAACATTTTTTTTATTATCCGCTCGTGTCCTCTTGAAGGTGTTTAGAGTTACAATGTTTTTTAGAATAATTTTACATGCAATAGGAATTTCCTTTTCTGGCGTGTTAGGTTAACCACTATCGCTGGCTCTTTTCAACCAAAAGTTATATATGCTGTGTGCAGGCCAAATATTTCCATTCATCACATCACATGGCTTTGATCTTTTCAAAGTAACTCTGGAAGTTTTCATGAGGTTGGGAAAAAAGAAATTTAATAAATTTATTATAACTTGCTTATTTCAATTATTCTTTATATAAATTATTGAATTCAGCAATATCATCAATTGATACATATTTTTAAGACCGTGATTTGTTAATTTTAAGCAAGAGGTGAGGTGAGGCAAAAGATTTTTTTTTATAATATGAATAAATGCAAAACATTTTCGTTTAGGCGACTTTTGTTTTGTTGCGTCAACGTCAATCATGGTTCCTTTGTCACTTCAATTCTCAATGTTTTAACGGAATTTTTACTGCAGCAGCCAAATTGAAAATTGAATATTTTCGATCAATCCCTTCTAAAACTGCAGTTCTCAATTCAACCATTTTCAAAAAATCATTGATGGCTATCCAAAAGCCTTGCCTGGTCCTAAGCGAACTTAACACGCCATTAACATTTCGTGATGGTGGTTTTAATTGTCTTTGATGCTGGAACTGGTGGAAATTTTTTATAAAAGTAAATAAATTAGGTTCATTTATTCATTTATTCTCCATATTAACATTCTTTTCTATGGTTTTCTGATTTGGTAAATGAATTCAGCAGGAATAGAGGAGTCAGGTGTTATTTAAAAGTCATACTTATTATGTATTATGTTGCTTATCATTACGTCGTCTCAACACGCAGCCAAATAAAAAAAAATTGTTTATTTGCTTGGCAAAAGAATTTTACTTTTTAATGTACTTTATTTCGTCACCAATGTATTTAAAAAAGCACGCAAATTTCACATTAAAAGCTGAGCAACAACCATTGTGCCAGCATGTTTTTATCAAAAAATAAAAAAGTTGAGAATATCAAAAGGCAGGAAAATAATTTATTTCTGAAGTCGATGATAAATCGGTGCGTAAACTGGAGCCAGTCATGCGATTTCCAACCAACATAATATTATACGCGGTGGTGAGCAATCGAGCCGCGCGCCGAGTGAAATATTATTCTGGTGGGTTTCGGAGCGCCGAGGCCGCGCCGCTGCGGCCGCACGAGGGAACCAGCGAGCGAGCGACTCTTGAAACGGGCCGAATGCGGTGTTGCTAAGCGGCTTTCTCGCCGCCGGGCGCCCCTCTTCCGTGTTATCGCCGCGCGCGTATCGACTGAGAGCCGAGCCATGCTGCGGTGACGTGTGGGTTGCGTCGGGGCCCCTGCCGAACACGAAAACGGCAGCTGCTGCCGCGGCCGTCGCGGCGGCGGCGTCCCTCAGGGGATCGAAAGCGAGCGAGCGAGGGTTCGCAGTCGACAAGATGGCGGAGCCGCGAAAAATGGAGCTGGGCCCTCGGGGCCCGGCCCAATCGGGGGCCCACCGTGTCGGGTGCGAAGCCGAGGCCCCCGTGGTCAGGCTGGTCCAGCCCAAAAATCGCTCCGAACGGAAATGGGCGCGTCCGCTCGCGTTTTTGGAGCGCCTCTTTCCTATGTAATTTGCTCAAAATATGGGCGTTTTTAGGCTTTTGAAGCCTAAATTTGGGGGAAAAGAAGATGTTTATCTTAGAGCCTGAATTTGGGCACAGAGCTTTAAACTTAAATGCTGCAATTTTTGGAAAAATCATTTATGATATTGCAAAATAATGCACATTTTATTAAGATCAAATGGTTTTTTTCAATTTGTGTTGAATTCGTGATCAAGGATCTTACTTAAACTGTGATGCTTCCTTTTTTTTCTTTTAAAACATCTTGGCGTTTTTCATCATGGACTGGGAATTATAAATCATGAAATTAAAATCATTAAACAAAATAAAATCAGCTTCATCTCATTTTGTTTGAAAATTGTGTTTTTTTTTGCACATGAAGCCACAGAGATTAAACGTTCATTAATTTTTGTTTGCTTATGTTTCAAATTTGTTTTATGAATTTATAGAAGATGATTAAAAAGTCTTTGATATGTTAACTAAATTTTATCAAATTTTGAAATCATTATTTTAAAACAATATTTACAGCTATTTTAGCTTTTGCATGAAATAAAATTTTTACATAATTAATATGTTCTGATCAAAATTTGTTTGATACAAAATGCGCTGCTATCAAATAAATCATAGATTGCAGATCATAATAATTAAAAAGCAAAGGGTTTTATTTCCTGTTGAAGTAAAAATAACTGCAATTTAAAAAAATTTCTCTTAATTTATTTTATTTCCATTTTCTTTCAAAGTAATTCAATGACTTTGTCTTTTCTGGAAACAATTTATGATATGAATTATATTATATTTTGAAAAATTGCAACCGGGCGAATCTCGTTGCAAAGAAAAAAAAAATGAAAAATTGAGGAAAACCCCCCCAAAGGCGACCTGCGGTCTGCTAGTACTTTCAAAACCTAGGGGTTTGTCTTTTTTTTCAATCCGTCCAATTTTTTTATAATTTTTTATAATTGTTTATAGCAGATCAATTTTATTTTTAATTTTTTTTTCACACATTGACATCAGCGCATACGCTTGTCGCCCTTATTTTGTGCTCGCTGCGAGTCTCGCGAGAGATAATGACTTCAGCAGATGAGAGAATTGACACACTGATGCAATAATAATTGACACTTGTGCTAATGCATCACACACATACATATCTCTGTGGCTCGCGAACTAAGTCGAGTTAATTCTGTTGTTGACGTGTGAACCGCGCGGTGACTATGACGTCTTTAACTGCGGCGGCATTGGAGAGCGAGAAAACAGCAATAATATTAATACTGATATATATACATATGTCATCCTCCGCCGTGTTATATTTATATGATCCGTTCTCGTGATGTTGAGTGTTGGGTTTCAATATATGAATAAAATTTTACAGCAAGATCTATGAGTTGAGGTTGAAATCGCAAACCTGACATGGGAAAAGGAAAATAATAATAATAAAATTTTCAATAATCTTATAGACATATTTTCCCTCTCGTATAATATCTCTTGATTTTTAATAAGCATTTTTGGAATGTTTTTTTATAATTTAATTTATTAAAATATCCAATGATATGATTTTTTTTAAATTTTTTTATATCAATGAGTTGCAGAGAGTAACTCAATATTTGAATTCGACGGAGTAAAAATCTGTTATTTTATTTCAGAGCGCTTTTAATGTTATATCAATCAAAAGAAAATCCAATAAAAGCAATTAATTTTAGTCAATTTTATGGAGTGCAATTGATATTAATTGTATAGATACTCAGCTTCCACAAAGCTATAAAACAGTTTTGATCTGAAATTATTTAACTTTGAAAATAAAAATAGAAAAACTTAAACATGTTGGGGATGTATTTATTGTAAAAATCCGAGTTGTGCGATGAACATTTTAAGAAAATCAAAGTCGTTGCGGGCATGCCAGAGAAACGCGGCAAGCGCTCTTTTCTTATCTTATCTTCAGATACACTTCTTGCTGCTGCTCAATGCTGTTGTGCGTCTTGATGAAGAAAGCAGCGCTGTCTTCTGTATTTTTCAGATGCGCCTTTTTCCTCTCCAATTCGCTTGTGTGCCATCAAAAGCAGCGCTTTGTTATCGCATTTAGACATGACGCCAATTGCACTTCGCGCGCGCGGCAGCTGATTAAAATTAAAATAAGAGAGAGCAGTCTTAAAAACAAACTGTACTGTGAAATCAAAGATCAAACGAAAGCGCAATAATATTTTCAAACTTAACAAATGTTGCGCTGATATTTTTGCTTTTTAAGTGTATCTCTCGATGAGATAAATTTTTTTTATGAGTAAAATTCTAGCTTGTTTATCAAGCTTCTCATGCGGACAATGTTTAAATATTAATTTTTGTTGAGAATTATCGCTGGTGTATCAATAATTAATATAATATATATTTGTGCATGATTTTAATTCCATCATAAGCGTCTCAGCATAGGTATTAAAATTATGCGGCATTACAATTCAAATTTAAATTTACGAATGAACCAACAAAAGCATATGAACAAAACTCTTTTGCTGCTTCTTTTTTGCGATTATTTATTATTTTTCATTCCTGCAGATTTGTGCTTTTTATTTACAGTTTTTTCTTTAGAAGAAAGGAAGCACAAATCAATTTAAAATTTTATGAATTTTATGCTGCGTCTTTAATATTTGCCTTAAAATATGAAAATATTTTTCTATGATGATTTAATTCAGAGTTCGAATACGATTAAGTACAAATTATATTATACGTTAAAGAAACCGATGAAACTAAATTAAAATGTATAAATTAATTAAATTATATCATATTTAGCATTATAGGCTAATCCACATGCAGGGTCAATTAATTAATCTACTTAGTATAATCAATAGCGAATTTTGATTGTGGCGTGGCTTGGCATTATTCTGGTAAAGACCTTAAAAATCTTTCTCAAAATAGACATTGTTATTATTTATTATTGATCTTTATATTATAATATTTATTTTATATTCCTAAACATGTTATTTTGCTTACAATAATTTTTATTGCTTCATATTTGTTTCAGCAATATTAAGTGACTTTGATTGTTTTTTTCGATCCTTTATCTGCAACAAAAATCTGCGTATTTTGACGGAGCATGCAACACCTAAATAATCAAGCATATGAATTTTGAATATAAATATATTCTTTCGCTGCAGTTTCATTTATAACTCATATATCTGCGCATCAAAAGCACCAAGACGTCGCCACATTGGGCATCTTAATTCTCTTTAGATTTTTTGCCTGACCGCGGTGGCATATCAACATGAAATTAAAAATTATTTTGAAACAAAGTAATTGTTATGAGAAATGGAAGAAAAGAGAGCTTGTACGCAGAGCCTTATTGGGTTTTGCAAAAAGAGCTCTCATTACACTTCGCACAGCCTTGGCGACACCGCACTGATGAAAAAAAAATATATAAAAGCTGCAGCAGCAGCGTTTGAGGTTTTGCTGCATTTGCATATCCGCGCACGGCGGCGCCGTTTCAATATACATACACTTGTTATTTTTTCCTCTGTTTGTCGTCGTCATTGGCAAGACGAGGAGGATTATTTATTTATTTATGCGCGCGAGCAAGTGCATATGTGTGTGTGTGCCGAGATTTATTTATTTGCTCTCGGAGCGGTCGCCGCGGCGTGCGGCTCAAGCATTTTTCACTCGCTCTGCGCGCTTTAATGGTCGTCGTCGCACCTGCGCTGCATCAAATTAACCTTTTAAGGGAGCCCTCTATTTATAACAAGGTGACTTCTGCATCCAGAGCAATTTCAAAACCGATTCAGTTTCGCCAGACGTTTTAATAAGAAATACATTTGCAATTGCAAATACTTCATCTGCATCTCATATACCGCGCACGCCCGCTCAGATAAAAAAATGTAGATCGAAACCGCAGCAGGATTTTAATCAAGTTATTTTTAATTTCAATTAATTTGACAAAGCTCGTTTAAATTACAAATGCAGGATTCGCCCGCATTTCCTTTGAGGTATCAATTTTTAACCAAAAGGAGAGTGAACGGGGAAAAGTTAATAAAATTAACAACAGGCCATATGCGATGCACCTCCACAGCTAGGCTTAATTAAATTATAAAATACCCGCATAAAATTTTTATGAAATCAATTGTCCTGAAAATTATAAATTCAAGCATCTTCAGTGCATTATAGGAGAGCGTGAATTAAATATAATGCGATGGCGATCGAAAAGCCTTATAACCTGGGTCCAATAAAAGGCTATATAAATTATAACTTTATAGCTAATTTAAGCTGCCATTCAATTTGGCTGGTGCTGGGTTAATTCAGCCCGAGCTACATTTCTAGCCGGAGCCTGGTTAGGCTTTTGGATGGCCCTCATTAATTTTTACTCGTTTAGATATCTATGGTGCAGCCCAAGGTCTTTCAGCAAAATTTAAAATGAAATGCCACATTATTTTCACACTCTTTTATGAATAAAAAATGTCCAAACTTTTAATTTTGAATAAAAATTCCCATAAATGACTCATCTAGGAAAAGGTACAAAAAATTGTAACTCCACAAGAGTCGCAAGAAATAAATATGCTCATATTTCATGCAGGTTTTCGCGGAACAAAAATGTTAATGTTAAGCTTTAAACATATATGTAAACTGAATTATTTTTCACACATAAATATTTTCAATATAGCCTAGGTTCCAGTTATATTTACTAGAAAAATCTTGTTAAAAGTGCCTCAGGTCCTGAGGTTAGTTAATTTTACTAGGTACGGGCTAGTAAAATGAATTTTACTTAAACTTGTTAAATTATCTTTCAAAAGCTGGATTTATAATATACTTTCAACTGACCGTACTGATTGTGAGATAACACTTTGATAAATGATGAAAACCAGTCTATGTATAAGATCGACTTTCATTTGTTTCTATATATTTTTCAAAATTAAATATAAATTAAATTCATATTAAGAGAAATATCAAATTGTTAATAGTTTTAATATAGCATATGAGTACATAATTTCGACATTTGGTATTTCGAATATAGTTTTTTTGCATAGTATATTTTTTTGGAAGATAAAGAGAAAATAAATAATTAACGTATAGGCCATTTCGAACTGTAATTTTATAAAATTAGTTAAATGCAATCTTAAAAACATATGCGAACCGATGCAAACGCTTTCTCTTTCCTTATTTAATTTTTCCTACAAAGATTTTAAGCTTGATTTTGAAAAGATCTACATGAAAAGCTAAGTTTTTTAAATGAGTTTTTTAGATCAGAATTTTTCAGAGATGGGGTTTTATAGTCTTGGTTTGGAAATCTCACTATGCAGAGTTAAGCTACTGCAATGTTCATCATCTTTGTTATTATAGAAAAATTTCAATCTATTATAGTTAAAATGGAATCCACATATAGCATTGTTATAAGATGCAAACGTTTATTTCTATTAATAAAATAGCTATTAAAAAATAAATTTCTTCAATATTAAAAAAAAAACTAAAAATACAAAAGTCCATGTTGTGTTATGTAAATCAAGAAATTGTGTAATACTGAAAGGGCAATAATTATTTAATGAACACGGCAACCAAATAACAATTATAACGCAGTTGAATTTTTCCGGAAATTTCAAATTAATAATTATAAAACCTTATATAATTAACTATTTTTTTTTATTCAAATCTTATTTTGAGTAAAGGGGACAAGAATGTTGCTTACAATAAAATGTTATTGTGCACTTTGAAATGAGTTTAATGAGGTGCAAAGCCTAATGGGCAGCCAGCTTGTTTATGGCGTTTGTTTTTGCGCGTGTTTGGATTGGCTTGCCTGAGAAAGAACGAGAGGCGCAATTAAGAGCAAAAGCTGCGAGAGGCGCTAATTAAAGAAAGAGAAAAATCTGCGAGGAGACGAGAGAGGAGCCGCGCGCGTAGCCCGAGTTGGCGCGAGCATTAATTGCCGACCTGAGCCACGCATGCGTTGGCGCCGTCTGCGAATCAAATTGATTGATTTTCGCTGGCGAGCGATGCTGGAAAAGTGCTGCTGCCGAGTGAGCACCGCTCGCTGTTGGACTCATTGTTTCCAACACGACGTCCTGCAGAGCTTAACTTGCCCTTATTGAACTACTCGAGATCAATCGACCTCTCTACATATTTGCTGCGCGCATGCTTTTATTTTCTCCTTATGTGACTTTTTTAATTAACTGCTCCAATTAACCGATATGAAAACAGGCATTCGTAATAATTAATCAATAAATCTGACTTACAAAGGCGTTAACCTTCAACTTAATTAATGCAAACTAATAACCTATTTTGCACATTTTATCATTAGTTCAGTAATTTAAATTGTGCTGTTAGAAATAATTTGACAAAAGGAAATGGCCAATATCAAATAAAATTATTAGATAATTTTAACAAAACTGCATCTTTCAAAACTTTTAAAGAATTCAAGTTATTTTAATTTGCTCTTGTGGTATAAAAGTATTTTAAAAAAGATATGCTGATTGGACTTAATTAATTCAGCGGAAGAATCATCTATTCATGAGAGATGCTCTAAAAATATAGTATTATTATTGTTGTTTATTTGTCCAAATTGTTACATCACATTGTTTATACAAATTTTTGAAAACAATTTTTTGAGAAAAAACAAATAGTTGGACAAAACGGCACCACCACTCCTCAAGAATTTTGCTAAAACTATGCAAAAATTATGCAAGAGTCGCATAATTATGGCTCAGCTAAGAGGGACATTTCACTATTCTCAATAAAATTGGCAAAAATGATATGCACGCTTGAATAAATTTGTGTAAATGCATCCATCAAACGATTTGATTTGTGGCGAATTGTGCAGCGATGCGCACTCATGATAATGTAATGCGACAACTAACCTGGTTGCGGGTCTTGGCCATTTAAAAGCAAACTTAAAACAAACTTTTGGCTTACGAGCGAGACGTAGTAAAATTTCATTGCCTCTCTAATCGAGCCAAACAAATACTGTGAAAATGAATTGAGATTTTTGATGGGAAGCCAAACAAGTTAAGAAAGCAACAAAAGGTAATTTGAAATTTTCAGAACTTTGCAAAATTTATACTATGTTATATAAAAACCATGCGGCATGTGGCCGCAATTAGTAAGATGAGAGGGCTCTTTAGGATTTCCCTTACTAATGCACTCTTGATCTAAAATTTATAATTACAATTATTACAATTATTTGCGATTTTTATTTTGACTGACACTTTTACCAAATTTTTTCCATAGAAACAACTTTCACTGTTTAATCGTGGTGAATTCAACAAAACTTTAGGCGTTTGTCATATAAGCTGCGCGTATATGCATTTCCGATTAATTATATGAAATTAAAACCAAATTAAGATGGTTTGTTAAAACCTTTATTGTATAACTAAATTAAGCATAACTTATAATTATATTTTTATATGTTTTTATAAAAGCAAGACCTAGCTGCCGTACCTGCACTGTGACAAAAGATATAAATTGCTTCCGCATAATAAAAATTTAAATTCTGATTGCGAGTTGCATTTTTTGACCTTTTTGGGTCTAAATGAAAAAACGTGTTAATAAATGATCATCCGCTTGAAAATTTGACATCCTAATACAATACGTGGTGAAAAATCAACAATTCTGCCAATTTATAATCGAAACGCATCACCCTATAAATACTGCAGCACATGCATCTATTCAAAAAGCCTGCGCATGCAAATTGTAATTAAAGTGTTACGAAATGACAAAACGTTTTATTTAATCTTAATATATTATGTTTTCATTAGAGTTTTTCTTTGAATCTCATGATCATCAGGAATTTTTTGAGGATTTTTTTTTTAAATTTGACTTTTTATTGTATTTCGCTCTATATTTTGTGACGTGCAATAGTCTTAAGTAGATATTTGCCACTAAGCGACAGAAGGAAAGAACCAGGAAAATTTGAAGAATTTGCTTCATATTGTGTTTTTTTAATGAGAAAATATTGTTCTTGATTATAGTAAAAGTCTTTATTTTAAACTTGTGAGAATTTTGAATGTTATAACTTTTTCATACATTACACTAATATTTATACGCGCCGACAGTGGCGCGGTCATTACAGCTTTATTGGTACGGCTTATTTTATTAAATGATCCAAATTGTCCTCTGATCCCTTGAGAGAGTTATAAAATAATTTTCTTGACTTCAAATTTTACTAATTGTAAGCGAATTTCAAAACATTGATGTTTCGCAATCCGCCTTTTTTGAATTTTTAATCTACGGACAAAGAGAAGCCACAAAATGATCTTTTTCTGACTGTTTAAAAAAAAATCAAAATCTCTCTCAGAGAATTGAATTAGAGATCAAAAAGTATATGCATGTTAATTTCAGAATCACGATTTCATGCAGTGCTCAAAATATTCAGAACTTTTATTCCATTAAGAATGACAAAAACTGCTTGCTATAATATATAAACAAAAAGTTTCATTTAATGCATGATAAAATTTTGTATATTCAATAATAGCGAGTGTTCTTTAATTTTTATTAACTGTGAGATTTTTTCTTCATAAAGACGCACTAAAATTTATAAGGCTCTGCAAAATGATAATAGAAGAAAATATTTAATTATTTACCTCTGCGGGTGGGGAATAAAGAAAAGATATTTTTAGAATTGTTTTCTCACGCACAGTTTAATAGCTGCACAAACATACTTATCCATTTCAAAAAATGCCTTCCTTTATATGTTTTGAAGAAATGCTTTTAGCTTGCTATTTTATAATAATGAAATTAGATTGAACTTTGGTGAACTTTGGGCATGCATGGAGCACTTTGCAAATAATTGTTTTTATTAAATTTTAAAGAAGCTTGTGCTGTTAAAAAAAGACAAACTGCAAATGTTTTAGGGCAGACATAAAATCTGTATGGCAAATAATACAAAATATGAAGGGCTTTAACATGATCTTATTATATTCTAATTTTGAATTACCTCTTTATTAATAGCCTATTGTTCTATTATAATTACAGGATCATTCAAATAAAAAGGTACCCAGCACTTCAGCCAATTAATAATTATCAATTAAAATTAACAAACTATTTAAAATATTATCTGTAAAATTTGGTCAGCGAAAATAATACTAGGCGATTATTATTTTAGTCCCTCGGTTCTGCAAAAGTATTAATTGGCGTCACATTGGTCGCGTGCCAAATTCGCAATAAAAAAATTGCGCACACCTTCGCATAGCGACCGAGAGGGTGCCTCGCGGAAATTCGAGCCTCGGAGCATGACGTGTCAGCTCATCAGCGCAAAGTGCACCCTTGGCGGGGGCGCGCATTCACCCCCTGCGCTGTGGCGAGCGCTGGCGAGGCAATCAGGAACATCGCCATCATATATCATTAAAACTCCCCTCCCAGAAAGAGCGTTTGTACAACTCCCCCGTGCTTCTCTTTTTCTTCTCCCACAATTTGCATCGGCGGCGGCCCAGAGAGCGAGGCCGCGCGGCAGGCCGCGCGGCGATAACGCGCGAGGCTTCGACGATCGATGCGGAGCGGCGCTGCAGACATTGATTGCACCCAGCCCGCCGCAGGGCCCGCGGCCGCCGCGGCCCGCCGTCGGCGGCGCTCGCGTCGCCGCCTGCCAGTCATGGCGCGGAGGAGAAGCGGCAACGCCGCAGCCTCCATTAGTAGTCCGAGAGCGCGGCTTTGTGTGCTCGTTCGACGTGGCGACCTAGCTGGAAAAAAAGAGATGCGGCGCGTCTGCTGCTGCTGCTTTTAACAAATGGTGGAGCTGCTCGTGACGGTTGCTCGCCCGAGCAGGGGACGAGAAATATATAATAAAGAGCTGAGCCGAGCGACGCAAAAACCAAGCTCTCTCGCTACTCGCTCGCTCGGAAAATACGACGCGGAGAAACGGTTTTTCGGCCGCGGCTTTCGCGGCCGCACTCATTTGACCGCAGATTCTGATTATATAAAGCGTTCGTTAATTAATGTTAAATTGAGAATTTCGGAATTTTTATTAATAATTGAAAAATACTAACTTTTTCACTCAGGAGTTGTGCCTCAAGATCGGCTCGGTGGAGAAGTTCATTTTTTAATTTTCTAAGGGGGTGTTAGAGATTTTGGGCTGAAATTCAGGATTTATAAACTTAATTAGTTTGGCTATGGAACTGCAAACTTGCATTTGCGTTAAAACAACGTAATCTCCATGAAATTTAAATTTTGCACTTGGGAATGTTGTACCGAGGAGTCTTAAGTTTTGTTGAGGAATCGTCATTTTCACCAAGTTTTAATTGCAGTAGGTCTGTGAAAATCTCACATTAGGAGGGCTGAAGTTTACTTTAAATGATGCTCTATTCGGATTTTTCATAAATTAATCAGAATCCCGGAAATCAGCTCAATTTCATTTAATAATTTAGCGGCGCCGTTTCAAAAACTCGGCAGCGCTGAGCTGGATTTCACCATTTTATCAATTTCCTAACACTTAAAATTTCTATAAAATGAAATGACGACGTTCACGTGAATGAGTTGCGTCAATTGTGAAGGGAACATCATTTCCAGAAAGCGGATGTGCGTCTTGCTTGCAATCGCGATTGGGAGAGTCGAAAAGCAAGAGCGCGGCGCGAGAGACGCTTCGTGAGCGCGGCGGCGTCTTTTCTTCACCCCTCGCTCCTCTCACGATTTCGCAGCCTGCGTCTTTCAGAAGTATGCAATCGGCACGACACCCTGGACGTGCTGGGTGCAGAATTTTGCCCTCTGGAACAGACTGGAATAAAAAATTTGTTTGCTGTTCCTTATTTTCCAGTTTATTTGAACTCATTACAGAACAAATTCCTTTTTTTTTTTAATTATTCCTATTCAGCCTTCACTTCTATCCCTCTTTTGTGTCAATGAATGATAATTGAAATCTGGCTATTGAAACTCATGAAGCGGAGGTTCAATTAAAGAAGGATGCCGAAAATAATGTCAAAGATTCATTTTGTAAAGCGATGAAAGCAATATTTGTTTTCAACATCTAGATTGCGCAATTATCTTTTCATCATAAAAGAAAAGTAATTCATTATTTGGATTTGCAGTCCCAATTACAAACCAAAAGACGAAGAATTTTATTTTATACCAGTATTTTTTCAAATGAAAACTGAATTATGAAGCAACGACTCTGCCCTTGGGTCTAAAACGGAAAGAGCGATACAAGGTTTACAAAATGGCGCAATTAATTCTTTAATTTATTGACACATGTTTGTTAAAAATTTCGCAAGACCTGCTTTTTTGTTAAAGTATTAAATTAATAATGCTAATTGATAAACCTTATCTATATCTGATAACACGCTCTATATAAAATGAACATCCTCAGTACGAGAGCACCAAATTTTGATCTGAATTTTGTGATTGAATTTATTTATTGCGCTTTAGAAAAGGTTCTATTTTATTATTTGATCTGCACCAGGTTTATAATAATTAAAAACCACTACTTCAGTCCAAATGATGATTTTATTTCTTACAATTTTATCATCTCATTTAATTAACTTGCCGCTTCGTAGATTTTGAAAGTATAATTTAAAAAAATCGTTTTGATGTTTGAAAATTGTATTCTTAATCGGCATCTTTGTGAGCATTGCGTCTTCCTCCCAATCCACAAAAATCCTGCGTGCAGTGTTTGCTGTTGCAATTAGACCTTCTTGAATTGGAAAACAAACACGCGGGCATAACTCTCGCCAACGCCATGAACACCGCGCGAGATGCAAAGAGAGAAGGCAAAAAGGTGCACACACACTTTTAGTGGCTCGCTAATTGAACGCGGCGACCCGTCATTAAGCCACTTGAAGAAAAGAGACTTGTCCTGTTGGGAGTTTGCGGTAAATAGAGAAGCGTTACATTATATTTTTATGGACTTGTCGCGCGAGATTAATCAGGTTTTTCAGGTGTCTGAATTTTACCTATAGTTGCCGTTTCGAGAATTCTTTTTTGTCAGCGGCAACACTTGGACCGCCCCAATGAAATTTAATTTGCAATAAGCGCTGATATTTAATATAATTTTAAGCATATTTAAATATTATGCTATTTTTACAATTGAATTTTAGATAATAGAAACTTATTAAATTAATTTAAATTCTATACCGAAGTAATAAGTTTTTTGATTTTTTTATTTACTTATTTTATTTTTATTTTTAGGCAGAATTAAGAAATTTAAAAATGTCACTGCTTTAGCCATGAATATATTTTAATTGATATAGAAAAGTTTACAAATGAGTGTTTTTTTTGTCGGAAAGATCATGGGCTTAAAAAATTTTTGTTAAAATATCTTACGATAAGAAGAATTAATATTGAACGCCGTAGGACAATGAAGAAGTTTGCCAGAATAAAATGGCTTATTCTGTTGTTGATTAAATTTTTAAACTTTACAAAACGATGATCCTGATGTTACTATACTTTTGCCATTTTTTTCTTCGTGAAAACCAGTAAAGGTTAAATTTTAATTTGCCACTTCGATTTTACTTTTGTCTGATTTTATCTAGTTTTATCAAAGCCGCGCATTTTGAAGTTTAAGGAACTTTTTAAACTTTTTAATGGATTCCATGCCATTAATTAATTAATTGCTAAGTTTATCTATAAAAAATATTCTTTGTGTACACAAATATTCAAGTCGTTCACAATAAAAGAACCATGGCGAATTGTCATAGTAGATTTTTGTTTAGTTTGGTTTATTTCTCCAACGTTAGGCGCTACGTGTTGAGAATGAAAAGGTTGCAAAAATCCTAATCTGCAAAAAACGAACCTTGGAATTGTCTGTTTTGGCTGCCGTTGTGTGATTTGAGCAGCGGTGGCGTATAATTTTCTCTATATATATTATGTTTGTGAATGTGTGCGTTCGCAAAGTGAAAGTCGCTTGGCGTTGAGAGCGCGGCGCGCACCGAAATATATTTCTCTTTTTCGCAATCGCGGCGGCGAGTGCTGCGAGCGGTGTGGATGGTGCAATCCGAAATGAATGCCGACCATTATGCTGTCTTGAGCACTCCGAACAAGTGTGCTGTGCGATCTTTTAGGCTCTCACGTACACGTCAACATTTGCATTTTATTAGGAGCAATCACTCTTGATTTAGCACGATTGCGCCAACTTATAAATCTATGGCGTTTTTCTCAAAGGAATTTCTTTTTTGCTGCTTTCTCTTGAATCCATATATTATTTGAAATTCGCGTCTATAATTTGTATTTCTTTAAATGTATTTTATTTAAAAGACACATTCTTATTTGCCTTTCTCCATTTAAAAATTATCAAAAGTAGAATTTATTCATCTGTGCACCTACCTTTTTGTTTCCTCTCTTGTGGGTGGGCAGCCATTGCAAAATACCTGAAGCTGCGAGAAATTGATGCTTTTCTTCTAACAATTATTTCTGCTTAAATAACTATCGATATCTGTGCCAAATTTCAATTGAATTCAAATCTTTTATTGATATTTCTTTTAATAAAATTTGCAAAAGAAAAAGTTTTCAAATGATTGTATATATTTAATAAGTTATTATTATTAATTTTTTTTATTATGTAAACTTGAAGGAATATTTTGAATTTTCTATTTCAAAAGGAAATTGTTTCTATTGAAACAACGCTTTCAATTAATTTTTAATGTATAGTTTTCGTTTTTTATTTGTACGCTCATACATTCAACGAGGAAAACGATAAATCAATGATAATTTTACACATATAGATTTGCAAATTTACAAGTGGAAATTTCTACAAAAAACGATATTGAATAATAACAGGAATATTGAAGATTACATTCATTTTTTCACTTCACCAATAACATCATAATCCGTTCTGTATGATACAACTTCTCACTTTGACAGCAACAATTAAATCGAGAAGATGACTATTTTGCGTAGGTTGAAAATCTACATGACTAATAAATATTTATTTATTTTCCTTTTTATCTCTCCATCGTTACTTTTATGACACTTTCCTCTACTTTGCCATTCTTATTTTTGTACTTGTCTTAGATTTTTGATAATATTTCTTTTCTGGCTACAATATATATTTACAAATGCCAAATTATTTTCAAAACTGAGAAATTCTCATCTTTGGTTCAATTACAGTAAAATCTGGCCGGCGGGTTTCTGCCGTTGTTGCAGAAAACCGAGTAGGCCGTATGCTATTGGGACGCCTCGGTGGCTACGACACCCATGCCGGGCGGCGACATTTTTCCTTCGCAAATGCTGCGCTGCAGATTCTGCGTCAGCGTTTCGATCTTTCGCAGGGAAGATACCTGCGGGTTTGCAGAGCCGGGCGAACTCCTCGCCGGCGTGATGGTGATTTCGTCCTTGCGGACGGCGGCAGGGTCCATCGGCTGCTGCATGCGCATCGCGTTCTGCCTTCCGAGGAGGCTGGGGTTCGGGATGTGCCGGACGGCCTGGTTGGGGCCCGGTTTTGCTTGTGGATTGGGGAAGAGGTCATGGATGCGCGGTGGCATCCGGTTCGGAGTCATCACCGGCGACTCTGGTTTGTTGGCGGTCGGGATTCGAATGGTGACCGAGTTGTTCTGCGGGGGGGTTTTGTTCGGCCTGGGGCCGTAGGTGTTCAGTTTCTGCGCGTTCTGCATCCGGACTCCTCGCTGTTGGTGCTGCTGGACGAAGGCCTTGTACTGCTGCTGGGCTTTGCTGCGGATGAAGGCTTCGTTCATCAGACTCTGGTAGCTGAACGACGTGATTTTGCTCAAGGCCGCCGCGTCAGAGGTGCTGGGCGGGGAGGGCGCCTGAGGGGTGGGATTTGGGAACTGCCGGAAGAAGGCGAACTTTTCGTTCAGACAATTTTGGGCGATTTTCATGACATTCTGATCTTTTTTCTGCACAGCTGGTTTTTGGGGTTTCGGCTGTTGGGGTTGAGGCTGTTTTTGAGGAGCCGGTGGGGGTGGTGCGGCCTTAGGAGGGGCAGGAGGTGATTTTCTCTGCTCGATGGGCAGAACTGGTGAGGGAACTTTGGGGGCAGGAGGGGAGGGAGAGCCAACACTGCTGCAAGGAGAGTCACTCTTGCGTGAGGATTTTCCAGAGAGATCAAGTGCGCCCACTTCGTTGTGATTTTTGCCTTTTGGCGTCTCCTCTTCAGCCTGAGGAGATTTTGAAGCCTGTTTGGGCTGTTCAGGCTTCTTGTTGGCCTCTTCCTTGTTTTCAGGACTCGTTGTGGGCGTCTTGACGATTTTCAACTTTGTCGCAGAGTCGGTGGGAGCCACGGTGAGGGTGGTGGCGGGGGTGGTTTGTTTAGGGGTGCTCGGCTGCTCAGCCGAGATGATTTTGTTGAACTCCCTGGACATCTGCTGGTGCAGCTTGAGAGGGGAAGGAACCTGCTTGACCTTTGGTCGGCCGTTTCCGTGGCGCTCAATGACCACCACAGGTCGCATTTTGTTCTTCTCAATCATGTCACTGGTGAGTTTTCGCTGCTCAGCGGTGGTGATTGGGGGTGGGTTGGTCTGGCTTGGGCTTGCAGCAGACACTGGCTTGCTGATGGCCGTTGAGGTAGACACGCTGACTGTAGTTGGAACGCTTGAGGTAGGAGGAGGCTTGGCCTGCACTTGAGTTGACTTGACCATTTGAGGGGTGGTTGGTTTTTGAGTAGGCATGGTCTGTTTTGGTGCAGATTCCGGGGTTTTCGTCACAATCGGCAGAGACTGAGTACCAATGCTGGCCGTGGCAGGTTGAGGCATGACCGGCCGGGCATTGTTCTTCATCATTTGCTTCTGAGGAACCTTCTGCAGTTGAGGCATCTGCTTCATGGCCATCATGGACTTGGCCTCCGACTGAGTCTTGTTCAGACTTACCTTTGCCTGTTTCTGATTCAGCATCTGCTGCCTCTGCATTTTCAAGAGCTGCTGTTGCTGCTGCTGCTTGATCTGCATCTTTTTCTGCTGCTCCCTTTGCTGAGCGATTTGCTGTTTCAGCAAGAGTGAAGTTTGACTCGGAGGTTTCAGGCCCGGCTGAATCGGTTTCGGGGGTTCTGAAGTTGCTTTCGGAGTTGGGGGTGAGGGGGTCGGCGGCGCAGGGGAGACGACTGCTGGCTTTTGCAGACGGGGTGACTCGGCCGGTTTCGGCTTCTTGGCCGGGGGAGCGACCGATTCGTCCGCTGGCAGCACATTGGGACGCTTGCTCTTTTCCTCGGGTTTGTCGAGGACGCGCTTTGGCGACGGCAAACGTGCGGCCGGCGAATTCTCCTTTGCAGGGCGTTTCTCTGGTTCTTCCAACGGCACAGACGTGCTGTGGGTGGAGGTTGCGAGAGGCTGGGAAATTTGTCGCTCAGGCTTGCGAGAGTCGCCCGCCTGCGTGCTACCTGCCTCGTCTGAATTGACACGAGGGCGTTTCACCTCACCATTCACGTTGTCGGTGATCGTCCTCTTCACAGACTTGGTGCTGACTGCGTTGGCCGACTGCGGCCGCGTGTAAAAGCGGAAGTAAAACTTCAGCAGTCCCTTCTGCAACAGAAGGAAATATCGAATTTTGTAAAAATGCAAAGCTAATTTTTTAAATAAATTTTAAATTAAAAAATTTTTATTTTAGATAATTTTAACACAAAGTAACAATTTATTAGCTTTTTTTTAATGAAACCAGAGATAAATAATTATATAAAAATGGTCTATATATTGAATAAAAATCACCCACCTTTTTACATGAAAAGATGTAGCCTACATCCATGAGTGTGAAGTGCTCGGGCAGGCACTCCTTTTTGTAGATAATGTCAACCTGCAAGCAGAACAACAGCACCAAGTCAATAAACAGTTCACTGTATTTAGCATATGTTTGATAATTTGCTTACAAAAAGTTGTAATTTAATTTTGTTGAATTTGGTCATAAAAAACAATTCAAAGAAAAAAATCATTGAATGACGTATGTTTTAAATAATAGAGTTATTGGATTGAGTTTTAATATTGATTTTATTTAAATAATGCGCGAAAAAACTGACCTTTTCATTCTCAGGCAGACCGTATTTGCTGCGCAGGAGCTTCTTCAAAATCCGGATGCACACAGCGGCAGGGCATTTGTAATACCGCCTCGTCGGATTCGGCTGCAAACATAATTAAATGCAAATTAGTTACGCATGCCCTGGTCGCCCGCTCGCTTTCGGGTGCAGACAAATCTGAGCAGCACACTTACTTTTTGCTCCGCGTCGCTCTCTTCTTCCTCCGGCTCGTCGTCGTCCTCCTCCTGATTTTCATCGTCGGTCTCTTCATCGTTGCTGAAAACAAATTAAAAGCGACTCGCTTAATTAATTTTGCTCCTTACAGCGACGAAAGCAAATCGTTTATGCATATCGCGGCGGTGCGTACAAATTAACTGTTTTATGTGCTTCGGCGCATTGGATAAACTTCCTCCAATTAAGCTTTAATGTATTCAACAGTCACGACTGTTTTCAAACAATCGGTGCTCGCTTGCAGGTCTTTGCACCTCTAGTTATGGACGCGCTATGCGGGTGTAAATATTCTTTATTACATCACCACACGCCATGCAATGAGAGAAATGCGTTCCGAGTGCACGCAATTCGGAAACTTGCAGGAATAAATTAAGGAAAAACTTGAAAACTCGTGCGGCTACTTTGAGCATTTCCCCGTCAAAAGTTAATAAATAAACCGAGACCGTAAATGATAATAAAATAACGTCAAGAGAGGAACATGCAAAAGTGCAATAACCATAAAAAAGTCTGAACTTACTCTATGTAGTACTCGAGTGACAGCGAGATGCTCTCGTCCGGAGAGTAATGCTGCGAATCGCCAGGTTCGCCTCGCATCTCGGGGGTCATCAAGTTGTCAGCTTCTGGTGTTAGAATACCTGTCAGACGAACACCAAGAAAACGCGTTATTGAATGCGCCGCGCGTGCAGTCACAAGAGACGTCAGTATGCGTCAAGCTGAATGAGACAATCAGCCAACAGATTCAAATTGCTAAATAATAAATTATAAAGAAATGGCAATGCTTTTTTGATAGTTGATAATTATTATAATATTTTTATTTAATTTTAATTAATTTAAAAATCTTGTAAGTAAAGGGGTAAAATTTGAATTAAATTTATTTAAAATTAATAATTATAAAAATATGTTTATAGAATTTTAATTAATTTAAAAATCTTGTAGGTAAAGGTGTTAAATTTGAAATTTGATTTAAATTTGCTTAAATGTGAATTTAATGAGAATCTCATTCAATATTTTATTTTGAAAGATCCAAAATTAGTATTATTTATTTAAATTTACCTTTTTCCTTTGATTTGGAGTAAAACTCTCGCCTCTTGTGCATCTCTGAAGAGTAAAAACTGGGAACGACTTTGTAAACCAAGTCCTGGAGCATTTTGTCTGGTCTGAAACAAGCAGAGGGCATGGCAAAGTTGATAACAAAATTCAATATTTTTTATAATTAATTATGAATTTATCTAAATGCTGTTTTAAAAATTACCTGAGATTTTGCAGAGGTTTTGACTTGTGTATCTGCACGTCGCACATGGGGCAGTAGTTGCTGGTGTCCAAGTACTTGACGATGCATGATCGGCAAACTGTAACAAAGGAAACCCAAGATTTGTGTTATAACAAATTGAGGCTGGTGATCATTTGACATTTATGGTTCTGAAGCAGCGGGAAAACAACCTATTTAATGGGGGAATCGTGTCTCTGCCAGCAAAGCAGACCGGCCGGCATCATATCGAAAGCAAAGGACAATATTTATTTACGAGCCCGCCCGGCACTTCAGGTGCCGCCACTTTTTTGTTTAATAAACGCGCCGACCATGCGGACCCGGCAGGAGAGAGAAAAAGCTCCAAGGTAATAAAACGCGCGGCGAGTTTATATAACCCGCCTTTTTATACTTTGTGTAAATCTCTCCACGGTGATGAGACATCAAATATTTTTATTCACCCATTACGAATCCGCTGTCAACACAGGACGAAAGGTGTGGAGGAGTTTTGTAGATTTAATTTGCTTGAATTTCACCAAGGCCGAGTTAAATTTTTTATTATATTCCTTGGGTTAATTTTATTGGTTTTAAATTAATAGCAGACAATTAATTTATTTGCAAATTTTGTACGTCGTATTTTGAAACAAAAGCTTTCCCCGGACGCACATTTTCAACACTTTCTACGACTTCCTATAGCCGGACTCATTTCCGCGCCGCCCTTGGCCGGTGAATTGGTCCAAAATCCGGGAAACAGACCTACAAGTGCAGATGTGCTTGAAAACTATAGCCGGGCGCGTCTCTCGCACCCGAGATCGATACATGTGTGCTCGGCGTGCCCACAAAGAGCTGCATGCACGTCTGCGATACACCGAGCATGGGATAAGAGGAGGCGGCGCGAAGGGCAGGCAGTCCAAATTCATACGCGGTGCACGCGCTTTCGATATCACACGCTGCGTATAATTTATTCGAATGGAGCACTCGCCACTTCCGCGAGTCGCCGAGTGAAGGACGAGCCGGACGGACGCGACCGTCTAATAATAAAAGCTTGAGCTGCGGCTTGCCGAGCGAGTGGGACTTTTAAATCTAATATGAGATCTAAACCACTAGATCAAGTTTAATATGGAAAAATTTTAAACATAATAAATTTTTTTATTAGAAAAGTATCAATTTTTTATTATTGTTGTTTATTAAAAAATGATATCATTCAAATAAAGCAATTTGCAAATTTTCCAAACTTTTGCATAGAAAAAATATCGTAAATCAAATCATTTTTAACTTCATTTTGAATGAAATCAATTAAAACTAAACAATTTTTTCTAATATACATTTTTTTACAAGACTTGGCCTTTTCTCATGCATAATGCGCCAGTGTAAAAATTGAATAACTCCCGAAAGATTTTGTTGTGCAAGAAGGGGCCATTTTTTACGCCGCCTTTCCTTTTCTTGCCCATTGAATTTTGAAAAGCGTCGTGTCCGCTTCTGCTTTGTGCAACGCGTCAGGCGAGAGCAGCGCATAATGAAAAAGAAGGAAGAAAAATCGCCGGCCGGCCGCGCTCTTTTCATTTGTTGTTATGACGACTGCATGCATAATCAATGTAAAGCATAGCAAGAGAGTCTATCAAAGGCGCCGAGTTTTCTCAAGATTATACGGCCTAAGCTGTATACTTATGGCTCTCATTATGAACAGGGATTCGGGGTCTTTTCTTTCCGCTTTGACATTTGGATAGGCTGTTTGTCTACCAAGCGTGACAACCAAACAAAGACCGCAATAAGCTTGTCGGTATTTTCTGGGATTTTCATCCAATTATATTTTACATGAGCCAAGGTAATTTCAGGATAATTCATTTCAAGTAAATTAATTGAAAATTGTCTGTTGACTTGAAATATAAAATTGGCCAAGGGAGAAGATATGCTGTATGATTCCAACCCTCCCTCAGGAGAAGCCAACTTTTATTCGATGTGTGTTGGATTTGCATGCTCTCGCGACTATAAAATTGCTTTCTCAATATACCAGCACGAAGCGTGTGAGATTTGAAGTTGCATATAATACAATATTTTACGAGGTACGTGATAAAAATTGCCAATAGGGCGCACGCAGTTTACAAAACTTTTGAAGTAAACGCGGCTTTGTTTTGGGTTTTTTGTTAGTTTTATTATTTGCAAAGATTTTTTTGTCAAATTAAAGCGGATTTATATCTTTTTATGCATGATGACGTGAAACAATTGAACAAGTACTGCATTCGGCACATTGGAAATTTTAATTGAAAAAAAATATGTGCAAGCACGTGTTGAAGGTCCACGTGATGCACAGATGCGGCGATCGGAACTCACATGTGTGCAGACATTCGTTGATTGTGGTCGCGTCGACAAAGTATCCCATGCAAATGCCGCACACCAAGTGCGAGCGCAGGTCCTTGACACACGGCCGGCTGAGCACCTTCGAGGAGTCCGACATTTTCAGCTGAAGTGGTTTCCAATCAGAACAGCCTGCAACAAAGAGGAAAATAATATAATTAAATTAAAATTACTGCAATTTTCTATTGAATAAATTTTAAAATTGAAAGGAGATGTTTGGGTTTTTTTTATAAAAAGATTATTCCAGTTTTTTTCCCTATATAATTATATTTTCATTTTATTTAAATGTTCATAAAATAATATTTTGCTCTGAGAACCACGCGCAGTGAGAAACAAAATTGGCCTCTCACATCCGTGTACACACTCAATACAATGACTCCTTTTTTTTTGTTCTCGGCGCAATAACTGTGTCTTCCGCTAATTCAATTAATCGCGAATGCACCGTTTGCGGCCGGAGCGAGAAGTCAATTATCAAAGAAAGATACAGATAGGCCGGTGATAATAAAAGTGCGCAAGAATCGAATGGCGCGGCCAGCGTGGGCGACGTGATAAATGAGTTGGCACCGGCAGAAAAATTATCGACATGACTTGCATCAATTAATCTCTGTGCCGGCGTGATTATTATTTATGCTCCCCACACGTTTGGGGGCGGGGAGAGGAAAATAATAATTTCACATGCATGGGAAAACAAACAGGTGGAAGAAAAGTGCACCGCAGTGTGTTTGAAGAGTTTTTTTTACAGCAGGGGTTGGTGGATTTTCCAAATTGGAAAAACTTTTGCAGTCGCGGACGTGATGAGCTCTCCCGCGCCGAAAGAGATATATTGATTGTCCCTCTCGCGCCCTGTGTCATGAGCGACGAAATAGGGTATGTGCTTTTGGTGGCGGCGGGTCTTTATTGGAATAAGGGTTGGCAAATCGCATTATCCGCAACTGCTCATCCGCGGCGTGGGAGGAAAGAGCAGACGAGGGTACATTTTGGCGCCGCGTTTTGTTTCCATTTGGGTAATTAGTGCTCTGAACGAGTTTTAAATTAATTAACGATGGATTTATATAAAGTTTCGTGACTAAAATTAAAAAAATAAATTAAATTAAGTAGCAATTTTTATTTTCCGTAAATTTTGTAACCGCGACAATACTTTTATAATCATTGTGAAAATTCCATGTCATTGATAATTAATTTATCTCATTAATACAAACATTTTAATTTACACTTGATTTTTAAAATTTTATTTCAAATTTTAACAAATATCATATTCATGATAATAATTGTAGTGTTTTCTCAGCAAATATTTTCGATTTTTCTTTTTACTCATTTTGCATTAATTTTCATTATTTTGGAGACCAAATTAATGTCCCCAAACGTGCGCGAATCCAGTTTGAATCTCTCTCTGGCAGCTCCTGTGCTGCACAAATCGATAGCTCTTATATTCTTTTTGGCGTTCGGCAAAGCGAGGGCGCACGAAGGTCGCCGAATTTTTCCGGCACACACGTACGCACATGTACGTGAAACGTAAAAAAGACATCGGTCATGAAACAATACGCCGGCGACCTTGCCGCAAAAGGAGAAAAGAGCGAGAAAGAAAGGACCTTTGGCAGCTCGGTTTCATTCTGCGCGCAGCGTGGATATCATCAAAGTAGCGGTGGTGGTCTCGGTCTCTCTGCTCATGATGCGGCTGGTTGCGCACGGCTCTGACGTCACAACTCTCTCGTATTAGAGCGCATCTTCCTATGCTTTGATAAAACTGCTTGTTTTGATCTGGCGCGGGTGCAGCGTGGTGGGAGGAGCCCTCGGATTAGCGTTGAGCCGCTTAATTGAGCCTCGCTCCCTTTGTTATAGCGCGTGTGTGCTGTGCCGCAGTGTTTCCCCGTCCAAATATTTAAACAAAACATATAAAAAAATGTAATCAGAGTGAGAAAAGGGAGGACGATAGAGGGAGAAGCATAATGCTGACGGGGATGGACACGATTAAGTGCTTAATATATATATATATATGGAAAGGTCTTTGTCATTAGCTGACACGCAATGTCCAATCATTGAATCTTCGAGGGCTTCACTTGTCTTGTTCCCAACCACTGCACATTGTCTTGCTGCGTATCGAATTGAAGCAAAATATTTTGAGGCTTTATATTACCAAAGACTAATAAATAATCTAAATATCTATAGTAAACGTATTTAATTATCTATAAAATTTTAAATTTTACTTTGATGTCTGTACAAAATTATATGATGTTAATTTAAAAATTTATAAATACTTGAGAAGTTATTAAAAAAAAAATTATTTTATTTTTATTTTTTAACCAGTATTTTTTTCTTTTAATTACATAATTTTTTTTCTTTCTCTATATTTTAGTCAAATCTTGCACGCAATATAAGTATAATATTATTGAATTGATTTTAAATATAAAATAAATATTTTTAATTTTCCAAAACAAAGAGACTGTAATGTTGGTATTAAAGATTTGCCACACTTAAACACCTGACGGAAACCGAGCACTGCTATTTATCAATGGTCGAGATCGCAAGAGTGTCTTTGCTCGCACTCTGAATCACCGTTCAGCTCAATCTCGGCTGCGTGACTATCCAATTTCGAAAGTATATTCAACCCTCAAGCGCCGGAGATAAACTCTCGTCTCTCATCGTTTCGCCTGAGAAACGACCAGAAATTGATTTCCTTAGCATAAATGCCACTTGCGAGCCGCTCCGAATCAATCACCAGACATGAAAACCCAATCATTTCCGTGATAAAACACTATTCATCATGTCTGGTCGGAAGAGAATCGCTGCAGGGTCGGCGCAGGTATATATTGACAAGTAAATATTTATTTGATCTCCTCGCCGGCAGGCCATCACCATTAATGAGACCGTCATTAGATTATATTCGATGCCGCCGACTTCTGGGACAGATTGAAATAAATATATAAACGCGCGCGTGTGTTGATTGCTGTCTGCCTGCTCGATATTTGTCATTGATCAAAGCGAAATAACATCTCAATAAAACAACTGCTACTATACCGAGTCTCCAACCGGTATATAATGATAATGCTTTTCTTGTACAAGCAGCGACCTGTTCAACCGTCTGTGAAAAGCTGTGACAATGACAGTAACCTTAAAAAATCACATGTACGCTTGGACGGTTTTGAATAATGAACCGTTTGTAAATGACTTTTTTAAATTTGAAAAAACAAAATCAATTAATTAGCAAAAAAAAAAACTGAAAGGAACGGATTTTGCCATTTTTTAGCGAATCTTAAATACTTTGAAGAATAAAAACTTTTTATTTAATAAAAAAAAAATACTTTTTGAAGTATTTTTGTAACTATTAAAAAATAACATAAATTATACGTTAAAATTTCTTGTCAAATTTTGATCTTCATCGTGTATTGTTTTCTATGATTATTTGGATGAAAACAATTATGTATAAAAGGAGAAAGAGTGAATTATATGAGTCAAAAATTTAATTTGATAAAAAATTCCATTGTAAAAATTTTGCTTCATTACGCTTGCATCGGTTTCAATTACAAAATGATTCACGGCACGCTTAAATTTCCCAATTAAACAGAGTGTTTTCCTGCAAACAACAAAAGCCTGCTCACTCGCCGATCGCTTTTGATCAATAAACGCGCCTCGAATAAACGTTCGCTGATTTTTTCGCATACGTCTGGCGAAAAAAATTGCAAGGTTTGTTCGCCAGCAGCGGCAGCAACAGGTTGTCTGCTGAGATCGGCTCTCGGTGCTCTCAACTTTTGAGCCCGTCTGGCCACCCCCGTCTCTCTTTTGAGCAGAGCGTGCGGCGAGTGTTCCGGTTGCCATGGCGACAATTAGCACAATAATCGTGAGTATATCGTACCCGCGAGGCGTTCATTCAGAGAAAGATACCATCGGGAGGTTCCTGCATTCAAATGCGCGCCGAACTTGCATAAAAGGAGAAAGAAAGCAAACAAGCCGACTTTGTTTATGTGACAGTTGCAGCCATGATAAGTATCACAGGATTAGGGGATGAAAATTTTCTTTATACCTTACAAACACGCGGAAAGTTAAATGAAAAAATCGATTTTTTTTTCAAGCCTCAATTAGTAGACATTTGCTAGTTTTGCTTAAAAACATATTTTTTCTCATTCTCAAATTTTATAAAAAAATTTAGCCAATGGAGAAGAGAAATTAATAGTAATTAACAAAATAAACCAAAAAATTGTAATAAAAACAAATTAAAATTAGGCTTTTTGGTTATTTATATATATTTTTAAAAGGAGTAAAGTTTGTATTGGAAATTTAATTTTCTTCTTGCTTATATTATAATAAAAACCACCCAATTACAAGCTGTTTTTATAATTTTCATATAAAGACAAATTTAAAATATTATTTTTTATTTAATCAAATTGGCCGATCCATATTTCCTTTGAAATTTTAATGTAATTTGAGCTGAATAGCTCCTCTGATTAATAAATTGTTTGTCAGCATTAAACACGCGTCGGTCCCCTTATTTCTTGCAAAAAAAAAACTATTCATCTCGGCGTGGGGTGGTGCGATCTTGATTTTCGGCGGCGCGGCGGCGTTTTCACTCTTTTGATATACAGCAGACAGTTTATGAATCTCGCTGCGGGAGGCGACTAACCAAGTTATGCTGCGCGCGATAACAAAAGAGAGAGATGGGAAGCTCTCTTGCTGATGCAAAAGCAGCCCCCCTGCTTTAATTCCGCCAAGTCAAAAGAGCATTCGGAATTAGTCTCGTTGCGAATCGGCACAACACACAAACTTGCTTCTCTTCAAACGACTTATATACAATTAAATTTTGCAGTCATTCAAACTTTTCAATCGCAAAGTTTCTTTGTTGAGAAAAGTTTCATCAGTTATTAAAAAACTTCTCATCTTTTTTATGAAGTTTTTGTTGTAAGAACTTTTTAACGCAAACTTTCAGCACCAAACATGAAAGTCCTTTACTTTTTATCCCTTAATCATCGTGGCTGCAATTAATTTGGAAAGCAGACGTCTGGCGGAAAGCGGCCGCAAAGAGGGCAAAAAACTCGTGCGGTAATTTACAATTAACGGATTATTCCTCCGCCTGCTCTCGCCGCCGTACTCACCGTGGCGTAATTAATTTTTATTATCTCTCCGCGCGCGCAAAAGTACCGCTGAATAAAGCCACCAAGCCATTGGACAAAAAGCAAGGCGGTTCCACCGTTTCTCTTTTTTTAAAGGAAGTATAAGAAAGGTAAAAAAGGAGACCAGAAGCGGAGAGAATTAAAAGAAACGAGAGCAAAACGTTTGGAATTGTAAAGAATGCGGCGAGGAATGCAGTCTGATGACTTCTGAGATGTGGTCAAAATTAATTCACGCCTCCCATATAAACACAAATTTTACTAAATAAGATCAAGATTTCAGAAGTGGACTGTTGAAAGAGGAGTTTTTTGTCTAATCTCTTTGGAAACATTAATTCCTAGGATAAAATGAGTCAAATTTAAAATAAAGGTGGTTTTTAGTTTGAAAATATACATATTATGTTGATAAAAATGAGAAATTGAGTCTGAATTTTGTATAGTTGAGTTTTTAATCAAAGCAATATCTCTTATATTTCTGAGTTAATTAAGAGAGCTATTAAAATTTAGATTGACAGTATAAATGCAACAAGACAACTAATTTTAATCAAGTGAAACAGGAGACAAAAAAAAATATAATTTTATGTGTTTCCAATCACAACTTTCTCTCCTTTTCTAAAGACAGATTTTGAGACAAAATTATTTTATTAAAATTTAAAGGAATTAATCCTTCTATTGTAATTAAATTAAATAATTTAACTTAATAGAAAAAAACAAGGCTCCAAATTAAATTAATTTTAAATTCCTTTTATAAATCGCAACTAATGTAAATAATTATTCTCATTATTTTAATTAAAAGTCATTCAGAAAATTAAATATATTTAAAGAAAAACAAAGCTATATAGACGTGAAAGTTTTTTAATTATTTCGGCTGTTCCTATCTAATTAATAAGCCTATAAAATGAAAGATATTTAACTATATTTTTTAATTACTTAAATAACACGTGAAAAGGTTTGTTAAAAACATATTTAAATTTTCAGCTGAATGGGGGCGTGTTGAAATATATAGTAAATTTCCACGCAGGAGCGATATAAAAAATAATAACGACCGACTTCACATATACTCGCAATCGCCGTGCGACACTTATTAAGTGTATCAAGTTGGCGGCTGCCGTTTAACGCCGTCATTAATTCAATTAGCCTTCAAGTGAGTCCCGTCGCGTATATAAAACAAAATAAAAAAAGGCCGTGGCGCAGCACGAAACGGGTCGCGCGAGGCAATCGATCACACCGCGGCCGCTTCTTTATGCAAATCGGCGCAGATTATGAACATCGCAGACGCGAGCGTGTGTGACCTTGAAGGGCGGGGCCCTCGAGTGGGCGGATGCCAGAATTAAATCACCGGCGGTCCACGACGAGAGATGCACCGCCGATCGAGGTACAAGTGCGAGAGGAAAGAAGTAGCAGAGGGAGATGATAATGAGAGGGAGCACCACCGCACGTTGGCCTACCGCGTGTGTGGTGCTCTCACGTCTTTATTAATCATCATCTCTCTCGCTCCGGCTGCTGCTGAGATGCCCGCTTTCGTTTATATAGTTTGGGGGGATGACTTGCGTTTTGCATTGTGTGTAGAGACGTGGTGGGCCGAGCACGAAAGTTTAAAAGAAAAACGGCGGTGAAACTGAAATAGACGTGCACCACAAAAGGAGGGGATGTCTGCTGACAAAAGCGAAAGAACTGCGATTTTTTACTACAAAATACTCCAAATGTCTTTCTAATTGAGTAATTATCTCAATTGAGAAGTTATTTTAAAATTTTGTCCGAATTATGCACGATTTTAATTATTGCAAAAAGATTGAGTGCTACAGGAGCTCGTAAAAGATCACACGTCGGTGAAGTGATTAATTAAACAAGCAATTCTGTCAGATGCCAATCGTCTATAAAAGACCTGTTCTCTCAACTTGATGCATTGCAAGCCTGCTTTTTTAATTGCGGCCGAAGAGGCATGAAATCGATTACTCGAAAGCGTGAGCTGCGGAATAAAAAACAAAACCATGGCCATTTATCATTTTATCAACGGCAAATCAAAAATCAATCTGTGTAGCGAGGGGTTATTTTTTATGCTTGATTAAAAATGAGTCTCTCTCTCTCCCAGTAATGGATTGGAAATATGAGAGAGAGGGGGTCTTGGCACTGCACTTATCCATCCACGTGTTTACTCAGTGGTTTTGCGTTTGCATGGGTTGTTATTATATATTCAAAAGGAGAGAAAGTTGAATGAGTGAAAAATACACCATTCTTATGTACATATTGTGGCGGGGCCATCGACGTGCCGATCTTTTATTATCAAGCATCGTCTCACTATACTCTTTTTACACCACAAAACAATTCGTCCCTGCCTGTTCGAGACAATTCCTTTGTTTGTTTGCCTTTTTTATTTTCATATAATATTTCTGAATCGAGTGCGAGCGCTACTTATGCAAATTACGCGCCGATTCAATTAACTGCGAGAGCGACCGTGAAAAAAAAAATAAATTCGCGCCTGTGTGCGCCACGCCAACTCTCGACGCTTGGCGAGATTTATCGCTGGCACATTCGCGCGCCGGCACCTTCGAAAAAATGCTAATCACTGGGCGAGCGGGACGAAATTGGTGTCACCACTACATGCCTTCTGGTGACTAACTGTTTGTTAATTAAAGAATTGAAAGCAGCTGATAAAAAAAAGCCACCCTAAATCAAATTAAATTAGACTTTTCAATTAAATTAACATGATTTTATCAGATTTTCAAAAGTTAGAAACACACAAATTAAATAAATATGCTGAGATAAAGAAATTGCAACACTTTTTCCTTGCATAATAAATTTAATTTTTTTATTAAAGACTTTAAAAAGTTAAAAGCTTTTGTCAATAAATGCCACTTAAGTAGTTTTTAAAGTTCTGGCGAATTCTATGTGGAATTTTATTGTCACTTGAACTATACGTTAAACGATTTGTTTATGAATTATGGCGCAAAACGTTTTTCTCAACAGGTTCCAGAGCCCTATTTTGCAATTTGCATTAATACCCACTTATTTCTTCCAAATACTGCACAAACCATAATGTTGCTGATTAAATTACACTCAGAGTTTTAAAAGAAACGGTATAGATGAAGAGCTCTTTGGAACAGAAAATAATCAGCATTTATAATAAATCACTTTTATTTAATTGAGTGCTTCTGCGGAGTCGATCATTTGAGCTACAGTCTCAAGGAGCGTGCTTTTTAACAATTGGAGGTGTTTTCATAAGGAATAACAAAAACACGCCGCAATCACGACTCTTGGCCATTATTATTGAAACTGTTGAGGTCGAAAATCTCACTTTTGGGTAGCACTGACCGCATCAGATGCGGTGGCTGACCTGATGGGCACAAAAAGGCCGACTGAAAAGTGTGTGGCTGCCAAAAAAGCAGGAAATCGTTTTTTTTATAATAAAAAGTAAAGCTCATGTGTTGGATTGCAATGGCCCGTTTTAAAAATCAACTCAACTTTAATTGATATTTTCCTTAATGAAGTTTCTATATAAAAAATCAAAAGATGCACTGCAAGCAGGTGGTGCGTGCGCGATTCGTATCGTTTTTTGTATTCACAATGCACGCGGCGCATGCCAAGTCAGGTGTCGCTGGTAATGACAAAATAACTGCTCTCTGCGGATTCGCGTTATTACGAAAAGCAGCAGCGGGCCCGCGTGTCGTGATTCACGCCGCAGCAAAGCCATTCTTTTTGAGTGTTGCTGCTCGTGGAAATATAAAGTATGATGGCGCGAAAAATTTCGTCGGAAATGATCGCATCGGCAGATAAAGTTTCGCACCAAGCGAAATTGGACACCTTCCTTTGCGTTGTTCTGTTTTATATAAATTTGCGTTATAAAGCCAAGTCTTAATTAATTGAATTCAAATTATTTCAATTGCCTAAAAAATAAATAATTTTCTTTATACTTTCAATATTGATTGTAAGTTTTTTGTTATTTATTTGTCCACATTGTTACAAATACGTTTTATAATTTTATTATTTTAAATTAAAATATGTTTAATAGAGAATTTTTAATATTTTTTAATTGATTAAATCAGAAAGAATTATATATTTACAACATACTTTGAACAAATCTATATAAATCTTTAATTAATAACTTTCGACCGGCTTTTGATCAAGACTGAATCCATTCTACTCTCTTATTTTTAGTTATTTTTAAAAACTTGTAATCAGCGCCTATTAATCTGAGTTTTTATCTCTTTCTGTTCCCAGGTAGGTGGATGAATTATGCAGTTTCCTGCACGGGCCATTTCTTTCGGCGCGAAGCAGCACCTGCCGCCGCGTTTGTTTTAAAAGCAACTCCCTCTTCGCGCGAGCAACAAACTGCAGCGATCGCGCGTATATAAAACGGGAAGTGTGCATTTCGCCTCGTCTTGCCAAACAATGCCAGCCGCGAATGTCATTAAAAGCCGCTTGCGAATCACATTATGCGCGCCGTGCCGTGGAGGATTATTATATTCTACGATTGCACGCGAGTGGAGAGGACAACGGAGAACGCGCCGCGTCATCGTAATTTAGAAAAAAATTGCCATTCTAGTCTCGGCGCATAACTCGGTGTATTTATATTTCATTATTAGCTCAGAGGATGTTGAAAATGCACACAAAGCGAACCCGAGATGAACTCGCAAAACGCTTGAGAACGCACAAAAGAAAACTAACTGTATTCATTTGCATAATTTACATAAGACATGAATGTTATTTTTTTTCACATGGCTCGTGGACCAATGAAAAAAATCCTTAACACGTCCATCATTCATAAGGAAAGATAGTTATTCCAGGGCTAAATTTTGCACAAAAATTGGAGGCAAAGTTTTTCATAGGTCTTTGGCCGTTTTCAGGAGGGTATTATGCGTAAAAATATTTTATTTTTTGCATTTTTCTATAATGGAATGGTTTTTAAGAAAAGAAAAAACGAATTAATTAACTTAAACTTCACTAACAAGATTATTCAATTTGCACATTACTTTTTATTGAATCAAGGCCAGGAGCCAAGAGGCAGAAAATTGACATTTTTTAAATGCTCTTTTTCACCCAATAAGGTTTTTTATAGGTCGAGGGAACATATTAATTAGAGCAAAAGGTTCCATACTAAACAAATTTTTTCTGCACATTTTATAATTGAAATTTCTTAACGAATTAATGAACTGAATAATCCTTAGGTTAAAGAAGCTGAAAGAATGTGTTAATTTTTCTCAACGTTTGGGGCTTTAAAATTCAACTTTTTCCAAAAGAAGATTGCAATTAAAATAACAATATATGCCAATTTACAGATCACCAATTCAAAAGTGCGGTAGGTGTTTGAATTTGCTTATGGAGAAAGCGTCGAACGCAAAAATCTGAATATTCCGCCCTCTCCATTGATGAATTTGCAGCGCGTGCAAGGGGATGATGGTAAAGCAAATCCAACAAAAGCGAGCAACTTTCCTTTTGCCCGTCGAATATGAAAGAACTTTGACTTCGGCGCAGTGCGAAAGAAACTTTTCATTAGTATTTTGCATTGAGGCGCCGACGTGCGCATGAGTGCAGCATGCACATCGGAGCGAGGCACCCCTTGCCGCCGGCTCTCGCGGCACCCGACACCCCCGGCGTAGTAAAAGTGAACTCGTCCGTCCGTAAACCGCGCTGTTTAGCTATTTGTGAAGCGGAGAGAGAGAAAAAGAGGTAATGCGTGCACTTGGCGCGCCAATTCGGCCCGTCGGGGTGCTTTGCACCCCATCCAGCACAAGGGGAGGCACCGACTTTGATATTATACGCGATGACCACGTGGTCAGTGGCAGAACCACGTGCATACAATTTTGATTTATTTCTTTCGATTATTTCCGAGTATGGCTGATCAGAGGAGCAGATTTAAACGCGTGATTAATTGCGCGCCGCTTGTTGGTGCTACTTTTCATGACAGAAAGAAAGAAAGAATGGAGCACCAGGAACGGTTCTTTTGTACCAGTAGTTGTAAATCCTCTTATATACTTTTTAAGTCTTGATCTTGTTTGTCAACTGCTTATTATGCACTCTCGGTTACCAAAGTGGTGCAATAGTTACTGGCTTGATGCAAATCAGCGAGGTCACTAGTCCCGCCCGTGTCCCTGTTATCTACGGAGGAAAATATCTCTTTTCATCTATTGACGCGAATCTATATAGTTGCGAATGTTAGAAAATGGGTCCATTTGTTTCATCTTCATTCCCATTATTTTCATTTTTTTAAAGAGAAGAATTTAAATTTGTAATTTTTCTTTTCGGCTGTAAACGAAATTAAATTTTTCTTTTTTTATAATTGACATTTAAATATTTTCTAATAATTACACCTCCGGTGCACGTGACCTGTCAATTTAAGATGAAGGGATTATAATCATGTTATCTGTTGCTCATTTTTATTATACAATTTAAATCGGCAATAAAATTTATCGCGTTTGCCGCAAGATTTAACATTCCAGCTTTTCGAGTAATAAGACCATCACTTATTCGAAATCGTGCCTCCTTATGCAAATCACCAACCAATCAGGCCGATTCCAATCACCATCCCGCGCTAAACCCACACATTTTCAGCACATTTTCTTAACTTATTGCATTTATCATCGAGTTTATGAGATGTCAAGGAAACACGCAACTCATTTCATACTTGAAACTATTCATCAACAAAAATAAAATATACACGGTCGCAAAGTTTATCGAATGAGGGCGTCAAATTATAGGAAAAACTATACAAAAATAAGTTTGAATTGCCTTTTCTGGAGTGTTTTAATTTGTCCCTCTCGCGGAAAATGTTCGTTGGGGCCGCGATATGATATATTTATTTGTACGCAACGCCAGATGACACATTTTTTTAAAAACGTTGGCCGCGCCGACCCTCGTCTTCGACTTATCTCTCCCATACCTGACTGGAACCTGCCTTAGAAAAACCATGACCACGGTGACTGCTCCCATGCTCGCTGGATATAGCAAACGCGTTTGCGGTTCCTCCCCTCGAAACCCCTCAAACAGGGTGGCAGCTGCCAGCTTTTTATCCGGCCTCTTTTGGCTCGCGCCGCCGCTCCGCACACATATGTATCTACTTTACACGGGACGTATGCTTTCTCGCAATAATGTGCACTTTACTTTCACCCGAATGATGATGTATCGCCGACTCGGATCAATGGGCGTTTTATTGTTTAGTACCTGCGGAGCAATTATTGCCGCGGATTTATGGCCGCGTTTATGAATTTACGGCTCTCGATTGGCGCGTATCTCTCTCCGAATACATCGCCTACCAATTAACTTTTCGCACTAAATAAAAATTGATAAAAAAAAGTTATGCATATCTAAGCAAGAAAAAGAAAAAATGTTCTAAATTGGAAGAAATTAGCTTTCCAATTTTACTGATTTTTTTTATTTTTATTTATCTTGCTCATGAAACATGGTCGCTGACCGTGACCAAAACTGGCAGAGCCGTTTTCTTTTTTTTTTTTAATAAATTATTTAATGAAAAAAAATTAAATTTTTCCCATTAGGACAATAGATTGTTTTGTTTTCTTCACTTCCATGATCGCCTCCTGAAGTGCCAATTTTTTCAATCACACATTTTTCTAAAGTATTAATTTCCAATCGAGCTACTACCCTTTGACGCCCGTCAATCAAAGCCTTTGTCGGCTTTCGCACTTCTCTCCAACCCCTTCTCTCATGCATCGCGATGCATTCGACTGGCGCGCGTACACATAATACTAGTTTTCATTATTCCAAAAACTACCCCTGCGTTGAAAACGGTTGGATTCTCCGCGTGCAAAACATCATCCCCTATCCTATCTGTTGTGCGAGAAGGAGTCCCTTTTGGAAAAAGTATATGTGCTACAAATAAATTCAATGGCTCGTCAGGGGTTTCAATTCAATTTCCCAACAATGCGCCAATGCTTTTTTTTCACCCAGGCACGCATTTTCTCTCTCCGCTCCCTGAGGTGTCTAAAAATAGACAGAATGCAGCTTCCTTTCCGCATGGTCAGGCCATTCACGCGTCCTGACTTTCTATATACCTTTTTATGTTTGCTAAGGTCAGAGACACCCCCGATGGCTACAAACGGCTTTTTTAAAAGGAAAAAATAATAATGATGGGCAATTTAAAAAGATTGAAATATTTCTTTCGCTCTGCTGGAATTGGGCATTGTTCCCAAATAAGTCAAGTAATCGGTGTGCGCTGCGATAAGTGGGGGAGGTATATATATTATGGAGAGGCTGATTCAATGGGAAGATAAACAAATTTAGTTATGATGAGCAGAATTCTCTAATAATCCGTCTGCTTATATTATTTGGAGGACAATCAAAATAAAGACTGCTCACGCATGCGCAATGCTTACAGCTAAAGCCACCAAAAATTCACTGTGATATTAAAAAACCTGTTTGAAATGGGAAAAAATAGTCTTTATAAAATAAATAATAATGAAGCATAAAAAAATTACTAAAATTAATTAATAATTAAAAAAAATATATCAGTTTATATATTTTTTTAAATTATTATAATGTGAATTTATTTAATTGATGAATAATTAATAAATAACTGTTTTTATTTATTTACAAAACAAATTATATTAAAAAAATATTATTAGTTAAAATTTAGATTGAAACAAATTTATAAATGAGTAAATATTTAAAATTAAAAACAAATATGATTAATATAGTTTTTTTTAAATTACAAAATTACATTCTGTTTATTAATTAGATGCATGAAATGGAATTTGCTCCATGATGTGATTAAAAAATAATTAAAAACAAATAATAAATCTCTAATTGAAAATTAATTACAGGTGCGTTGGTACGCATGCCAGTACTCTTGTATAAAGGCAGCATTGCGCTGACAGAGCGAAAACAACGTGCCTTTCATCTGAAATGCATGGCCGGCACTTTATCTGTGCACGGCGCATCAAGAGCTGCTTATTATGTACGCTCGTCCGCGTTGCCACGTCTCGCGTGTACGCTGCTCGGTATATTATTCAGTTTAATGCGTAAGTGTGCATCATTCGTGCGCATCTCTCGCGGCGGGCCTCGGCGCGCGGAGAATATTGCTCCGGTCCCCTCGCTCCCCGCTCCGCCCTCTTTGCAAAGTAGCAAAGTAGACCGGCTGCTGCCGCGCTTTGATTAGGAAAAAAAAAACAGAAGAGATGCGCATTTCAATACTCAATTCGCGAGACGAACCTATTCGGAAAAGCAGAAGAACCCGGGCCGTGTGCAAAATGCAATCTTATGCACAACAATGGCATTCCGGGCCCCCCGGGGGGTTGGTGGGGGGTAGATGGGAAAGCGCCGCTGTCTGTTCAGGAGTTTTTCCAATGCATGCAAACAGAGGCGGGGGCGACGGTGCTGCCCGAGTTTCGAAAACGGCCGCGCGCTGTGTAGTAATATTCCCTGTAGGGTTTCTGGCAGCATAAAGTTTATCCCCTCCCCTGCCTCACGTTCCCTAACACATACACAACTGGCGGCACCGAGCTGCTTTCGGGCCGAAATGGGCCCGTTGTGGGCCGTAACGTTCTGTACGCACCTTGAAACGAGTCGGGCCGACTCAGTGCCGACGCATTTCGGGCTCGGTCGGCGGCGAGAAGGTCTCGGGCGGGCGGGCAGGGCCGTGGAAAAGCGAGCGGTCGGTGAATCGCAGACACACTAGTGTTCTCCTTCCGTCTGCAGCGGCAACTCCCGACTTTCTGTGCCCTTAAAAGCGAATGTTCGCTTCGAAAGTTCCATATCTCGCGTTCGGGCGCCGTCGTTCGGCTGCTTCCGCCGCTCGGCGGCCCGCCCTCGCGAGGCCACACCAGCCAAATCGGCTCGCCAGCCAATCGGCGCGCGGCATCGCGCGTGACGTCACCGCGACCCCCTCCCGTGCAGACCCCTACTCGCATTCTCACTCGGTTCTATTTCCGCGCGCGGCTATAAATGAGCCTTGCACAGACGCACGCACCGTAAAAATTTAATGAAAATGCTGCAGAGCCGGGAAAGTCGGCGCTCCCCTCCAGCCCCCGCCCTTTCTCTGCTGTCCGGATTGTCTGGAAAATCGGACACACGCGACTGTGGCGCGTCGGCGCGACACGTCGGAGAACGAAAAGCGGCGTGAACCGCAGTTTGACCTCGCGCGCGCCGCGCATATAAGAAAATTATGTTGCTGCTTCGGCGTGTGTGGGAACTTTCCCAGGCCACCGAGACCACTTACGGCTCCATGTTGAGAAAATCCATTTCGGGAACCCGCGACAAGTCTTTATGAATGTTTCGCGCTGGGCAATAACTGTTGTCCCGCGCGTCGTGTCGCAACTCTTTTGGTATTTCGTGTTTCTCGGTCTGCGGTTTCACGCGTTATTGCGCGATACTTTTTCAACATTGGTGGTCTCTTGCTTGAACAACAGAGTTGTCCGTATAATTTGTTTGAGAATAAATGAATCGCCTCTTTATGACAGCGAGAAAGGTGCCGCCCTAAGATTAGGACCAATAAAAATGCTGCATGCTTTTGCTCTTGACTTCTCTGCATTATTATTTTTTCATATATCGTGTGCGCCAAGAAAAAACGCTCTTTTTTATATCGACACAGTTAAAGACAAAATAAATTTTGTTAAAATTGCTTTTCCTTTATTGGCCTGCGCTATTATGCTAAAAGAGAACTCATTGAAGAGTTAAAAATTGGCGTTTGAAATCTCAAAATGAAATACAGGAAACGTTTGTTGCATTCGAGTTCATTTTGAAAATAACTTGGTTATAAAAATTTTGTGTACATTTAAATTTTAAAACACTATTTCTCAGTCCGAGAGAATAATGTAATGCCATTTCAAATCTAAAGATATATAATTTTTTATGCTCTTCGTACCTTCGTACGTTATATTTTATATGTGTCGACTAACGAAATTTTTGTGCAGCGATTTTATTTCTGAAACAGAAAATTTTGTTATACCGTTTTTTCTCCTTTTTACGGAAGAGATTAACAGTTTTTGAAGCATCAGATTTTGTCTCGCGAGAGGTTTCAAGTTTTTTACGCTCTCAGCAAAAAGAGCTGTATACTGCAGTTGATTAATCTGCTCATGATTTCCAAATAATAATATAGTTTCAAAAGAGCCTTTAATATATTTGTAAAACCGTGAAAATCTATATAGAAAATGATTCAACATTTAATATTTTTTTCAATAACATTACGTTGTTCAAAAAAATGTTATCCTCTAATAACATAACAAAATTTATCTTTTTTGTAATTTATGGATTCACTGGCGCAAATCAAAAAAATTTTCATTTCCAAGAAAGCTGTTTTGCTTAATTTCTTTGTTTATTAATGTTGTTGTTTATTTGTCCAAATTGATAGTTTTTCGGGTATAAAAGATATTTTTTGGAATTGCATTGTGTTTGTTCGTCGCCACTGCTGTCTGCATATTTCTTTATTTTGCGCGGCCTAAGCTGATACCTGTGGGTGCAGATGGGTTTATTGCTCTTTTGTGCACTTGCAGTATTATACGCGCTCTTTTTCTTTCTTCTGTTTTCTCCTGGCAAGCGAAGGGCTGCTGCCGCGACTGATTTTCTTCTCCACCCTCTTGGCGGCGCCGGCCACGAATACACTTGCTTTTTTCTTTGAAATAATTCTTGGCCGCCTTGATGGGATTATAAAAGAAAAAAAGCAAGTGTTCATGGCCGGCGCCGACAAGAGGGAGGAGAAGAAAATCAGTCGCGTCGCGGCAGCAGCCCTTCGCTCACCAGGAGAATACAGAAGAAAGAAAAAGAGTGGCGCCGCACCTATTGCAAGTGCACAAAAGAGCAATAATCCCATCTGCACCCACAGGTATATCAGCTTAGGCCGCGCAAAATAAAGAAATATGCAGACAGCAGTGGCGACGAACAAACACAATGCAATTCCATAAAATATCTTTTACTTGAAAAACCAACCGGAAATAATTTAGTCTTCTTTCGACCACCGCTGAGAAAGGTACGCTTAAAACGAGTGGTAGGAAACTGTCCAGAGTTGAAACTGTCCAGGGGTTGAAACCGTCCAAAAGATGGAGGATTTACAAAAAACACACCCTTATATGGGGAGGAGTGAATTGTGAGGGCATGACCAAGAATAGTGAGAAATGGAATCGTATATAATATTTTTTAAGAGGGACAAATAATCGATTGCAATGATGTAATTATTTGTATCTTTTAATGCTTTCAATATTGGACAGTTTCCACCATTGAGTTGAAACTCTCCAGGGTTAGAAGTGGCACCGCTGTCGCTGGACAGTTTCACCTTCTGGGCAGTTTCAACTTATAAATAATGCTGCTAATTGTTATTCTCCAGTACTGGACAGTTTCCACCGTTGCGTTGAAACTCTCCACGTTTACAAGCGGCAACACTGCCGCTGGACAGTTTCACCTTCTGGAGAGTTTCAACTCTTGACAATTATCAATCAGGTATATTTTCTTGGACAGATTCACCCCTCTGCTACTCCCAGAATATAAATTGAGTGATATTTCGGTGACATATTTGGGTGATCTCGTTCCCATATATCCCTTATGGTTTATGGTGCTGACGCGGGGGCGGGCTTATTCAGGGACTTCAGAGTGCAAAAAGTTTCAGGTAGTGTCAAAAGGAGATGCTTGGTGGGGCGTAACGCAGATTCTTAACTATGAGTAAAGTATTAAATTTTATACAAGCAAAATTTGAAAATTACCATATAAATATGAGGTTGCAACTAATATTGTGAATATAATCAAAAAAGGGTAAAACGTGGTGTTTTCTGAAAACTTAACAAGAAATTTTGATTTTTATGTTTGGGAAATACCTGCCATAAAAACACTATGCATGCTTATATTTTTTATTAATAAAAAGAGATTGATTTCAATCCCACTCAAATTAAAAAGCTGAGGCCTATTAATTACTTTATTGTGGGTTATTTTACATTCCGTTGCGTTTACATAAATTGGTTTAGTTTTTAGTTAAAAATCACTGAAGGGCTTTAGGTTCACTATTAATTGTCTCGTGGATTTTCTCTCCCGCGGCAAATAAAGGTTAAATTATAAATGAAGTATCCAAAATTTGTATACGTCCCTGAGTAAGAAATCTGTAATTTTGTTGTGGCTCAGCGAAGGTGGCAAAGCAGCTCATTCAACCCTTTGTATAATTTGTTGTTTGCGACCTATTTCTTGCTCCAAGGGGAGGTTGTGAGCGAGCCAGAAATGCAGTCGATGAGGCACACTGGCGCACACAAAGGAAACAATAAAAATAGCCCAAAGGGTTCGTGCGCTGAGCGAAAAAGATCTTCCAGGAGAGGCAGTAAAAGGAAGAAAAATCTTTTTCGTCTCTCCTGCGGTCTGTGGAATCAGCTGATTGCTGCAAAAATCCATTTCAGTTTTTAATTATTTGCAATTGTTCTTAACGCAGCAAAATTATAAAGCGTGCATCATTAAATTCTAAATAAATATTTTTACTTTGCCTGTTTTTCTCAAATTTTTCGTAATATTTGAAGTGTCATTAAAATTAAAAAATGTGGATATTTGATAAATTTTGGAAAAAAGTTTCTTTTACTATCCTGAGACGTTTATTCTAGAATGGTAAAAGTTTTGTTTGTAAAATTCTGACCAGCAGTTTTCTTAATAACACGCTCAATAGTTTTCCATTTTTGACGCGTTTTTTTTCACTTCGAATTTAATATTAAAAAAACAAAAAGGGTTATAAATTGCTCTGCAACAGAATTTTGTGCGCAAATATGTGCCACATATCAGGAATTTTTGAAACATTTTTTGGTACAAAAGAAAGTACAGTATTCAGCAAAATATGCTAATTTTTTAAGTTTTTTCTTTATAACTTGCTCGCGTTGACAACGAATTTTTTCAAAAAATTTGTAGACGTAGATAGGGCAAAAATGAAAACATCCATAAAATTTGGAGCTCACTGCTTTAATGGGAGATGAGAAATCAGCAATTAATACATTTGTCACGCCCAATTCTAGCGGCGCGAAAAAGCAGCCGTACGCTTATAGCAGAGTGAAGCCGAGATTTTAGATCACTTGGAAGCGAGAATTCAAATTTTTATAACTTTGCTCCTAATTAAAATAAAATGTTCATTTTTGAAAAAGGGATTCAATTTTCTTTTTACCATCAACTTTTGTATCAAAAGTTTTTAGGTAACTTTATCTGGATCCTACATAATTGAATTTTAAGATTTTATGCTAATCAAAGAAATTTAATAAAAATCGAAAAAAAGTGAATTTTAAAAGTATAACAAAGAGATTATTTAAAATTTATATTTAATATATAGATTTAAATATTAACTCGATATTTCAAAAGAATATTCTCACATTCGCAAGATATTGCAAATTTATTAAATATTTTATAAATATTTATGGAGTTTTAACAATGTTATATTTGTTTATTTGGCATTTTAAATGTTTGACAATTTAAATATTTTAAATTAGATAAATGACAAACGAATTGTAAAAAAATCAAAGTTTGAGAGCAATTAAAATTTTTTTAATTACGACTAAAAACTAAATTGCACACCGCGCTAGATAATTGACCAATATGGAAGTTTTAAATTTGATTCTGCTCCGCGTGAGAATGAAGGTGCATTAATTTTTTTAAATGAGAGCTCAACCGCATTTTATTTAATCAAAACAGAGAATTGAATCACAGGCTAAGAAAAAATTCCTGACACCTTGCAGGCCCATGTTAACTAAAGTGTTTCTTTCTCTCGCACAACCTGCAGAAGTTGTCAGCCAGAGCACTTTTTCAATGATTATTTGAGACAATGTTGATCAATCTGGGGGTTTTCAATAGAGAGATTGAAAGACCCCAGACGGCCGCGGGTGACCCAGCTGACCGCCATCACCGGCCCCACGGCGCCTTGTTGTTCGCGAGCCAGGTATATGTGTTGCGCGCTTGTCTTTTTGTCTTCTGGCTGTTTTTATGAGAAAATAATTTTATTTCCCATGGTTGCACAGCTCAAATTGAGCGATTGAGACTAATTCTTATGAGAACTGATAAATGACTACAACCCATAAGAAATTTGAATATAATAAGTATGTTTAAACAGCACTCTTTTGCACAAAAATGATAATCATTATTAATTAAACTAAACGAGTTCTGTTTTTATTTAAATAGTTCATCATAGCTCACTGTAAATGAACTTTTAAAATTTATTATTTATTATTTTTAAATTATAGAATATATCAATGTGACAAAAAACAAAAGTTAAATCATTCCTGCAGAGGTTACTGCTGGGCAGTTTCAACCGTTGTGGCGAATCTGTCCGAGAAAATATACCTGATTGATTTAATTGTCAAGAGTTGAAACTCTCCAGAAGGTGAAACTGTCCAGCGGCAGTGTTGCCGCTTGTAAACGTGGAGAGTTTCAACGCAACGGTGGAAATTGTCCAGTACTGGAGAATAACAATTAGCAGCATTATTTACAAGTTGAAACTGCCCAGAAGGTGAAACTGTCCAGCGACAGCGGTGCCACTTCTAACCCTGGAGAGTTTCAACTCAATGGTGGAAACTGTCCAATATTGAAAGCATTAAAAGATACAAATAATTGCATCATTGCAATCGATTATTTGTCCCTCTCAAAAAATATTATATACGATTCCATTTCTCACTATTCTTGGTCATGCCCTCACAATTCACTCCTCCCCATATAAGGGTGTGTTTTTTGTAAATCCTCCATCTTTTGGACGGTTTCAACCCCTGGACAGTTTCAACTCTGGACAGTTTCCACTCTCCCGCTTAAAACACAACATGTCAAAATATTCTGACCAAAATTATTATAAAAATTAAATTTCGTTTTGAATATCTTTTAATTCAATGTCAAGTGTTGCGTTAGAAATTGTTTTGTGTAGAAAATTTAAATTTAAATAATTTTTCACGAAAAATTCTTTCCTTGAAAGAAAAATAATTTTAGAAATAAAAAAGATTGATTTTCTTACTAATTTTTGTCAAAATGCCATGATTTCACTTATTGTGGCTGCAGCCCGCAGCTGAAACATGTAGAGCAGGATATTGTTTTTCTTAAACAATTAAACAATTCACATAAACCCGGAGGAAAAGCCGACTTTAGTTTCAAATCATGATGAATCAACCATGGACCATGGATCCTGAACTTCTACTACAAAATTGATTTATAATTTAACTCGTCCCTGCGCGGATTTGAGATTATAATTTATTTATTAATGGGGCATTAAAAACATTTCTCAAAAACGCTGGAATCTTCCTCGCACAGAGGTTTGAGTTTGGTGTTCAGGTCGCTTATATCAGTCGCTCATCTTTTGAAAAAAACCTATAAAAGAAATTAAAGAAAAACTATTAATTAAATGACTTAATGCAATCCAAGAATTAACGCTTGTTACGGGGCAAGCGAACTTGAGCGCCGTTTTTTCAATTGCGCTCAAATGTAGCAACATATTATATGCGATTAATTAATTGAAAATTAGCTTTTATCACAATTTGATAAACATATAAGGTTGGATGAATTAAAAAAAACTTCAATAAAAGCTTCTATATATCCATATATATCAATGTATATTAAATGTGCTACGCTCTCATTACTTTTGATTTTCTTTTAATTTCAAAACATGAACACTCTTTTGTGCTTTCTAACTTTTCCTTTCTTCCAAACAAATATTTTTAATGAATGGAAACAATCATGACTGAAACAGTGAAGACAATTACAGCTTTGAATACGTCACAGTTGAACCGATTTTAAATCGTTGAAATTTTTCATTAATTCTTTTTAAACCTCTAAATAATTAATTTTTGTCTGAAGATCTATGAGCCGGCGTAAAACCAAAATCCTATTCTTTAAAGATTGAAATTTTCCAATAAAAATCGAGGACAAAACGCTGCGCAAAATGCAAGAGTGTTATCTTATTATTGTGAAAGAATTATAAGTAAAAGGAGATAGAGAAGCAGCTTGTCTGTCCGCCTGTCCATCCATTTATCTCTGTCATCGGCCATGAGGAATTTCGTATGTTCTGGTGCAGGGAGACGCGCCACAGCAGGTATAAAGACGGCACAAAGTAAACAACAAATACAACCCTCCAAGGACGATTGTGAGCATCTGCACGCGTTTAAGGATGTGGAAAGTCGTGTAACCATTTTGGTGGCTTTGAAAGGGACAAAAGCCTGAGCCTCTCATTTGGCAGCTGCTCGTAAATCACGGGCAGCCCCTGTCATAAAATCACTGGCAAAGAAAAAGGTCTTTAAGCCGCTGGTCTTGAAGTTGCCTTTGTACGTATAAGTATTGAAAAGAATCGGCCATTGCACTGGAATTTTTCCTCCGAAAGGATTTCGTGACATATTAATATCCGATTATCATTGCTCTCTACTCTAAATTAAATAAAAATCTAATGATGTGAAAATGGTGAAAAGTGAATTAGATAAAAGGAAAATATTAATGTTTATAAAGAAAAAAATAACAGCTAATTAATCAAATCATTCCAGAATAATAAATTTAAAGGATAAACATAACATGCGCAGCTCTTTTTACTAATAAATTTTTAAATTTTGCAGTAAGGGAGGGGAAAATATTTGTAAAGTAGGCTTCCCGTTAGTCCTCACTGTCAAGAAGTTGCCTAACTATCTCTCAATTGGGTCAAAATAAAAACCTTTATCTCTCGTGTGGCCATTTTTAAAGCTTATTATATTCAAGTATTTGAGCAGGGTTCGTGCAACGGGCTTAAAAATTCTCTATGGAGCCATATTTAATAATCTTAATTAAAATTTCTGCTTGAGAGCAGGCGAGATCAATTTTCCTTCGCGGAGTAAAAAAAAATGCACTAATTTATTCTTTTATTCATACAGTTCATTGTGAAAATTTGTCTAAATATATCACTTAATTGTTGGACATTGAGTTATTCACAACGCACAAAATAATTGCACACCAACCAATTTGAAAGTTTATTTTCTGCGCCTTAATCATTATTTGGATTCACTCAGAGAAATGTTTAGTTGACTGTTAACTAAAAAATTTATTTGAGCTTCAACTAATGCGTTTTAGTTGATTTTTAGTAATATGAAATAAACTTAACACTTGATGCAACTAAAGCCAAGAAATCCTGTGACTTCATAAAAATAAATTATTTAGTTGCTGAAACTCGTCGGTTTATTAACATTGAATAAAACATTATTTCATATGACTAATGTTTTAGTCGATGGAACTAAAACTAAGGTATTTTGACCGTTTCAAAAATCTACCACCAGCAACTAAAAAGTTTAGTTCTAGTGACTAATCTTTTAGTTCATACAAGTAAAAGAGATCATAACGCCTCCTATCGGAAGCATCGGTCAAGCTTCCAGTCCATGTTTATGGTACTTGTTGGTGAAACGATAGGCTCCTGGATTTATCAAGAATTATCGCCTTATAATCAAGCCATCAGCCTTAGAATCACTGTCCGAGATCTCCTTAAAGTATGGACGTATCTGTAGAGCGCATTCAATTTTGAAGGTGAGTGTAATTATTCACAAATTTTGCAATTTTTTTATTGGCTGGGGAAGCTTCATCATGTTTGTTTTTTTAAATTTTGGGAAGAAGTGAAGGCTTAATAAAAATGGCTTAAAATTATTTTCAGACGACTGACCGCTTGGATGGATCATGAAAAGCGACGAAAAGGGATTTAATGAACCAGAGTACAGGGTATGCAGACTGCAGGGGATATACATAATGCGCAGGGGATGAATTTCAAAAGCAATTGGAAATGGAGTGAAAATTTAATCAAAAGGTAATTTTTAATTTTTGGCCTTTATATTTTACCTAAAACTAATATCTGATATTTTTTTCAGTATGGAAATTCGCCAGCTAAACTATGATTTTGGGAGTACAAGCTCAACTCGGAAGATCAGTGTGAATGTGTTAAGTGAAGAAGACATTGTTTTTGTGAGGTTTTTTTTCACTGCGTTCATATACATACAAACAGAATAAGCCAACCTTGCGTCATATCTAGAAGGACATAATATATGAAAAGCTGTAAGTCAAAAACATTTTCCCTATTATATCTGATAGTTGATCTTTTCTGAAATAAAGTTGTTCTTTTTACTCAGCACTTGGTGTTTTTCTAGAAAAATCGAACCCTTGCTCCATATTCCAAATAAAAGAATCACTTAAATGAAGTAATGAGCATTATTAAAAATAACTAAATATAATATTAAATCCAACTAAAAGATACAAAAATGTTTAGTTATAACAACTAAAAGCGACTAAAAGGTTTAGTTATGGCAACTAAATATATGAGTTAAAATTCAACTAAATAATTTAGTCATAAGGAAGAACGAGTTGAGTTATACCAAAAAGGACTAAAACATTTAGTCACTAAAACTAAATATTAGTTGTATCAACTAAACATTTTTCTGAGTGTTTAAATGATATAATTGACTTCATATATATGCGTGCAGGGTGCTCTTGTGCCGAGGCGCGCTTCGTCCATTTTTTATCTCGTCATAAATTAATACCTTGTGCGGAAAGCAACAAAAAAAAAGGCGCGATTCTCTGTTCCCTGCGCCTGCGGATCCGCGATCGAATCGACCGACCGCAATATTTAACAAACACACACGTATACACGCAGCAGCGCGCTACAGAGAATCACAGCAAGTCTCTCTCAACCTTGGGCCCTAATGGAGCCTATAACATTATTATATGTGAGTGCCGGCGGCGGCGTCGAGAATTAAGCGCGGAGAGCAAAGCGAGGCGGGCGAGCAGCACCGACCCGACCGACCGACCGACCGGCCGATGCATAAATCAACTAGGCGGTCGCCTCTCTTGCAAGGCCACTTGTTATTTTATAACCCGATCTCGTACCACCAGAGGAAACATAATCACGACAGACGCACTGCGCGCACTCTCTGGCTTATACCTCATGTGAAGTGGTGCCGCTCTCGCTATCGTAAATAACCAGCGCTATTTTATATCTCTATATAAGCCGATAAAAATTAAAATGATGATTGCAAATTTTAAAACCTTAAATTAAAATTTAACAATATCTAATGTTTAAAAATAAAATGCGTTCTTCGTTTGATAATAATTTACAAAAACAGCGCGTTTTGAGAGAAATTATACGTCAATAACAAACGCATTTCTGCGAGGTGATCTTTTTCATTTATACTAAAAGGATTTCAATTCAAACTGGTTGACCATGTGAGCAGGCTACAGAAAATTTAATTCATTGATAAATAAGAAAAACATAAATGTGGCTCACTGCGGCGGATGGGGTGTCCTTTTGATCTCGGAAGTTTAAGCAAAATTCTTGCATAGTGCAGGTGGTGCCGTTTTTTCCAAACAATTCCATTTTCTTAAATTTAAACTATATGTGATGTAACAATTTGGGCAGATTAACAACAAATAATAATAAAAAAATCTCTCTTTAGGATTGATAATTGATATTGCATTGAAAAGAATATCGGTGGATATATATATTTTTTTCATTAATTATACATTATACTGTAAGTTTTCTTGTGTCCCCTATTATGTCATTTGTGTTCTCCAGCTAAATATATTTCCATATTTTGAGTAAATGAATTTTATAAAAGGATTTTAATTTGCCCGTATAGTTTCCAATTTATATTATTTCGAACTCTTTTTATTGTTCTCGATGGCGTGATATTGCAAATAATGCACTATACAGACGTAATTCACCCATTAACAATTGGGTCGAGAAATATATAGCACGAAAAGATAAATGAAATTTAATAAAATGTATAAAAATAAAATTAAAAGAACAAAAACTCACTTGATGACAAAACTCTGAAAATAAAAAAACAAATTCATTAAATTATAAATTTAAGCTTAATAAAAATATAAAGGCAACTGCAAAGAAAATATTCAATTGGAATAACAAAACCCCAAAATTAATTGAACTGTTTTATTTACAAATTACTTAATTAACTCATTAATATGCCTTTCTAATTCGCTGCTGATTGTAATGCTGCAACAGTTTATATATGAAGTTGACACCATCAAAATTCCCCACCAGCACTTTTGGGCAGGTGCAAGAAATCTCTATAATGTAATCTGTCTGATATCAGCGCGCGTCGCGGGATCCCTAATTAGGAGCGCTTTTGTTGAGTGAGCGTTCTCTGCTGATTATCGCGGCGCTGGTGAGCGAAGCCGCGGCGCGCGGGCTCATTTCCACATTATAATTTATTTATTTATTTGATATAGCGAGAGAGCGGCGCTCGCTCTGCGTGAGGTTGATTTTCGGCGCTCTGCTTATATTCGATGATGGCTGGTGCGCGATAAAAAATTTAATATATAATAGTCATATGCGCCTGCCTTTGTCGCGTCGCTAAAAAGCTTTTTATAACCCTCATTAACGCGCTGCACAGAGCGGAATTGCACGCACGCACCACATGTCTCTTTTATGGAAAGTCAACATGCTCACAAATTATGTATTAAGTCCAAAATGCATGCGTGAGAATATAAAAGAAAATTACTATTTTTATTAAAAGTAAAACAATGAACTTTTTTTTATTATTTGACATGACATTAATTTTAATTTTATAAAGTTTTATCATTTCCAATATTGTTTTTACTAGTTAGCTTTTTCTAACAATAATAACTCAATAATTATAATTTATTATATTATTTTAATACATTTCATGGATGTATATATAATTTTTAAAATATGTTTTTCATATTAAAAAAAGAGTTTACAAAAATCCCATCCTCATGCATGTGGCGCTAAAGTTTGATGAACACATGTCGATGATACTGTTTGGCAATGTGAAAAATTATAAATTATTAATAGATCTCAAAATATTTTATTGATGATTATGGAGGATTAATTTTGGCAGGAGCGACTTGGTTAATTTATGAAAGTTTTCTTAATTAATTTATATAAAGTATACGTCATTGTGCGGTTTTTAAAACTCTTTTAAAACTGTAAGAATAATTATTTAGACTTTCATAATTGTTAAAGGGGGTGCCTCACAATGTCCTAAAGACAATGTCCTAACAGAAAATGTCCTAACGGATAATATCCTAAAGAAAATGTCCTACAGAAAATATCCTAAAGAAAATGCCCTAAAATTAAGAATTGAAAATGTCCTAACATACAATATCCTAACACCTGAAAATTATGAAAAGTCATGTGTCATGTGAAAAAAAATTTAATTTCATCCTTTCAAGTAATTTTGTTTCAAAATTTATCCAGATTCAACATATTTTACGCTTCATACGACTAGAGTCTTTATCGGAAAATATACATATTTAGACCTTTGACTAATTTTAGTAATTTTAGGCTTTTGTAATGACTCGAATATTTTTTTCAATATTATTTCCTTCGCTTTTGCTACGGGTAGTTGAGAAATGTAGCTATAAATCTTTCTTCTAGACAATAGTTTCAAAGAATTTCGTACAAATCTTCAGGCAATTGTATTTTTGTTTCCTACGAAAAAGTTTACTTAAAAATATCATTCGATTTTTTTTTCAAGACAAAAAATATGAAAAATTCTAATTGAAAATATTCGTTAAATTTATTTTCAATATAAGTTGAAGTAATAATATTATTATTAACAATAATTTGTATTTGTGGAAAATAATATGATTGTTTCAAACTTTTATACACTATTATTTTTTGAATTATTTGATCAACTATCTTTTGAAATGTGACAGAGAAGCTCAACAATTAGCATCATTCTTTCTGCTTTTAAGTGAATTCATTTTGGATGTTAGTCCCTGTTGAAAAAACTAAATTTTTTAGAATAAATCAACCACTTTTCCGAAATTTAGGACATTTTCTTGAAATTCAATTAGGACAAAGTTTTTAGGACAATGTGCGACCATAGCTTTTAGGACATTATCTTTAGGATATTTTCTTTAGGACATTCTCTGTTAGGACATTGTCTTTAACCTCAATTTAGGACATTTTCTTTAGGATATTATGATGGTACCCTGTTAAAGACATTTGCAACAAATGGGTTTGCAAAAATGAAAAGACACATTAAAAATTTAACCGAAAGACGAGAATTATTTAAGCGCACGCATACTCCTGAAGAAATATATTTGAATAAATATGGAATAAATTTTTATTTTACAAATAACTTAGTCATATATATTAATTAAAGAAAATCCAAAAATTACACAACTAAGATTTTTTAGAGATCACCGCGAGGAGATAAAACAACATGAAGTGCGTGGGCGTCTTAAAGGAGAGTGCAAAAATAATATTATAAGTAAAATGAAAAAGAGCAAAATGAGTTTGAAGGAAGCTCCTTTTCTGATGCCTCTCGGCTTTTCTGGATGTTGGTATAGACCTTTTAAGAAAGCCTTTTTGTCTCAAATATATAATCAAGCAAATTACTACTTTCAAGGGAGAGAAGAGAGCAGCGCGCGTATAATTTACAATCTTGAAATAGCTGGCGCGCAGCACCTTTCATTCTCCTCCGTCTCTCTCGCATTCAAGAATTATATTAAAAGTTTATAATCTTTCTCGTTTGTCCTGCACGCGGGATCGTGCAGGATTGCCTGGCTACTCCTGCCGACCTTTGCTTGTTATTGTCGAGGTATGAATTTCAATTAAAAATCTGGACCCCAAAATATAATAAGCTTTTCAACGCAGGGATAAAAAAAATAAACCTTTTTGCTTGGGCATTTTCTTATACCTCCAATTTTTCCCCCTCATATATGTACCCGAAATCTTATAGTGTGCGCGATTTCTCGATCGGAAACAACTCTTGAATTCCAAAAGTAAAGACGCGATGGTGCGCAAATTGTATTAAGGACACAAGATCTTTCTCGGCATAAGCCTTGCGTGCATGTGAAAGATATTGAGATATTTAATATGTACTTATCATTATTAAGGATTTCAGTATGTCCAAATTGTATGCTGGTTGCTTGGTTATATTAAATTAATGATTTTTAATCATGAAATTTTTCATTTTGATTTGGCTTTAAAATAAAAACTCCTTTTTGGAATAGACAGGATGTTTTCCTTAACATAATTTCTTATCGTCTTGATTTTAATCGACACATGCAACGGCCATCAAAGTGAAAGGGAGATCCAAGAAAAGTGCACGGCTGCAAACGAGCGTATAGTTGTTCTCGAAATAGAAGTTATAAAATGCACTAAAACATATATTTTTATAAATGACCCCATAAAAAAATCCTCTAATGCTGACATATGATAGATCAAATTTTTGTAAAAGCAAAATTAATTTAATAAAATACCTTGGATTCCACACAACTCGCTATAGCAAAATATACCCTTATTCACCGCATCTGCATTTTGCTGAAAAAAAAGCTGACTGTTTCCCACCAGGAACGGGATCAATTAAAACCATTTTGAATAAGTCAATAGATTTTTCCATAAACCTTTCAGACATTTTTTAATTGCGGGTTTGTTTTATTTTTAACCAAGGCTGCAGACATTTTGCTTGCGTGAACATTGAAATAAAAATCTGCCTTGGAAAACACATGTGAGAAGGCTCAATAAGACACAACACAACTGAGCAGTTTTGAACAATGTTTTAACTTTGATAAAACTTATTCGAGATTCATACGTCAAGACTATAGACGAGTTTCGTTTGAAAATTTAGATTTAACAAGAGTTAATCATTAATGTGTTCCGTTGCTACAAAATTTCCAATTTAATGCAATTATCGTTTTCGATATTGCTCATATGCATCTTGCTGATTTGGAAGAAAATAGCTCATTTATTATGAATTATTGCTGCGTAAGTCATTATTGATCCCGTGTCTATTATATATGGTTTGTCTTGTTTTGTAGTTATTTATATTGAGCTGCGTATTGTTTCAATTCAAAAGACTTTTCTGGTCGGTCTCTTCAAGTTGGAGCCATCAACAAAATAAGTTTTTAAAGAGGAGAACAACAAATCACTCTGCGGCGATAACAAAAGGGCGAAAGAAGAGCGACGCCTCTGAATTAAGTGCGCCTTTGTTGCGGCTTTCAATAAATCACCCGCGCCGGCCACGAGAGAAAACAAAACATCAGAGAGTGCTCAGGTGTAAATATATGTGCGGGCAGCATAAATTTCAGACGAACGTCCCCCGAAGGAAGCCGTTTCTTCCCTTTTTTATACTGACAGCTCCGAGATAAGACTGGGACCTTTTTACGGATTGATCCGACAGGGAGCAGGAACCTTAATAACAATAAAAGAAAAAATAAGTCCACATAAAAAAAAGAAAGAGAAAACAGAGCAACCCTCCCCTTTTGGAGCGGCCTGTTAAGCGCCAATCAGGTTTCTCCCTCCAAAAAAGTTTTCCGTGTGCAGCGACGGCTGCTACCGGTAGAACCCTCCTTGTGTGCGTGTGTTCGGGACAAGCTAGCGTGTTTGATATTGCGTTTCCCCTCGTCGGCTATGATTAAAATTTTACACCCCCGGGGCGATCGGCAAGCTTTGGCGAAGGGGAGCCGCCGGCGCGAGGGGTAGAAAATCAATACTTGCAGCACGTCTCGTCGTCGTCGCGCGCGCTAAAGAGAGGGTAGGCAACCCCTGCTCTCGCATCCCGCTTTTGCATATTATACTCTCCGAAATGCTGTTGCAGTCAGGGTAATAACGCGCGGCCTCAGGGGATGTTAATGGGGGATGTGCATTCGTTTAATTATGCATGTTGGCGCCGGCGAAAAATTAAATGCAAATCCAACTGTATAAATTTGTCGGGGGCCTGAAAGGGAGAGGAATCGCGAAGGGGTCGTGATTTGGCGGGAGAGGTGTCGTAAATTGTAATCGAGTTATGATAAACTCCTTCCTTCCGTCGCCCCAACGTGCACTTTCGCGTGCTTTGTCGCGCTGTTTGCTCTCCGTCTGGTAGAGCCCCCTGGGAGACGCCGTCTTCAAACCGCAGGCCACACCGCCGCCGCCACTCTCGCCTTTGTTGACATAGACCTGATCCAAAAATACATGCACTTCGCCAAAATGCAATTTAATATACTTTGGGGAATGGAACGTTGAGATAAAAAAGTACCTATGGCAGCCTTCAATCCGTCTTAATGACCCCTCATTGACTTTTTATTTTAAATTTCACATTTTTAAGCTATCAAATTACATCTTCAAGTAAAAAAAGAAAGAGCGTGCGAATATTTGAACATATAAAAGTGTATTTTCATAGAATTTTTCATCTGCGAGATCAAAAACAAAATATTGCAGTTAATTAATCTGCAGTTTCTTATTTTTCTCCGCTAATGTTTCTTGGTCCTATTAAGATTTATTTCTATTTCCTTGCAGCTTATTTTGATTCTGAATCAATGCGCATTCTGTATAATATTTTAAACTTATATCGGAAAAATTATAACTTTTAATGAACACGCATAAAATTGTATCCGCGGAATAATATTCAATCGGTTTTGTGAAAGTATTATAAAAATATATAAGCAAATATCTTTTAGCATTCAATATTTTCTTATTCTCTTTGAATACATAATCGCAATAAATTATTATTGCTTATTCATTGGTCGTCATTTTACAAAACAGAATGCTCAGCAAGTCTTATTTGTATCGGTCAACAACAAATACGTTTAAAGCAAAATCTTGAAACTGCACTTTTTTAGATGAAATAAATTCCTGCTTCCTTCGGTGAAGATGAGCCAGCTTTATTGTTTCCGCGCATGATATAGAGAAAATCCTTCTTCATATATACGCAGAAACAATAAAGTTGCTCATCTTCACCGAGGAAAAGCCGGTGAATTTATTATATTTCAAGAATCTCTACATAAAAACTTAAAACTGTATCTTGCAGACTATATAAATTTGCTGGTTTATTTTTAAAAATCATATATAGATGTTATTTTAAAAATTAAAATAATTATAGTGCCAATTTAGCTAAATTTCCAACTTTAATTTAAATCTCTATTCAAATTGCAAAAGTAATTTATTCTAAGCAGATTGATTATGCAAAACGTTTTTGCACGCATTTATTTTGTATTTTCTAAAAGCTTGTAAATTTTTTGCTTAGTTAGCTTTTAAATTTAAATCTTGGCAGCTGAGCAAGCTGTTAAAGATGAATTTTAAATTGACTCCAAGCAGAAGGAGCTCGAAGACAAGAAGTGGTGCTTCACATCTCGTTGACCTTGAGATGACCCGGCAGCGCAGACGGCGAGCAACCATTTTGTACCAATGACGTGTGCAGAATAAGGAAGATCAGCGAGAAGAAGGAAAACATGCCTCGCACCAAGCAATTAGCGTCACGAGAAAGACGCGCGCCTGTATCGCGAATAATATGATTTTACTGTAATAAATTCTAGCTCAATTTCCGTATCGGCGATGTTCTTGCGTAAATAACTTCCCATCAAAAAATGTTTTTACATTATTTATAATTTCTCCTTCCTTCATTACATAAAATAATTAAATTGTTTTCCTATGAATTGAATTTGTTTTGAAAATTTATATTAAGTAACGTTTTTTCAACTTTTCTCCATATTTCTTTGCAATAATTCTGTATGCATTTTTATACACTTTGTTTAAAGGAAGCAGAGATTATATCTTTTATTAAGCCCGCGTATCATTTATTTTTCTGATTTATTATTAATTTTACACTTATACTTCTAATTTTCTTTTTGTAATTAAAAAAATTACAATTTATTGTTTTATTATTTTCTTTTTGAAAAAGCCATAAGAATCATTGATGGAAACTTTATCAGCATTAAAGAGAATAATTTGAAACCATCAGCAATTTTTTAACGCTTGGCAACGGTTGATGGTGTTGTTTTGGATGAAGTTGGAATATTTAGCTAAAGTTGCGTATACAAGACTCGTCGGTGCCTCACAGTCACAAACTCTTATTTGTCAAAAAGACACCTTTGACACCTTGACTATTCAACTTATATTTATTTTCTCAGTGCGTGTTTCTTGACGTAGGCGCGACGCGGAAAAGAAAACATAAAGGAGAAAAGGATAAGTGGTGGCGGCGGCAGCAACTTGTTGAATGGGAGTGCATTTCTCTCTCTCATAAGAGGATGGGTGGTCCTCAACTGATTTGCATACACGCGGCTTATCCTCTCCTCATACAATAGTCTGGACCCGCGCAATGGAATTATTTGTTGCCAAGCCCACGTGAAGACATTTGTCTTTTCATACATTACAATCAAGAGGAACTTAACAAAGCATATTCCGCCTTTTGAAAAGGGAAAATATTTTTGAGCGACATGAATTTTAGTTCATTATCACGTCAGCATCATTTTAATGTCACTAATAATAAAAAAAATATTGATATGCTAATATGAAACAGTCACAGTATAGTTTATAAAGAAAATTAGTGCAAACATTTTTGCAAATTATAACTTTCATGGAAAAGTGCGATAAATAAAGCGAGGATTGTGATTTTTCCCAATTTTATCTTTTAAAAAAAATTAGGATTGTTAGAAAGTATTTTTTTATTCCCTATTATTTGTCTTTATATTCTTTAATCTCTTTTAAAACTCAATCAAGAAGTTCAGTACAATTAAAAATTAATATTTCAAAAATGAAAGTCCCCATACTCTGTACTTGACAACCCTCACAAATGAGATTGCAAGCTCAATATTAAGTGGTTTATTATTCCCTTGACGGAATCGCCCGACAAGTAGCTGCTATTTTCTATAGTTTCCACCCCTGCGCTCGGCGAGGCATATGCAACCCGCGCGTCGCCTCTTCATTGCGTGGCTGCATAACCGCAGCCGTCGCTCTTTCTCTCTCCCGTCGTCGCTCTCGGTCGCGACTCCCTCGAGGGCGCGCTCTCAATTAGAGAGCAGTTGAAACTCTTAACAAGATCATAAACGCAAAGAGTCCCCGTCTGGCAAGTGCCGAGATAAACGCGCCGTTGTTGAAAGAAGAGGCAGCCGCGTTTTGATTTGTGGCCAAAGATTTCAACTTGCGGACGTGGTGAAATATTTGCGCAGTGCATGTGCCGTCGAGCGCGAGACGTTTTTATCGCCCAACATGCTCTACTTACGACTTCAGTAGATCGAATATAATATATCGAATTCCATGAAAAGATTCATTTTGGAACTGAAAATTCGCATCTTTAATTGAATACTCAACTTAAGCTTTGGCAGGAACAATTTGTTAATTAGTTTTAATAAAGATCACAAATTTTTTCCAATAATGAATTTTAAATTAATTTTCAAACCCACTGGTGAAATACAAAGAATAAATAAAAAAAACACACACACTTTTAAATCTAACATGGGAAATTTTGCGGAAATCAATGAGTCTCAACTCTTAATGTTAACAATGGCTATGGAAATCTATCACTAAAAGAAGAAAATAAATTAAAAATTATTATATACATTTAAAAAATTGAAAACAATTTATTAGAAAGAAAATTAACTGTTGGACAAAATAAACGGCACCACCAATGGCTATAGCAATTATTTTGCTTTTAACTTTCAAGACATCGGATCGCAGTTTTAAATTCTAATGAATTATAGAAAGAAGCAAATCACTGAACTTGCGACAGTAGGCTTAAATCAATAATTAATTAATTATGGTGATTTTAATTAAAAGTCGTCTTTTCCTTGATGGGTTTTGTTTCTTGGTTCATAGGAAAAATAATATCCTGCTCTACATGTTTCGGCTGCGGGCTGCAGCCATAATTCATGAGCTGTGAAATCATTTTGACAAGAATTAGTACAAAAAACCAATTAAAAAAAAAGAAATACATTTCTTTAGAATTAAATTCAAATAAATTTTCTTAAAAAATAAACAATACACAAAACCCATCAAGGAAAAGCCGACTTTAAATTCAAATCACCGTCAATCACCCTCATCGTGAAATTCTACCATAAAATTAATCAATTAATACATTAATTTATAAAAAAAATTATTAAGCTGCTTCTTTATTTCTCTCGTGTTACTTTAAATCACAAATAATTTCCCATTTACGTGATTTAACAATCCGAAATAAAAAATATTTGATTTTAGTTTTAAATTGTAATTATTTATTCCCGTTACTTGTTAATCTTTCCTCAATTTTCTATATATGCTAGCAGCGCGCACACTATTGCATGCCGAATGTCTGCCAGTTATCTGGCCGACGTCCGCATTGCCTGCCGATTGCAGGTATCGTCGGCCAGTCGTCTGCCAGTTGATCGCGGGCATGCAACGAAAGGGACTTTGGCGCGAGCGAGCGCCAGAGCTAAATGAAGGTGCGTTACAGGCGATCGGCATTGAATGCCCATTTAATGCCGACCAGCAATCGGCAGACAACGAAGATGTCACTGCGGTCGAATCATTGGAAACTTCGGCTGTCATCGATCATTGAAAGCATTTTTATTTCCAAACAAAGTTCGTTGCAACGTTCGTCGGTCCGAGTTTTGTCCCGAAAATCTTTGAACATCCTTAAGAATTCATCACTTTTATGCCCAGTTTAAAGTTTTTAAGTATTTTGAGTGTCTGTTTCTTGGATTCATCAATGAAAATGGCCCGATTTTGTGAAACTTTGCAGGTAAATACAAATCCTAAATTTTATGTTCCATTGCACCCCGCATTTTGCGGCTAAACCCGAATTATTAAACATCCCTGCTGAAACTAAAATAAATCGAGAGCAATAGATTTGAACAAGACTAATTGAAATAAATTTAGTCTGAAAATATTAACGGTTCACAGACTTCAAATTTGGTATTATTATTTTTCAGACCATTTTCTTGATGCAGCGTTTATATACGGAGGAAGGCCAGTACGCGCTTAAACACAAGCTCCCAAATTGGTGTGGACTTATGAGTGTGGTTTGTTTATTAAATCGTGTGCTTATGGAAAAATTTAATTTAATATCATAACGGAGGCATCATGTATTCACGTTTAAATTTTAAATTGTTGTATTAAAAAAATTATATAATTTAAAAATTACTTTTTGTATTATTTTAAAATATTTTAACATTTAATTATTAAAATTGAAATGAATAATTTTTATTATATGCCTCAACGTAAACGCATCATTTCTCTTTCCACTTTTGCATTCCTTTATTTCCTTTTCTAATTTTACAGACTAATTAATATTAAGAAAAATTACACAGAGCCTTATGTTATGACTGCATTTTATATTATATTGAATCCAAATGAACATATATCGGTAAAAAAATATTCAAAAAATATAAAATGCAGTTATTGCATATATGCTCTATGTGATTTTTCTAAATATTAATTAATCTGTTAAATTAGAAAAGGAAATAAAGGAATGCAAAAGTGGAAAGAAAAATGATGCATTTACGTTGAATGCACATGCAACTGGCATGCAACGGACGGTCATCTGCCGGCCGACAACTGGCAGACGACTGGCAAGCGTTAGGGAAAATTGAATGCCAATGCATTGCCGGCCGATGATCGGCATTAAATGTTGACCGATAACTGGCAGACGACTGGCATGCAACGGTGTGCGAGCTGAATAGCATTTTTTTCAATATTATTATTTCATGTTTGGATCTTGCCCTATAGTTGTTACATACGAATCTCATAATAAATTATTCTGTGCATTAGACTTGTTAATTTTTATGCGTGAATGTTTCTACAATTGATTGTTTTTAAAGATTTAAACAAATTTTTAGCTTAAGCTGATGACATATTAAACAATTTAGAACGGCAACTTGGTAAAATATTTTGAGTGATATCCAATTTAATTTAAGTTTCCCTCAATCTTATTAGTATTTCCCTGATTTTAACTTTTTATTTAGAATAAAATTAAATATTATAACTCTTATTGTCTTCTCTTTCGCTTCAAAAGTTTTGAAAGAAAATTTAGAGCCCTTTTAAAAAGTCGTTTGACTTGATGTTAAACATTAAAATAAACTAGTAGCCAAAATATAACGAAAAACAGCGTATAATATTTAATTTTTTCAATGATTTTCAGTTGTAATTCTTTTTAGTTAATAAGTTAAACATTTATTTTAATTCTAAATTTGCGCCGATAAAACTGGGATAAGGATTTGCGCTGACCGCGTTAAGATGGCGGTATAGACAACGAGATCCTCTGGCGTGTGGTTTGTCTCGCGGGTACAAATTAATTATATTTGCTCTTCTCCTGCTCGGACTGATAAACCGCACCAGCGCGGCTAAAGCTCATTACAATCAGACGAAAGTAAACAGCCTTTCGCAATGGGCACCGCTGTACGATGTGTCTGTGTGCGTCGCTCGTTTTTATCTAATAACGTTTTGATAAGCTTAGTCGAGGGTGTGACCCTCGTTGTCGCCGCCGCCGCGTTTTGGAATTATAAGGGCAGATGCGCGATCGTATAATACAAATGGGGTGGCAATAAGAGTGCGCCAGAGAGCTAATTCTTCGGCGGCCAAATCGGATGGGGGAGCCCCTCGGCTGCGTGCACAAAAGACAAGTGCCGCGCCGGAGAGCACGGGAGGGCAATGTCGATGGACACAGACCATTTTTTTTATACTTCAGCCGGCGCTGCACGAAATGCGCTGCTGCGCGAGCGAGAATTTTTCTCTCTCTCTCTCTCTCCTGAGCTCTCGCCAACATGTGCTCTCAAATTCCCACGCTATGCCTCTTTCGGTGTTTTATTTCTTCGTCGAGGCTGCCGCACCGAGCTGCATCTGAGTTAACATGCGAGTTGTGGAAATAAATAAAAAACACGTCACTCTGCCAAAACGAGAGGACTTTTCGCCTGTGTTGTATTGATGACTAAAAAATACTTTTGAAAGGGACGAACTTTTTTGTTTAATTTTTCACTTAAACTGTTAAATTGACGCACTTTAAAGAAGGAATTAAAAAAAGTGTAAACTGTAAAATAAGTTTCATAGTATTGTAATTATTTGTAATTTTGTTGACATTTAGGCATTAAAATTGACATTTAAACAAAATTCCCAGCAGAGCGCAGTCATTGTGAAAATAATTTAAACATTTGGCAAATATAAATGAGTCAGAATAAGGGTAAACAATAAGTGAATTAATCGGAGTCTTTAGACGGTTGAAAGACATTTATTTTTATTTATTAATTGATGTGCCGCTGGTCTTAATTTTTGAGTTTGAAGTGGAAAGATTAACTATTTTGGAAACAGAAATATTAATCTGTTTTAAAAAAAATTAAAATTTTCAATTAAAAGTTGAAATTCGGACATATTAATTCGTTTTCCGAGCATTGGTTTTCTCGCTCAGTTTCTAAATCCACGCTAAAATTTCTTTTTTGAAAAAGAAAGTTTGTCCCAGAAGTCTAATTATATACTAAAAACATCAGAAAAACAAAAATATTATATAGAGCTTTTCAGTTAAAATAAAAATGGCGATTATAATTCTTAAAAACATATAAAATCTAAGTAATTATTATAATGCAGATAAGACATTTAATTTTTTATTGTTAAATATAAATATTTTTTACCATTTTTTTATTTTTAAGGTTTCTTTTTGTGTAAATAATGATAGTGGCCGGTGTGGCTTCTTTTTTTCAGTATAATTATTGAAGAAATATTTTATTTAATGAGACCCGAATCCCAAAATTTATAAGGGACAATTTCCAACTAAAGTTTTAAAATGTACAATATTATTAAATTTTTATTGATTTTTGCCAAAAAGAATTCTTATAGAAACTTCCAAAGACAGACTAAAAAGAAATTTGCCCTTTCCACCACATTTAGCACTATTTTGTTAGTTTTTTTTTCTCCTTTGAAGTACCGAGAAAACGTCTTAATTCTGGAAACACGGACAATAAAGCCATTTGAAGGCTGTTTGCAACCGCTGGCCGCATAATAATCTTTGTCTCCATCGCCAAACACTCAAGTATCCTTTGTGTTTTATATAAAAAAAAAACTCCAGAGCGCAGGAGCTGCAAGGTACGGACCACCAACATGCAGAGCCGAGAGATAGAAATAAGATGCACCGGCTGCGCGATCGAGAAAAGCATAGCAAGCGGGACAAACATTTATTTTATATTCCGTCCGATCGAGAGACCAAAGAAAAATAATCAGCATCGGTGGTGGCGGCGGCGGAAACTGGTTTTGAATCCGCAAACCGTGGTGATATTTTATTTTATCCTCGCTGAGCGTGCAATTTTCCTTGGCCGGAGAGCAGCCTTTTCTCTCCTCCTCCTTCCTCGGCCGCCGCCGCTTGCGGACGGACAGACGAGATGCTGTAATTTTTTATGCGTCCTTGTTGCCGCTCTTTATCTCGCCTTTCAATCAGAAACAGCAGCAAAGGCAATTTATGCGTCGACCGGCCTCATTGAATTTATATATTTTTCATGCCGCATTTATGTATTTTAAAAGCGTCTAAATAATCCGCGCTCTCTCGCGCATGCATTAATATAAATAAATAAATAAAACTTTCAAAAGTTTCTCGTTCGAATAAATTTATATAAATAAACCGCGCAGCATATTGTGTGAATGCTATGCACTCTCTATTCTGTACTCACAATCATGAGTCTCTGACTGAGACGCTTGGCCGCGGGAGAGCAATGAAATTTTATTATTTTCCACGGCGTCGTGTTGTTTGTTCGAACGCACGCCCCGTCCTGAATAATGTGTATTTTATTATGTAAAGTGTAATTAAGTCTCGCGGTCGGTCGTCTGCGACTGCTGCAGCGCTTAGAGATGCGTGGTGCTTGTTATTTCACGCTTTAATGCGCACCGCTCTCATTTTTCCACCTCTTTCCCGCCTCACTCTCTTTTATAGCTTTAAGATTTATTTAATTTAAATACTAATTGCAAATTAATTACCGTTTCTAAGCAAAATTTGTCATAGGCTTAAGCTAACGCGCGTTAATTAATTAAATTATTTTGGTGTATTAGAAGCAGCGCAGATTAGAAGGAAAATAAGCGTTAATTATATTTAATTTGTGTTTTGAAAATTCAACTGATAATTAACTGTTTTATAGATATGAATTATTAGCTAACATTGCAAATATTAAACAAGAAAGACACACTGCATAAATTTTAATAAAAAGTGAAAATTTAATAATTAAAAACGATGCGTGCGGCTTGATAATTTCAATTGATATTTTCTTACAGCTCCAATCTCGGTTCAACTGAAATGGTTAAGAAAATATAGAAATACATACAAACATAAAACATGGGTTTCGTTTATTCAAAAGTAACTTGCAAGAGGAGAATAAAATATATCTTTTTGTTAAAAAATAGAAAAAAAGTTTTTTTTAACTAATCTTATCGTCTCAATTTCTGTTAACCCCATTCATTGAAATCCAATGAACATTGTATATAATAAAGAATTCAATGTTACATGCCGATTTAAAGATATTAACAAACAATTAGATACCCAACGAAAGGGAAAAATTAACCAATTGGTTCTACACTTAGAAAGTCTTGGGCTTGAGATCATTATAAAAATACAAAATTTAATAAAAAAGAATTAACAAAAGTATATCTCTTAAATAAAAAAATGTAAAATTTATAAATTAAATTAAATAGAAAATATATACGGTTTAAAATTTAAAAAAAGCTTTAAATAAACAAAAACTGTATGAAATGATGTAATTAAGAATATAATTTAAATAATTTTCTTTAGTTTAATATATTTAACTATTTGGCAAATTATAAATACAGATTTTGAACACAATTTGGAGCTTCTTATATATGTAATAAGCTGCTGACGAGCCTTTTTATCAACATAAGCACATATGCGCGCCCAGCAGACTTTCATTAATATCAATAAAATGTGTCCACAGATGGAGAGGAACCAAAAATAAAACAGAGATAAATGAGAAGCGGACGTCAGCTTTTTTGCTGCGCAAAGTGCTGAAATGAGTTATTTTCCCTCGCGCACATGAAAAAGGCGAGGGCATTAAACGCACTTGCGCTCGATTGAATCCACGATATGTAACGAGAGGAGAGAGAAATACCCTAATATGGAAAATTATGGGGTTGGAGGAATAGAGACCGAGAGCAAAAGGGGCTCTCTCTTGTTGTGCAGAGAGAGATGTTATTATCGCTGTTGCTCTCTCGCATTGTTTTGCGCCGCGGATAAATTTTTACAATGGTGCCCCTTTCCCCTCCTTTATTGCGCTCTCTCATTCTCTCTCTCTCTCTCTACGCTTAGTATTTTTATTTTATATATATTTATATCTCGCCGGAGCCGCGCATATTTCAAATGCCTTTGTGCTCTGCTCTCTCCTGTGCGCGGACCCCTCGCGCTTTGCCGCTTCGTGGGATAAGTCCCTCATTATATTTCAGATTCGGATCGTGAAATGCGAAGGGATAGGTCCAGGTCACAACATTATGCGCTGCTCTGTGAAAACTGCTGCTGGGAATTTCAAGAGAGGGATGATTTCGTTCATTCATTCCGTCCTTTCTTTTTCCTCCTTTCAAAATGTGACATAGGGGAGCAGAGAAATTTTATTTTTCCCAGAGAAAAATGTAAATTAGTTATGGTGCTATATATTATAATAACACAACGCCACACATATACTCGAACATCTTTTAAGTCTCATTTTTTCTTATGAAAAAAGGAAATTTTGTAATCAACGTATCTCCTTAAAAACGCAAAGTAAAAACTTATCAAAAGTAGGGATACAATATTGATAAATGTTAACTGCTGATTATTTTTTAATTTTTCTCATCTTTCTTGAGCTAACTTTACATATTTCCCAAATTCTGTATAATATTATATAAATTTATTTAAGAATCATAAATTAAATTAAAATTTTTATATTCTTATAAACCAATAAATTTTAATTTGACAGCAGAAGTTGAATTATAAAGTGCTCTTGGCACACGTGTTAATGAATGAGTTGCTTTATTCGTGACTTTTAACCTCAATTCATAATAAAGGTTCCGCATATTAATGGCACACTTAAAAGTAATACGATCGCAAGTTATTTGCATTTGAATGAGAGTTCAAAAAGTATAAAATTTCACCAGCGGAATTATAATCAAATTCGTTTCATCCCAATTTGTTTATGCTTGGATTAATTTCAACTTGCAAACTAAGAAAAACTGTGTCATTTTTAAATAAATGAAACCAGAAATAGCAGCAAAAGAAGTTCCAAATCTTAATGTTAGTTGCTGGAATTAAAGCTCAATAAAAATTTGCACGCACAATCACAAATGATGAAGCACATCTAAAGTTTTTTTAATCCTCGCAATTAATTGACAAAAATTAAATTTTTAAAAACTGTCATATCATTCGCGCAGACATTTAATATTAAATTTTTGTTAATATCGTATAGTAATGGAATGTAAGGAATAAGTAAAAGCAAATTTTGAATCAAACATCACATAATTAAATTTTCTTAAACCAAAATATTAGTGTGCCTTATATATGGACCCAAAACGCACTCAAACATCCCGATGATGGCCGCGCCTGGTTTTGCCGCAGCTTCATTCAACATATATTGCAATGCTTTATTGTGAAAGAGCAGAAAAAAATTCATGTAGAACAAATTTGTCCCAATACTGATTAAAATTTTGAAATAAACAAAGAGATCGTAACTTTTGTTGATAATCTTAAATTAGTATTTTTATTTAGCGTTTTGTTACAGCAGTTTTCAGTTATAAGAATTAGCCTCGACATTAAATTTATTTTCATTTGTTTCATATACAAAGGAATTTAAAAAGGAATAATGCAAAGTATTTTTAAAGTTTTTAATTTCATACTTTAGTAAAAATTGTTTTTAGAGAATCAAAATCGGACACCAACACTTTTACTAAAAAAAATTTGAAAGTTTTTGGAAATTCGTAATTAGATTTGCGAATCATTTTTGCTCAAACAAGGGCATTGGAAGTACCAGCAGGATAGCGGTTGGCAGGTAAAAGCCAAGCTCGTTTTGGCTCGGGTTCGTCTTGATCAGCTATGGAGTCATCGTGACTTTGACTTTGACTCGTCGTTGGCTCAACCTCCCAGTCACCCGCTTCCTATAACACAAATATTATCATTTATTTACTGCACTTTTGTCTAAAATTAAATGTTGAAGTTTAAATCTCACATAAAACTTGGAGAAACAATGCTTACCACTCTTTTATAAAATTCATAGGCCAGGGAGAAGAGCAAATTGTAGTGGTAGAAAATCGGAAGGCGCTCCTCGTTTGGGTTGTCCGACAATTGCTTCAGGGCGATGGCGTAGAGGAAGCACTGGGACATGCGTGAGTTGAACTGCCGCCGCAATCGCAGCGACCAGATCAACTCATCCTGCGAGTCGTCGAGCATTCCGCAATTTTCAACAACCTCGCGAATGTTGGCGATTGTCGGGGTAGGAACGGCCTGGAAAGCAAAGATTTAATTTAGTTAAAAATTATAAAAATTATTCAATTTTCTTGCTATAACGTTTTTTATTTTTAAATTTTCAGTCATGCTCTGAAATTTTGAATAATTAATTAATGGCGCTTTTGGTTTAGAAAACTAAACCTGCAGAGCGATTATATACTTGGAGATAAAAAACGCATTGCAGAGGAACCGTGATTTGCAAAGAAGCACCTTGATATTTATAGGAAGTAAAAGAGAAAGAAAAAAAAATGCCCCCAAATCTGCTGAATTGATTAAAACTGTCTTGTTTTGGAAATTAAATTGACAAAGAAGCGATTGATTTTTGGTTTTTGGAGAAAACGTCTTGAAATGGGAAAAGAGAAAAAAATGTCTTATTTACCTTCTTTTGGCAGAAACTGTGCAGAAATCGGTGCTCTCTTGGGACGTCGTTGATGTGCGCGACTCGGTCAAAAAATTGCGCGTTGTGTTTGGTGATGAAAGAAAACGTGTAGAGATGGTTGAATTTATTTGCCTCGTCCATGGTCGAATCGGCCGATATTCACTCGCCAACACTGTGTGGAAGACTGACCGTCTGAAAAAGAAAAAGCCTCAACCCCAACCGGTGTGCGGACGATAGTTTTTCCGGACGATAGTTTTTTTCTCAAAACGGACAATAGTACAACGCGGCGTTGCCACATAGTGCGCGCGCATTTTGAAATGAAGTGGCGGGAAATGGATGCGTTCAGCGGCTGTCACATGCAATTAAGGAGTGAAGTTTTTTTATTATTCCAGAATATGAAAGTTATAAAGTATTTAATTTTAATTTAATTTTAACTTCTTTAACAAAAATACTTAAAATATGAAAAGAAAAAAAAAACGGAAAAGAGTGATTTTAATCTATTCATAGGACTGAAGTCACTGAAGTATTTTTTTTCCTGAATAATATACCTAAAAATATTAAATTTTATTTTAATTTTAACTTCTTTAGTAATAATAAATAAATATTATATTTAATATTATACAAAAATAGAATAGATGGATAATGGATAGACTTTGTCGTACGAAAAGACATATGTCAAAAAATCTGGCTCGTCAAAAAATCTTCGGAAAGTGGCTCGTAACATTAACTTGGCTAGGTAGATGAATGCGCATTATTGTGACAGGATGAAATTTAATATAAGTGTAAGAGTAATGACAAGAAAATAAAAAAAATTCTTAGAAAAATGTAAATTTTTTATCATTAATTTAAAACAATTAACTTTTATTTTTACATTTAAAAAAAAATAACTTTTTAATAATTAACTATTATTAAAGAGGTTAAAATTAAATTAAAATTAAATACTTTATAACTTTCATTTTCTGGAATAATAAAAAAACTTCACTCCTTAATTGCATGTGACAGCCGCTGAACACATCCATTTCCCGCCACTTCATTTCAAAATTCGCGCGCACTATGTGGCAACGCCGCGTTGTACTATTGTCCGTTTAGAGAAAAAAACTATCGTCCGGAAAAACTATCGTCCTAGCACCACCCCAACCACCTCTTTCAACCCACGTTTCTATTGGAAATTAGACAAGGGATTCCTTTCCTTGACAGCAGGGGCACTTTTTATCCCATCACACATTGTCTGATTTTCCACGCTTTTGTTGCTCGCGGGCGTGCAATATCCGCTCTGCCCCCGAGCCCAAAACTCCAACAACATGAGGCACCCCTGCTTAATGTCACTTCTGCTGGCTCTAATGTCTTCTCAATAGACTTTTTCATTCACGGCTGATTGAATTTCAATTACACGCTGAGAAGTGTTGGACTTTGGAATACTCTTCAAATAAATTGACATTTTTACAGTCTATTGAAATTCAGGCGCCTGAGCGAAAATGAGAATTTTCGACTTCCTGCTTAAATTTTCATTCTCCTTCAGAAAAAAGATGTAAAAGTTGTAACCACAAAGCGATTTTCATTGGAATTTTCCTTTGCATCCCTAACTTGCAGATAGTATTATTTGTTGAAAAAATGATAGAAAAATATGATGCCATCATTAGCATTTTAAAGAATCAAGAACTCGAACAAAAAAAAAAACTCAATTTTTATCAGCCAGGTGCACAAATTTGGCTAATTTTTTTAATATTAGAATGTAAATTAAAAAATTTAACAGGCTTTATTCAAAATAATGTTTATGCAACTTCTTATGTATTTTACCCTTTTTATACAGAAGAAGGCGGCCGATTAAAGAAAACGTTGAAAGGAGCGGACACATAAAAAGTCTGATGCCGTAAGCATGCATGGTGTTGAGCGCCACGTATATCGCCGTCGTAAAAAGTGCTCGGATCCCCTCTTTATTCCAATGCCACACACATAACCAAACATTCATAAAAAAGGCGACCCTTTCTGCTGTGACAACATGATCCATAAAGCATTACATATAAAAAGGAAAATATTATATGGTGGTCCAGTATGTGGATTATGCGATCTTTTAGTGCGTGAACCGCGGAAAACAGAAAAAATTATAGAGACATGATCAGGCCATATTTGAAACAATAACCTTCTGCCTTTTTTTTGTCGTAATTTCAATTCAGACTGCAGAAATTTCCAAATTTATTCAAGTAGTTGATGCCTCAAATAAATTATTATAACATTAAACACTATTTTGATCTAATAAATTAAAAGCTGCAATATGAAATAACGTCAAAAATTAAATAAACAACCATAAACAATTTGCTCATCTAATTAAGTCCGTTAAGAGGAAATTGAAGAAAAAAAATATAATTATTCAAGCCAAAAAAGCAATATAAACCTTTTTAATATGTGCGAGTCTTGGATGAGAAGCGCGCGCGCTCCTCCTCTTATATATTAGCATTTTTTGATAACTTTCCGTTACATTTCAGTCCGAAACTGTAGCTCAAATACTTCCGTCTTTTTAACAATTTATAGCCTCCTTAAAATACAAAAGTATAGTCGTTGAATATTTTTTATTACTTTCAGACATGAACTAATTTCTTATAATTTTTAATTCGCCATTTTGAGAGCGAGTCGCACGTTATAGAAAAGTTCTGGCCATTCTGGGAAAGCAATTTTAATTAATGGTTGTTTTAGAAAAATGCTCTTTTTGCAAATCTTCTTTTTCTTTCTAAAATTCTAAACATGTAATAAAGTAAATTATATTTTCATCAAGTGTGTTCATTAAATTGACATTTATTTATATATTATTTTAGCAAAGACGATTTATGAATTTTAAAATGAATATTTTAACCGTTTCGATAAATGATAAATTTCATAGAGCCCATCAATGAAAACGAAAAATTTTTTCAAACCATATTTTTTTCATCATAAAGAGGCAGTTTTATAAACATTTTAAAATAGTTATGCACATACAAATGTTTTATTTAAAAATTCCATGTTGCAAAATGAAAAACATCTCGATTTTATATATATAAAAAAAATGGTAAATTAGGAAAAAAAAATTTTTAATTATAAATTATATAAAGATAATTTTAAAAATCAGAATATAAAAAAATGAATTATATTAATTTTTTAATACATAAGGTTACGTTATTTTCTTAAAATTAATTTTGCGCTTGTTAATTGTTGTAAAAATGAATGGTAAAACATATTTCCCCAGTTCAAATTGAATTGATTTGCATCCTCTCGCTTTAATTGTCCACTCGGCACTCATCGCACGTTAAGAATTAAGCAGCGTTTCTGCGGGCGCAAAAAGCGAGCGCACACATCACACAGCCGCGCCGCACACTGTGAGCGTAATTATCCTTGAAATTTATTGCCCGCGTCGCCCAGTAAAAAGCTCCTATGTAATATACTTAAAAGCCAAGCAGAGTCGCGCGCTTTGCAATTTATTTTATAGAGGGACCAAGTCGTGAAGTTTGTTTTATATAAATGCGTGGCGGTTTTTATGGGGATTACTTTTTGGTTTCGCGCCGCACTTCACTAAATTAGTTACTCTTATTGCAGTCGAGAAAATGCTGAATTAATTAAGAGTAGGAAACTCATTAATTATTCAGAAATTTTCGTTTTTTTATCAATAGATTGTTTGCACTTTTGAAATTAATTTGAAGGCAGATATTTTGAAAATCTTATATTATTAAGAAGTTTGCATTATTTAATTTATTACTGTTGGTAAAGAAATAAATTAATAATACATAAATCACCAAAGTTAAAGATGAATATAAAAATAAACACAATTGATGGTATATAATTAAAACTAGTTTCAGAAAAATTTAAATTTGTTGATTTCTCAAATTTTTCCATATCGGATTATCTGAAAAGAAAAGAAAATGACAAAACTTGCATTATTTTTTAACTTAAATGTAAACAGTGTGATCGTGTGATGTAAAAATTGTACAAATGTCCATGCAATATAATAATAATAATAAATAACAGTGCCCCAGAATAGCCTTCTCTAAATTAAAAAATAGCAGCGAGTTTGTATATTATTTCAAAATGAGATTATAATTGCTTCCCACGCCCTTGGAAAAACTGCAAATATGGGCTCAAAATTGAGTGGAAATAATTATTTTTTAGGGGAGGGTTTTTAATTATTAACATATATACCTTTTTTAAACAACAGAAGATAATTTTCGATTATTTTAGTATTCAACAATTATTGGTGCTCGTAAAACTTATCGGATTATTTAAAGAGACAATAAGACATTTTGTTGGTGTTCAAAAATTAGTTTTGTCAATTTCATCCAAATATTATTCTTATATGCTCAAATAGCTGCATGCACCATATCGATGCTGAGTTATCATAATTTAATTAACATTAAACATCCAAAGCTCTAAACGTATTTATTTATTTATTCTCTATTCAAATGCATTTTAAAATATTAAATATTACAAAAATATTCAAGCATAATAAGTAATTAATTAATGATAAGTTAATATAATAAATTAATTTATATCAATAAAAATTAAAGAAAAAAAATGCACTCGGAAATATAATTTACATTTGCCATAAAATATACTTTATTTGGTAATGTTATAGTACGCGCGACGTGTTTCCCAAAATCCCTGATTTCAGTTGGCGTCACTTGCATTACGTCGCGCGTTTAATAGTGGTTTTACGTCGCGCATACAATAATGGTTTTACGTCGCGCGCTCAATACTGGTGGCGGTGAAATTGTTAAGGAAACCGATTATTCCATCAATACCTCGGCAACATGTATAGCACGCGCGACGCAATTCTTTTCCTACAATCTTAATTAAGGGGACTGCTAGGAAGAATAGGGGCCCTTGGGATGGGTTCAGAATGGGGCAAGACGACCTCCGGAGGGCCGTGCGCACCCTTATAGCACGCGCGACGGGCCGTAAATCCAGTGAGGGGCAAAGCGAACTCCGGAGGGCGCTTTTCACCATCGTAAGAGACGCGACGCATGGTTATAGTACGCGCGACGCATGGTTATAGTACGCGCGACGCATGCTTATAGTACGCGCGACGCATGCTTATAGTACGCGCGACGCATGCTTATAGTACGCGCGACGCATGCTTATAGGAGGCGCGACGCACGACAAATTAATTATTTCAAAAGGTGTTGCACGCAGCCGGAGTTGTGGGCACCCCACGAACCGGCAACTCGGAGGTGGGCAACCCCCAAGATTAATTTTTGCAGAAGCCGCGAGCGAGGGGTGGAGGCGCAGCGAGGTCGAGGACGTGGGGAAGGCCGTGCGGAGGGCGAGGACAAAAGGGCGGCTGTGTTCGTGGGGGGGGGGGCTCCGCAGGAGCCCCCCCCCCCACGATCCCCGCCCTTTTGTCCCGCCCGGAGCCGGCCTTCACCACGTTCTAGGGCGAGCGCGCCTCCAGCCCGAAGCTCGCAAACCCACAACGGAGTTGCTTACAAAAGGAATTGTCTGCAAAAAGGGCTTAGAAAGCAAAAAGTGTGGTGCCCACAACTCCCTTTGCAGACAACACCTTTTGTGGGCAACTCCGTTGTGGGTTTGCGAGCTTCGGGCTGGAGGCGCGCTCGCCCGAGAACGTGGTGAAGGCCGGCTCCGGGCGGGACAAAAGGGCGGGGTTCGTGAGGGGGCTCCTGCGGAGCCCCCTCATGAACACAGCCGCCCTTTTGTCCTCGCCCTCCGCACGGCCTTCCCCACGTCCTCGACCTCGCTGCGCCTCCACCCCTCGCTCGCGGCTTCTGCAAAAATTAATCTTGGGGGTTGCCCACCTCCGAGTTGCCGGTTCGTGGGGTGCCCACAACTCCGGCCGCTTGCAACACCTTTTAATTAATTTGCCGTGCGTCGCGCGTACTATAAGCATGCGTCGCGCGTACTATAAGCATGCGTCGCGCGTACTATAAGCATGCGTCGCGCGTACTATAAGCATGCGTCGCGCGTACTATAAGCATGCGTCGCGCGTCCTATAACCATGCGTCGCGCCTCTGACGATGGTGAAAAGCGCCCTACGGAGTTCGCTTTTCGACCGTCGCGTGTCCCATAGTGATACGTCGCGAAGGGTGCGCACGGCCCTCCAGAGGTCGTCTTGCCCCATTCTGAACCCATCCCAAGGGCCCCTTTTCTTCCTAGCAGTCCCCTTAATTAAGATTGTAGGAAAAGAATTGCGTCGCGCGTGCTATACATGTTGCCGAGGTATCGATGAAATAATCGGTTTCCTTAACAATTTCACCGCTACCAGTATTGAACGCGCGACGTAAAACCATTATTGTATGCGCGACGTAAAACCACTATCGAACGCGCGACGTGATACTTTTACATGGGAGCACAAATGTTGCCAACTTATGAAAAAACACGTCGCGCGTACTATAACATTACCCTTTATTTTTACTAAAGTTATAATTATAAAAAATTTATTTTTCATCCATAAAACCCGCATAAATTAAGGAATGGTTGTTAAGTCTTAATTATAACTTTTGATATCGCGTCACGAAACGCATTTGGCGTAAAGGCTGCGAGCGATTTTTTTTTTATTCCTTTTCAAAAGACACAGAGAATAATAAATAAAGCAGCGCGGGGCCAGGCCAGGCGCGCAACGAGAAGAATGGTTTTGATAAAAAAGCAGGCTGAGCGCTGCAGAGGCCGAAGAGATTAAAATACTGAGCTGCGCGAGTGGCTCCATATGGCAGCTGCTGCTCTCCGCAACTTAAGGTTTCCTTCGCGAGAGTGCTTGCTTTTGCTATCTGGCAACCTCGCGCCGATTATTATTATTATTAGTGTGTGTGTGCCGTGGTGGTTCTCTCTCGTCGTCTTTCTTTCTCCCGCAGTCAGAAAATAATGCGCTCTTTCTTTCCAAGGCGCGATCATGATGGATTTGAATGGCCTAGTTAGTCGGCCAGTCGATTTTTCGCCCGCTCTCGTCGTGCAATTACGCTTGACGCCTTTTTGCGCTCTCAATTCTTTTTAACGCAATTTGCGCTTAGCTGACAAGGAAGGTCGGCGCGTTATTCAATTTGGCCTCCGGTGCTGGTTTCTCGCGAAAATCAGAGCGTGTGGGACTTCTGGTGCTGTCAAGTGCTTTTTTGCTCCGATTCTTATATTCGCCAGCAAAACGATTGCATCAGAATTGTTGAGACGATAAAATAAAAATGATAAAAGAGCAGCAAAAATAAAAATAAATTTCGATATGAGTAGTTTTAGTTAAACATTGAGAGAGAAACTTGACTTTAAAGAATGGAATACATTTCAAAAGTTTATCTCTTAATTAAGAAATTAATCTTTTAATGACTCAAAAATTAAAAAAAAAAACCATTAAAACGTGGAAAATTACGGCAAACAGAGAAAAAAAACCTGGATACTGCTTTCTGAAAAATGGAAACATACACAAGCACATTAATAACAATTAAGCAATTGGGAGAAATTTTGATTTCCTAGCTGAAAATTTTCCCTTTTTTTTGTTAAATTTAATTATATTGATTATATTAAAATGTTTCATTTCGTTAATTTTACGATGTTTTTGATTGATTAGCTAAAACGCTCTAATCTCTTGCTCTGATAACTATATAAAATTTGTTTTTCACTAAAAAACTAATGAATAATGAAGGTCTTTCCGCATCTAAAGAATTATTGAGGCAATTAAATAATTCTCTGCATATCTTTTACTTTTAACTTAGTTCTCTATAACAAATAATTTATATATACATCAAATTCCTTATAACTTTAAAAGAGTGTCAGTTCATCCCAAATTAGAAAGCCTCTTTTTGTTTTCACCTCTCTCTTGTGTCTTTTATGTTATTTTCTTCTTTGTCATCTTCCAATATGTGCGCCTTTTCATTTGGCCGCCTGCGTTTGAATTGTTTGCATTTGAAAAAACACAAAACACACATTCTGCGCGGTCTGTGCCCAGCACTCGTCAGTCATTCCGTGAGTGTGTTTACTTGACAGAGGGAATATAGTTAGTTAGTTTTGTCGACTCAAAGCGCGATAAGGGACCGCATTCCTCAGCGTCGGCCGCGCACAAAACCCTCGGTGAGCATCAGTGCGCGCGCGATGAGAGAATGAAAAGAGAGATGCGCCAGTCGCTGCCGCATTATTTGTATGGCAAACAGATTTTCAATCTTGCAAAACAACAGATTTTATAGTTTAGTTTACTCTAAAAAAGTTATCCATAGACAAACTGGTCAAGCCAAATTGATTTGATTTGATTAAATAATTTCATTGATGGTATAAATAATTAAATTTCTCAATTTTGTAAATATCATCGATATTTTTGTCATTTAATTAATTCATTTCATATCAATTAAAAAGTTTTGTGCAAAAATATTTCTGCACTAGATATTGTTATAATTTTTTAAGAATTTCATAGATATTTATGCAATTTGTTAAATTTCTGCACCTATTTAACATTATTAAAATTAAAAATTAACATTTTATCAATACTTTCTTTTAAACAAAAAATATGAAAATGATAAATCAAAAGCATTAGCTGCTTTTTAAGCAAACTTCACTTTTTCCATTTTTTCCATTTTTTTTTTTTTTTTTTTTTTTTTTTAATAAATTTGTTTTTTAATTTAGCTCTGCACGTTGCATACTTTATAATATACCACTCTATGCTGTCATAAGCGTGCAAATAGGAGTCGTTTTGTCCCTTTGGCCGCGCGTATATATCTCGATCTCTCTGGGGAGACGAAACAATGAAAACATAAAAAATACGCAACCAGATGAAGGGGGAGCTGCGTTCTCTCTGCAAAAATATATAAAAGGGAATAAAAAACCTGAGTGCTGAGGGGAGGAGTCATAATCGTCATAATCACGATCATCGTTTATTACTCCGGCGCGCCGCTCATCCGCAGCACCTTTCCGAGAGTGAGAAAGGCGCTGCTTTTTATACATTATTATTTTAGCGTGCCGAAGCGAGAAAATGAGAAAAGCAGCAGGCGCGCTAAACAAACAGCATATTATAAATTTGAGTTCTCCGCGCGTCAAAAGGGAGACGAAACGCGTTCAACGTGCTGGCAAATAAATTAGTTGAGCTCGTCGTCTCGTTTTTACGCTGCCAAAATTCATTTGCGAGCAAAGAAATATAAAAAAAAGTTGTCTGCTCTTTGCTGAGGGAAACTAATGGATTGTTTGACTTTCGTTTGCTTTTAAAAGAAAGTTGAGTTTTTTTTATAAAAGTTTATATAAAAAGTGTATAATTATCATAAATTAATATACATGATTTATAATTAAAAAATGTCAAAATGCAGCAAATTGAAAATTTATAATGAAATAATTCTGTTCAACTTATCAGTCTTTACAGTCAACGCACATTCATATAATAGCTGATGTCCCTTTGAGAATTATAAATTGTTAAAATACACTAAAACACTAAAACTAAACAATATTAGTTTTATTTTTGTATGGAGTTACAGCCGCGGTAAAATAAAAGCGAAAAACTTTTTCTATATAAAATGTTGTAAAACTAAAGTTATATATCAATTAAAATTCAAATCAAACATATTTTAAGTGTTGAAACACAGAAATAAATCACAAATATATATATTATATCAGCATTCTCGTTCTGGAAAATAGAAATTCATTGCGGCACGAGCTTTAGAATTGTTGTGTCTTTAATATTTCCTTTTAATATATTTTCACTCATTGGCTATATTAGTGTTCCTAATTGAAATGTTCTCGTGTTGTAAGGATGAATTTGAGGAACTTCGTGGTTATCACCAAAGTTATTTTCAAGCACAATACCGACAACACATTCTATATTAAATCAAATTAATTTTCGCATATTTATCTTTTTTGTGTGCTTTCTCTTGCAAATTTTATACAAATATCTCTCTTATTGCAGACTTTTTGATGAGGATAAATGATTTTTCGGTTTAAGGAATTAAATTTGAAAAAGCTCTTCGCAGATTTCAAATAGAGAAAAACCATTTTTGTTCTTCTTATAATTGTGATTGTCGTCACGCAGATGCGTTTTTCTATGATAACATTTTAATCGTTGTATAAGTCGTCTAGAAAAAGTGATAAATCCTTTTCCTAAATTTTAATCTAGCGGAAATAAACGCGCGAATTGGAACGGCGGTCGCGCGTCATTGCCGCAATCACTGACGCGCGAGCACGCGCGATTATTTCATGAAGAGAGGAAGCGCGCGCGTGGGATGTGTGCGCCCCTTATCTCGTCGCATCATTATCGCGGCGCAGCAGTTCTCGTGCTTTTGTCGCCGTTAACGCGATAAATTCAAAGTGAGAACCACTTGTGGCGCCTGCAGTCGCCGGCCGACGCATGCACGGCCGCAGGTGCGCCGCTGCGAAATCATGCGCCCCGCGGCCCCATCGATCCAACCCTTTCTGCGCGCCAGCCTTCCGCCCTCTCGAGTCAGTCGCAGGTTGGCGCCGCCACCGAAATCACGCCGCCCTCGCCGCGTGATATGCACTGCACTTGCCATTCAACACACGACTCACAAAAACACAAAGATAAAAATTTAATATGTATAATAAAAAAATGAGATCGAGCAAAAAGAAAAAGTTAAAATCAATAACTTATTTGGTTTTAACTTGTAGAAAATTACAAGAAAATATTTTACAAAAGTTATCTTACTATACATATGAGGAACAATTGGCAAAGAAAAAAGAAGAACGCATTTCATTATCAAAGCGTAAAAAAATAATTTAATTTGTTTGTGGACAGTCGAAATACTAATATTTTGCGCAATTTTGCAGGGAATTTTATGAAAATATATCAATGCATCTCAATTCTATTTATACGGAAAATGGATGTGACTTGTTATCATGGATCATGGTTTATTAGAATATTTCAAAATATATATTTTTTAAGAAAAAGCTCGGCCTGCGGAAATGAAAACGGACGAGGAAGCCTTTTGCGTGTTTAAAGATATAGAGCGCTATATTAGTCCGAACCATCCTTTTGAAATGACAACAGCCGAAAAAAAATGGTATTAGAGTGATCGCGGACAGATTAGTAAGCGAGCTGGTTAGCCTTTTCACGCCTTCTATATATCATTGTCCATTTCAGAGATCAGTCATAAAAAAGTTGACAAAACAGAGCGCTCCATCGGCTGCTTATCCTTGCCATCTTTGATTGAACAAACTAAAACAATCTTTTATCTTCGCATCAATTCACGTTAAGTTTTTTCCACATGTTTTTTGCATTTAATGTACTTTTGCATTTTTATGTAATTTATATTTTTTTAAGGTTCCAAAAAAAATATAAAATTTAAAAAGTGTCCTTAAATAAAAATCAAACCAGCCAAAATATTGCAACGAAAAAGGTTTGCCTCTTAAAGAAATATATTGCAGAGAGCAACCTTTTCGAACTGAGATTGTAGGGGTGCAAATAACTTCTTAAGGGTTATTTTAACATTTTCCCCATACAGTGAAGCGTGATTAAAGCAAGACTAAATAATTAGCAACTTTCATTGATAAGGCATTATTACTACCCACGTGTGAAGGTAAAATCTTGCACTTTTCAGCCGAAGGTTAATATACGCGGTGCAATCTAAAAAGCCTAAACGAGATTTTCATTGAAAACACGTGTAATTCAAACCCAAAAGTCTCAACACTAGCGAGCTTATATAGCGACTGAGTTTTGCATGAGGTATATGCGCTCGTCATGGGATACAATGCGCGCATGAATTTTTCAGTATAAAATTATATGATTGTATATTTCTTTTCATGACACTTTTTTTTCTTTCAAAGTCAGATCAAGAACAAAGTGCAAAAATCACATTTACCCTACTAGACAAATGGCAAAATTCACTCGGTATTTTTCATCTTGAATTACATAGCAAGATTGTTTAGTATTAGCAAAATTATTAATTCATGATCTTGATCGTTCCATCTAGTCCTGACCGTCTATACAAGTTCTACAAGTTTTCCATCTGTGAACAGATAATTAATTGAAAAAAAATTTAAAAATTGTTTGAGTGAACAAAATATGGTTTTATTATAATTGTTGTTATATATTTATTTTTAAAGTTGATTTATCTGAAAAGTTTATTAAATGAATTACGCACAACCAGATATAATTTATAATTTAAAAAATAAATTCATGCATTGTAAAAGACTTTTGACATTTGAAGAGTAAGAAATGAGGGCAACACCGCCAGCTTTGATGCGAGCACCTGCAGCACAAACAAACTGAAGCATCGATTGGTCGTCGCTCGCTCGCTTTCATTTCACCTCGCGAGAGAGAAATAATATATAATATCTCTACTCGTAATATAGTCGGTCAGATGATAAATAAACAAATAAATGTAGCAAAATGGGCCTGGCCACGCGCGTCTATTCATCTGCGCGAGACATGAATATTTAATTAGACACACGTTGAACCGCGGCAGCAGTTGAAAATGCGGCGGCGTGCGTTGCCCAATTACCAGGTCGTGCACCTGTAAATCACGTGCTGAGCGTTTCATTAGCGGGTCATGCGCTAAATTTTGCTGCGATCGAGCCTCACCGTCACCGCGTGGCTTCGTGCGATATTGTATGATTGTATATTGGAAATATATATGTAATGCGTTTTATAATTTTAAACTTTTCAATCTAGCAGTGTTAACTTTTCTCTCGGTCTTAATAAATTGCCTGACTTTTTTTCTCAATAAAAGGGTAGAAAATTTTGAAACATTAAAATATCATTTATTTCTACTGTTTTTCTTTGCAGAATGGGTAATTTTAATAATAAACCAGCACTCTAAGGGACATTAAAAAATGATGAAAAAAAAAATTAAAACGGATTAATTAACGGATCCTAAAAAAGAAATGCAATACATTTTTTAAAGTAAAAGATAAATATTATTTAACACATTTGTCTTTATACTTGAATTTGTATTTTAAATCTCTTTTCATTCTTTATAGTTTTTATTTTTATTTTTAATTCAATTTTGATTTTACATTTTTCCCATTTTTTCATTCTACTTAATTTGGGTATGTGTTCTTAAATGGAGCAAAGTTACCTGCATCAAACCCAATAGAACTTATATTGAAAACTGATATAGTTCGTGTTTATTTATAAATTTAAAAAGGATATAATATATGAACAAATCGAAATAAAAAATAATGGAGTCGCGATATTTGAGAAATGCAATTTCTTTTGCATTAAACGTAGCAATTTTTTAAAGTTATGCAAATGTTTTATAAAAGAAAAACCTAAATTATTACATGAGATATTGAGATATTTGCCACTTAATATACTGTTGCAAAATATAGAAAGAGGATTTCGCGTTGTTTTTTTTTTTTTTGCATATGCGTGCGCGCGGCGATTTATGATGGAGCGCGCCTCTCACTTACATTGTTTAGATATGATGAATGCGTAATTTATTCAAACACGAAGTGAGAGGAGAGATTGATAAAAATCGTGTGTTATTATTTTTTTTTCTCGTATACGGGCTGCGAAGGAGCGCGAGCAACTCTCTCGCAAGCTGAAAAAACGCGAACGCACGTCTTGATGCAATAATACGACGAGAGAGGCGAGAGAGTGGCAACAAGGCAATTTATCAAAATGGAAATTGAGTTCAGGATAATCTCAAACGCCAGCGCGCACATGCGGCTTATTATAATTCTGCGCCGACCGACATTGTACCCTCGAGAATAAACACAATTGGTTTGATCATAAAACAGGTATAAATATTGTAATTTTCACATTATTGTATATACGAATTGGAGAATGTTCAGGAAGACTAGAATGAAAATGTTATTTTATCTGGTTATTATGCCAATTAATAGGCACCCTTTTTGTTGGATATTTTTTGTATATTAATGAAAATGAGCTTCCTTTCTCTTGAATTTACTCATGCTTTATCTTTCCGTCGAAATCGCAAATTTGAGCTTGAAAGCTGCAGATGGGCCATATGATAATTTTGTTTTAATATGTAAACTTTAATATTATTATTAAATTGGTTCATTAAATGATTTTGAATTCTATATGCGATTATTTTTCTTTAATTATGTAACATTTTCTAAATATGAGTACAAATATTAAGCAATTAAAATGTGTTATTTTTTTCCAGAGAGATTAAGTTTTTTGATTATAGGGTTAACCTTCTTCTCTTCTAATATAATATTAATTTATATGCATTTATTTATCATGATTTATCAATTCACCACAATTAACATTATTTTCAATATTTGATAATTGAATTTTTTTATTTGAATAAGTGGCTAGGAGAATATTTAATTAAATTCTAGATAGTCAAAAGATTTTATATATTTTTCTAAAAGGTCAATTATTTTTGTAAATTTTTGTACTTATTTTTGTCTTTTTTATTCGCTCTAATACGTTTTATAAAAAAATTTCTTATACAACCAAAATCAAACAGATTAAAATGACTTAGAACTTGAAAATTATCTTCCATTTAAAACTTATGCATGGACTTTCATATAATTCACATCTTTGTATATGTTTTACATGTTTTTATAAGTCAATTTATATTTTTTTTTTAAATTTTCAATATTTTTCCCGTTGAATGGTAACACTCGAGGTGGATTTCATGAAAAATTGAAACCGGGCGAACCTCGTTGCAAAGAAAAAATGAAAAAATATAAAGGACAACTGACCCCAAAGGCGACCTGCGGTCTGCTGGTACTTTAAAACCTAGGGTTTCTTGTGTCCGACTAAACCTAAGTGGGAGGAATTAATAAAAAATTTAAAAATTTAAAAATTTAAAAATAAAATGGGAGGATTTAATTTTAATAAACAAAAATTGCAGAAATTAATTAAGCAAAAGAGTCAGTCAACAGCTTCATACTGTGATTTTGGCAGAAATTTCCAGGGCAATGAACCCAAAGACTTTTCTGGCAAAATCACAGTAATCTGCCGCACTACTGGTTAGGACAGCTGTTTCGGCCAATCCAGGCCTCATCAGCTAACCTGAGTGCCGGTCCTCTCCTTTCGGAGAAGTCCGAGAGACTGATGCTGAACGGTGGCTGCTGCGGGGTTTTATACCCGAGCGAGGCCGCTCGCACCGCCCTCTGGCGCGCTAATTGGCTGACTCGATTGCTCTAGAATTTTCTGCGTTTTTAAATTATTTAAATTTTTTATTAATTCCTCCCACTTAGGTTTAGTCGGACACAAGAAACCCTAGGTTTTAAAGTACCAGCAGACCGCAGGTCGCCTTTGGGGTCAGTTGTCCTTTATATTTTTTCATTTTTTCTTTGCAACGAGGTTCGCCCGGTTTCAATTTTTCATTTTTCCCGTTTCCACCAGATTATTAATTATTTATGAGCACCTATATTGCTCCCCTTCGTCGTTCATAATTGCTCAAAGTAGCGTGCAGCTAAATCACAAAACCCATAGTGAGGCAAGGGGCTACTCCAAAATGCATCTCTCGTCAATGCATAGAGAGTGTGCAGCGGTTACTGAGCCGCCGAGATATGTATATTAATAAAACGAGATTAGTGTGTCCCCGTGTGCGCGTCCGCACACATTAATAAAGCATCAAAATAATTCGAGAGCTGATGTGTGCGCAGCCGAAGGGGTGCGGGGGAGGCGCGCCCCGCACCCACCCAGAGTTATATAAATTAGAAACTTGACGCATTCACTGGAGAGAGTGGAAGAGAGGGTGGAAGCGGAGAAACCGTGCACATGCACTTCCGCCCTTTCCAAAAAGAGAGAAAGAAAAAGAGCGAGAGGAGGGAAGGGACGAGCGCGCGGCGTTGGAGACTTTTTGGCTGGTTGTCAAGACAACACTTGCGCACGCTAGTTACACGCGCGCCGAGGGTGGTGATGGAAAACAGGCCCTATTACGCTCCGCATTCCCCGATTAAAAATAATTCTGCTGTCGCTGCTGGGGGATGGAGATAAAATTGCAGGTCGGGAATGCGCCGCGTTTCACCCTCGGCACTCCCGGTGGCAGCACTTTAGCGGTTCGAAACGTTTGCGAGGGTGGTTACGAGTAAATTATTCTTACACAGTTTTTTCACGGGCCTTTTAAATTAAAAATCTTTTAACAGATTTCACAGATATAGGTTTCTCATTAGGTTCAATTAAATTTTTTTTTATTATTTGCTGTTTAATTTTGGATTAATAAATCAATTTTGCGTTAAATCTCATGAATAAGTAATTAATGACATCAAAATAAACCTGTTATGTTTGAGATACATACAATTAATGTACTGAATATATTTATTCTAATGCATTTGTCATTCTTTATAAAAATTAAACTACAAAAAAATGCTGAACTATTCTGAACTACACATAAGAATTACATTACTTGTAAAGTAATCGAATTCTGCAATAAAAAGTAATAAATTTTTAATAAATTAAAAAAAAATATTTTAACGTAAAATAAATGACATATAAATTAATTATATTTTATAAATATTTTAACAATTTTCACATCATCTGCAAAAATAAAATTGGCACAGACGTTTAACATAATTTGATGAACATAATCATAATATTCAATTGCATGAGTGAGAATTCCAATTTATGATCATCCACTATAAAAATTTTGATAATTACTTAATTTGTGTTTCAAACACAAAATCTGATGAGTATGATGAGCGCATTTTTTTTTTGTTATTTAAAATATATTTGCAGTTATTCACGACGAATGAGGAAGAAAGTTGACGGTTTTTATTTTTGCATTATAATATTGGGAGTCTCACTAATTCCGTTCTAAAATAAATTTTGTATTTGTCACATTTGTGTTAAAATTTTGGTCATTCGCGTGCTCTATTGAAGGTTTTTTTAGGTATAAGATGATTTACTTGAGATCAATCTGACCCGGTGCCAATTTTTGAATATTAAAAAAATAGAAGCAAAATGCAGATGGAGGATATTTGTGATATCGTTTTCTTCATTTTTTTTTTATCGCCTTTCAAAAGCTTATAGCATTAAATTATAAAATTGACAAAAATATGAAATACCCTTTCCAAATTTTTCAGGATTTTATATATATACAAATCAATATCATATGAGGACAGCAATATTATTACTTTTTTATATAAATATTTTACATTCAAAATTCGTGACAATTAAGTTTTTCCCTGACGAGTATACAAAAATTCCGCTCATTGGACGAAAAAGATTCGCTCGCTCCTTTGTGCAACTCCTCCCTCGCAAATGCACAATGATAAATTCATCTCTCGGATCTTTGCATTGCTTTCCGCGCTGCCTCCATCCCAAGTGCATCATTTATATGCCATGGGATGTGTGCACTGTTTTCCTGCATATTTTTCGATCAGATGCGCTCAGATGGACGTGCGGCTGCGGCGCTGCCTCGGCTGCACTACTGAGCGCTCATTACTGTGATCACCGTGTGTGTCTAAAGTGTGTGCATTAGGGGATGCATGCAGCAGGGGTTGCGAAATAACAAGGGGGACGAAAAAGGCGCATTTATTTCCACAGCCCGCACTTGCTGCAGTCGAGCGGGGAGAGATTTATTGCACACGGCGGCAAATAACACATACAGAGAGAGCCTCGCGATGCTCACTGCGCGCGATGATTACGAAATGCTGCGTTTTGTTTCCATAAAAGCGTCAGCGCCGTTTTATTTATTAATGAGCCGCCGACTAATGCGCGCGGCAAAGCCTTCTGCTGCTGATGCGTTGCGCGCTTCAATATGCCATTTGGTGTTATTACGCTCATTAATCATATCGATGCGCCGAGCAAAAAACAAATGTGTACTTTTATTTGAACAGCGGAAATAAAATGTCACTATTGATCTATTTAAGCAATTAACCTGTTAATTACAATTAATTTCAATTATTATTACTAAATTAAATGCCACAACTTTGCTAAATACATTTATTTTATAAAGAGAATATTAATTAGAGAACATGTGTCAGTCGGTTTATTTATAATTTTTAATTAAAATAATGGTGTATTCTAATTTTCTTAATAGCTGCAAATTAATGTTCTTGATTTGCTCTATTGCGGGTTTTTAAATTTTTGTAAATGAAATAAAAACCAAAAAAATATTAATATAATACCATTTTATATCTTCTAAAAAATTCTTTAATTAAATTGTTTTCATAAATTAATTATGGTTTATTTTTTTTTACAGGTTTTTAAAACCAGCAGACCGTGGCCTTTTTGAGGTAAGTTGTCATATATTTTTTCATTTTTTCCTTGCAATGAGTTATTTTGGTTTAGATATTATGTAATTTAAAATCAATTACAATTATTTTAATAAATTTATTTCCAATATCGATCTTGCCCCTTTGAGCGGATCTCTCCCATTTTTGAAGATTGTGGGAAATTAAATTTCTTTTCATGCTTGTCATTTCGAGAAGTTTTTTGGCACATGCTCTACCGCAATATGCGATTGTTTCATTTTAATAACTAAAATCAATAAAATAATTTCTTGTTTTTGTCGCCTATTATATGAGATGCATGTGCGCCAAGCGATGCGTATATTATTATTGCTGTTGAAACGCACAGATTCTCTCTCGGAGTACATGTGAATGGCAGCCCGAGTGTAATAGTTGAATAACCGGCCCGGTCACTTTTTTGCCAACTTCTCGGCGGCGGCGGCAGCAGCACCGCGGCGACCGAGGCATTACTTTGCTCGCTCTGCACTATCGTATATGTTGTATTGCTCTCGAGAGCGCAGAGAGAGCCGCTCTCTCAAGCATGTAATAATACATTGACAGGCATAAGGAAGGCGCTCTCTCGGTGCCGCAGACGAGAAAAAGAGGCGGATACGCTCTTCGAGTATACATAATATACAAAAGCGGTTATTAGGCCTCCTTGTTCTTTGACACGCTCAAATAAATCAATGATAGAGAAATTAATCTTATTTCTGAGCAAAATTATATTTGATTTTAATTAAAAAAATTATTGTATCTATTTATTTCTTAAAATATTTAAAATTTACATCAATTGACTTGCCTGGTCTGTGTCAACATCAGAAATAATAGCAATATTTCTTATAATATAATAATTTTGTAATTCTTTGGGCATTTTTTAATTTTTTAATAAAATATATTCCAAGTAAGAATATTTTTTTTTTAATTTGTTCACTTTATTCTTCTAATTTGATTGCATTTTCAATTAAACAATTCAGTCTCTTGCTGTTTGAAATCAACTATCAATTAAGGTTCCAATTCGAACAACCACGCGCGATCTCATTTGCAAATCATCGCATCAATTATAATTCTCTTTTATATTTTCAATACGAGGTCGCTGCCGGCGCGTTTTGTAAATTGACCTCCATTCGGTATATGTATGTACATTGTTTTCAGACACCTGACAGAACAACTGGCACACACACACACCATACAAATACAACAAAACGTGCACATGTGTATTATTTCGACTTGAACACTGCGTGCTGCCGGCAGCAATAAGCGCGGCTCTGTGTTTCTGTCGTGATTTGGAGCACCACACATTGATCAGCGGCTCTTGTTTTGTCAGCGCTCGGAACAAGCGCGGCCACAGACCCGTGCTGTGCGCGGTGAATAATTGCACCATATTTTGGCCTTTGCACACACCATATGTGTGCCTGATTGTGTATTGAGCAAGTCTATAAAAATTTCAGGACATCGGTAATATTTCTTGAAGAGGTTGATGCACGAAATAAACAGTAAATGTTTGTTTTATGTTTGAAATCCATAAAAACAGTCGGAGAAAAATGACTTAATCATATAAAATTGATGAATTAAAACTCAATGATCTTTAGCGGAGCAAGATTTTCAAATAATATGCGTTCGCTAAGTATCTTTATTGATTATCTTCAGGCAATTCTTGCCAAAATAGATTTAAATCGTTCAAAATAGAGGAAAATTATTTAAAACACTTTTAATATATTTATTATTTAAATAATTACTAATCTACAATCTTTTTTAATTGCAACTAGATAAGCCAAATAAGAAATCTTGTGACTATGAAAAAAGTGTAATTTCAATCCAGTATAGTCCATTAATTGTTGCAGCTTATTTGACTATCAAAAGGGGATTAATCAAATTTTGTTTCAGCTTTCATACTTTAAAAGACTGATTATTTCATTATGATCTCTCCGAATTAATAAGAGTTTTTTTTTAGTCGGTTAAACGTGTAGTTTTACTTGGTTATAAAAGTTTGATTAAATTAGCTGTGATGACGCTTTTAAAAAACTTTCTACATACATGATCCTCACAGGAGGCTGACTCACGTGTTTTATTCTCCTTTATTTTTACATTCTGCTTGCTCAACACAATATTCAGCTCCGCGTCTGGACTTCTTTTTCCACATGCATGCATGCATGTGTGTGTGTGTTGCTGCTGGTTTGTGTTTGAAAGCTGAAGCCATATTAAAGAATCGGCGCGTATGTTCACATTTTGAGAGCGTCTCTCGGGATGAGAAAATTCCTCGCTTGTCGCCTGCGCGTTGTCTCTCGACGCGCAATTTTTATTCAGCAGACGCGGCGTGCAATAAAAAAAATCGCACAGGTACGCACAAAAGGAATTTTGGCTGCTTACATCCTTCTTTTGAAAAATCGTGGAGGCGCGCGGCGGGGCATTTCGTATAATGCACACTTCACTTCACCCTTTCAAAAGTAGCACGACCTTTCCCAGGTATAGAGAAGCGGAGAATGAACTGGATCGCTCAGGACTTTAGTCGCTCATTGTCAACCTGCTGCTTTTCCGAGAAATCCTCTTTTGGAAAGACGCTGGCCTGTGGGGAGCGTGAAAGGAAAGTTTAGAGGCGCGACGCCAACAATCAACACAAAAAGAAGAAACGACGACTCTGGGGGTGAGCGGCCTAATCACTCATGTGGAGCCAATTTTTTTCTCTCAGGCGTGGAACACAAGAATGCTGACCTTTATTTCTTTCTTCCCTCTTGCATATTTACAACTTCCTGGATCATTGTTGACAGGCAAGTTTTCCAAGAAAAAAAATGCGTCAGAAATTTCTCAAAAATCTTTTTATCTGATTTTCATTCTAGAATAATAACAAAAACTTTCAATAAATACATCATAAGAAATTGTTTGGCACCTCCCCTTGAAGAAATCTTTTGCGGATTGGAGTTGCTACTTGACCGCAAAAAGACCCGCTTGAAATCAGAGGCGCGCACATTACAGTGGAGAATAATTGCATGCAGCACTCTCTTGGTTATAGGGGGGTAGTCGCTCGATCTCTCCTGCGGGGGAGGATGACGTCATGCTCGGTGCGGGGGTGCAGGCCAACCCTGGGGGACAAAGCGATTGATAGGAAGCGGGGACTGGATGCGAAGCCCCTATCCTTTTTATTGGAAACAAAATATTGTGCGGAGTGAGTGAGCGGCGGGTGCGCTCTCCGCGCTCGGCTGCTGCGAGTGACAAGCGGAACCACCGCTCTCTCCGTTGAAACGTCAAAAGATTTGCACTCTCGTATTTTTACTTGATTAACAAACGCATATTACATTCATTAATATAATACGATTCAATATATATATTTTTGTATTAACAGACTGTATTGACTTGCGATTTTTCTTACATAACAAGAAGTATAATTAAAAAGCAGCATAAAATAATAGCGTAAATTGTATACAAAAAAATTGCAAAAAATGTTTGTGTAAGTCTATTAAATATAAAACTATTTTTAGTGCGAATTTGTATTATTTTTATCTACTATTTTTATATTTATAATAAAATATAAAGTTTAAAATAAATATTATTAATTTGCTAGATTTTAATTATAATTATTTTTTTGAACTATAAACATATCTCTGGTTCTTTTGGCTGAGAATTTTAAATTTCTTGTGGACTTGTAAATTTTATAAATTTGTCATTCCAATAAGTTGGCTTATCAGTATATTGAATTGAAAGGTTATTATTTCTGAACTTCTCGCTAGAGGATTGCAACATGCATATAATAAATATACATATTAAAGCTCAAACTATATAAAATAAAACATATATAAATAATAAGTCACAATTTCTATAATTGTTGTCATATATTGCTGAGTGTCTGTTATGCAAATCAAAAATAAATTTTTTCAGTAAAATCTTTAGTTTATAATTTTCTACTTTCACCAAAATGCCATACGCCAATGAAATTCGGAATCGTCGTACCCGCGCGTATGTGTTATCTCACTTGCGGCTGCGTGTCGTACACACATACATTAGTAATGACAATAATTACCCGAGCCCCCGATAAAGCGCAAATTATATACGGCCGCGCGCACCGTGCGGCGCGGTTATGCTCGGCTATATATGTGGCTCCCGTCGCAGAGCTAATGGAGCGACCGCGCGCTACATAATGAATGCACTGCTCATTAGGGCAGCAATAATAATTGCGCCGATAATAACCGCGGCAGCCGACGACGAAAGCAAATTACATCCCGGCGAGTGTGGAAATGTATAGAGAGAGTGCGAGCGGCGGCGGTGCCGCTTTGGCCGCGACGAGCCGCTCTCTCGCCGCCAAGCGCCGACTCGCCGCCCGCTATGCATAAAACATCGCGCATATCGCTTCGATCGCGCCCATTATGCATGCACGTCGCTTCATCTCACTTGCAGATGCGCCCGAATTCGTCCGATCCGCAGGACCTTGCTGGGACCTTTCATTTTTTTTTCACACCCGTGCAGACACCGGAAGCGGCCGTGTTGTTTTTTGAATTTTTTTCCAATCCTGCCGCATTTGGAAAAATAAACCGAATGAGCTGTCATCGCGCTTATTGTTTTTATTTTCGGCCGAAAACATGTTATTTGAAGAGTGACCTTCCTTCCGCGGCGACTACCTGCGCTCTCCGATTTGGAAATGCGCTTCCAAGAATAGCTCGGCGCGGCCATAAAGCTGCGTAATTTCGAGAGCTGCATCGCTCGCTGGCTATTTGTGGTATGGTGGAGCGGCTCGCTCGTGTATATAAGCAAGAAGCGATTGCCCAACGCATTCCGAGGATATAGCATAATGTGTTGGGCAGCTGAACAAACCCTTTCTTGCACTTCCGCGCGGCGCCCAAGAGAACAAAGGCGATGGAGGCTAATTGAGCCATTTGCAGCTGTCGCGCGAGATTAAATACACAAATTCCTTCCGCGGGACTTTCTTTGTGAAAAAAAAAGAAGGAAGCATAATCAAGGGGAGCCTTATAGAGAAAAACACTTCATCCTAGCACCTGGTTCGAGAGGGGGGTTGGTTGATTTTTTTATTTCCATCGCGAACAGTGAGGGCACCTTTGTGCTTTTCGCTCTCGCTCTCTTTGTTTGGCCTGAAAATCTCTCGTTCAGCTTTTCTCGCTCGCCGCCGGTTTCACCCTCCTAAAATGTATCACGCAAAATGAAGATAAGGTGACGTCACTCAACGAGAAACGCTGCGATTGGCCGCGCCGACCGCGGTGGGGAGAGAGCCGACACCGACAACGAACAGAACAGCGAGAGAGACTCTCTCTCTCCCGGTCTCTCTCTCTCTCAATGCTCTTTATGCATAGCCGTTTTTATTCTCTCTCTCTCGTCATCGGCTCTCTCTCTCTCTCTAACTAGTCTCTCTCTCTCTCTCGCTCGCACTCCCGGTAGCACAGGCGGCGAGCAGCAACATTTCTGTGAGAGCTATCGTTCCGAGAGCAGCGCCGAGCTGATTACCAGCTGGAGTTGCTCGCTCCGTGGATAAAATACACACAGTGCCCTTTTTGGATACGCATGGATTTGGATATACCCTTATTTCTGGATACTACTGCATAACGTTCGTCGACTGCCTGCCGCTGCAGATTGCTGACAAGGTGAGTTGGTTTTTTATTTATTATTTTTATTACCAACCGGCGCGACCGATCTGATTAGTTGCTTTTTTACGTCCTTTGCATGTTTTTGCGGTGCAGAAGCAATTTGATTTCAACGTTGCTTTTCATTGCAATATAATATTGAATAAAGTTGCAGGTTTGCTCGTTCGGAGTTTGTGTGTTGCATTGCATTGGATTGTAGGACATGGAGAGGTGCGAGGGGAAACGCAGCGAGAGAGAGAAGAGGAGGCAGGGGGCATTCTCTCTCTTCACTTGACAGAAGAGAGCGAGGGGAAGCCGCGACCAAACAGCTCTCAGCGGTCTCTCTCTCTCTCTCTCTCTCTCTCTCTCTCTCTCTCTCTCTCTCTCTCTCTCTCTCTCTCTCTCTCTCTCTCTCTCTCGCGCTCCTCTCTCTCTCAACACAAACACGCGGTGCAAGCCGAGAGCCGTCGTGCATACAAAAAAGGAATAGAAATTCGACGACGATCAAGGGGTTGGTCGGTTCGTTCGCTCCGTTGATAATGAAGGTGCAGCTTGCGTCGTGGATTCATTAAGCCGACCCTCATGCTCTTCCGCCTCGCACGCACCTTCCTCCCGTATTTAAACAGCCCCCATGCGTTTATTTTTTTTTTATGTTATTCGTGCGATTTTCATCAGCTCGTGAGAGTTGAACACGTTCCGAGGGGGAAAATTATTGTATAATTTTTATATCGGCGGCAAACATGTCTCAGTCCATTACGGATAATCCGTATAAGAGGAGAGTCATTTGAATTTTATATGAAGATGAAGTTGGGAATTTTCGAAGAGACATTGCGCCGCGACATGCATGAAAGCAGCAATTCATCATGCGTATCTCGAAACGAGCTAGCAATTGAAGTTCTGCAAATGCGCTCTTAAACCCGCCGCGGAGAGTGCTTCGGGTTTACGACATGTTTCTCGAGATTTACGAACCTGAACCTGTAAGTCTGATGAACTCTCTAAATGAGCTCGTGTATAAGCATAATACGTCTTTCAACTTAATTTTACGTCAGGATAGATCATAACCTAAATAATCACAAAAAGAATTTTTCTGAAGTTAAAAATCTAATCATTTTTAAGGAAATCATTTACTTTTTATGTGCAAAAGCTTCTCAAATAATGTTATGAATTTTTTTTAATTGAATGCAACACTTCATTCATCATCTCACCGAAAGTTAAAGGTTTCCTTTGATTCATGCGCGTTTGTAACATAATTTTGTGTGTGCTTAAAACGTCAAAACATAGCAAGCGACATGATTGATTTGTCTGGATGAAGTTCACTGAAAAAGTGCAATCTGTGCAAAATCAATCAAATTAACCTTGAATTTTCATTAATATCTAAAAAAAATCCAATGTACTTCAAATTTTTTGTCATAATTATAGAGTGTGCAAGTTTTGTCAAAGATTGTTAACAAAAATTAAGACACCTGCGCGTGAATAAATTATCACTTGTCTTTGCACGCAGCACAAATTTTAATAACTCATTATCTTGTGATTATATCGTTATCAAATCTGGCCGGAAACACTTTTTTTATAAGTTTGGTCTTAAATGTCTACATTGTAAAAAGTAGTGCACTTTACAATCGATTCTTGACAGATATAGAATTTTCTTATTTGCAACAGTTGCAATTTTCTATGGCTATGATACCAAAGATTTTGAATTTACTTCGTCGTTTTTATTGTTTATATCTCAATTAAAATACTCGATAGAAAATTCTCAAAACATATTGTAACTCACAATATAAAAAAATAAATATAATAATTGAAGAGGGCGCTCAATTTAATGGGCTGTCCTGCACTTGATAAGCCTTTACAATTTTCTATTCTGGGAGGATTTTGCAGTCTTATATCTTTGGCAAATAAAAAATGTTTAGATCAAATTGAATAAAACAAATGAAAATATATTGAAATTTTCTCTAAATTTAAAAAAAATCTTACATTTTATTTGCTTTCTGATTTCTCAATTTATTATGATTTTATACTTATTTTCTTTTGCCTATGAAATCTAAAAGAGCTTGGCAAAAAACAGGTATTTCGCATATTATAAAATACCTAAATTGCATTGCAGTAAAAAGTTACAATTTTATTTCATTTCCCATAAAATGAATATTTGATACATGTTTTCTCTTAAAATAAGTGATTATGATTATTTTGTGATAAAAATCCTCAGCCCAATATTTCAATTGCATAGAAATCTTTGAGAGCTATACTTGATTCATTTCCTCTCCAACTTGGCTCAGAACAGAAGAATCGAACTTTGCTATTATTGCGGACTCGTTTCCTTTTTCTGCAAAGCCGCAGTTCCTTTTCTCGAAGTGCATCCGCGGCTGTGGCGTTAACGTTAAAAGGTCTCGGCGCGGCGAGCTAAGTAGCGCCGGCGAGTTGCAATCGCAACTTAATGTAAAGTACTCGCAGCACGGCAGTACTTATCCGTATACATATATATACGCGTTTGTCAGCGCGGCGAAGGAACGAGGTATACCTTTAAAGAAAAAGAAGTGTACAGCTATACTCGGCAGCAGCACAACCACACAGCTTTCCCTCGCTTGTTTAGAGGTCACGTGTTCATATCCACACACGCTGGTATAGAAGCTAACACATTGGTGAGAGGAATACAAAAATGTTTGAGCCGCTGCCGGTGCTATAACCTCAACAACGACCTAAAAATTTTATCCGCAAGCACCGCACTCGCATGTGCATAAAAAAGTTCAAGTCGGAGAAAAGAACTCGCGCGCAACCAATGTAAAATATTAGCCGCGCATTGGTATGAAGGCCTGCGATGCAAAAAAAAGCGCTGCAAAGGCCGCGCACGTCGCTGAATTGAATTAATTGCCAAGAGTCGGCGCTTTTTTGTGGGCCGTTTAGCCGCAATTTGAAGGTTCTGCATTCGCCGCAGGTCCGTATTAGGCACGCTGATTTTTATACTAATGCAAAAATATGGTTAGATTGTTCCTGCTCAGTTTTAAAGAAATGCCAAAGGTTTTTTTCTTATTCGTTTAATTAAGAATTAAATTATGTATTTTTATCAATAACTCTTTAATGGCAGCAGCAGTTTAATAAAAATCTTGGCGTCATCTCGTAAAGAACGACACTTTTAATGCCAATTTATATAATAATTGCCTTGAGGTAGGTCAAAATTTATATTAAAACGTCTTCGTGTGTTGTCAACGCCACTTGCAGACGTGAATGAAGTCGCTCGCCTTATTTTTATTGGAAAAAGTTGTGCTGTTCCGCAGAGTATACTTATCATTGCGCTGCTCTTGTCGAACTTTTTATTGCATTTTATGCTTATTATAAATGGCTTCATGCCAGCGCGAGAGCGAGGGAGCATCAGAAGTGTATTTTATATCTTCGTGCTCAACTTCATTCTCACGCCCTAACACAACGACCGGCCGGGAAAATAGTTCTCTCTTCTTTTTTATTGTATCTCTCTCTCTCCGTACATTGCAAATTAGGCCCTGCATTATTCATCGCATGCAATTTTTCTCTTCGGAGCAACGGTGCTTTTGATAGGAAATTTACTGCCTATTAATAAATTTCTGCCATGATCTAAGTAGGAGAAGTGCTGAAGTCTCGCACGAAGAGGCCTTTTAAATTAACAACCAATTAGCGGGATTAATTGGACGTAAAAAATTCATGCAAGAATTTCCTCAACAACATTGTGTAATTCATCTTATAGTGTAGCTCCAGCTTCATAGAAATGTTTTAATATTGATTTTTCACAAGTCTCTCAAGATTATATTAATTTTATTGGAAAAGGGTTAAAAAAAAGCTTTTTTTATTATTATTTACTGCCAAATTCTTGTATAATTTGAATGTTTAACGTTTGTGCTTTTGTATATTCTGGCTAAATAATAAATTCGCAACCTTAGTTATTGGTGAACGTTTGGCCACGTTTGGCGAGCCAATAATTTGCTGACAATGGAATTTTATAGAAAAATTCCTATCTCTATTGTTCATCAAATTATCAAATTTGATAAATTTTTTTTATCGTTTATTTCTCTGAAAAGAAAATCTTGAATATATATTATTTATTTTAAGGTCAGAAAAAGCGCAGAAGAAAAATTTATAGTTTAAAATTTTCTTCATAATATTTAATTTGCAATCAAATTGCTTTTATTTCCGCAGTGAATTATTTCCATTGTGAAAGACTGATAAATTGTATCCAATGACAAATTATTGGTGTAGCAAAGAGAAAGCCTGAAATTAAGCAAGTTTTTTTTTAGCAAGAGAACCGGATATCCAATAATCTCCATAGCATTACCGAGACACATGTAAGCGAAACCCGATAATTTGTCATTTATCCGGCGGCTGCGAACGCACCCAGTCTTCTAGCTGTGCGAATTATAATTATAAGCTACCGAAATTCACGTGCTGCCGTTATTAACTTCTCGACGCAATTAGCAGCGATTACAGAGGAAAAGCGTGTCAGGCGCACTGAACAAGAAGCAAAAAAATGAAAATCACAGACTGCAGCTTTCGGCGCATCATTCATAAGCGGCAGTTGTAAACGTGTGTTCATGAAAAAGCATAGCTCAAGCTGGCTGTTGTGTCGAATATCGCCCCTGGGGAAGCGAAAAGGCCTCTTTCTTTCTCGCTGGCTGCTCGCGCCAGCCGCGGCTCCAACCTTCTTTTCCCGAGATGCATTCCTCTCCATTTATCACGGGAGCTGCGCTCTCTCGAAAGAAACAAGGATTCCTCCAAAATTAAAAGCACGAGGTATCTGTGCTGCAGCCCTTTTCGTTTCGGATTCGAAAAATTCTCCGAAGGATTCTTTTAATTTGTTCTCTTCGCTCCGATATAGACGTGGAGGATTAGATGAGTATCGAGTGAAGAGGGGCTTTTGCTCCTCGAGTATAGAGAGGATCAATCGCTGCTGGTTGTGCAATTTATTGAAGTTCTTCTTACCAGACAAGTTAAGCTGCGCAGGGGATTTAAAATTGAGAGAGAAAAATTAAAGGAGAGAAACATGACTTGAGCGAGATTGATTGGACTGGCTTGCGGATTTATATAAATTTTATTTTTTTTTACGTAAAAAAATGTACAGTTTATGATTTATTAATTAAATTATTATTGTTGTCCAATTGTAATTCATTTATTGAAAAAAAATTTGTTGTGGACGAAACAATTCAGCTAGAATTTGCCGTTTTTTTCAAAGAATACCTTTAATTATTAGAATTATTATTATGATTCTTATTAATTTATTAGATTTTTTTATGGAAATATTTTATAGAAATACGATTTATTTTGTATTTTAAATATTTATCAACCGTAGCCCTTTCAAGAGCTATGCGAGAAAAAAAAACAACCTTTTTTTTATAAAAATCAAAATCCGTTGCAAAATCAAACATAACTTGTTTGCTGCTCAGTGTTAAAACTCTTCAATATATGTTAGGCATCGTGAATATAAATCTCCCATCTTTGTTGAAAATCAAAACTGGTTCAAGCTCAATTAACTGACAATGGAGCAACTCCTCTCTCCATCTGCAGCATCTTTCTTCGCGCTTAATACTTTTGTCGTAAGCAGGGACGTCCCGTTGGAAAAAGTTTCGCCGTCCGGTTTGCCGACCGTGGGCCACTTTTCCATTCATAATAATCTCACGAATGCAGGAGCACTCAAAACTCGTCGACTCTCTCTCATCCCGCCGCAGCACCCCTTGAGCGAGACACCCCAAAAAAGAAGCGGCCGGGAATATTGAATTAGTGACGTTCCCTCGCATACAACAATGGCCAGCAATATCTGGTTCGGGTCGATGCATGCACGGTTCGAAACTTCAAACTGCGGGCCGTCCCGTCCACGAAAAAGTTGTCTTATGGGAAAGGAAGAAAGAAAGACATTTGAATTGTGCTCTCAAACAATGCAATTATATCCGGCGAGGGACGAAAAATCATTTTCGGAATTCTGGTCCTCGGTGCATCTTTTGCGTGGGAAAGCAGAGGTGGAAATTCGGACTCCCTCGCGAGATGCATTTTTTTTCATTCCATTTGGAAAATCCTCTCAGGGGTGCAACGTGGGGATTTGGTTCGGAATCCGCTGATGCCGAACGAGAGGATTTGGCCGTGGGTTGAGAGCGCAGCAGAGAGAGTTAGTTGGCTCGCGTGTTTGCTTAGGACTGATGAAACAACCGTGCGCGTTCACTTTTTGTTTGTTGTGTGCGCCGCACGTCGGCCTAATGTTGAGATAATGAACGCTCGCAGGTGTAAGTGCGTGGGAGCATTCCTTGTTAATGCCATTCGTCTCTGGGTGTTAGTCGCTTGTCTTGTCAAACCATTAAATTGTTTCTTAATGAGTTACAAATTAATGAGAGACGAACATTGAGGTGCGGTTAATTAATATCGCAGAAGCGCAACGGCTGCTTTGTCGACGAACGATATTAAAATTTAGCTTTACAAAAAAGATAAACTTTCCAGACTAAATGAATTATTTGATAACAAATTTTTTTGCAAAAACTGTAGTAGTCGATAAATTTAATTAAATATATAATAATCAATAATTTTTTAATGAAAATAAATAAAAAATTATTGAAACTTTTGTTCCATTTTTTGTATATTGTCTTAAATTGTTTAATATTTTTTTTTTACATTTTCAATATTTAATTATATTATAATAATGTTGGCAACAATGGAAGCTGATAAGTTACTGAGTCATTATCGAATTTCAATATTAAATCATGAAATTAATAAACATGTATTCAATCTGATACTCAAATATGTAATTGAATTGAAAGTTTTCAAAAAACAGATGAAGAGACTAGAGAGTCTTCCGATCAATATATCATTCAACAAATAATTAAAATATTTAAAAAAAAAAACATCAATAAATCCTCAAATGCCGTTTTCTAATGAAAACTTTTATATCGCCTTTTTCTGTGGCCGCAGCACAATTCATTGGTTCCAAAATACTAATTTCGCTCGGCTGACACGCGATTCCGCATCATCCCGCCGAGAGTAGCGAGACACGCGTTCATGAGCAGTCATTCCAATCACGTGTAATGACACTTCTTTTTGTCCGGCACGAAAACCTTGAAAAGCTTTCCAGCCAAGTGAGTCCGAAAGGGGCGTGAAGGGCGAAAATCCACACCCGGCGGTATATAATGATGCACTCATCGGCGCAAAAATCGTGTGTGGCTGAGTCATCTCTGCTTTCAAACCCAAATTTATTTTCCCTCTTTTACATTGGCAAAATCACTGCAGCGAATTAGGGTCTTTTTAATCTTGTAATTAAGTTGTGACTAAATTCTTGCCTTTAATTGTATGGTTGGTGCCGTTTTGTCCTTCAGTTTATCAATTTTTTTTTTCAAACAGATTCTTTTTGAAAACTGAATTTATACAAAATGATTTAACAAATTTACTTTTTGGGGAAAAAATGGAAGCCCCGGTTTGTAATCTCGAGAGGCAAAAGAGCAAAGACCTCGCGTCTCTTCACCAAGCGCGCGTTATTGGCGCAACTTCGATACATTCGATATTGTTATTGATGTCAGCGAAGTGATTTTTCTCTTTGTGCGGCCAGAAGAGAGCATGCAGCGTGAAAAATAAAGATAAGAGGAAGTGTCTTTGGCATTCAGATATTACGCCGCCGCCTCTGCTGCACGCTCGCTGCTGTGGGGAGAGCTTTGCCGGCAAAATCGATCGCCCCGCGACGAGGAGACCACGTTTTCAGCTTTTGTATATGAAATCGCTCTGGGAATTTTCCGAGCAGAAACCCGCGCCCAATAAATTGCACTAAATAATATACAGGCATAAAAAAATTTAAAAAATTCATTCATAATAATATATATAAAGTAAATTAGAAAACTTTTTTATTAACAGTTTATACAAGATTATATTTTTATTTTAAAATAATATATATAATTTTTATAATTTTCAATAGTTCTTTTATAAGTTTAATATTATATTTCTGAATTAAATATGTAACAAATTATTTTGTCCATTCAAAAGCTTTTAATCTATCAATAAATGATAACATTGTCACAGCACACTATGTTATGCTATACGATTATGATCAAATTATAACAGCCATTAAGTGCACTATGGTTATTCTTATTATTATTTATTCATCTCAAAATATCAAAGAAGTTGGAAATTGGAAAAAAAGTTAATATATAAAGGGTTTACAAGTATAACAGGGGTTTAAAACGCCCGATATCAAAAGAGAAAAAATTTCAGGGAATATAAGATTTCTTTATTTGGCACATTGGCAGCTTATTTTCTATATAATTCTCAATAAATTAAAATGGCTTCTTTGAAACTATTCTCAATTAAAAAATTTATAAATAATCCCTTATTTACCGCGCATCATCGATAACTTATTTGAAAGCAATCAATTTACAAATTGAATCTAATTTAATTATTTCATATAAAAAACAAGCGAGAAACATTGTCACGTGCCTTAGCCAATGTTCAAAAGTGCGCACTCGTTATTTATTCTTGGCTTCGGACGTACGCAGCGCACTAATTATTCAGCCTCCGCACTGAAAGCAAAACTCTGCTCTGGTCGCGCGTCAGAACGCGCGCGGGGGTGTCTTTTTAAATTGCGCCCACCACGCAAGGCAACCCTTTCACGTGCAATTAGCAGCCCCCGCAGTTGTGCTCATTTTCAGCTCGCGTGCGATTGAATTTCAACGCGGAGAAGATGCTCCAGCTGCTGATGCAGCCAGCGATGCGCACCCTATTCTGAAAAATGCAGCAAAAGTTTGCTCTCCCCTCTCGCTGAATCCCTTTTTGGGGAAGGTCAGTCCGCTCTCGAGTAATTAGGTGCGAGAGAATGAGACACGCGTCGCCCGCAGATGACACTCGAAGAGAAAAGAACTCTGGCCCGCGTGCTAGACAGAAATGAAACTTATCACTTCTGATTACAGAGGCAGACGCGACCAGCAACACGTGAGTTGCTGCATTGACTAATGAGAAGGTGATCTTAATTATATATTTTATTTAGCAAAAAATTAACTCAAGATTTTAACTTAATATTTTCTTAAGTAATAAAACTTATAAATTTTATATTTTTATTTCATTTATTTTTAAAATTGTTTTGTTATTTTTTAATTTTTTTATAGATTTAAGCAAATTATAATTAACAAATGTTTTTTTTTTTAATTTAAAATAATCTTAACCATTTTTTTCTACTTTTTACCAAAGAATTTACAAATTATATAAGGATGCTTACACCTATCTTCATGTATGTAGAATTTACAAACGATAAACTCATGAATTATTAACGATGTTTATGGTGCCTTTTCTGTAATGATTTTTATTTGTAACATCTTGATGGCCCTTGATTAATGAATAACAAGCAGCAGAGTGTGCTGGACGACATAATAAATAATGATGAAAATATTAGTCGCCGAAAAAAAAATGAAGTTTTGCATTAAATTTTACGCAACTAGAATTGTATAATACATCTCCTTGCACAATTTGTTTCTGCTCTTCTCATTTCCCCGGAGCCGAATGCTAATGCGAATGTGATTTTAATTAACTCAAATTAATTCAAGCTTGCCTTTTGTATTGATGCGCAAAAAGAGCTTTCATGCGTCGTTCTCCGATGTATGAATAAGCAATTGCACTCATTAGGAACGACGACCCTCAATCTGTTCCCGTTCGTATACAATTATTAATCCTGCCATTTTATATCCGATCCATATATATGCAACATCTCTCGCAAACGTGCATGTTTCATATAAACACATTTCGAGTTTCAATTACAGAGAGCAACCCCGCTATTGCCTCCCGCTGACAGTCAGCAAACCCAATTAAAAAGTCATGCTGGTGTCATATTGAACGACGCTCGGCTGTTGAGAGGGATGCGGATGGGAAATAAATTCAGCAGAGCGCGCGCGGAGAGGCTTTTTGAAATGCAGGCCGCGGCTAACTCGCTCCCTCTTCGCGATTGAATTCGACGAGCTTTTACTTTTGATCAACCCTCTGCGAAGTGCTTCAATTCGTTCTCTCCACAATACACCCAGTTAAAGCGCTTGCAGGCTTTTTACCAAATTAGTTTCCATGTTAAAAAAGTTAAGAAGAAAATGATCAATTATATGAATTTCTGTTAAAAGAAATAGTAATTCAAAAACAAAAAGATTTATAATAAAAACAATGGATTCTTTTTAATAATTTTTGAACTGAACATTTAGGTTTATTGATATATATTCCTAAAGAATTGTTCTGAGAAAATTTTAAGGGAGTTTCGAAAATAGTTTTTGCCCACAGGCATTGACAGCGAAATCTAATTTCCTGTCTCGCGAAACATTTTATTGATGAGAGGAAATGAATGAGAGCAAGACCATGAAAGCCGCAGCATTTTCCATGCTAATTTAATTTTCCTTCTCATATACATAAGAATATGAGAAATATTTACTGGATAAAAAATATTGGGACATGTGTTTTTTTTATATAAAAAAATTACCATATTTCTCTGATACAACAAGTTTTTATTCATATAAAGTGATTCGTGCTCGGCTCTTTTGGATTTGGCGTGAGTTGCGCGCGGATATGCTTTACGGGATAATAATATAATATTGGAGGCAGCTATAGGGTCTAATTAGCTGGGGAGTGCGTGCGCTATAATCATGGCAAAACACAAGGCAGATCGGCAGGTGCTCGCAACAAAACACAAGCCAAAGAGCGGCGCAGCGCCGACTCAGCACTCGCGTATACAAAACAACAGAGCTGCGCGATAATGTAATATTTCTCGCGGCCGATCCGATCCTCGCGTCGAGTGTGGCAGCCGCAGCGCGTGCTTTTGCAGCCTGAGAGGGAATTTAGCATAATCGGCTTGAAATTGAGCTCCGAAGGGAACAAAAAGTACCAAATCCGTAAAAAAAAATGTGAAATGGTTTCAGCTCATTATAGAAAAAAACCTCAAATATTTAGCCCAAGAGCAAGCAAGAGCAAGATTGTAAGTAATTTTTATTAATATAATATTTTTTTGTTAATTATTCTGGAAAATAAATAACTAAATATTCACCTAATCAAATTAAAATAGACTAGGCGTAAATATTACAAAAAGTCTGGAATTTCTTTTTCAATTAATTAAAGATTAAATGTTTTTTTTTTTTAAATTAATATTGTTAAATATAAAAATAAATTCATTCCTAAAATTATAAAAAAAAGTTGTAGAAAGAACTTTTGAATAAAGCCCTCTTGTTTTAATTCTTAGAATTTGTGGAATTTTTAAAATGTAAATGATTTTTAAAATAATTAAAAACAAATTTTATCAGATAAAAAAAAATTAATTCTTTAACTAATAAAAAATGTTGTAAAATGTAAAAACAATTGTTAAAAATGCCCTTGCGTTTTTATTTTTGGAATTCATGGGATTATTTTATAAAATCTAAAAGACTTTCAATAAATGTTAATAATTTTTATATAATTATTTTTTAAAGATAAAAAAATTAATGAATAAAAAAGTTTTAAAAAATATCGTAAAATCAATTTGTAAATAACATCTCTCATATTAATCCGTGGAATTCTTTTTACAAAATCTAAAAAATTTAAAAAAATAATTGTTTTAAAGGATAAAAAAACAAATTAATTAAAAGAACTATGTAAAAATAATATAAATATGATTTTTAAATAAGCCCTCTCGTTTTAAAATAGCTATATTTTTTATGATATGACAATGCGTGTTGGCAGCAAGATAAACAAACGCCTTTTTCATCTTTGCGGTTTCGCTCTTTGGAGCCGCACACCGCGCGCGGCGTGTAATTTTCCGCAGGTGCGAATGAAGCACCACCGACTCTCGGACGCCCAAAGTCCGTCCCCAGGCGTCTTTTGATTGGCTGACCTTGCATCCACGGTCATCAATCACCGATCTGACCATCGGACCACGCGCTCCGCGCATCTTAACGTTTCTTTATCTCTCTCCTCTCGTTATTGTTTATTGGTTTGGACGCGCCGCATCTGCCGCTCGCTCGCGAGCTCTCTTGTGTATAAAATATTGAATTGCTCGGGAAACATGAGGATGAGACGGCGCACGTTTTTTTTTTCAAGGGACCTTATAAATAACATCAGAAAACGCGCAGCCGCCCCGAAATAATTCCAGCACGCACCAAGGAAATTATATGCGTTGATAATGGTACACCTTTTAGAGGGGCCAGCGCGGGAGAAAAGTTTACTTTGGTGGAGACCTCCTGCGGCCCGGCGGCCTTTGATGAGTTAACTCGATCCAATCAAACAAATGTTGCTCTCTCGGATCGAAATCGTTCGAAAAGCGCGGCCGAGAGTGAGATCGTCTCTTCTCTCATTCAATAAGAAAACCAGCCGCCGCGGCTTTTTTAGATAATGCCCTCCGGGCGTTCGTTTTTTATACCAAAAGAGAGACAGAGATGCAGCTATAGTGGAAAATAATTAACTCCTATTTCGTCGCGCTGGAATTTTTTATCGCCATCGGAATCAATGAAATTCTTTTCAGGCAAGTGTCCCGGCGGTGGAATTCCTGTAAAATTGGTAATAAATATATTGAATTACCTTCTCTGCGGTTAGAAGCAAACACCTTTCTGGTCTTTTTTTTTTTATCTGAAATTCAAAACTGATATGAATTATTCATTATTATTAAGAGTCAACAAAACCAAAGAGTTTTTTAATTAATTTTAGTTCATTATGAATGATTGGTATTTCTCAATGAATTTATATTTATGAAATAATTATTTTTGGCTCATTTTTTGTTATTATTGTTTATTTGTCTAGCACATTGTTTACATTAATTTTTTGAAAAACAATTAATTTAAATTATTAATGTTGGACGAAACGGAATCACATGCAACCATACAAGAATGTTAAAGAGGAGTTTTAAAATAATTGTACAGCAATTTTATTAAACTCAGATTTATAAAACCTTTCTGTTTTTGCAGCTTTTTATATTATATTTTTTTATACTCTGTGTGTGCCAAATTCATGGATTTTTTTTCAACCTTTACATTGGCGATGGTTTGCTCATGTTGTGAATAATTCAAAGGGCGAGAGTATGTGCTTTTTTGCAGGAACGATATTATTTTGCTGCGCAGTTAAAACACGCCAGAAGTGCTTTATCTCGGTTTGTGAAACAGTGCCCGGATTCACTGCGCAAAACAGTGGCTGTTTTTATTGCAATCTCCAATAATACTTCTTTTGTTATCAAAACGATTTCACGTAAATCAAAATCTGTAAATTAACCAAAAAGGAAAATGATTTTAAATTTCACTTTTCATTTTTATAATCCTTTGCAGTTTATAATTATCTCAACACTAAGCGTTTATTATCTTCTTGGTGATAAAGATTAATAACTGATAGAAAAATCATAATATTTAATCAAAAAAGTCATCCTAACAAAAGTCACAGCAAAAATTCTATTCCTCTCTCTCATATCTCTCTTTACATATGATGAAGATTTGCATAAGGAAAATGGAAATATATGGAAGGGAATATCCACACCAGTTTTATATAGAGTCGGGAATTCCATGCACATATACGTCCTTTTATATTGATTCCGACAGAGCGAGTAAGACAGAGTAAGAGAGGCAAATTGAATTCCACGAGAGCTGCGCGCGTATCCCATGAGTGCGAGTCCTATTAAATCAGCCTCGAGTCAGTTCGGAGAGAGGGTTCTTGAAGAGGAAAACTTCAAACTTATACTTTCGAGTTCATAAGAAGTAAAACTTTATTAAAAAAAGCGCATATCGGAAAATGTGTGAAATTGCAAATAAATCTGATATGCGGAGAATTGCGTGAAAAGTTGGATGTGTGCGCTGAGAGTTGAGGCAGACGCAGAGGAGACGTGCCGTTCTCACCCTCGGCGCGGGATGCACATCCATCATTTCGGCAGAAATAAAGAGAGAGCACCCCTGGCTGCCTCTTTCTCTCGCGAACATGCACGGCAGGGAAGACCCATAAAAGCCAGACCTGCCCCAAAGCCGAAAACAGATCGATGCTGCGCCGGCGTCGTCGCACCCCACGTGAAGCGCCACGTGGTGCGTGAAATACGCCGGCCACCCCCGCGGCAGCCACCCCCGCACAACTCGTCTGCGCTGGCGGCGGAACATGCGCCCTATCTCGCGTTGGCCCAAATTCAATTATCGGCCAAACCAAACGAAAAATAATCATTCTTCGTTCGGCACCCCTCTTTTGTTTCTCACGGCAAAGGGTGGCTTGTAAGGGGTGATTTTTTGGTAACGTTTAAGAGTTTGTATGCGTTTTTCGGCGGCACTCGCGCGTGAAATGCAATTTTTGCGTGCTGATCATTAATCATGCGAGTGTGTTTCGTATCGACCCCGATTGCGCCCTGGGTGAACATTACTCGCGGTACAACTAACCATATTTAGTTCTATGATGTGGTAAAGGCACTGCAGCGTGCTTGAAAGGGTTGAAAGTTATCTTGCATGAATTTCACGCTTCATTAATCCAATGTAAAAATGTTTTTGAGGGCGATTTATGCTCACTTACGTTGATTCCTATGAAAAAATGAACAAAAAAATATTAAAATTTTAACTTAACATTAATTTCAATGTTTAATTAATTTATTATTTATTGATTTCCTTATTCAAATATTTTAAATTATTAATTTCAATTATATTTTGCCAAAGAATCATTTTTTTCCATGTAGAAAACCTAACATTTAATATTTTACTTACATTTTTTAAAATGAATTTCAATATTTAACTATTTCATCTCTTTTATTTATTTCTTTACTTTAATATTTATTTGAATATGACAAAAATTAAGTTATTTCACGCTTCACGTTTTTCTTAATTTATTTATTTCAGTTTTTTCACTTTCAATTTTCATTCGTAATTTTGCACTTGATAAATACATTCAACGCACGCGTAATTTGCCATTTGGACGAAACCACCCTGCTGCCTTTTGCAGCCACAAGAGACGTTTAACAAATTGCGCTCTCTCATTACACTCGCTCTCTCTCTCTTCCCGCGCATGAAATTGCTTTATGACGACGCGGAGCTCTAAAAGCCGCGTGCACATAAAATACAGCGCACGACTCTGCTTCAAGCTCGAAACGAAAATGTATATTTACCACGTTTGTATAGGCGCAGACACTCTCCTTCTAGCGCGATGGCATACTTCTGCGTCAAGAAAATTAATTCCCCGCCTCATGCCGAGCGGCGAATTATGAATATTTCCGCCTCGCGCGCCGAGTGAAATTGCTCATCAGCAACTCTCTGCGCTGCAGTGCACGACGGACGAACGCGGCGTGCTGTTTGTAAAGAGAGAGAGAGAGAAGACGAACAGGGTCAATAATAAATTTCCCGAGCGCTGAATCAATATTAAGCTAGATGTTTGCCACGAAAACTTTTCTCAATTCTATAGATGATATAAATGAATAATTTTAAGAAAGAATTATTGCGCCATACTAGGGAGTAATAAATTGGATAAAAAGAGTTTAGAGGAGACAAAAAATGGGTTGAAAATTTCTGATAATTATCTCCATTCCATAAATTTATAAACCAATATAGTTTGGTTTCTATTAAAAGCACGATAATTTAATGTTCTCTAACCTCATTTTGATTATTCATATATATTTACAAATTTTTTTCTTTAAATAATTAATTTTTGGATTAAATTAACAAATTCATTCATGTGAAATTTTAAAATAACAATATTTTTCAACTTTTGTATATTAAAAATGTATATAATTATAATTCTTTCAATTTATCAATCGATTTTTAAAACAAATTTAAAACATTTTTTTCTTTTTTCTTTTATAATTGCTAAAATTTTTATTTATAAATATCTTCTTGAATTTTAAATTTAATAAATCTGAAATAAATTTTTCTAATCTGTCAATTTTTCTTTTGGTGCAACTAAGATTTGCCTTTCTAGAATCTCATCATGTCATCTTATCTCATATCTTTCCTCTGCTCATGTAACATATTCCTCTTTATTCACTCAATTTCCACCTCACTCTGATTCTGATACAAGTCATCTTTCTCTTTCCTCTCTCTCTTGGTGCAATTCGCGGCATATTCGGTATCACAAAGCAAAACTACGAGTGAAAGCCCCACAAAACTCTTGCACTTCTCCTTCTTCTCGTCAATTGTGTTTTCCCATTCTCGTCCCTCTTTGATGTTTCGGTTTCCGCGACCGCAACTCAATCAATTCGCGGCCGCAAAAAACCACCGCACGCATATATACGGAATAGACAAAAAATTGGCCCAATCATCAAAAACTTCTCCCTCGAGGGACGAATTTGTACAAACTATTCGGCCGGTGATCGATCTCTGTGCAAAAAAGACCGAACCGCGGGACACACCCCTGGCTGGTCACGTGGTGCGCACCCCCGCGCAGCATCCCCTCGGGCCGGGAGCCGCCCGCCCTTTTTATTATCTGGTCCCTTCTCTCTACATATGCAGTGCACAGAGGAGAGGATTACGCCGAGCGCAGCGCGTGCTGTTTGTTTAATAAAAGCTACTCGGTATTATTGCGCCGGCGACAAGTTGCTCTTTGTGTTCGGAATTGCTCCACTGCGCTAAATTTACATACCGACCTTAACTAATGCGCCGCCGCCGCCGTGTGTGCACAGCAGCGACTCGAATAGCCGCGCGTCCGATCGGGCGGGCGCAGGGGATGCAGCGGCAAAATGCTTGTGCAATTTGTTATTGTTGCAGGAATATCATTATGTGTTGCTGATGAGCTTGCTATTGTGCACGAGATGAAAAGAGGAAAAATGTAACTTGGAAACGAACAATATTTTCCAACATTTATTAAATAATATTTTAATAGTAATTATTAATTATTAAAAACTGTAAACAGTAAATTTAATGCAAAATTGTTGATGAAAATTGATCGCTATTATGAGCTTATTTTGATTATTTCTCTATAATGAAACAATTGACATGAAAAGAGTATTGTAGGAAAGTTAATTGAGATAATATGCGATTTTGTAAATCATTACAATTAGATATTTTCTTGAGCTTTTTACAGCCATTTTCTTAAAGTTAAAATATTTTTAAATATTTATTATTTTATAAGCGTCTCATTATTATTATTGTAATTTATTTTTTTGTTAATTTTAATCTTTATTAGCATTTGTTTGTCCAAGGAGACATCATATTGTAAAAGAAATTTAAGTTTTTGAGAGAACGGAATCTTTTAAACTAATTGATTCTAAATTAATTTGTAACAAAAATTGGTACACAAACATTCAAAATCATACCATAATCACGTTCGTATCAATGAAGTTAAAAAACAAAGTACATAGGTTAATTTACATAAAAAATTAAAATCATTATCTTGTGGAGAGAGGCTCGGAAAATTCCTAATTGAAATTAGTTCGTGTCAATCTGAAACAAAAATCTGTAAATCATAAAAAATTTATTCTATTTCAATTTGTTACTTTTTAAAGAGTTTCATATTGATTAGTGGCCAAGATTCGTATATCAATTTCTCACTAATTGTCCTTGTTGTGAATAATTGTTAATCTTCATCTCTTATTAGCTCTAGCGCAAATTTATATCCATGCTTGAATAGAGACTCGGTTTGCGTGTTTTATATATTTTACAATAAATAAAGCATGCGATCACATCTAACTTTACATACAAGATTGCTTACTCGCGCCGAAGGATATTCATCCGGCTCGTAATTAATGGTTCTTAATCCAGTTGATGCACTCAGTGCTCTGCTCACTCTCTGCTTTTAATCGGGCAAAAAACGTACTCACTAGTTGAGAGTGCATTCAATAATTCAAAGGCCGGCCGTGACCTAGCCTTTTCTATAACTCCAGCAGCAATATCAAGTATCCTCTCCGCCTCTCGCGTTATCTGATCCAATTAATGATCTAATAACCTCACGACGCAGCCGTACATAATATAAATTTAGAAATAAAAGAATTAACCGTTTCAAGGCACAATTTTACGACTCCTTCGATTTCGGCCGGTTCAACCGTGGCTCTTTTTTTCTCAACTCGGCTGCCGTTTTTTTTCTCTCTCTCTTCACATGCACGTTCGATAACAAGGACATGGAAAGAAAAAGAGCCTCTCTGGCTGTGAATGGAGTTTTCGCTCACCTCTGCCTGCGCTCTTGCCATCTGCCCTCGCGGCACGAACCAGGTGGGCCGCCAATACTTCCCCACCCCCTCCCTATGGCCCCGCTGCTGCTGCTGCTGCGATATTATTTTCTCTCTCAGCAGCGCCCGTTTTGTGTGTATGTTATTTTCATGCACCGTGTGCGCCACATAAATTGTATCTGCAGCCACCGCAGCCAACCCCCTTTTGCTCTGTGTAATCGCATCTCAGCTGCCGAGCTACTTAATAATCTGTACAAATTACTTTTTTGTGCCCGCGGAGGGAATAGCGCGCGGTATATAACAAAAATATGCTGAATATGATAAAATATCTGATTTTTTTTTGTCCCGGAAGCAGTTTTTTAATGGATTTTGCTCGTGTGATTTCAGATGCATCAGCACCAGCAGTGTCAGCGGCTCAAGCTGCAGGACCTCAATTCGCACCTCGTGTGCGACATATGCAAGGGCTACCTCGTCGAAGCCACCACGATTGTCGAATGTCTGCATTCCTGTGAGTATAAAAATAAGTCTTTCTAAAAACAAAATTAAGGCATTAAGGGGCTGAATAGGGTTAGTTTGGAAAAATCTGTTAACGCATTTAAAGTTAAATATAAAAATAAATTTATTTTGAATAAATGTAATTGTTTCAAATAAATAATTTATATTTATAAAAAATAACCAATTGAAGCGATTTACAGATATTTGAGAAAATGGGAAGGGGTTTTGTTGTAACAAATAAAAAAAAATATATATAAAAAGCATCGATGTTTGCATATATGCAAAATCTAGGCTAAAACTGATAAAATGATCATTGCTGGCTTATTTTTCTATTGTTTCAATTCTTAAATTAACAAAAACACCCATTTTTGCCCAGATTTTGAAGAAAAAAATAGCGTAATTAAAAAGAAAATTATTAAAAATCTCCACCAAAATTTTGCAATTATGCAGTCCTCTTGGACTTGGGCTATTTATTTCATTTGATTGCAATTTTCAAATGTATGAGTTGTTTTTTAATTTATATACGTTTTACATTAATTTTTTTATGAAGATCGTCACGTGATATGCAATTTTCTCTTCAATTAACCGTCCAACATTAAAATAAATATATAATTTTGATTTTTTTTTTTACATTTTTCCAATTGGAGTTTTTTTTTTAATGACGCCCTTGTCTTTCTCTTATTATACTTTTTCTGTTCTTTTTTTTTTTTTTTTTTTAATTTTCCAATGGCAAATAATTTATACCCCTCCTTTTCTCTCGGCCGTATATGTGCTTTTTGCCTCAACTCTCCGTATTTGCCAAAAAGCTTTCCTTTCTCTGTTCAGAAGCCACGAGCAGCAAATTTTAAAAGCACACGCGTCGAAGCCCCTATGCTGACCGGCCGGCTCTCTGCGTTTCCTCTCCAGCAGGGTCCATCAAAGCTGCACTTCCGCAGGCAAACGCACTTCCTGCAACCCTCCTCTCTCTCCCCGCCCACCCGGCCAACAAAAATAAATCCCTGGACGAATTTAAATGCGGTGTGTGCATGGGTGTGTTGTTCGCGGCTCCGCAGGGATCGCGTCCGCGAAATGTGTAATATGCTGATGAAAGGCAACAACCGCGGCGAACTGACCAGAGACAATGAAACTGCCGATTAAACTCGCGCTATAGTTTACAAGCAAAAGCCATTTAAAGTCGTTAAAAGCCTATAGCACGGCGTTCTTTGTTGTTGGCTTATTCAGATTAATTATTCGCAACTTCCACTCATTTGACCAGACCATTTAACGAGATGTAAATGTCTTCCGTTTCGCCAAATAATGTCAAAATGTCTCCTGGGAGAACATTTGTTTTTTTAAGCTTCGTAAAAATGTCACAAATTTAATATGAAAATGCTTATGATTCAGAAAGCTCGTTTTGATTAATCAATCTTTGCCTTAATTATTTTATTTTCGCCCTGTATTTGTGCTAAATTAATAGAACTGTCATAAAAATCTCGTTCTCAGCTAGACTTTTCTTTCCGAGAAGCCTTTTTCTTTTATAGAATACAAATCGATATATAGAGAAAAATAAGCAATTATTCTGATTTCATCTTGGAAACGTTTGAAGAAAAATATTCTCATTTTTTTGCTGGAAATCACCCTTTTATGTCTTTAACTAGGCCAAATGCTTCCTTAAAATCAAATAAGATTTAACCTTGGTTTTTTAATTGACACAATTTAAAAAAAAATCCTTATAATTTTTCTATGCGGGACTCATGGAACTAAAACTTTCATTGAAATCAGCAGAAGTTTTATAAATCCAGATGTTTCTAAACGGGTTAAAAAATTAATTAATTTGTTTCGAAACATCTGTAATCCTCCTGTCAAGCGGAAAACATCAAAACACCTCGCATTCACATCAGGTTTTTAGGCACAATTAGAAAGGTGAAAAGTTGTCGAAAAGAAAGAGTAGCGCGCACGGCGTCGAGAGTGCCTCTGTGTCCGCTTATAGGTGTGCGTAAAATATTAATTTCACACAGCACAGGTCTAGCCAGACAGAGATTAAAAAGTGTCCCATCGAGCTGCCGCGCCACAAACTAATCCGCGCGCCGTGTAAATCGTGTTAAATGTGAAAGTCTGGCAAATAAACGGAGCAGGTTAAATATTTGGGCGTGTCTTCTGGGGCGTGGCATCTTTTGTTTGGTAATTTTCGACCCGCGGGCATAACGATGTGTGTTGTAAATAAATTTTGTGTTTTAATAAATGCTCGAATTGAGGAAACAACAACAGGTTTTGTTGGATTTGGTATAAACGCGGAAGAAGGAAAAATAAATTGAAATTTTATATATGCATACGCGTGTTATTTTTTTAAACGCTTCGAATTATTTTCGATCTTTATCAGTGACGCACGCAGCCAGGAGGAAAATGAGTTATTATCTAATTATGAGTTCTGCAGTGTTTTTAATTTATTAAAAGGAGGAGAGACAGGTGTTCTGATAACAAGGAAGGCTTCTGTTCTCAGAAGGAGCTCCTTTGCAGATGTTTCGAACGGCGAAAAGAAACGCTACATAAATCAGTTTTTAATAAACGTTGATTAGAAAAATATAGATGAACAGAAGCTATGAAATATTTGCATAAATAATTACATATTAAACGTTTTACAGAAGAATTTTAAATGCATTGCACCGATTAAATTGTGTATTATCTTAATTTATGCCAATTAATAATATCTCAATTTTTCTCTTATTTTGTATTTCTCATTAAAAAGCAACTATATGTTCAGGACATATAATCTCCCTCTCTGTATCTTACAAAGTCTTATCGCCCTCGTTCCCTTCTTTAACGCAAGAAATAATTCATTAATTTCTTTGGCTCGCTCTCTCTTCTCGTTCGCAAAGAGGGGCTCGCTCGCTCGCTCGCCCTTTCTCATTTCATACCAAAAGAAGTCGCTGCATCTCCCTTTGCCGTTTAATCCCCATGATAGCTCTCTCTTGATACATTTTACATGCAGCACTCTCAATGTCGTGTTGATATTGTTATTATTGCTCTCGGAATGAATAGTTGATTGCGTCTCTCACTCTCTGAATTGGCCTCACCCGCGGACAAAACGCTTCATTAATTAGAGAGAGAGAGGCCAACGTGTACGTCTTATACGGACTTATTTTATATACTTGTATAAAAGCGAGAGTTTTAAGGGTCTGTTCTTAGCCACACATGCATGATTGCCCGCAACAACTTCCGGTAATTTCCGTGCCCTTGTACGTGTGGTGTTTGCTCAGCAGTCTCAGTCAGCTCTTGACGGCCAGCGTGTTTTTTGTTCACTGCAGGGCGGGATGATCATTAAGGAAATTCTCTCTGCTGCTACGTACGCATAAAAGAATGCAATGAAAAAAAACTCTAACTTGAGTCATGGTGTGTTTTCAAATAAAATTACAACCTTATTTTTATTATTCATTTAAAAGATATTTAATTTTTAACTAAATATTGAAATTTATTTATTTATTTTTCTGTTTCGTCGTTAAATATTTTATATAATTATTGTTTATAAAGCTCTAAATGATGTAAAATCGTTTGATATTTTATTGAAAATATACTTGACTCATTCCAACAGAAAAAACGTACTGCAAAATCGTATAAATTTTATAAATATATGGATAATCCCAAACAATATAATCAAATATCATCTTATTCAAAGATATATTGTCATATGAGATAGAAGGTGTATATACTACATTTTAATATATAAAAAAAACTATTTGATGAAGCTTTTGAATGACTAGTTCATTTTTTAATTATAGATTTTGATAACTAATGATATTAAGAATAAAGCCAAAAGATCATGTAAATTAAATTATTACTTTTATAGCAACAAATTCAATGCTGCTGTGTATACTTTATAATAATGATTCCTTTTTAATTAATTTTCGTGTCAATCTGTGTTTTCAGTTTGCAGAAGTTGCCTGGTGCGCCACATCGATAGACACGCCGCCTGTCCCACCTGTGATGCGCCTCTTCCTAAAGCCAAACCGTTCCTCCACATCAGGTACGAAAATCTCTCGCTCGTTTTCTATTTTTTTTTTCTTTTTTGCTCTCGACACACGAGACGCCGCAGCCGTATAAACTTAATGCACGCTGACTGCCTCTTAATGATGATGACATTTAATAATATGACGAGGATAAAATAATGCACCTTGTGTGTGGCTGCTTTGGTATGTAATGTTTGTTTTGTAATGTGCAGGCAACAGAGCCGCGCGCACAACAAGAATATCAACACGTAAACTATAAAACGCTGCCATTTGTTTTCTCCAGAGCTTGTCTCCGCGCGCGTCGTTGAGTAATTGTAAAACAATTTATTTCCGAGAGAGGTGCGACGCCTTTGTTGTTTATTTACTTATTCCCCTGTGAGGAAAGCAACTCTCTCTACGTGTGGGACTCGAAACCTTATTTTTCCAATCCGATTATCCACACAGCCGTGAATAGAGAAGACGTTGTTGTTCTCTTGGGTCAAAATTTACAACCCCTGGAGGTGGAAATAATTTTTTCCCTCCGCGCGCGCCTTCCTGTCGCCAATTCATATTTTTGCCATTGTGCGCTGGTGAAACGTTTTACAACCCTTGGCAACCTTTTCTGCTTGTTTTCCTCCTGAACTAAAAGCTCCCCTGTTTCTTTCTTGACACATATACTTGGAATTTGGGACACAAACCAGCGTTCCATAAATTTCCAGCAGGAAAATAGATCTTAAAGACCGCAAAATTTAGACGTTTTTATTGCTCTCGAAGCCCAAATCGGGGTGGGGAAAATGCACGTGAAGACCAATGACGACCAGTCCTTTCAAAGAAAGTTTGAGACGTTTGAGCATTTGAGTCATTTGAGAATGAGACTTTGAGAGGGAAAGACTAAAATTTTCTCACGTGCCTTTCTTTCACCTTGGAAATTTTGGAGATTAAACATTTTTGTAAGTACCTTTGCCTTGTATTCTTACCATAAATTTAAACAATAAATCATATAAAAAATTAATTAATTAATTAAAACATTTTTTAATTAACATCACGAGGAAATTCAACTTTTGAAACTTTACATTTTTTTGTTTGAATCTTTTACCAATATGGGTTCTAAATTCCCTCTATTAACAATCGACAGCATCAACAAGATAATTAGATAAATCTCTCAAAGCTTGCACCTGACACGGCTTGACTATCCGACAACCAATTAACCAACACATGATGTATTGCTGCTCACAAGGTCTGCCTGCTTGACAAGAAATTATACGGATTCTGGGAAAAGCTGCCATCCTTTTTCAAAAGATCTATTCTCCGCGCAGCGTAAACCTTTTTCCCACCTATGCAGCCAAAGAGACATTCCCACAGGGTGCAATAAAATCAAATTCCCTGACCTGCCGAGTTTCTTGTTGAGAGCAAAAGAAATTGGCCAGCCACTCATAAATTCTCGTTCGACAGCAGCAGAGGGTTGCTTTGGACGATTTTGTCTCTCTCATCAAAGGCCCGGCCCGCAATTCAAACAAAGAAAGAGTTCTGGAATGAAAAGAACCATGACCTAAACAAGAAATGATTATTTTCATGCTGCACTTTCTCATGAAAATCCATAAACCTTTAGATAATCTTGACATAAATTATCGCGAATGGAGCAATAAATTTCCCTGCGTGCTCGCGCGGTTTAACGTGAATTTAATTAGCGCAGTAGGAAGGTGTGATTTATTTACATAGTTTGCATTTTTCCCTCCGTGTGTTTTATGCAGATTAATTTTAATTGCATTCCTCGCGGTCGCTTTCGCAGATCTGATAAGACGCTGCAAGATATTGTGTACAAACTCGTTCCCGGCCTCTACCACAACGAGATGCGGAGGAGGCGCGACTTCTACGCCAAACACCCTGACGAAGGTGAGTCCTGTTGTTCTCAGCAAATGTACAATTTATTACTCCGTGTAACGCAACTGTTAACCTGTTATTTTTTTATCTCATGGTGTCAATCAGATAATGCAACGCTATAAAATGAACTTATTGCAATATAGATATATATTATTGATTGAAAATAATTTACTCCCATTAATTATTGTTCATTTGAACTGCACTTAAAATAAATAACTGTGCGACTATAAATATTTTAATACAAATAAGATTTACGAAGAAGTTCAATTAAGTTTTGATTGATGAAATCTGCACTTTTGATGAGACGATATATACCATTGAATTGAAGAAAATCCACGATAATTTGTTTTTACAAATTTAAGAAAGCCAACGTCTCTTTAAAAAAATTTATATACTTATAGAGAATTGTCAAGTGATCGGGCTTTTCGTTGTTGCAGAAATTGTTTTTTATTTAGAAAAAAATGGCTCAACCAGTTTTAGTCACGGTCTCCGAGTTGCGACCCTATTTCATTAGCAAGATAAATAAAAAAAATCAGCAAAATTGAAAAATACAACATTTTAACATAAAAATTTAAATCTTAAAACTTATAAATTCACCAAATAACCTAATTTCATAAGCAAACGCGCCGCTCAGACCGTGATCGAAACCGGCAGAGCCATTTGTTTTTGAATAAAAAACCATTTCTGTAACTTGGAAAGCTCATTTTCTGCACTTAAAAGCTTAAATTTTATTTCTTATTAAATATTGACAGAACTAATTTATTAAATTTAATTCGTGAATAGAATTTTAACCTCTATTTAAAGAAAATGATAATGTCTCAATTTTCTGATTTGTATATAATTAATTATGCAAAATCTATTGAATAACATTTTTGTCAAGGATGGCGCGTGACACTCGGTAAACACGATATCCGCATTAAGTCACCCTTGAAAGCTGTGTCTGCTAATGAGCGAGGTTGTTATAGGCCAGAAAAACTTTCTCAAGGGAGGGCCTTGCTAGCCGAAACGCATTAACCAGTAAATTTTTATAAATAAATGTTGCCGTCGGCGGCGCGCGGCGGCGTTTTTGACGCCCTGGTGTGATATGGGCTCGGATATTTTTAACTGAGCGGCGGCGAGAACGCAAATGAACGCAGAGGAGCTTTTCAGCTCCGCAACTTCCCAACTGCAGAGAAATTTGATTACCGTCTCCGGCGCGAAGGGGAGCATTATTTTAAAGAGAAGCTGCTGCCGTTCCTTTTTTTTCGCTCGCGGCCGAATTTCGCGTCGTTTCTCGGAAGAAGAAGAAAAAAAACTGCTACTTTTCTCGGCGCTTCCTTTTCGGAGCCCCACACGCGTCCACAGTAGACCGTCGGCTTTTAGGGTAATGAAGGGCATTAGTCGCGGTTTCGCCCTGTGCAGAGGGGGTGGCTGTTGAATTCCTAGGGGTGTCGTTGACTCGCAAGGCAATATGCCGGAGGTGCGGATTCGGAGATGTAAATCCCGTTCGGTGCAGGCAGTAAAGCTGCGCGTCTTTCGGCGCAAACAACTTTGTTCATTACTGTTATTGTTGTTTGCGGTGCGAGCGAGAAATTTCATGATGTGAACGCTTTCTTGGGAGAGAGAAATCGCTCGGGCAGAAGATAATATATTGCCACTCTTGCGCGGCTCCTGAAACAAAACTTTTCAAATTTATTAACAAAAGTTGTGATCAAGAAATAAAGCTTTCTGCGATCAACGAGGAAAAAAAATTGATTTCGTGAAAAAAGCGATTAATGAAATTAATAATAAACCATAAAAAATATGAAAATTAATTAAGGATTTGAATTGTTCATTTTGTTCGGTTTTAGATCTCTATATAAGCAAAAGCAAGCTTGAAAATATTAAATATTTTGATATCAATTTTAATAGTTGAGATTAAAAGTATTGAAATTCTTTCCATTTCAAGTTTCAAGATTATAATAAGTGAAGGCTTAAATAAATAAATTCTCTTTCTTCTTAATATTTCATAAATAATTGCTGTTTTGTCTGAAAAGATAATTTTTTTTAAACAAAAATTTTTTCTTAAATTGAACGTAAACAATTTTTTGTAGCAATTTGACAAATAAAAACAAGAATATATAAAAAAAGATAATAATACATCATGTTATAAAAAAACTATGATGTTCTCTCCTTGCTCATCGTCGTATATGATTTCACTGCCGACTGCGTTTGTGGGTTATGCGGGTTGCCGACGAGTGTTTCTCTCATTATATTCGCGAGATGACGAGACGCGAGAGTGGCAAATTTATTCCATTTAGATTGCCACACGAGATTCTCTCTCTCTTTTCGCAGTCGGTGCGACGTGGGTCGTCTCATCGGGCGGAGGAACGCACACTTCCTCCTCTCTCTTTGCTCTCTCGCACAAGAGAGAGAGAGAAGCAACTTGTTAATTTAGAACTCTTCCCGCGCTGAGAGCTGCAAATATTCCCTCTGAGAGTTGCGAAGAAAAGAGAAAATGTGCGGTAGGGTGAAAATTCATCACTGAAAAATAAGTTGACGCCAAAAAGGGGAAGCAGAGACGCGGTGAAAAGATTCCTTTTAGGACGAATTAGGCACGCTTGGTTTGCGTCGAGAGTTCCAAATCTTTTGATAGTTGAAATTTGTGACTGCAAAATAAAAAAAAGCCGGATTGTGCAAAACAGGAAATTGTATCAATTTTATAAATGATGCTTGGAAAATACAATGTTTTGATTTTGAGGTGAAAATATCAACATAATAGTGCGAAAAAAAATGAGGTTCGAATTAATTCTGAAAAGACATTTTACAAACGAATGCAATTTGGTGACATGACAACATTATTTGTTGATCTCGCATTTTTATCCAAATTAAAGACAAATTTAAATTAAAAACTTCTTTAATTTTTGAAAATAAGGTTCATTTGAATCTGAAAATAACACGTAAATTAAAGAGCAGGTTTACTTTTCATTATTATTCATTCATTAAGTACTTTGATTATATTCTTAATTAGGAAAATCATATATGCAAATGAAATGCATACTTTTTTTACACGTATTTTCCTAAACTATTTTTCATTTATTTTAATCAAATTATCAATTTCATTATTGTTGTTTATTGGTTGTAACAATTGGTTGAATGAACACATAATTAAAATTAATATATTAAATTATATTTCATTAAAAAAAAAGATTTTTTCCATTATTTCCTGCGCATCCTCTTCTCTTTTTTTTTATGGAGCGATTGAAAGACAATTCAAATCTAATTTTGAACAAAAGATTTACAGCCGCGTCATGTTTCTTCCGTATCCAATGTCGATTTTCTTTAATCTTTTGAGTATGCCTTTTGTCTCCTCTGGCGCGATGTTGCTTTTCGATTAACAAGATGATTTATGGCGTGTTTTGAGTCTCTTGTAATAAACGTGCGTGCTTAATAGGCGCAGCGGAATCTGAGGATTTTATTTCTCCAGCCCTTTCAGCTCAACGGAGAGAAATTATTTATTTGGCTCATTATTAATGCACCATGGCGCGAAGAAACTCTCTTATGGTCTTTCTCTCTCTCCGCGGAGATCGAGAGAGAAAAGAGTTTAAAGACATACTTAGAGGCAATAAAAAAGGTTTTAATGCTGAAAAACTCATTGTCTGTGCCAACTCAAGCATGCGTTCGTACACTGCTCTCGCTGCAGAGCTTTTTTATTACAAAATGACATCGCAATAAAAATTCCCGCCGCCCCACATTGCGCCGCGAACCGAGGAAAAAAGCTCAATGTCGAAATGTGAATGGCCAATTAGATCAAATACAAAAGGGATACGGATACGATAATTTAAGTTTAATGAGAAAATTGATTCGCATTATATTCATTTTACTTCTGATTTTGGAGCTTGAGGCAAATTAACTTTTTACTGTATTGGGCCTTGTTGAATAAAATTAAGTCATTTTTTTTCATCAAATAAATTGTTTATAAAAATTTTAATGTCAACTTTGTGATGTTATTTGAAAAATAAGCAACAATAATAACTAAAAAAAATTTAAATAAAATAGAAAAGAATTAAATTTAATCAAAACTTTTTATTTGTGGTCAAAGTAACGTAAAGTTAAAGAATTATTATTAAATTTCTTATTTTTTTTTTTTTTTTTTTTTATTATTTTGAGATTTAAGAATTATTTACGTTTTGACTGCTTTTTAATCTGGTTTTGCATAATACAATCAATTTGTGCTTTCAGTGTGGCGGACAACTCATGAGGAGCGTGGAACTGCAATGGATCGTCTCGTTTTCTCGCCCCAAGACCAATTCTCGTTGTCGCTCGAGTACTTCAAGCCCCAGTGAGTACACAAACCTCTCTCGCTCTCTCTCTCTCTACACAATTTTCTTCTTGTCCCTCTCTTTGCAGTGCACATGAAATAATTTATCATTTGTACCGCGGCGCTGATGCTGCCGCTGCCAGCTCGTTTTCCTCGCTCCACGAGAGCTTATTCAATTTAATTCAGCAGCGTCGTTTTATTTTTCTTTCCCAACTGCTCCATTCTGCCGCTACGGCTGCCTTTATTAATCCTCATTATGCATTATACGGTGTATGTGAGTGTGTGCCCGTGACGGCTGAATCGAGCAAATTCCACGAGCAGAGGACAAAATACTGCCTTGCAAGAACCGTTTTTACTGACGCGGCATATTAAAAATCGTTTTAAAAATTAAAATAGTAAAAAGATAAACTTAAAAATCTCCTTATAAGATTAATTTGATTCCAAGAATAACATTTAAACAAATTTTTTACATTATTTGAGACGGAAAAGATTTTATAATTAACCAGAAAATGAATAAATTAATATTTAAAATATAAAAATAAATTTTAGCCTTTTTATTTTAATATTTTAAATGAGTTTTTATTTTTTCTGGGATTTTCTCTGATTCTTTATCAGCAACTTTGTAAAATTGTAGTAGCCGCAGTTTCAACGTTTGCTCGTTTGTCGTCCGCTTTGCTGCTGCATGCGATGTTATTTTTCTTTGAATTTCCACTCTCTCGGTAAATAAGTCTTTGTCAGAGGTTATCGCGCGGCCGCCGTCGCCGCCGCGTCGTTTTCTGGTGCTCATTGTGCCTCGTCGTTAATATGTTAACTTCTTTACACACAAATATAAATGTATATATATTCCATGCGTGTGGTGCTCATTTGCCGGCGAGCGTTGTTTGCGCGCTTCGGGCAGCCCCGGGCTTATCTTGTCGGAGGCGAAAATATTCGTGTTCGTTCTCTCTGATAAGAAAAGTTTAAGAGACGCACATACACAGCAGCAAAACTTTATTAGGACGGCCTGCAACTCAAAAATAATGAGGAAAAAAGAGAGAAATTGCGTAAATGGAAATACCATCAAGATAAGCCGCTTGAGATGCGGTTTCCCCAAATTGCAGGGAATTTTTTACTATTGCTTGTTTGTTTGTCTAAATTGTTACATCACATTAAGTTTTTGAAAATAATTTATTTGAAAACTAAGGAATTGTTGGAAAAAACGGTACCATCATCAGAGAGAATTTTGCTAAAACGTCCGAGTGCTTCCGGGATAAAAAAGACCCTATCCGCCGCTTCAGTTGACTTAGTTTTTTATTCTTATCACTCAATTTTTTTCCTTTCGTTACTTTAATTCATGGATTGAATTAATAAAGCGATCAACTGCACTTAATCAAATTAAGTAAAAATGTTTGCTAGTGAATTGAAAACTGTGAAATTGATAGAAATTACAATGAAAATCACAATCAAAATTTTAAAAATTAGTTTCGTTCTTTTTTTTTAAATTCTGCATAAAATTATTTAATATTATTAAAACATTCAGTAAAATCTTTATACATTTTTCTCTAAATTAAAATGTTCATTGTTTTTTATATATAATTTCATTTCAAAGAAACCTTATTCAAGTGTCGCTTTTGATAGGATCAGACAAATTTTTATCTGCGCACTCGAGCATCTGAACGTTCATACCGAGCGATAACGCGTGAAAATCGCAGCGTGAAATTCGTGCCGACCACGAACAACAAACAGGTACAAAAATCACGACGACGGAGATTTATACATACAAAGTATATAAAACGCCATTCGTCGCATTATGTCGCTGCGAAGAATGATGTGATATAAAATTCCCCTGCGCGTATCACCAAAAAGTGAATGAAAAAAGGGGAATACAAATTTTTTGATAGTAGTTCGTCCCACGTGCTGCCGTTCCAAACGAAAGAAGCCCCGCTTTTGTATGATTTTATTTGTATGGTCTGTTTCTTGCATTGTGTGCTTCGACCAAGGTGAGAGCAGAAAAGCCCAGGAAGATATAAAATGCACACGCCGGCAGCAGCGCGCACGCATTTATATAATCAAGCATACAGGCGAAAAAATGCAACTCATGCTGGGGGATGAAGCGTAGAAAAAAATGATGGTTTGCTCGGGACGATCCTGTCCGCCCCTTCTCTCAATCGTTTTATCTCTTATCAGGCGTTTTTTACAACCAAAGTCTAATCTTAATTTTATAATAAACTTTTATTTCTATTTTATTGTTTCAAATATTTTATTATTATTTTATATATTAATTTTAAAATTTAATTATAAAATTTTTTCTAATATTTTTTGTTAATATTTATAATAAGTTTAAAGTTATATACTTATAGAATTGGATTAAATGCTTATTAATTTTTTATAATTATTTATTTGACTTTAATTTGTATATGAGAAGCAATGAGAAGCTAGCCTTATCAATAACAGATATGAATTTACACAATTCATAGTTTTTGTTAAGGGTGTGTGTTAAATAAATTCACATAAAATTTCACGTTAATGGAAAACTTCATTTGTTTAATTAAAATGTGTTGAAAATTATTGGAACATGCTGGACTAACTCAAATTAAAGAGCATAGAATAGAAAAATAAAAAGTGATACAAATAAATTTAATTTATTTATTAATTTTTAGTATGTTAAAACAAAATTTGCAACTAAATAAAAACCCTTAAAAGGGTAATAAAATTATTTGAAAATGACGGTTAAATTAAAACAAGGTGAACATTGTTTGCAAGGGTCGAAAGCAAAAATAAACTTTTCTTTATCACAGGATCACAGGTCGTTAAGCAGCTCTCGAGAAAATCGACGGGCCCATGAGGGACTTTTCTCGTCAACGAGCAGACGTGGAAATCTTTTACGCCGAAATAAAATAATACGTGGCGCTCTTACCCAGAATAAATACATAATGTGGCAGGCAAAAGAGAACGCTGCAGTGCAGCGCGAAGAATCGGCATCTTTATAAATATTTAATGCCCGCCGCTTTTATATTGTTGGCAGCTGCACGCCGGCTCTAGATATATTTTCTCTTTTCCGCGCCTGCTGCATTTTTTATGTCGCGTTGAAGGATGGCTTTCTTATATATTTATATTTAAACAGGGGGTGAAACTTTTTGGTCTCGGGGTGAGAAATGATGCGCGCCGCTTCTCATTTTCTGACATCCTGAATGTTATTCAAATTTTGTTTTCGAATACACACCCAACGATTTACCAACCGACTTCCTGCAGTTCATCAAAATCAATTTTTTTTTTCAGAGACAAAATCAAAATGCGTAGAAAATTTTCGTTTGCTTTTGAGAAATCAGCACCGCATAAAAATTAATTGGCAAGATTCAATGAATGGCCCATTCGCATAATCTCGCAATCTCATTCAACCTGCTGCTCTTATGATCAATAAAACTGGCTGGGCAAGAGTCAGTCTCGCGGCGATCGAAGGCCGCGGCTCCGAAATTAGCATCGGCCGCGAGCCTTGCATCACCGACACCCAAATTTGGCACCTTTTTGTTTGCGCGCGTAATTTATGACATACATTCACGGCCCAATGCTACACGGAGAGACTCTGTGTCCGATCATACTTCAATTTTATACGATCTGATCGCCTAAAAACGACACAGTGAAAAAAATCGTACAGCGTTTACGATCTGGTGATCGGACAGAGCGTGCAAGCTGGATTGTATAGCGCGTTCGGCGTGCTCGCATAAGCTATACGAGCGAAAGCCTACTATTTTGTCCGATCTCTGATCGGACAAAACAGCATAGCACTCAATCGGCTGCTCCTTACGATCTTTGATCGGACATACTAGATGATCTTTGCTTGTATAAGCTTTACAATTCAGATCTTCTGTTATAATTTTTATTTTTCATTTCATATTTATTTTTATTTTAGGAATTCAAGTGATTAACAAAATACAAGTTCAAATAGAGTTTCATATTTTTTATTTAGGAGTACAAAGTACAGAATATAAAATTTATTTGTTATACATCGTCAAAAATCAAATTAACAAATAATGGCACAAATGTTTGACAAGTTTATTCAGCTTGTCGTCATGCTCAAGAATTTTATCTAATGTATTATTAGTCTCTTTAACAATAAATTTAAAAAAAATGCTACTCTGGCTAATTTTTTATGCTATTCAATTCTGGCATAATTACTTTAAATTTAACAATATCATATCAAGCTAAGTTTGCGGAATTAAAATTTCAAAGAAAGAAAATGGACTCATCACTCTTAAAAGGTTGATCCTCAGTTTTAGTATCCCGGTGGGGTGAAATTTTGATGTTGTCCATCCCGGCCGGATGCAGTTTGGTTCTTGTGGTTTGCGAATCAGTGAAAATTTCTGCAACATTTGAAATTGACAAATTAAATTGCTATAATGATCATTTTAGGCATTGCTGTACCAAAGCATTAATGAAATAATTTCCTAATAGAAATGCAAACAAGAAGACACCTCACCTTTTTTTAAAGTTAGTTTCTTTGAGCATTCTTGTTCCAATTTTGAGCCGCTGCGTAGCACTGCATTCAGGGAGGACTCATAGCTTGGCAGCAGCTGAATTAACTCGAGAGATTTTTTCTGAAAACACAGATGGAAATCGAATTTCAAATACAAGGCCTTTTAATTCAATGTGTTTTAATTTACCTTCAGTGCGTGGAATTTGAATTCGATCTCAGGGGCAGTTTTCTTTCTAAATTGTTTGAAATTTTACAAACTTAGGAGCAATACATTCGCACAGGTCCAGGTCTTCTCTCCAACTGACGCCAAGCCAAAGTTTTGGAGGGAAGCTTCGGAAAAACGACCGTTGGCTATTTTTGAAAAGGAATTTCTTGAAAGTTGCTGATAAACAAGCGCGGTTCTCTTGGGCGCGTTCCGATCAGACCATAAATTTTGTCTGATCGCTGATCGGACACTCCGTTCATTCACGCTGATCGTCTCATGTAGAAGAACTGGGTCGCATATTTTGTCCGATCGGTGATTGTAAGGACTATTCTTTACGATCTAGATCGGACATTTTATACAATCACTTTTAGGTGATCAAAAATCTCACTTTACTTCCGATCAGATCGGATACATTATACGATTGATCGGAAGGATTTGCTCCATACGATCACGCTCGGACATCCAGTCTCTCCGTGTATATTCAAGCGATTGTCACGCGTCTTTCTTGCAACATAATTGCGAGCGTCGAGTACAAAGAAATAAATTCCATTTCCACCGTCGGATTATCTATTATTCACCAGCAGCTTAACCTCTTTTGTCTCTACAACTTCATAAGCTCCCCTTGGATAATTCTCCGCCCTAAAAACCTTGTTCTGAATTATTATATTAACTTGCTCTGCAAGTCACCTGCGATGTATAATAATTATACTAATTACATTGAACCTCGACATTTAAAACAACTTGTCGCGCAGTCACTAATTACTCTTGAAGTGAAATAAATAATTTCTATAAAACCACACATCTTTTTGAAATTTATCATCACGTTTCTCTTATTCAGCCAAGGGAGTTTCTCTCTATATATGCGAAGCGCGTGCATTCTGTGCCCGGCTGCTAGTTTTTGCTCCGCCGCTGCAGGGGGAGATTGTAATCAATACGGAATCAAAGCAAACCACCACTCGTTATGGGTTATGGACAAATAATAAATGCGGCAGAGGCGGCGGCGGCTCGTCGATAAATCCATCCTCGCAGGCTTTTTCATTATATTTACTCATCCATAGGTTGGTGAAATGCTCAATGGAAAATGATATATTAATTACCCGTCACTGAATACAAATTAAAAATCAATTAACAGCAATATTCGTCAGTGATATCTCACAAAAACAACAATAACACAAAATGAAAGGGAAACATTTATTGATCCATACAAATGTGAAAATAAATAATATTTAATTAAATATTTTAAACAAAATTATGTTTAAAAACGATAAATAAAATAATTTCATATAAAATGTTTTCAACAATTAAATGTAAACAATATGATGTAGCAATTTTAACAAATAAACAACAATAATAAATATGAGCAATAAAAAAAATCATCTATTAACTTATTTGAATGCTCACAAGCCTCTCATTATTTCAACACAATAGATTTATAAAAAGTGCCATTTTAGACTGAATGAATTTTTTTATTTTTATTTTTCATAATTAATCATGTGCTCGGCGCGTTCACTCGGGCGTTTTGCAACTTTCAATTAGCCCAGTTTGCTTGCTTAAGGCCACAAACTCTATTATTCAAATTGCTTTTTGTGTCTGACACGGGCGTGATTTTTTGTTTCAGCAGCGGCGACTGTCGCAACGACGACTGGGAAACGGGCTCGACCCGCAGCAGCACCAGTAGCCACGAGAGCAGTAGCGAGGTGAGCGCCGTAATTTATTATTTTTGCAACAGCCGCGCTCCGTGCGCCGCGGTGCTGCCGTGCAAGGAGTGTAATACACACCTCGCGCCGGTTAGAAAAGAAAAATAATTTTCGACCTCCACAAGTGGCACGGTCGTAACTTTTATATGAAAAAAAAATAAAACGTTTTATACCATCAGAGAGCTAAATGCATTTGTGTGTTCTTTTCGTGTCCGCAGGGAGCCATAGGCCGGCGATATCTCCAGTGTCCAGCCCTATTCACAGTCGGCCTTCTGAAAAAGTTCCTCAGATCGAAATTCGAGCTTATGCCCAACCACAAGGTATATAAATACAATAAGAGCAGCGTATTTTTTATGCCTGTATGAAACTTGCGCGCGTGACCAGCAAGTTTAAATCGCGCAAAAGCGATGAATAAATCCTGCGTGGATTGCTTGGAATTGATAAAAAGTACTTTCCTCTATAAAAATATAATTTATTCCCTCTAATGCTCGGAGGAGGAATTCATACCGGAGCGTTATTATTGTGACAGCGACTCAATAAAATTATTATTCCACATCGGTCTCTTCACTCGCACTCACCGTCGCCTTATTGTTATTTGCCCGCAGGTGGACGTGATTCATCGCAAAGTATGCCTTCCAGATGATTATACAATCATGGACGTGGCTTACATTTACTCGTGGAGACAGGTACGCAACCACTTACTTCAATTATAATTAACTTACGCGTGCCTCTGAATTTTTCTTTTTATTTAATCTCTTTTTCCCTTTCTTTTGTTTGCACAAACAGGCGTCGCCAATAAGATTTTTCTACCGCTTCTACGACGACTCCAGACCCGCGGTGGTGCAGCCCGTTCAGCAGCAGCCGACCACGGTGAGCAAGGGAAAGGCCGGCGAGATGGTATCGGCGACCAAGAAGAGACTCTCCGTCGACGCCGCGGCCAAATCTGATCAAGAAACAAAGACTGCCGACGCTGAAAAAATTAAGGTAGAGGAAAAAGTAGCGCCGCCGGTTGCGCCCAAAGTCGCGGTGGTGATCACGCAGAACGAAAACGAGCACCCCGTAATTTCGATTCCTTCACCACCCCCTTCGTCCGAGTCCACGCCCGAACTGGACTTGCTGGACATTATTGATAAGAATATCAAAGAAGAGACTGCCGCCCTTGCTAACAATAACAACAACGAGCCCTCCGTGGTCACCGAGAGACCAAAAACCCCACCCAAAGTGGAGGTTCCCACTTTGCCCAAAACTCCCCCTCCCCCGTTGAGCGTTTCCATCACGCCGACAACGACCTCTCCTCTGACCAAGTCTCCGATTTCCCCTGTAGTTACTTCCCCGTCAAAGTCCAAAATCCGCTCACCGGGAAGTGGATCGAGCATTTTATCCATCGCCTCTGAACTCGCGCGAAAGCAGCAGCAGCAGATGGAGAAGGAGAAGAGCAAATCCTCCTCCCCAGTGCCAGCAGTGGTGCCAACCTCAAAAAGCGCTCCCGCCCCTCCTGCCCCCAATCCTGTTGTACCTTCGGCCAGGTTAGGCTCAGGAAAGTCGTCCTTGGAGATCAAACTTGTTCCTTCGAACGCCGCCAACAAATCCAACCAACCGCCAAAGGCTGAACTGAGCAAGCCACAGACCTCCATCACCCTCAAGTCCAACGTGGACAAGCAGCCAAAGGTCGCCGCGGAAACAGTGATTTCCAAACAGTCAGCCATTGCCAAGGGTGGTGCACCTGGCATCGCGCCTAAATCTCCGCAGAAGAGGCCGCACCAGCCTTACAAGTTCCACAACTACGAACACAGCCTTCTGAAGGTAGCCAAAGAGGACCCGGCCAAGAAAGCCAAGATCGAGGAGAAACCACCCGCCCCTCTTTCGCCCCACAAGCCAAGTGCCAAGATGTACCACTCCGCCACGATTTCCCCCTTCGCCCCTATCCACCGACCCCACACTCAACCCCTCAGCATCAACCCTCCCTCTCTGAAGCCTCAGAGACCGGCGTCCCTCTCCTCAACCTCTTCACCCTCCCCTTCTCCTCCTTCAAACGAGTCAAGACACTTCCCTTCTCCACCTCAGCACTCCAAAAAGTCACCGACCCTTGAGCCACCCCTTTCGCCGGTCAACAGCCTTTACAATGGACTCCTGGCCGCCGCCGCGGTGGCCAGACACCCCAACCAGGCGGCCGCGGCCGCTCTTTTCATGCGCCAGCAACTGGAGTACCAGAGACTGTACCAGCAGAGCGCCGAGTGGTCCTTCAACCCCCATTTCATGCACCACTCGGCGGCGGCCAACACGATGAAGCGCCTGAGCGAAGGGTACATGAGGTCCCTTTACCCCTTCGGTATGGGCAGTGTCCCCACCACTAGTGCCCCTCCCGCCCCCTACTCGTCTTCAATCAGTTCGAGCGGACACTCCAAGTGATTATTGCCCGAGGTAGAATTTACCTCATCGTGTCTATCTTTAGTTTGCTTCAGTATGTTAACAATTAGTCGAAGGAGCAAACAGCTTTTCTAAGTACTTTTGTAGTAATTTAAAGTTATTCTTAACTGTGATGAGACTTCAATATATACAAAAACATGTCTTGGATAAATGTTTACAACACTGTAAAATATCGTGTACAGCTTCAGATGAAATCATTTTGGTGAAAAAATAAAGTCTTGTTGATTGCCTATTTTTGGAATGCAGGAAAATTGAAAAATGTTTATAGTATATCTCCAGCTTATTCCTCCTAATTGTATGTTGTTCAAATATGAATCATTGACGTCATCATTTTTCCAATAAAATTCACTTAATCACTGTACAAAGCATTCTTAGCAGTAGAATAAAATATTCTATTAAATCAAAATGTGAATTATCTTTTCTTTGATTGATTGACCTATCTAAATCTAATGGAAATAATAAATTTTGTACATTTATTAGAAAATAATCGTTACAAGTGGGAAAGGTGTTGATGCGTCCGAGTACGAGTTGATTAGAGTAATTAACGCCCGCGCTTAGATTAAGAGGGCGCAAAGAGGAAGGAAAGGAGAGCCCGACGCAAAGAAGGAAGAAGGCCTGACGTCAGCGGCCGTGACGTGGGAGGCATTTGCTAGTTTCGCCGCTGCTCGCCCGTGTGTTTCGTCGGGTGAAAGAACCGGTCTGCGGGAAAGCCGGCAACGCTGTCGGCCGCCCTGATAACTACACGGCCTCGGCAGAGGAGAAAAACATAATATACACACAATATAAGAAGGATGAGGGGAAACAATTTTATATAGCAGCAGCCGCGGCGCGGCGGCAGCGACGAGAGCGCTTTTTTATCTGCCCGACTCCCCTGCTCTGGCTTTGGACTGCTCCGACAGCCGAGCATGACACTTCTTCTTCTTCTCGGTGTACGTTTCGTGACTTGCAGCCTAGACGAGCAAATAGACCCGTAATCACTCGAAAACAGCTTTTTTTTCACACACAAAAAGTCAAAAATTGGTCTGAAAAATGTCAAGATTGAAAAAATCAAACTCTGGCCGCTGAAATGAGCAGTGGCGATTAGTTGCCGATAAAATGATATAAATCACCATTTAAATCGTGTGCGGCGAGCGAGCCGTCAGCACCGTACTGCGCCGCTCAACATATTCCTTGAAATTATGTCAAGGGTTTGGGAATGACAAGTCGCTGGCCTTCGCTCTTTGATGCTTATTTTTCCCTTGAGGGCCGCCTCGGCGCGCGCCAACCGACTGCTTTTGCATTGGCTTCTGGTCTGCGCGCTCATAACGCTGTCCGCCAAATGAATTGCAAATCGTCAATCAACTCCAGCCTTATTGACTAGACCTCACCGCTTAACGACTCATTAAAGATGATTCGCTGTCAAACGGCGTGAAATTCCATTCCACACAGCAATATCGCCAGTTATTTTATATGCAAATAAATAAAATTGCTCAATAAGTTCTGACTATGGGAGAGAATCTTAATCAGAAAACTTTCAAATCATTTTAATTGTTAATTTTGATTGATGCGCAAAGCCAAGAAGTGATGTTTTTGTATAAAAAATGTCTCCATAAATGATTAATTTATTACTTATTTGGAACATACTTAATGAAAAAATGGATAAGTTCGTAAAATTCTGACTCTCTGCGCTTTATAGAAAAGAAACACAATCAATATGCTTTTAATTTCTCTTTTCCAACACCCTTTTGAAAGAAACAGAGACGTTTTAAGAAAAGGCACAGAAAGAGCATTTTGTGCAAAATGTTGCTTTTTATTTGATATCGTTAGCAAGAATGAAATTCAGTTCCATTGTTGTTTTAGTTAAATACACTGTTATAAGATTCAATTGCGGCACATTTACACGCCGGTCAATTATTTTAAACTTTTTTCCGTTATAAAACAATTTTAATGTGCATTGAATTGCGCGGTGTATCAGGTTTTAAAATCAACATATTATAATAAATAATGCACTTTTAAACTGTTATTAGAGTGAACTAAGTGAACAAATTGAAAACTCCCGTCATCAATCTCTATGTAATGCGCATGGATGTAAAAAATATTGCAAATCTTGCGTTATTTTGTTAACATTTTAATTCATTTATGCAAATCAATTTAATTTCTGTCATGCAACCAAATTAAAATACATATTTTGTTAAATCAACTTTTGAAAACATTTAATTGAATTTTTTTATCAAGATTCAATGCGTCGGAGAAAAATAAAATTTTCGTGTTTTATGAAAAACAAATAATTTGAATTTGCTTAAACAAAAAATTATTCAGTTAATCTTCATATTTCTTCCATGATTAAGTTAAATGTTAAATTTAATTTAATAGGGCTTGAGTGCCGCTAGAGCTTGGTTTAGCGCAAACCCGGAAGATAAAATATACGCGGCGGCTGCGATATTGAGCTTTTTTCAACCAACCAGGCGCCGAAGCGCCGCGGCGGCAGCGGTGATATTTTTATCGCCGTCGTTATTCAACTGAAATAATGACATCCTGCGCACTTACATAAAAACGCATTCGCGTAATTTCTGCACATATAAAACCCCCTGCTCAAATTAGTGAGTCGTTTTCCCTTGATCTGTGCCTTTTTTTATAAAAATGCGCGCGATATGCTCTGCTGTGGGGCCAAACTCGCGGCTGAAAAGAGCTTTCTCGCGGCGCTTTCTAATTCGCTCCATGGCCAGCGCGCCGCGCTTGTGCTTATAAAGTTGGCTAAATAGCCTTTTACGCCATCAGTTGTGGGTTATTTACCTGGTGTGTGCAGAGCACGCGGTTTCTAATTATGTAGGTGATTAGTCTCGGCCAACTCGTTTGATTGGTCTTTGATTGAAAAAGCTGGCCTGTGATTAATGGACGCAATTAGCAAAAATCGTGATGTGTGTGTTGAAAACGCCTTTAATGGAGTCATAGAGGAACTGATTTAATATTCGTGTAGAGTTCATTCAATCTTATTTTTTATTTAAAAGAAAAAAAAATGCGGCCATGCATATAGTGTCCCATAATTTTTTTATACTAACGCTATTGGAACATGCCGAGTGAAGCACGAAATATAATTGATATATAATAAATTCAAGAGGTGGCTGATTCAAATTATTATTTCACCTAATTTATTTATGTTAATTAAGAATATCCAGATAAAAAAAAAAAATGATTTTTTTTATTGATTTTTTCTTTTTCTTGCACCCAAAAATTTTAATTGAAGGAAGCCAATGAATAATATTACTTACACTTTTGTCAAAATTAAAATGTTAAATAATATTTTATATTTAACATTTAACACACATTAAATTAAACTTTTATAATTCATATAATAATTTTTAAATATTTTGGTTAATATAATAAAAATAATTTATTATAAATTTTTATATAAATTCTCTATGTAAAAATGGTTGTCGCAACTTTTAATTATTATACTTTCATGTTATAATTTTGCCAATCATAGTGATTAATTTTTTTTTAAATTAGCAGATAATCGCAAGGTAAGAAAATTATCTTTTGTTCTTCATTATAATGAAATTTTTGGTGGTTTAATAGTGTTATGTGCAACTTTATAATTTAAAAAAAAAAATAATAATTGGCAACAAAAATAATGAACGCCTGTTAAAATTAAAAATTTCTATGTAAATCTGATTCTGCAGCTTTTTTCAGATGGTTTTGTGTTGCCGTCTTTAAGCTATGTATTTAATTTATACAAATTGAATCTGTCATCACGACAGAAATACGCGGAAACGGTTTTGCGCTCAATTCATCTCGTCAAAATGTCCCGCTTGGCGCGGCGACGAACAAAAGAGATCGTTGCCAAAATGGTCCACGCATTGAGCATGCATCTCCGAGAGTGACTCACACACATATTATTATTAATCCGACGGCGCGGCTGCGGCGATTCGCGGGCAATAAAAATGTCAGGCCCCTCTCGCTGCTCCTGACTCATCCTGCTCCATTCAATTACGCGCGAGAGAACAAATAATCGCAGCCCGTTGGCCCTTCCGAGGGGGAGCTCGCCACCTTGTGCCTCCAACCCTCGCATGCAGCCGCTCAATTTCCTCCCCCGAGCGCGTCGACCGCGAGCAGACAAAAGAATAAATAACCCCCTATTCACGACACCAGCCGGCAGATCGACAAAAAAAACGATTAAAATTATTACAAAAAAAAACTTTTCAATTTTTGATAAAGTTTGGTGTTTTTTTTTTAACGAAGAGAGAAAATTTATTCCGAGAGTTGGTTCGGAGCAATTTGATGAAGCTCGGCAGCGGGCGGCACGAGGGCCCGCGCCACAAGTGGTTTCTCTTCCGAGCCGGCGCAAAAGGCGCCGCCGAACTTTTAACGAAATCTCGGCCGCCGAGTGCGATTCGGCCTCCAGAATTTGAGGTTTAGCGTGACAAACGGTGCTCTATCGATCAGCATACTTTTCATCCCGGGCGAAAATTTCCTTGACTGAAAATTTATATAGGACCAGTAGCGCCAGGATATGAACGCGGTCGGCGATTGGGAGCTCAACAGGCAGTTGCTGGGAAACGCGCTTCGAGCTGAAATTTTGGAAACAAAGCTTCTTTTTTAAAATTTTAATAATTTAAACAGCCTTCATCTGTTATATTCTGAATTAAGAATACTTTGTAATAATAATAATGACAAAATCATTGAAGACAAAAGATCGTCTGTATTAATAGATTTTAATACTGATATGAAGATTTTGTTGGAACCGCAATAAATATAATTATTGTCACATAAATATAATAAAATTATGATAATTATTTATTAAAAAATTGAGCTGCTATAATTATAATAGATTTAAAAGTTGTAATATAATAATTCTATAATTAAAATATTATTAAAATTAAATAAAATCAATTATAAATTTTATTTAAATAATATTTAAACTAAAAAATATTTAAATGTTTTCCTGACATTAATAGTTAAATTAATTTTTTTTTAAATTAATTTATTTATACTTTACACATTATTTTAATTTAAAGTCTTTTTTTATTTAAGCTATATATGTTAAGTCACTTAGGTGATACTAATACATTTGTTTATTATTTACTATTTTAAATAAAAGCAAAAATTTTACTCGTCAATGCTTCAAAATGTTAAGAACTTTTTATTAGAAATGGTTTGAAATTATGTTTATGAAAAACACAATATTTTTTGTCGATTGAGGCGGCAAATCCACTATATCATCAGGTTCGGCTCATTAGTTCTTATCGCTCTCTCATAAGGCATAATTGCGTGTGCACGACTTAATGCCGTGCTCAATTACAAACCGTAATTACCGCGGAGCAAAAACAAGCGCTTGGCGCCGAGAAATGACGTCACGAGTGATAACTTGCGCGCTGTTGTAACGTCCTCGGGCGTCGGCGCCTCGGCCCAGTCCGGCCCTGCCAGGGCGCCGCAAGTGTGTCCTCGGCTCGGATTTCCAGTGGCTCGACCTGATTTTATCTTGGCGTGGTCAATCGACCTGCGCATCGATTTATTAAGCGCCTTTATTGATACGTGTCGCGGACGCGACGCGATCGAGCTCGGATTGGCCGCGGCGCGAACGGAGGCGCGGCTTTTGAAGTTGCATAGCACCACATACGCTGCCGCCAACGCTCCGTTTTTCAGCTTTTTCCGGGCACCTTCGACAGGAAGCTCGCTGGAAAATGGTCAGGTTGCTCCACCAAATGCCACAGAAACTGAATTTTGATGTCAAATTGGGGCAGCAGCCTTGGAAAATGGAGATTTTCGAGTCGTCCGAACGTGCCTTCGCTGAAAAATGGCGCAAAGGGACTAGTTTGATTTTGGCGATTTTTTCCTCAAAATTTGTCTTTAATTCAATATTGAAAGGTTTAAAACTATCAATCAGATATAAACCAAAGTTTTCCTAACTAAATTTGTTGATAAATTGTACAGCAAATGGCTTAATTTGAAGCACTGAAATTCAAAGTTAATAACTATGATGAACAAATTTTCAACATCAATATATTCCGTTTTTCTTCATTTTTGCAGTTTAAAGAACTCAATGAAAGAAGAAAATCTCATCAATCAACTAATTTTGTTTGCGTTTTAAGGCGTGGAATCCTTAATTCTAGCTCTGCGGCTTTAAAGAGATTTTACAAAACTCTTTCGCTTCAGCGTGTTAATCTTTTATTATCATCTAATTTTTAATTGTAAAGAAATATATTTTTAAGCAAGTCTGCCCAATTCTCCTCTGAGGATTTACTAAAATATTGGTTAGAAATTTATAAAAAAGTGGTATTTATAGATCTTGAAAAAAACCTCATTTTCGTCGCGCCGCAATTCAGTCGGACCTTTTTTTTAACATTAATGTCCTCGCATAAAATTTCTGTGTCATCAATCAAACACTTTTTTACAATCGTCGCAGAGAAACTCGTTGGCTGCTTCTACGCCGCGGTCTCTCTCTCTCAGTTGCTATTTATTTTTAGAAACGAGTCCTCGTTTCGGTGCCGCGCCAATGGTGAAAGCGACGCATTGATCGCGCGCCGATTTTCCTCTCTTTCGGCCGCTTCTCTCCATCTGGCGGCTGATTTGGAAACCGGCGAGGTCCATGACCGGTGCATTCCATTCACATTCCTGGCCTGGTTCCAAGTGAGGGCAGCACCGAGTAGGACTTGGACTGTTGCCGAGTCCAGGTGTCCCCGAAAAGCGCCGACAGTGGGCCACACTGGCCGATTTGTTATTTTGCCTTTCACACGTGACGTCAACGGTCTCAGCGTAAAGCTTAAAGGGGCGTCTTAGGGGTCACTGTTCCTTGCATTTGTGATTTCAATTAGTCGACATGCGTTGTGAAAGATGACGGCCGAAATTTCCAAAAGCCAAATGGGTTAAACGGAGAAAGTCCTAATTTTATCAATTTCTTCAAAAGGTATGATTATATAATTTCTTAGGAAAATTGTCTTATTGATTTGGCGAAAAAATTGCCTAAAAGTTGACACATATGTCAAATGCTCTGACAAGCCCTTACCGTTGACAGCCAATGCAACCCCGAAGCGAAAAACTTTTTCCGCCCTCGATGATATTAAATTCCTTCCACCCTCGAGGAATGCCATTAATGAAAATTCCGCCACGACTCCCGCATATCTTTCGCCACATAGCCTTATTTTTTTATTCCTTTCAACTGCACCACCGAGCTTTTCTCAGTCAGTCCGAATTTGCCCTCTGTGAAGTTCGCACCTCGAAAAGTTCTCAAAAATATTATATTAATTTAATAATGCTGCCCACCTGTGTGTGGGGTTCGCGGATCATCCGCAACCACCTTCTCACCCACTTCTGCGCACCCCCAGATTTGATCCGCAAGTACAGGATGTCAAGGATGTGGCAAGCCAACTTTTCGGATGTCAGTCCCCCCAGTCCGGGGGACATTGCCATGGAAAACCTGTATCCAGCCCTCATCGAGTGCTTCGCCATCATCATCTGCGGGTAAAAAAAATAATTCAAATTATCTCAATCAAATGTTATGTAATTTTTATTTAATTATTTTAATTTTTCAACTATTGAAAAATATTTTACATTATTTATTTTATAATGCACTTGATACTGACAGTGAATCATTAAATTTTTTATTGATTGTGAGGTCAATATGTCTTCAATTAAGCCTTTGCAATATCACAACGTCAATGATTCCATTACTACAGAGATTTAATTGATTTTCTTTGTGATAATTATTCTTGTTTGTTGCTTTTAATAATTACTTATATTTTGTTTTATTTTTAATAAATAATTGTGAGAAAATGGCAATTTGGAAAAAATATAAATTTAATATTTTTATATCAAATAAAATTAAATATTTATTTATTTTTATATGTCTTTCATTTTATTAGTATAATATAATTAAATAAATTAAATAATATATTATTTAATATAAACATTTTTAAAAATCTTTCATTTTAAGTTTAAAAATTTATAATATTTTATTAAATCCAATATTTGCAGACTATTATTTATGTTTTTTACTTAAAATTTTCAATCCTCCAATTCCAGATACTTAGCTGGACGGTTCAATCTGATCTCACAAACGGAGGGCAAAGGTCTTGGAACCTTCGTCGGCACCTTTGCCTTGCCCTCACTTATTTTCCTGTCCCTCGCCGAACTAGATTTAAGGTAATCAAAACCCAATCGACAAAAGTCAATAACTTCACCAATACATTCTGCAGTTCCGTCAATTGGAAATTTCTGCTGTCGTTGCTGATCGCCAAGGCCATCGTTTTCTTCGGGGTGGGATTGATCACTTTATTGATCAGCCGCCCCGTCAATTTGGGCAGAGCAGGCCTCTTCTCCATTTTCTGCACTCAAAGCAACGACTTCGCCATTGGCTATCCAATTGGTCAGTGAATAAATACAAAAAATATTAAATTTTTAATATCATAAATTTTATTCAGTCGCCGCACTTTACCAAAAATCGCACCCCGAGTTTCCGTCGTACCTTTACCTCGCGGCGCCGATTTCACTGGTCATTTTGAACCCGCTCGGTTTTGTCCTCATGGAACTTGGCAAACGACGAGAGAGTGAAGGACAACCTGTCGGTGGTTGCCGGTTGGCGGCCGCGGTCATCAAGAGCATCGCCCTCAACCCTGTGGTCCTGATGACCGGCTTGGGCATGCTCGGAAATATTTTGTTCCACCATCAGCTACCCACTTGCATCTACGGAGTTCTCAAAGTCTGTTTTTCCGTCAAAAACTAAATTTGAAAAATAATGAATTTTTTCACAGGTTCTAGGATCGGCTTTTTCGGCCACGGCTCTGTTTTTACTCGGCTTGCGAATGGTCGGAAAAGTGCACAAAATGCAAGGCGCTGCCCTTCTAGCCCCTGGAATCATGATTGCTGTCAAATTGTAAATAATTTTGAGTTTAATTTAAAATAGAGATTTTATAGTTTTATAATATTTTAGGTTGGTTCTGCCTCTGGTGGTCAGAGAGGTGGTCAGCATCATAAAACCTGGAGTAAACGAGACTGAAACGTCCGACTACAGCACTTACGGCTTCCTCTACGGAACTTTCCCAGCTGCTCCCGGCGTGTTTGTGTTTGCGACCCAATACAATATTGATGTTGATCTCGTAAGAAATGAAATTATTTTAATCCAAATTTAATTATTTCTCTGCTTAGATTGCCAGTGCTATGGTCGCTTGTACGTTCATTTCGGCGCCTCTGATGTTCGTCTCCGCCAGAATGATAACTTTGACAAAACTGGACCCATCCGATTATTTGCCAGAACTCGACACTTTTGTTTTCCGCATCAGCATTGCTGGCTTAGTATTTAGTGTGAGTTGGATCTTAAAAAAAAAAATAATAATAATTTCACTGAAAAATTTTTGCAGATTTGGGTATTAATAGTTTTTATTCTGAGCAAGAAATACAAGCGGGTTCCTCACAGATTCACCTTTTGTTTGGTCATTTCTCAAGTAAGTAAATTGTTTTCATGATTATTGAATTTTTTAAGTACAATTTTAAATTTAACAGTTCCTTTCCTGCACCGGAGCCATATTATGGACGGTTTTGGGACAGGAGGAAGGATGGCAATCCTACGTCCAGTTCTCAATTTTCGCTCTCGGAGTTTACGGGTGTCGTCTTTGGACAGCCTTTCTTGCCATTGGACTGGTCCTGATGCAGTGCAGGAGTTTGTGTTTCGTCCTAAAATTACAGCCTTATTTCATCCTGTTGGGTTGGGGGTATGCAATTCAAAAAAGCTCTACATGCATTTTTAATTTATTAAATTTTCAGCATTCCGAGTGTGATAGTGACGGCCCTGCTGTTGATTGTGAAAAAGGAAGTTGTGATTTTAGGAGGGCGCGATCCTAATTTTACTTACGGAGAAATTCAAGCAATTGTCGCCACCTTTTTACTGATTGTCTGCATGCTGGGTAAATTTTTAATTTAAATCTATATTAATTAAATTATAAAAAAACTATAGTCACTGTAGGATGTTTGATTCTCCATCAACGATATCGCCAAAGGTACTCGCGCTATTTGCTGCTGGTGCAGGACGACGGCGGCGTTGGGAACATTCAGGATGAAGGTATTTCTGAGGATGAGGATGAAGGTGTCGGGTCTGAGCCGAAAACACAGTCTTCTGAAACATGTTCTCTTAAAGGCGATACCTGCGAGGGAAAGGCTTCCGGAAGTGACCCCTGTGCCAGCGGAAATGGTAAAAACTCTTATCAAAGAAGTGAAGTTCATTTTAAAATTTACCAAAAATTAAAGGTTGCTGCTCTAGAGTTGTGGATATTGAGGATATTACAGTAAGTCATGCCGCTGGCCCAAGTTCCTCAGACAAAATTCCAAGGCGCAGAACAACTAGGTATTTCAATTTTTTTTTTTTAAATTATTGTTTTATTCAACAATTTTAAGATAAATTCTTAAATAAATTTAAAATTTAAAGCGCTTGAAATTTTTTTATTATCTAGAAGTTGTTTAAATTTTATTTGTTTTAATTTAAAGCACTTTTGTTGTGCCAAGATTAAACTATTTTTCAACTAACAATTTTAAACATTTAATTTTATTATTTTCTAATTTTCAGCACTTTATCTGCTGGTGATTTGTGTCCTGGCGAGTTTTCATGCGCCAGCGGAGGCCAAGAATCGTGCAGGGAAACTGTGGAAAAGTACAGAGCTGCAATTTCTACAGCAACAGATGACGAAGTCGAGGAACTTGCTGGAAATTCTGTCTGCTGCAGAAATGAAGACGAAGGTCCGGAAGACGAGGCACAAACCTTAAAACACGTCGTCCTTTTGCTTTTCCTTCTCTGCTCCATGTTTGTGGTAAATAAAAATTTAAAATTTAGAAGAAAAAACGGAATTCTAAATGAAAAAAACTATTCAGGGAATTGCACTTTGCATCTGGACTCTGGTGATGGAAAAGATATCAGGAATTTTCATCGAGCTCTCCTTTTTGGATGCAAGTCTCAATTTCGGCCAGAGCATTTTCGCCTTTGCTGTTTTCGGTTTGGATTCGGAGCTGATTATCTTGCCATTCGTCAAGAGGTATGTTCATTTTCCTTGCAAAACGATTGCCCATTAAATTATATTGGAACCATTTAGATGGCGCCGATTTTGGTTCGGTTCCGAAGCCCTGCAGTTGGTGCCGTGGAACGAGCTGAGCCTTGAAACGAGGCAAGTTTGCGAGCAATTTCGTAAACATCATTTGGAAAATTGCCACCGGGCCATTGCCAGGAACAGAAGGTAGATTATTTTTTCCCTTCCGGCCGCGCCAGATGAATTTTTTATTGCAGCAATAATGGTGAACGCTTGAATTTCAGGTGGCGCCTTCAACAGTTTAAGCAGGCGTTCCCGGGCTGTGAGTTGGTGGACTGGCTGCTGTCGGTCGGCCTGGCCCACGACCGAGTCGAAGCGCTCAAGTACGGCCGGCAGTTGGTCGAAGGCCGAGTCCTCAAACATGTTGCCGGCCACAGGCACTTCATGGACGGCCCCTTCTTTTACTGTTTCGTCCTGAAGGAGCAGTAGTTGACACAATATTAAATCTCATATTCGATGCCAAAGAGCATAATAATGGTTGTGATTGAAGAAAATGACACGGATGAACCTGGGAGAAATATTTTTCGCTGGTGTGCTTACTGTATATTGATGGCAAATATACCATAAATATTAAATTATATAAAATAATTTATAATTTTTCTTTTATTTTAACCATCCAATATCTATTTCTTCCGATACAAATCCTAATGAAACCTTAATAAAGCAAAGAGAAAAATTAGATTGCTCATTGTTGATATCAGGTATTTTTAACTACTAATTTATATATATTTTTTAAATAACTGTTAAATAATAGTTATAAAATTTGTTTTATTAAATAAAGTGAATTGTTTAAAATTAGAATTTAATTTATATATTTAAAATTTATTTTATTTTATTACTACAAAGAAATATATTGGTGAGAAAAAGGCCAAAAAATGAAGCAGAAATCTTTGACTTTTTTGATTTAAATAGTTATATATATTTGCAACAACTTATTGTCGTTTAAGGATTAAATTATTTCTGATGAAAAGAAAATTTTAATCTTTTTGCCATTGTAAATCGTAATAATGTAAATTTCAAAATACCTGCATAATATACCAAACAATGAATTTTCTAACTAACTTGACATGATAGTGAAAACAGGCACGAATTCCAGCAACGCAGTCAGCGCCAAACAACAGAAAAAAAAATGAAAAGCAAGTGTATATAAAGTTAATAAAAAGATAGTAGAGCAGTGTCTTTGTTTGTGTTGTAAAGTGTAAAGCAGTTTCAGGGTTTAATTTTTAAGAGGTTTTTTCGTGGATTTACTGAAACTGTGCGAGAAATACTTGGCTTTAAAAGAATCAAATAAAAACCAAAATTTTGGCTTTAAATTGAGAAATTAATTTTTAAAATGGCTAAAAAATTAATATTTTTTAGTATAAAAAAAAAATCAAAAATTCAATTAAAACTCGGAAAATTAGGATAAACAGAGCAACATAACTGGCCTATGTTTACCCTAATTTTCTGAGTTTTAATTGAATTTTATATCACACATATTAATTTTTGACCCAGTTTAAAAATTTATTTCTCAATTAAAAGTCAAAATTTTGGTTTGTATTCGATTCTTTAAAGCCTAGTTTGTTTGCACAGTTTCAGTAAATCGACGAGAAAACCTCTTAAAAATTAAATATTATATTTAACGTTTTGTTTATTGAAATAAATTAAGTTAAAAAAGATGAAATTGCTGAAATAAAAAATATCAATCTGTAACAACTTTGCTTATATATTGAAAACTCTCTTTAAGTCAATATTTTACAATATTTTATAATTATGATGAAATTTTAAATAAAGGATCTAGTCACTGGCTGCAATATGGAGACCAATATTTCATATCCACTTTGACTTGTTGAGATATAATATAGACTGCAAGTTTGCCAAAACCAAAATGCTCTGTTTTTGTGCTCGAATGCAGAGGCGGAACACATGCAGGACGCTATTAAAACTGCAATGTGCTCTTCTCGCAGACTGCAAAAATGCAATTGGCATTAGTTTGTTCATTCTCGACTCATTTTTTCCTTGGTCGCGGCGCCGCCGCGATAAATCAGGCTCTCACACTTAAAAGCGCCCCACAATGCAAATAGTAATGGCCCCGCATGCGAGTATAACAACGCGAATTCCGCAAACTCGGCTGCCATAAATCGCAAACGAGATCTTCGCAAGTACATTATTGTGTGATCCTTTTATTAGGCGCGACCAACAAAAGCGCCAGTCCAATAATCCTGACCCGGCCGGCGCGCAAAAAGCACCGCGCCGCACATTACTGCGCCTGATTGGGTGTTTGATGGTGTCTAGCCGACCTCGCAGAGTGTCGCGTGCCCTTAAAAGTTCACCGCACAGAGACGTGCAATGTCTTTTATCGCCCACGCTGTGCTTACCCCAGATGGTGTGGTATCATTTTTCTCATTTCAAAAGAGCTTTTTTTTAATGCCTACACAATTTTGTTTTTCGGAAAGTGTACAAATTTTATAATTTGATCTTTGTTATTTAAAAAAAAATTATCAAATAATGTTGCGTTTGAACTGTAAAATTTCGATGAATATTTTAAATCTTGAAATTATGTTGAAACAAGTTTAAAATACTGACACATACTGAAAAAGTAATACATAGTTTTGTAAAATCCAATTAATTTCATATTATTTAGCCCTTCTTTTGTGTTAAATACTATCAAAATTATTAAATTCTGACAAAATATGTACAAACTAAAAGTTAAAGATCCACTCCGGTCATTTGTATTGCTCTTTATTCTGAAAGATTGCTAAATTTCGAGTATATCTGGTGAAAACACTATTTGAAAATTCCAAACTGTTGCGTCTCAATCAAAAGAAAACCTAAATACGAGTGATTCGCGCGAAAAACCTGTGAGAATTGAGTAGCCAATCAGATCCATCAGTTTGTTCCAAAAACTACAGAATTTGGTCACATTGGCGCTGCGATCGCTGATTTTTCCACTAATGCCCCACGGCGCTGCAGAAAACTTGGCAAAATCAGCGATTGCAGCGCCACAAGTGACAAAAACCTGCAGTTCTTGGAAAAAACTGATGGATCTGATTGGCTACTCAATTCTCACACGTTTTTCGCGCGAATCACTCGAATTTAGGTTTTCTTTTGATTGAGACACAACGGTTTGGAATTTCCAATTAGTGTTTTCACAAGATATACCCAAAATTTAGCAATCTTTCAGAATAGAGAGCAAAACACTTGACCGGAGAGGATCTTTAACAATGACAAAATAATTATTTTTTCCATAACTTAGTCCGTAAAAATAAAAAACCAAATAAATAATTCAAAAATAATATTAAAATAAGAAATTATAATAATAAATAAATGTTTTTTTATATTATAAAGAATTTACATATTTCATCAGTTTTTTTTTTTAATTTTACACATTTTATTCAATTATTTTATGCTAATATAATTATTCAGCTCAACTTTTTCTAATTGTAAATAGCTTGTGATAATTTAATGTTGTATTTGGCATGGACGAACACATAGAAATGTTTATCTCTGCTGGTCTTTCTGTTTTTAGAAGTGGGCTTTGGAACCAAATATTAAAAGAGCAGTCGTTATACAATTTCCCGCTCGTAATCTGCTCCTTGAGTATCCCCCAGCAGCGCAGATCTCTCCATTCCTCTCTATATTGCCGGGCGATATATTTCTAGTCATTCCAACATGGGCTCTTTTTGTTCATCTGCTCGTTCATTCCATATTTTTTTTTCTGTGTGTGTTGTTGTGCGTGTTGCCTATGTATGTTGGAAAATATACGGCCCGCAGCGAAGAGGGTGCCGGATAAAAAAAATTCTATTCCTCTTTTCCGCGCGCGCCAACTCGGGCACTGAATAAATGAATTTTTTTCTTCAACAAAATATAAAATATCAGAAGCGGATAAAAATAAATCCCTTTATTGCATTTGACAAAGAATGAGCCTGATAAAAGTTCGCTCGCGGCGTGTACAGATCTCGTCGTATCTCATTAGAGAGCCGCCCAGAGATAGTGCCAAATTTTAATGCACACCAAACTTTTATCTTGATCCCAGTCATGGCGAAATTATTGCGGCGCATCGCGTCTGGCATCAATGGCGCTACCCTTGTTCATGCACCACAAGACGGCGTAATATTTTGAATTCGACACGGAATTATGGACTTTTTACAGCTTTGCAAAGTAGCCCAAAAGTGCAGTAAAATACAGCCGCGTGTCTCATAATTCACGGACCAAAAGTATTTTGCTGAAATTTTTAGCCGGTAAGAGACAATCGAGTTTTTTAGATTAAAAAAAATTTCTATAGAAAACAATTAATTTTGTGCAATATTTAGAAATATATAAAAACACGGCGTACAAAATCACACACTATAAATTTAAACTAGTGGTTCAGCTCAATATTATTTGATATTTTTTTTATGAAAAATTTGTTTTGATGCATGAAAAATATATTTTTCACTATTTTTTACAAGAAATTTCATCAGCAGCTATTTTTTTGGCAGCCGAATTTGTTTGCGTTTCAGGCAAACAAGAAGGGCTGCGTGTGATCGACTTTTAATTGCTGGTGCGCGGCCCCGCGTTTTCGCACACTTCATCTCGCGATTGACGCAATTTGTGTAAAAAGCTCCGTCTCTCTCTTATTCCAGAGTGCTCAGCCGCCAAAAGCCGCCATAAAAATGCAGACGAGAGTGAATGGCAGACGCCTTGCATTTTTTTCCTCGCATGCGAAAGCCACAGCGACTCTGACGTCAGTCCAGATAAATTAATCCGGCGGCAGCAGCAGCTTTTATTTTGGTTTTATGTGAGGCGTAACGATCAAGCGGCGATCATTTTTATCCGGGCCGGCAAAAATCAATCACCATTCATTGGAACGTGTGTGGGTGAAATTGAGGGCTGATGGGGAATGCCAGGGCGCGCTGAGTGCACGCCGAGCGGACCATCAGTTTTTTACACTTGTCTCGCGCTGTATGGACCACTCTGCGCTCATTCAATTGGTGATTTATTTTTATTGCAATCACGCCGAGGAAAGTATGTATTATGCGATTTCCTCCAAAAAAACTTAATTCTTGGCTCGACAATTGAAGTATATAAATTTTCTAACAATAAGATCTTGAAATTTTGTCAACAAACAAATTTAGAATGATCAAGAGAGACTTCGTTTTGGAACTCAATGTCCTTAAAAGTTCATAATGTTTTCAATTTTTGTTTTCTTTATTAAACTAAAAATAAATAATTTTCTTTCAATTTTTTAATAAATGATTCATTAAATCAAATTATAAAAATTTTTAAATTTAAAAATTGGGAAAATTTGTTCAAAATCAGGTTTTATATTTTAACTGAAGAAAAGTTGAACATGACCTTTGACCTAGAAATTTAAAATCAATTTTAATTTTATAGAAAGCACAAATTAAGGTCTCAAATTATCTAAACACTTCATTTTATATCCACAAATTTTGAAGATATGCATGTATGACGATAATTGTGAATAATACTTTTATTTAAATTCTAGGGGCAAATATTGGCCACCGGATCAGTATATTTAGGACCAAAAATGGAAATAGATTTGAGATTTGACTATGGCGTGTTGGGTTGGCTCTGCGTTGTTGAACGCGCCGTTTTCCGACGGAAGCGCGTTTTCATATTCAATTCGCCGCTCGGCCGATTTTTTCCTCTCTCCTCGTCAAGGAGGGCGGCATACAAATAATAAGAGCGAGCGAAAGAGACAATGGTGCAGAGTGCTCTTCATGAAATAAACATGAAGAATGACGCCACATTGCCTCTCGTGGTTTCAGCCAACATTCAAGAAAAACAAACTGAACAACACTCGGCGAATTCGCCGCCTAGTCGATGGGATGAGTCGTTCCGATGGTGCCGGCGCTGCTGGAAAAGTAATTAATTTCGGAATCCCATCCACCCACGCTCAAAACTCGCGCAGAGAGTAAAAGTTAAGTGCTTGTCACAGAATTGCCAGCGCGGGGGTGGATTTTACTGAACGAGTAAAATCTTCGCTCAATGCAACTAACAATAAGAAGAATAATTATAATTGACACAATTTAACTTTTATGTACATCAATAAATAAATTACTGAAGATTATTTATTATTGGAATGCTTCTTAATTTTAAAAATAAAATCATATTAACTAATTTTGTTATTTATTAAAATAAATAATTATATTTTATACTAATTTTTTAAATTCCTTATATAATTTGACTTCATCTAAATAAAATTTAACACTGCAATTTAGTTATAAAATTTTATAATAATTATCTAATTCAACAAAATCTACACGATTAACAGAGTAAAAGAAATTTTACTCTTCATTGGATGATTTTTTACTACTGTATGTATTTTATAAGTGAAAAAAAATAGTCTTTGGTTTTAAGACTGGGCTTATTCTGTGGTTAAATATCGTTGGCAACTTTATTTTTGTACTTATAAGTTTATTTTCGAAATTAAATCCGCGGCATTATAGCATTGACGGAAACGTAAGCCGGGACAGATCAATCTCAATGACACTCAAAAGCTCGTATATAATATAAAAATAGAACAACCCCCATCCTTTTAAACGGTCCTCTCTATTTTCAGAGCAGACTTTTCCACCCTCTTTAGATAAAGTGCATAGTCCATCATCCACCCCCGCAAAAGACCCACCCTCGTCTCTAACAAACACCACAAGCATCGCACGCAATCAAACACCGGCCGAGTAAGTGAGCCAAGGTCACCAGCGGATAGGGTGTCGGACGTCAGGGGTCAACGCTCGCCCTTGGGCGGTGGGGGTGAGGGGTTGACACGTGATCCCTGTCGGAGTGACGGCCAAATGGACCGTGTGCGGGAGCAAATCGTATGCGTACACCCTCGGGCCGGTGTGCAGCGGGCGCTCGCAGAAAAACGTACGAGGGGTTGGTGCTGAAGGGGTTGGTGCGCGGCAAGGGGCACAGTTGGATGTGTGTCCGCGCGTAATATGTATGTGTGTGTTCGTGTGTTATGGCCGCGTTTGTCTGGACACGCTGGCGCCTCGATGTGTGGCCAACTAGCGGAGAGCAGCCCTTATTTTCCACCCCCTGTGCGCGCGATGTGCTCCACCGAAAAAGCGGCAGAGGAGAGAACCGAGTACACCGTTAAAGTTCAAAGGCCACAACTCCTTAGATGCTTTTTCTTTAGGGACACTTTGAACATTTCAAAGTGTCCCTTGGGTTTTGATTTGTCTTGAAATTATGAAAAAAAAAAAAAATTTCATTTACATTACCTTTATGTTATAAGGTAAGGCCACTGGATCTGGTTAAAATATTCATATGATATCCAATTTATTTAAAATTATTTTCACACAAATAAGACGTTGTAAAATGATGATTTAACATACAAAATAATAACAATTATTCATTCCTTGCTGTTCCTTGCATTACAAGTTTTAAATAATATTTTAGTTCTTTTTAATTAAATAATTTCTTTGTTGGATGAAAAACACACTAATAAAAAAATTTTAATAAACAAATTTAAATAAAAATTACAAAAATATATAAATTTCATAAAAAATAATTAAATAAATGTTATTATTGAAAAAAATTAATTTAATATTTCCTAAAAATTTAAATCATTTTTATTTTAACAAAAATTTTACAAAAGATAAATTTTAACGTTAGGTGTAACATAAACTAAATGCAATATCATGTTCCACTGGTTGGAAGACGATCGTGAATATCCATTCAGGTCAACATTATTTTTTTTCTTTTCACTCAGCCGAATACCAGCAAAAGAAGATGCGGCTGCTGCCGCTGCATTTTATTTTTGTGTGTATATCTTGGGTGCAGGGCGGCTGAAGGGCGATGATGAATGACGCGCACCAGCAGAGATCAGAATCTCTGGTGCTTGTCAGGCTAAAAAGAGAAGTAAATCCGCTCCAATCATCAGCATTATCAATCAATAAAACGGAATCTGCCGGAGGAATTATTTGCGTCAGCACGCGGCGACCGGCAGCAAAAAAATTCATAAATAAGAGTTGCCTTTTCGTGAAAAGAGAAGCGAGCCAGAATTTTGGCACGCAATCCACGTCTGAAAAAATTGCCTGATCTTGCGCCGTCAGTTGCAATAGACAATGGATTGGCTCAAGTGTTTTTTATCCACCGACCAAAAATGGCTCTTTTCGTCTCTTTCCTCCTCTGCGCGAAGAGCACTTTTGCAATGCAAACTCTTCGTTAATTAGGGCAGAATTTTCTCCTAGTTTTTGCGTTTCGGCTTGCAGAGGAAAAAGTGACGCGCAAAAAGCGCCGCCGCAGAAACTTTGTTTTCCAGCGTCTGTGCTGGAAAGAAAGAAAGTTTAACAAACGCAGCCGCGCAAAAACAATCTGCGGGAGGAAAAAAACTCGGAATTCCGCCGGAAAATTGGATTTAAATGGCGCCGCTTTTTGCAAAGTGTGTAGCGAACGGGAAGAAATGCGGCGGAAAAAGTGGCTTCTTCGTCTCATTTTGTTTACCCGCGAGTGATGGATCGCGAATCATCAATAATCATCTTCAGCTCAGCCTCATCATTTGCGTGCGTGTGGAAAAGAGAGGGTTAAAAATTGATATGGAATGCCGAGGGCGTATTAGACAATGCACAATAGAGAGCTCAAAGGTTTGGGTAAAATGTCTGATTTAATGAAAATATGTTTATTTAGTAAGTTCAAATTTATCATTGGAAATCGGATTCATTTTTTTTTGGTATTTTTAGAAGAAAATTGATTGTTTGGTTCAATAAAATAAAAAATAGTAATAAGAGCCACACGTAATCAGGTGTTTTAAAGTGAATTTTAATTATATAAAAAAAATTATTGCATGATCAACAATGAATAACAAAATAAAATGTGCAATTCCTCCTCTGAATAATAATAATAAAGATTTAAAAATAATAAAAATAATTATAACAATAACAACAACAACAACAACAACAACAACAACAATAGTGTAATAATAATAATAATAATAAAAATAATAGTAATATTAATTATAATAAATAAAAAAAACTTTATTTTCTGGGTGGAATGTCCATAAGTCTTAAATTAATTTTAAAACTTCAATATTGGTGAAATTTCCAAAGCTTCGTCGATTTTTTTCAAGGGAAATGACAGACGAGCGTCGGTTCTCATAGCTGCCGTCAGGGATGATGGTTTTTCAAACGTTTTAACGAAGCAGTCTCGTCCTGACGTCATCGCCACCCCCGAACCCCGCGGCCCACCCTATAGCCATAGGGACGCTGAATGAGATTTGCTCAATGATGGGGTGGCCAAGATGTACACGCGAGTATTGGATGTGATGCGGCCGCAAAGCAGCCGCACCGATTTACTTCACTTAACTCGGCAGACGACCCTGCGGCGCCAGACTTACTTATTCTCCTCAGGCACACATCTCGCCCCATCCACCCGACCATCTATCTCTGCTCCACCCCTGCGTGTGTGTGCATCCACCCCTGACCTTTCCCAACTGCCACGCTCACCCTTTACTTTATTTATATATATGTGGACGTGATAGCCGATATCGTGCGGAAAACATACGGTGTGTGTTTCGGGTGGCCTACGTGCCGCTGTCCGCCCACATTCTGGCTGGTCACCAACAAACAATGGGTCCAGGTCTCGGCTCCACCTCAACTATACGTAACAGACAACAAACAATTCATTGGCTATGAAAATATTGTTTTATTGTTCAATTCTTTTGTAATATTTTGCAGTATTAAATTTATGGTCTTTTAAATTTAACTCAAAAAATTAGAACCTGCAATTAAAATGGTTTTGTAAACCAAAACAAAGTGCATTTTCCTCTCATTTTGCAATTTTAATTCTAAATCAAATCATCAAGTTCTGATAAGTGGCGGAGTGAATGAACGAATTTGAGCATTTGCGTAAATAAAGGATATTTCTTTAATTTTGAATTCAGTTGAAGTTTTATCTTCCAAGTTTTGATTATTTGATCTTGAGATTTTTTTGTTAGATTGTATTTGAAAAGTGTTGGTAGAGAATGTTTCAATCTTAAAATTCCTATTCTGATTATAATCGTTTTTTTAACCACATCATACAGAATTTGGAGATATTTCCACCACTTTCTATTGTGAATGCAGACAAAAAAAGGGTATATTCACCAGCTTAGCATCAGTGAAACTTCAATCCAAGTCATTTTTCTGTTTAATCTTATTTATTAGATTTCCTTTTCTATTAAAAGTGTTGTCACAGTTAAAAGAAAACAATAAGCAATAATTTACACAACAAATTAATTAAACATTATTTACAATTGAGGAGAATTCATCATGCAGTTTACTAGTTTGAAATTTGACAGCCCCTCTAACAAATAAAGAAAGCGATCAAGGGGCTGCCACACTTACATTGAAGTTAAATAAAAACAAAGGACATGTTATATTTTTATTTTATTAAAAAGAGTGATTATAAGCGCGAATTATTCTAGGTTTGGTGGCTGAGCAATTGTGAATTATTTTCCAGACCTTGCAACTACTCGAGAAAAATCGTGTTTTTGCCAATTCTATATAATTTTTTATGACCTTTCGTAAGATCAGAGGTTACAGGGCAAATTTATTACGCCTTTTCTGATGCGCATTTAAGCTTAACATGTTTACAGAAGCTGCAGTCTGCACACTCCACCTTGATTAAATTCTCCAGATTCATTTCCCATTTTAGGCTGAAAAGCGATAGAAAAGCAGTAAAATTGTGTTCATGAGGATAATATTCAGCCGCCAATCGTAAATTCCGAGTTCATAAGGTGACGCTAAAAATTCTATTTCATCTTGACGCAATGCGAAAAGTGCGCGAGAGCTTGCGCAATTTTTATAGCAGGAGTGTAAATTCCTGATCAGATTGCGGGAAATGCAAAAAATAAAAAGACGAACGTCAGAATGCACCTCTGGCCAATAAGTTTTGCGCGCGGAAAAAAGTTTCCATTCACCAAGCGAGATTTATCATTCGCTCGCTTCAAATAACTTGATTGTTCTTGCATGGGCGAAAAGAAATTTTCCTCTTGTGCTGCGACATTAAAACGGCCAACGACAAAAGCAATTCCTATGAGGAATTCGTGTGCGGCGGCGGCGCTTTTTTGCTTGTCGCGCGCGCGTCGGCGGAGCTGATTTTTTCTCCCCTAAATGGCGGAAAAGTTGCGAGTCAGTTTGCGTGCCCAATGAAATGAGACCGCACAAATGGAGAAAAAGCACCAGCTCGCTCGCTTGCGCATGCAAACTCTCACTTAAAGTGGTCCATTGAATAAAATTGACTATGTGCTGCGGGGAAGAAAAGCAGCGCAAACACAAAGCGCGCCGCTGACTGACTCGACGTCTCTTGCTCGAGATTGCATGGTTTTGGCAAATTAAATTCACTCTCGCTTTCGCAACCGCTTTCGCTTTGGCCTCCAACTGAATGGCAAAGAGCAAAAACCAATGAGCAAACTCTCGACTAAAATTCAGGTCTTTTCCATCGTCAACATTTGGTTTCAAAAGAAAATAAATTTTAATGCAATAAAGACAATTAATTTTAATTGAAAATGAAGGTCTAAAAGCTTAAATAATTCGTAATTAAAGCCTATTTACTCTCCTTTTTCTGAATTAATAAACTATGGTCATTATTCCCAGAATAAAGATCATACTTTGGTCTTTAATCCCAGAATAAAGATCAAACTATGGTCTTTATTCCCAGAATATGGATCAAACTATGGTCATTATTCCCAGAATATAGATCAAACTATGGTCATTATTCCCAGAATAAAGATCAAACTTTGGTCTTTATTCTCAGAATATAGATCAAACATTGGTCATTATTCCCAGAATATAGATCAAACTTTGGTCTTTATTCCCAGAATAAAGATCAAACTTTGGTCTTTATTCTCAGAATATAGATCAAACATTGGTCATTATTCCCAGAATATAGATCAAACTTTGGTCATTATTCCCAGAATAAAGATCAAACTTTGGTCATTATTCCCAGAATATAGATCAAACTATGGTTATTATTCCCAGAATATAGATCAAACTTTGGTCATTATTCCCAGAATATAGATCAAACTATGGTCATTATTCCCAGAATAAAGATCAAACTTTGGTCATTATTCCCAGAATATAGATCAAACTTTGGTCATTATTCCCAGAATATAGATCAAACTATGGTCATTATTCCCAGAATATAGATCAAACTCTGGTCATTATTCCCAGAATATAGATCAAACATTGGTCATTATTCCCAGAATAAAGATAAAACTTTGGTCTTTATTCTCAGAATATAGATCAAACTTTGGTCATTATTCCCAGAATATAGATCAAACTTTAGTCTTTATTCCCAGAATATAGATCAAACTTTGGTCATTATTCCCAGAATATAGATCAAACTATGGTCATTATTCCCAGAATAAAGATCAAACTTTGGTCTTTATTCCCAGAATATAGATCAAACTATGGTCATTATTCCCAGAATAAAGATCAAACTTTGGTCTTTCTTCTCAGAATATAGATCAAACATTGGTCATTATTCCCAGAATATAGATCAAACTTTGGTCATTATTCCCAGAATATAGATCAAACTATGGTCATTATTCCCAGAATATAGATCAAACTTTGGTCATTATTCCCAGAATATAGATCAAACTTTGGTCATTATTCCCAGAATATAGATCAAACTATGGTTATTATTCCCAGAATATAGATCAAACTTTGGTCATTATTCCCAGAATATAGATCAAACTATGGTCATTATTCCCAGAATAAAGATCAAACTTTGGTCATTATTCCCAGAATATAGATCAAACTTTGGTCATTATTCCCAGAATATAGATCAAACTATGGTCATTATTCCCAGAATATAGATCAAACATTGGTCATTATTCCCAGAATATAGATCTAACTTTGGTCATTATTCCCAGAATATAGATCAAACTTTGGTCTTTATTCCCAGAATATAGATCAAACTATGGTCATTATTCCCAGAATAAAGATCAAACTTTGGTCTTTATTCTCAGAATATAGATCAAACATTGGTCATTATTCCCAGAATATAGATCAAACTTTGGTCATTATTCCCAGAATATAGATCAAACTTTAGTCTTTATTCCCTGAATATAGATCAAACTTTGGTCATTATTCCCAGAATATAGATCAAACTATGGTCATTATTCCCAGGGAATAAAGATCAAACTTTGGTCTTTATTCTCAGAATATAGATCAAACATTGGTCATTATTCCCAGAATATAGATCAAACTTTGGTCATTATTCCCAGAATATAGATCAAACATTGGTCATTATTCCCAGAATATAGATCAAACTTTGGTCATTATTCCCAGAATATAGATCAAACTTTAGTCTTTATTCCCAGAATATAGATCAAACTTTGGTCATTATTCCCAGAATATAGATCAAACTATGGTCATTATTCCCAGAATATAGATCAAACTCTGGTCATTATTCCCAGAATATAGATCAAACATTGGTCATTATTCCCAGAATAAAGATAAAACTTTGGTCTTTATTCTCAGAATATAGATCAAACTTTGGTCATTATTCCCAGAATATAGATCAAACTTTAGTCTTTATTCCCAGAATATAGATCAAACTTTGGTCATTATTCCCAGAATATAGATCAAACTATGGTCATTATTCCCAGAATAAAGATCAAACTTTGGTCTTTCTTCTCAGAATATAGATCAAACATTGGTCATTATTCCCAGAATATAGATCAAACTTTGGTCATTATTCCCAGAATATAGATCAAACTATGGTCATTATTCCCAGAATATAGATCAAACTTTGGTCATTATTCCCAGAATATAGATCAAACTTTGGTCATTATTCCCAGAATATAGATCAAACTATGGTTATTATTCCCAGAATATAGATCAAACTTTGGTCATTATTCCCAGAATATAGATCAAACTATGGTCATTATTCCCAGAATAAAGATCAAACTTTGGTCATTATTCCCAGAATATAGATCAAACTTTGGTCATTATTCCCAGAATATAGATCAAACTATGGTCATTATTCCCAGAATATAGATCAAACATTGGTCATTATTCCCAGAATATAGATCAAACTTTGGTCTTTATTCCCAGAATATAGATCAAACTATGGTCATTATTCCCACAATATAGATCAAACTATGGTCATTATTCTCAGAATATAAATCAAACTTTGGTCTTTAATCCGAGAATATAGATCAAATTATGGTCATTATTCCCAAAATATAGATCAAACTATGGTCATTATTCCCAGAATATAGATCAAACTATGGTCATTATTCCCAGAATATAGATCAAACTTTGGTCTTTATTCCCAGAATGTAGATCAAACTTTGGTCTTTATTCCCAGAATATAGATCAAACTTTGGCCTTTATTCCCAGAATATAGATCAAACTATGGTCATATTTCCCAGAATATAGATCAAACTTTGGTCTTTATTCCCAGAATATAGATCAACACGCAGTTCGGCGCGAGTATAATAAATTGGGTGGTGTCTTCTGTACCACCAATAAGGGGCACAGGCCGACAAGACTTTGTCTTGGCCTGACCCTAAAAAAAAAAAAAAAAATAAAATAAAATTTATAGGCAAAGTGCTGCTGATGATGCCGAAACAGCTTTCCAGCACAAAACGATACGGACAGATTGGTGTGGTTTTAAAGAATTTTAATTTAGGGAAATTTTCATCCTCATTCCTTCTCTTTTATTCTGTCATAAGTGATATTACATCTAATCACAACAGGAATTTTCTCACTTGTTTACACTGGCTTTGTCTCAAATATCTCACGTCTCGGAACGTATTTCCACGACATGGCGATTAGTCATAAGTACTAATTTGAATATTAATTTTTATTAGTTTTTATTATTTAGTTCATAATTAATAAATAATCTTAACATTTTTATCATTAATGCGATTGTAGTGCTTTATTTACGCAATAAAATTTCCAGTCATAGGACCGATACAAAAGAAACCAATAAAAAAGCGATAAATGGATTACTTTTGCCGAGGGGACCATTTTCTCAAATCGCATTTTACCATGCTATCCCCTCGCCAGCGCAGCAATAAATTTTGACCCCAATTCATATTAAGCACGTGCAGTGTATTTTCTTTATGCAAAAATCAGCCATTCATTTTGTATCATGAATTATATTTGCTGCTGGCAGAGTGACCGGCGGAACATGATAAATGGCCCCTTCCGCGTCAAACTGACTGAGCTGCAGCCCTCGTCTTTTTGTTCCTCCCGGCAAACAATGAAAGAAAGAAGGACGCAAAAGCAAAGTCGGCTGTGTGTGTATATGTTTTGCGAGTATTGACGATGTCAGATTGTTTCTGCGTTTTTGCGACCGCCGCTGCTTCCATATGTATTGTTTTGGAGAGCAAATATTCGGCGGGGCTCTTGTGGTCTGCAAAAAGCGCTGGTCATTCCGAAATGGATGCTTGTAAAGTGTTGTCTATCAATATCTGGCGAAAGGAAAAGCGGCGTTTTTGCCGTCCGCGTTGGTTATTTTTGCGTCTGGAGATGCGTTGAGCCAAAATCGTTTAGCCCCAAGGAAAAAGGGCGGTCATCGGCCTTGTGCAGATCTCAAATTAATTTTCTGACTTTTTTTATAAAGAATAATAAAAATATTTTTAATAAAATACCTGAATGTGTTAAGCAAAATTACTAAAATGATACAAATTAATTGAAAAATATTAGAATGTGCTATAAAGTCTTTTTGATCTCGGAAGTTTTAGCAAAATTCTTGCTAGTGGTGGTGCCGTTTTGTTCAACAATTCATTTCTTTTCAATTAAATTGCAAGTTGTTTTTAACTATGGAATGTAACATTTTAGACAAATAAAACACAACAATAATAATTTGAAGGCCAATTTAAATTGTTATATTTTAGTATCATTGTCGTTTTTTGTTTGATAAAATTAAAATTTTATATTAAATTCATCACAAAATTTAATTTAAAATGCAGGTCTCAATTAAACCGATTGCTTAAAACTGCATCAAATTGAGCTCATAAAAATATTACAATCAAATAATATTATTATTATTGTAATACATAACTTGGAGAGAGGAAAGTATCTACCTTATTCAATTATGAGACATAATAAAATCAATTTTGCAAAAAAAAAAAAATAAAAAATTTTATCTTATAGCTAGGTAACTTTGAATTAACTTTATTATACTGCAATTGACTACTTCCTCAAATAATTGGAACTAATATATTAATCAAAATTATTATTTTGCATCAATAAATAAATAAAACAACTATTTCTTACAGCTAAAAACAGGCCAGCAATTATTGATTGATCTGCACTATGCACAAATTTTAACATTTAAATCATAATTTATTTGATTAAGAGTGTTTGAGCGTGAATAAAAGTGTCCTTGTAAACATCAGGGTCAGACGATGGAGCAATCAACTTGATGAAAAGCAGCCAAAGTCGGGCGAAACGCAACTATTTTTGGCTCATTCAGGCCCATTTCTTTGAGCGCGTACGTGGCCATAGGGTGCAATATTTTGAGTCACCCTTCAACGAGCAGGCAATAAAATCGGTCGTCCACCCTCGCCCTTAACAGTCTGGCGCGCACCGATATCGATGGCCACTCACTAATAATACTTTTATCGGAGGTGCAATAAAATTACCATACGAGGAAGAGAGCGAAAGTGGTCTCGCACTACTTTTCTTTCGTCTGCCAACGAGACTGCCCGCTGCGCGCGACTGTATTGCCGGTTGCCGCCGATAAATTCTCGCTTTGCGCTCGCAAATATACACATTCCGCGCAGCGCGACGAATTGCTCGAGAAAATGGAAAGTGTCTGCGCGCAAAACGGGAAATCCTGCTGCCGTTTTGTGCCAAAAACAAAATGCATGAAATGTAATAAAAAACTTACATTAAAGGCCAAAAAGCATTTTTTACTCTCTTTAGCAATATATAATTTTTTTTTAATTCGATATTAATAAGTTTTTTATTATAAATATGATGTTATAAGTATTGCATTTTGCATAAGTCGTTCATTTTAAAAATTTTGACCACCTTCAACTAGACGTACTCAATCTTCACATAGACGTACTGAATTTTGCATTAGTCGTTCATTTTGAAAAACTTACAAAAATTTAACTAGACGTATTAATTCTTCAAATAGACGAATTTATATGAATGAGATCTTCCAAAAGGATTGGCAGTAAAAAAGTGGTGCGGAAAGTGTGTGGCGCCTTCGAAAAAACCTATTGATTTCTTAAAATGCATAAGTGGATTTATATAAATCTTAATTTTCATTCTTGGTAATTTCGATAAAAAGTTTTTCTTATACAAGATAGAATGAAAATCCTAATCCTCTGTCGCTCCCTGTCTAGTTATCATTTTTTTTATTGGAGGAAGCAAGTTAAAGAAGTGCGGAAGCGAAGAAAAGAGCCGCTTTGGAGAGAAAGGTAAGCGCTTGTCATCTCCGCGGAGTGATTTCATCAATCAAAGCTCTGGGCAGGGAGCAGAAAAAGTTACAACAAGGCAAATGGAGAGAACGGAAAGGAAGACAAAGCGAGCGATTAGCTATGGAAAGCGCCGAAAATCGATTATCCTCCACGTGGTCCAAAACTGGCTTATTTTTTATATAAATAAAATTTACAGAGAATATTCATTCTTTTTATATTTTGTCCCACAATTAATTTTAAATCAAGGTGTATATATGACTTGCATTATTATAATTTCCTTTGATTTAGGTCTTCAAGCAAAATATTTTAAATGGTCCAATTGTAAGTGAAGTAAGAAAGTTTTCGAACAACATTACGCATTTCGCGGAAGATGCAAAACCAAATTAGCCACATTCAAGTGCGATCATTTCATTTTATTCTCTTTGATGCTATTTGTTTGCTATAGGGAGCTTGATTTTATTAAATAATTATAAAATGTATATTAAATTAGATTTTCATGTTATATAGAAAAAAAGAGGTGCACTACACTAAATACTGTTTAGGTGTTATAATATGACTATATTTCAGGGAAGTGACAAATTTATAAGATTTATTACACAGATTCTAACTAAATACATTCAAAATATTTTCTTAAAAATGCATTCATAAAATTTAATTTACAAGATATTTTAAAAATGATTTATTAATAGATAATAAATGTAAAATGTTTTAATATTAAAAAAATTCAATGATAAAGGATAAAGTAGAAAAAATTGCACACAAAAGAATCAATTCTTTTTTTTAAATGAGAAAAATATTGATTTTTCATGAAATTGTATCAGTTATAAACACATTTTTAATGATAGTTTTAAACAATTCACAACACCTGCTGTAAACTGAAGCTGAGTAATTGTTAGTCTGACCCGATCGCCTGAAAAATCTGAAGTTTGTCATAATAATTAATGAGAGCGGCGGCCGAGAGTAGGGCAAACTGTGGCGCATCCAGGGCGTCGTTTTGATAGTCCGAAGCGAAAGAAAGAAGAGGGCGCCGGCGACTGGCAAACAACGCAAAAAGCGCCAGGCAGATAATGCACCACGGGAAGCTGTAATCTATCATTGCTGCTTTGTTTATTGCATATAAGTGCATCTCGTCGGGCGGCGCGCGCGTTTTACGACGATGCATCCAGCGCAGCCCGAAGGCGCCTCCGCGTGCACTAAAGGGTGCGCGCCAACCAGGCCATAAATTTAAATGCCTCCTTTTTTCCGTGCTTTTATTTTACAATACACACAGTACACACTGCGATCCGCCATTAAAGACGAATCTATTGTCGTAAAATTGCAGCCTCCCCGGAATGTTATTATTATTATTTGCGCGGCGCTTCCTCGTTCGCAAATGCAGCCCTTAAAAAATTATCTCTTTCTTGTGTACGAATGTACGTCTTCCGTTTGCGAGGAGACGCACTTTTATTGTGCGCTTTGCAGCGCAATTACGTCGCATTGTGCGAGCACTATTTTCACAGTTACCCGAGCCTGTCTGTGTGCTGTGCACTCTGTCTAATGGACAGTGTAGTAGTTTTCTTTTTAATGCAATTTAATACCAACTTAACTCAAGCTGCGTTCTAAATTAAGATGTATATGTGAAATTACAAAGATTACAGTTTTCTACATTTAAAATTTTTAATTTATTACAAAATAAAAATGTTACCGTTTATATATATATTTTTTTTTAATTTTTAATTACAAATATATTTTTAGTTTACATAAATTAAATAGTTTTTTATTAATAAAAATTAAGATTTTCTTAACATGAATTTAGTTATGTTTTAAAAGTAACACAACATCATTCATTTAATATGTTCATTTGAAAATTTTTATTATAAAAATTGACAGCTCAACCTGCAACTTTTCATATAAAATGTTGTTGTTGGTGGAAACGTTTTGGTTTTTATTATGGAACATGAATTACAAACCAGATAAAAATTAAATAATTAATAACAATTTGAAAATAACACTAGTTTCTTTATTTATTTACCAGATATGCAGTACACGGACTTCACTTCCTATTTTGTAAGAATAAAAATTACCATTCAAATGTATATAATGATTGCGAATGTGAAAAATGTGGGAGGAAAATAAACTTGTATCATTTTAGTGAATGTTGTAAAAATAATTTAAGCTTGTCTGAAGCTGCGAGAATGAATCATAAATAATTAATTGTACGTTGAAAAGTTGTACACATTTTGTGTTTAATAAATTTCTATATATATAAAATAACACTAGTTTCTATAGCTGTCTTAATTAGCGGTTAGACTTAACATATTTTGATGTTGAGAATTTAAAACCCAAAGAAATCACTTGAAACGGGAAATAATTAAATTAGTACGTAACGAATTGCACATCAAGGCAATTACTCACAAGTACTAATTTAAATATTTTTTTGTCTTTCAATTTTTAGCCTTTTTAGGTCTTGCACTTATACAATACTTCTAATGAGATTTGTATATCTTGGTGTGACTCTTTTGCCCTCTTTATCTCTTACTTAGAAAATCGATTTTTTTATTATATGATTTATGATCTAATTTTCGGTAATTACTTAATTTTTTGTTTAAAAATTAAGTTTATTCTGCCATTTCATTCAAAGGATGAGCTCAACAGAAATCCCATATGTTCCGTAATTTTTACAGTACTTGCATGCGCACCAACAGTGTGTCTCGTGCCGCATTTTATTATGTCCCCGATATTTACGACTGGCAAATGCCCGCGGATCGCTTCATAAAAATGTCACTGATGATGAAGCGGCTTTTAACGCGGTCGATCTGTCAAAAATTGGCGAACGCCGGTCTTTCTTTCTTAACGCAATAAATAGGCGTTTTATTGCTCGCCACTGCTGAAAAGAAAATATCGGAGAAGTACAAACCGCGATGGTATATATAAATCACCAGGATGACGAAGCAAATTTGCCTCGGCGCAAGGTTGCAAACAATATAATAAATTGCGCCACGTGCCACATTTAAATCGGCGCAAGATTACTTTCGTTGTTTTCACCGAACTCGTTGGACTGCCACTTTAAACCGTTCATAAATTGTCTTGCGAGAACCCGACTGTCGATATATCTGACGGCCGTAATGGCCGCGTGCTATGCAAATTCCCTGCATATTGGAGCAGTCGATCGCCAAAGTTTGCCCATCACTCACCGTCAAACATACCATCCTTATCTATTCCTTCAAACTTTGCCCATATTTATATGTATTTCTACTCCCGCGGCCTTCAAAAAAAACATTCAAATTAATTCAAGAACAATTTATTAAAAAAAAAATCATATATCTTATAAAAGAGTGTGAATCGATTGATGAGAAAAACTTCTCTAATGAAAATTTAGGTGCTTTTGTAATTTTCGCATTTGCGGTTAAAAGAAAAAAATATAAATAATTCAGTCTGAAAAAATGAAAGCCTTCGACAAAAACCTTTCAATTGATTGCTGTGTAATGCGTTTGAATTTTAGTATTAATTGAATTTGGCATTTCCTTAAAAATTTATAATATTTAATTTTACTATTATTGTCTTTATTAAACACAAATGTGTACCACGTCATGAATTGCTGGTCGAAATCAATAATAAATCTTAATTTAATTATAATTATCATTTAAGTTTTATCTTTATCTTGTGTAGCATATTCGGTTAGAGATTTTACTCTTTTAGAACAATTAAGGAGGTGATACAGGGAAATCTCCTTTTCATCACAAAGTTTACATACACAATTTGCTCTCGCAGTATGGAAAGTTTTATCTTTACAAATACAATGATGGAATCCGTGCATTGCAAACCGGGTTTGAACATGTCTGTTTTTAAACAGAGGCTTTTTCCAATTATTATTTAACATTGCTGGTGTTTGATATATTTCATCGTTAAAATCTCTTTCTTTTCTCACCCGAATATGTGTTAGAAACTCATCTTAAGCTCTGGTATCACTTAAATTAAATGTATTCTTAATTTTAGTTACAAAAGGCTCTTCATCATCAATCAAAAGATACAAGTATGAGCTTCTAGAAAATTTGCTTACTCCTAAAACTTTTTTGAAATATCTGGTCATTAAATTTTAATAATTTAATTTTACGATATCTTTAAATTATTTAATTATAAGCGATTCAGCTATTTAATTTAATTACGAGACACACGCCTTTCTGCACATATTTACACTTATTTATTGGCCACATCTGTCGTTGAAAAGCGTTCTTTTGCTTCTCAAATCACTCCCCAATACCACTTGCTCTACCTTTCCGCGCCATTTGTATATCCAATTTCAACAATTTTCAGTTTCTACTTTACCCAGTTTGATGCCTTTCGCTTACAATTAGATTGACCATTACGTGAGAATCATAAAATTCTGTTTTAATTTCTGAAATTAACAGCTGATTCTGAATAAATTTATAGGAAAATTTGTCGTTTCCGAGAACTTGAAATTTAAATTGATTAAATCAGCTACAAAGAATTTTTTTCGTCTTTTTAGTACTTTTGAGAGAAGGATGGACAAAATCGCAAAAGCGATCTGCGATCCGCGATTGCGATCTGATCGCGATCGCAATCGCAAAAGGTGGTTGATCGCAGGCGATCATTTGCGATCTTTTTGCGATCGAAGAAAGAAAAATTTTTATGCTTAATCTGGGCGAATTTAACGCTAAATCTGAAAGAAAAAAATGTCAATTTCAGGTAATTTGACAGAAAAATTTCTTAAACTAAGGCTTTTCATTTACGGAGTTCATTTTTGTTCGGCCTCCTCGTTCTGAAACCAGAATTGATAAAAAAACGTTCGGAAATTCATTTTTTTAAAAATATATTTGATCGCAAATGATCGCAACGTTTTTGATCGCGATCGCAATCGCACGATTTTTCAATTTCACGATCGCAATCGCACAATTTTTAATTTTCAAGATCGCGATCGCGATCGCAATCGCAAAAATTTGAGATCGCGTCCATCCTTTTTTTGAGAAATGCATGAAAATTTTCCAATTTTTTTTCACTAGTTTCTTGCTGCTACTGGTCTATCTTTCTTTCTGTTTCTCTCCGTCTCTCGGCAGCGTTTTATTAACCCAATTTTTGTTGCTCGTCGAGGTTGGGCTGGTGAATATTTATCATCATATTATCCTCTGGTAGCGCGCGCGGTATACGAGAGAGAGAGAGCAAATAAAAGAGAGCGACAAGTATAGCAGCGGTGCTGGCGCGCGGCCAGACCTGCTGTGTCTGTCCGTGGCGCCTGTCTTGGGGTGGAGTCCGCGGCCGGCGTTTGCAGCGGGGGCGTTTACGAGGCCTAGCGCAGTCGGACGCCGCCAAAGCAGTGCAGGTGATGAGCCGACTCATCTCTGCACTTTCCTCCTTCGCCGCGCAGAGTAAATACATAATAAAACGCTGCTAATGACTTTCCTTGATCGGCCCACGAGCAAAACAACTCCAAACACAAAACTTGTTCTCAATCCAAAGTAAATAAACGCTTCAAAATTATTTTAAAGATATAATGAAATTTATTAAAATTATTTAAGTTAGTGTTTGTTTTATTTTTGTTTTGCAATATTTAACTAATTTGTCTTAAATTAAAAACTTTTTAAGATTATAAAATGAATTATCAATTTTTGTGCAATTTATCACTATTTTAATTGAAAAACATTTAAATTTGATTTATTATTAAAAAATAATAGTCACTTGCATACTAAAAAGAATATTGACTAAATTCTAAAATGCTTCAATTGCCCTTTTCCCACTTTTTCGCATTAGAATCCGATTAAAATGATAGCGATTTTAGTTGTTAATAATTTAAAACACAACAAAAAGTAATTGCACTAGAAAAATTATTAACAGGAATAAATTTTATTTGTTATGGTCAATTTCAAACTACATAATTTGTTAAATCGTAATTAAAATATTATCAATATTCTTTTAAAGCTGGCAGGTCATCCATCTTAACTGGTGTATCATTAATTTTATCCATGCACAATTGATTCAACAATATGTACAATCAGATGCATATGATTCTGCATATGCAACTCGTGAAACAAAACCTTAAGTTGTTTATGCATAAATCATACAAATATTCTTCTTTTTAATTTAAAAATATACAAGTTAATGCCAGGAGTATTTTTAAAAGAATAAAAAGTAATAAAAAAAAAATTCTTTTGGGCTGAATTCTAAGCAATTTGTCAACAAATTTCTCCATAAACTCTGTGTGGCTTCAGGAAAAATTAAAATCGGAAAACATGTATTTCAGAGCATAATTTGTCAACCCTTTTAAATAAAATTGTGCCGAGTGGCCAGGAAGTAGATCGCCGCATCATAGAATGGGAGCGCAGATGCTGATGTTGTTGATCGGAAACGGCAAACTACTTGAACTCTCTCGAGAGCATTTAAGAAAAAGAACTGCGCTCATCCAATATAACAAATGTGCAGCACTCTCTGCATTAACGGTTGAAGAATCTTCTTCGCAGAGAAAATTACTACGCCGACAGCATTATTGGGAACGAATCCAAACAGTCTCCAATGTGCATCCAAGCTCGATTGCAGGCAGGTGAAATCAAAAGAAAAAATCAGTTTGAAATTGTTTTATAGTAATTATAGTATTTATTGATCTAGAGAACTAGTGCCTCATTAAATGCACGAGAGCGCTTAAATTACAACTGTTTGAATAACAGATCGGTTCATTCGGGTGCTTTTTAAGAAGGAAGTTCAAAATTTGGCATGCCGGGGCCGCGAAATGGGTCAAGTTTTCAAAAAATGATACTTTTCCCACAACTCTGTCGCACTTTCTCTCTCTGTTTTCAATTCAGGCAGTGTGGGACTTCATATCGTGGGCTAGATTTTTTTCGATAACAACTCATTACATACTTTTTCATCACAACAATTTTGCAGATCACATTTCGAGCGGACGTCGCGGTGCGGAATCTACGGGGGGGATAAACTGCTACTCTAGGATGCCGAGAGCGACGCAGATTCCGCGGCCAACGAAACACTCTCCGATTTTTTATTACACACATCGTTCATTATTATTGTCAGTCGAATTTGGGGGGCGTTTCAACATTATTAGCAACAAGTAACATAGTCGTACAGAATTTTCGCGTATAATCTCTCTTCATCTATTGTCGTTCAGATTGCTTAAGGAGTATTGCACGTGGATGAGATTGCAAGGAATGCGTCTGGAATGCGATTAATTTCTCTCTTTTTTTTTACTTAATCTCTTCTTGATAATGATAACTACGCAGGGCGTTTTTTTCTCTCTGGGGAGAGCAAACTGCCGCGGCCACAGAGGGCGATGTCTGCGTCCGCTCTGCTCTTACTGTAAAAATATTATGATACAGGAGTATTTTTTTTAAATTTAAAAGCGAAATTGCGTGTGGATACTTGTTCGTTTGGTTTGTGTGTCGATGAACTCGTGTCTACGGCGAATGTGGGACGAGGTGATTGATTAATATTTATTCTGATACATGGTCGAGAGGGCGAGCAGGCAAATTCACAACTTCTGTAATTAAGGCATTGTGTCTTCTAATCAACTCGTGGTTTCTCTTTTATTTTTCTTATGCACATTAATTAATAGGCCTAAGTAGAGAGTGATGTGGGAATAGAAGGGTTGTTTTTTTAATACTTAATTATAATCACGTAGGAAAAAAACGGGGTGGGATCGGAAGCAGCCATAAGCAAAATGAGTTTTTCTTTTTTACTTGCTCATCTGTGATTGTGGTTGTGTTTCTCGGTGTATTTACAATAGCAGCAATAATAATAATAATAATATTTATGTTCTCTGCTTTATCGCTTTTTACAACATTTTACAGCAACTGCACTCTTTCTCTCACTGTACAAGTCTCGTTGCTTCTTTTTTACAGACCTTACATATCGCAGGTGATATAAAACCCCACAACGAGGCTCTGGTCCCCCATGGAATTTTGCAATACCCTACCAATTATTTTCTCCTCCGTACCCAAAGAAAATAATATAAATAAAATTTTAAATAAAATCGGAAATTTGGGCTTTTGGGACTCCTGCATATAAAAATTTAAAAAATAAGCGAATTGAATTCTCACAATAATCAGAAATAAAGAATGTTAAAAATATTTCGTTTCCGTAGGCTAAAATTTCAAGTACCAACCTGTCTTTTGAATTGATTTAAGACAGATTGAGTTAAATATTGCCGGGGCAAAATAGATTCTGTGATAAAAGCACTGGATCAATGGATTTAAAATCTGCTAAAACTGCCCTAGTTTAATTTGCCATTAGGAAACTGAAATATTTTTAATTTAATTGAATTGCTTTTACTCCAATGGAAAACGTCTGAGTAGTTCAATTTTAAATTTGGGCACAAATAATAAATATCAATGGAATGTAATAAATAAGAGTTTATTTAAGTAATAATAAAAGAAAAAATTAATAAAATTCAATTAAATGAGTAATCCTCAGAAAATCACTGGCAAATAACTAAAGGCTCACTGGGGCGGATGGGCTCTTTTTTATCTTGGAAGTTTTATTTAACTCTTGCAAGTGGTGGTGCCGTTTTGTCCAAAAATAAATTTTTTTTAAGTTAATTTTGTTTAAACATGTGGAAAAATAAGCATCAAAAATAACAATATAATAATAATAATCAAATCAAACAAAGCTGAGTAAAATTTTAAGTAATTTGGTTGAAATGATGTCAAAATTTTTTAGATTTTGAGACAAAAACTAAAATGAATTGCATAATTTTGGAACCACTTTTTTTGCTGGATTTCCAAATCATTTGAGTACTTTTCAGATGTTTTCCGTTTGAATAAATTTGAATGAATCGCGGCGGGGAGGGGTGGGGTCGATTTTCCAAATCGACGTCCGAACCGAGTGGTGCGAGCCGCCGAGAAAATAAACGTAGGGTATTCAGGGAGCCAAAATTCTAATCGTATCATCACAGATTTATCAGGGATTACCCCGTTTAAAAGTTGAAGGAGAGTCGGCGCGAGTCGGGGTGCAGTCCGTGTCGGTGCGGGCGGCGGCACCTCGCGCGCATCTAGTATCACCAAATGCTTTTTGAATCAAATCGCGGCGGTCGCGGTCCAACCGGACGCGCGCACTCACTCTGGGTCCTGTCCTTAGGGGCACCCGCACTCCTCGACGGACATTTTGGGCAGGTCCTGCTTGACAATGTTACTGTCCCTGTCGAAGTAAATCAAGGAAATCGGCGAGAAGCGGACCGGCGAGCAACACGGCTGCAGACCGGCCAGCCGGTAGCGCGTGCGGTATTGCTCCATCACGTGCGTGTGATAATTGAGAAAGGTGTCGGGGGTGCGGTGCAGTCCGCAGGTGCCGCGGCAGTAGTTGGCGTAGTAGCCGCTCGGCTTGATGATCCAGTCGCTCCAGCCGATTTTCGTAAAGTTCACATAGAAGCGCTGCTTGCAGCACTGCTTCACCTGGCCACTGCACTCGAGCGCGTGCCGCTTCATCCGCTTGGGCACGTCAGGGTCCGTGTGCACCACGAGGAAGGGCCGGTGGTGCGGCGGCCGCTGCCGCGCCGCGCCCTCCAGCAGCGGCTGCACCAGCTCGCAGCACCCGGCGCAGTCCACCAGCAGGTGCAGTTTGCGGCGCCGCGCCGCGTCCGGCGCCGCCGCCGACACCGAGTACCACTCCTGCACCGTCTCTGTGATGTCGAACTTGAGCCAGCCGAGCGCGTCCGTCGACACGTCCAGCGAGCTGGCCAGCTCCAGGTCCTGAAACACGCACGTCGCTTTCCATCACCATTCAAAATACTCATTCGCTAAACAATAAAAAAAATAAAATGCACTAATTCTATTTTGCTAATTTTTTAGGTTACAAAAGCAAATGTGTTTTTTGTTGAAATAAAATGTTGTATATTTTTTTGGCATGCTAGCAATGCTTGAAACAAAATAAATTTTGATTTGTAATGCTGGTATTTTGACTGATTTGAATATATTTTTTCTATTATTAAATAGTTACGTTTTCTTTTAATTATTTTTATGCTTTAAGTATTCGATATATCAGGGAACAAGATGAAAACAAGAAAAGAAGTTATTTTTTCAACTAGAATTCTTAAATGTTATAATCATCAAATAGTTGTTTATTATATATTTTATACATAAAATTTTTTTTTGGCATTATTGTCTTAACCAGTTTCACTCTTTTGTAGAAGAAAATGTGTTATTGTTATATTAAATTATTAAAATAACAAAAAATTTTTAAATAAAAATGATATTTGCTATTAATTAAATAAAATTTTAGAAAATATCAGATAGCATAATAAAACTTATTAAATTTTATTTTAAAGTAGTTTTTTTTTAATAAAAAATTTAACAATTAAGCGGTAAACTGAACTAGAAGTTTTTTTAAATTTTGGTTAAAAATTAGTTTTGATTTGAAATTGAAATCCAAGAATAGAAACAACATTCCTGACATTCTTCATTCAAAAAGAAAATAATTCCCAAAGAACTACTTCGCACCTTCAGGGGTTGAATTGCAACACAGACCACAATTAATTAGCCACTGGCTATTTCCAATATTTCTCAAATACTAAGTATCTGGGCAAACCCGATACACCCTTATTTGAAGCGAAAAAGTTCCTTGGGAATTACTTTTTTAAATTTAAAGATGAATTTGAGAAAAAGAAATAATAATTTCATAATTATTTAGTACAATAGGCAAAATGAAAAGAACAAGAAAGTAAAATTTAAGAAATTAATAGCAGTGTTTTTTTAAATTTTAAGATAAAGGTTAAGAAATCTTGCTTGTGCACCAACATACCTTACCACTAAGGTATGTGGCATTGATGGACGCCGCCACGGCGTTCGCCCTGAACACGTAGAAGCTGAAATTTTTATGCCGCGGCGCGTGGTGATGATGGTGGCACTGAATGGGGCCCGCGCCGCTCAGGGCGCCCCGCAGGACCCCTGGCCGCAACTCCATGCGCACCCACAGGTTCGCGGACTTTATCCGCAGGTCGCCCGCGTTTTCTTGGCTGTGCGAGAACTCGAGTAACGATTGCCCGTTTAATCTTGGACCTGCGAACAGAAAAGAGACAAACAAATCAGCTCAAACAAATCAAAGTACTGCAGTTTGGATGCACAAAAGGTTTCTATCTTATCGGAAGCGGAATAAATCGCCGGCGAGAGTGATTTTGGTTGTAGAGCTCGTTCTTGATTTATAAAGGCGAAGCAATTAGCCCGGCAAGAGATCTTTTTCTTTATATAAACAAACTGCTCTCCCAGGCTTTATATATATAAATACAAACTAAAAGTTCTGCTTTTGTTGCAGTGATTTATCACTGCATTCGTGTTCGATCGGGGCAGCTGCAGGACGGTTGTCAGGTTGAATAAAGCGCGCGAATAATGCAGCAGATCCGGAGAACGCGTGCAACAGAAACACTTTGTTATATTGCGAGCCGGCCTACGTTATTTATGGGCCAAACATGCACCAAGAGGGAGGAAAAGAGTTCCTTAATCACTGGAGAAAGTTTCCGTAGAGTGGGTGGACTATATTTTATAACAAGGGCTACAAGTTCATTTGTTCAAAATAAGAAAATAATAAATTCATATGATTTGCACATAGAACATTGCCAAGCTTGAGAACCATTGCAGGCGTATTTCAAAAATTTAATTTCCCTCAACATCTTGAAATAATTTGAGAATTTTATAAATTTCTATTGTAGTTTATTCATCCAATTAAAAAATTATATAATTTAAAAAAATTTAATTATCTATTTTCAGCATTAATATCGATTAAAAGTTAATACTCATGTGGATTTCATCAAAAATTAAAACCTGGTTGTTTAAAGTAAAATGAAAAAAAAAGAAGAGAAACTGATGAACTGGTAATTCAAAATCTACTTTTTTAAATCCAACTTAACTTAGGAGGGAGGTAAATTTACAAAATAAAAAATAAAATGTTAAATAAAACTGAAAAATTATATTTAGATTATTAAAATTAAAAGCTCACTGCAGCACATGGGATCTTTTGATCTCGGAAGTTTGTTCTTGCTTGTGGTGGTGCCGTTTTTTCAACGAATCTTTATTTTTAACTGTTTTCAACCAATGAGATGTAACAATTTGGACAGTTAAACAAATCTTAATAGAAAAAAACGTAATTTTTGGAAAATTACTGCAAGAACCCATTGAATAACTCAGTTGCTTTTAATTAATTTATAAAATTTTTATGCTTTTTATTATTCTATATTCCCAATTTCAATTTTTGTGAAAATGAATAGACCAGGCTTTTTCTCGTTGCAGAAAAATTGTTTTTTATTCAAAAACAAATGGCTCACATAAATTTATGTGTTAATATTTTAATCCTAGTTGGACTTGAGAAACCCCATATTTCGAAATACTGCAGGTCACCTTTAGACTTCAGTTTGTCCTTCTATTATATTTATTATCTTTTTCGTTATTATTGATGGACGTTTAATGAAGTGGATTTCAAGAAAAATTAAAAACCGATAATAGTAAAAATAACTTCAATTCCATTTTTTATCTATTGAATGTGTGAAAAGTTCTAAATTTATTTTACTATTTACTCAATATGTCTCGTGAAGTGCTGCACTAACATTATATTTCTTCAGGAAAATGCACGAATAATTTCTTGCTACTCGCAAGGACGGCGGCACATTAGCAAGAAAAATTATTCTCATGCTGCATTATTTACGAGTACATCGAGTCGTAAAACAGCGCCACTCATTCTTTCCTCCTTTTCGCAGCAGTTTCTATTACTCGCATTCGCACGCCCATAAAGCTACTTTTTTATGAATCAAATAAGCTTGTGTTCACGTCACAATAACTCGGCCGCATTATTCTTCTTTCTCCCGCGGCAAACAAATTTATGATTTTTACACTTCTCGTGATGTTTTTATTAAGTTAAGAAAAGAAACGCTCAGCACGAGTTCATCTGCTGCGAACATTGTTTTGGGATTTTCGGCGTGACTTATGGTTAAATACGAGATTTTGCATGTGGCGCGCGTACGAGAGAAAAAAAAACGACGACGACTCGGTCTGCAGATGCTTGTTTTAAATGGATAAATTCGCTGCTTTTTCGCATGGCGTGGCAAAAAAGTTTGTCTCCGGCAGAGGCCATTTTTATCCACAAACACTCAGTGTGTTTCTTGCTGTGGAGCCGAATGCCATTATAATACGCTCGCTCGCAGACTCAAAATAGCTCTTTTAAAACTTTATAGTGCTAAACTTTTCGTATGAAAAATCACCCCATAGCGTCGCGCAGAGCCAATTCTGAATATCATTTTCGCATTCGCTCAAAGGCTATTTAATGATGTATGCTTTTATTCTATTATGTGCTCTTGGCTGCAGACGCCGTAATAGCAGAGTGCAATGTGGATAATGGGCGTATGTACGTGTTTCTTGCAATTGAAAATATATGGAAAATATCGCAAGTTGAATTTCTCGAACATAACCAGAGGAATATTATTTTAAATTGGTATTGAATTTATGGAACAGCAAAATAAAGTGATTCATAAAATAAATATGTAAATTTATTAATTTATTTATCATTTTTTATTTAAATTACTTTATTAAAATTATATAGTTTAATTTTTATTTTTAATTTGATTTATAAAACAGAATTTGAGTTGTAAAGATAAAAAAGCAATAATCATGTAAAAATTTGACACTAAATTTATATTGAATGTAAATATAATTTTCAAACTGATCAATACTCAGATTATCAATGTATTCCATAGAACTATACTTTGATCCTTCCTCTACATAGCTTTTTATTTATACAATGAACCTATAATTTGCATTAATTCAAATAACTGGAATAAGTGGAATACTTTAATTGTTTGATGGATATTTAATGAAAATATCTCAAATGTGCTGTTGAATATTATGACAATAAATTTCAATTGACATCAATACTGATCAGTACATTAAATATCGTTTTATGCCTGATAAACTCAATTTGAAATGAAAATAAAGAAGAAAAATACTATAAATAATTAAGAAAGTTAACATATAAGCAGAAAAAATTGTTTGATGTTTGATTTAAACAAGCAAAGCTTGCGCACAAAAGTTTAGAATGGAGACAATCTTATTAGAATTTGCGATCGTTCGGATTCAACCGCCAAAGAGATCATTTTCCGCTACATCTCTGTTGGCAAAATCAGAGACGACCGCAAAAGAAAGAATCGAGTGATCGAAATGCAAATTTGGCCAAACAATACAAGCCAAAAGTCGACTAAAGTGCTCTCTTTTGCGGTGGAGCGAAATATGTTTCGCAATCGCGCACACACTCATGTCATACGTAATTCGAACAGAGCTAAAGAATTGGCACAAAAAATGAACGTGGCGGTCGGCAAATCCAATCAAGTAATGCACTCTCTCGAACGAGCGTCCGTTTTATTTTCATTAGCGCAAATTATTCCGGCCGGAGCTAGATTGGCGCGGGAAATATCGGGAAGGACTTGCAGTGCTGTTTTTCTTACGTCAGCGCGGGCAAATTTATTTTGTACGAAAATGCCCATTTTTATAACGAGAATGTATAAAAATTCCTCGGAGGGAAGCATCGTAATTATTTAGTTTGCTTTAGTCCGCCTCCCTTTCTTTCTCTCTCTCTACGCCGAGTCGGACGCGATTTTCGTGCTTCTTTGCGAGCGCCAAGAGGCGGGCAATGCGTCATTTTTAATGGCTCGCATTCAGACTGCGCTTGCGAGTCTGGCTTCGGCAGCGAGAGAAGAAAATTCAAAAAGTATTCCATCAAACGACGAGAGCGCAAAAACAAGTGTTTTTAAACGGCAGCAGCGGCGGGCGATCTATTTGTCTGCACTTTTTAGGTCATTATATATATGAAGGTTAAATTATTGTTTTTGGCCGGCGCGGATTTTTCTTGGTGCGCGAAACCGACATGCAAAGCGGACGCTCGGCGCTGTTTGGCTGGCTTTTTGCCGCGCGCGTCTGCAGACGATTAATCAGTTGCACGCAGCAGCGCCGAGTAATTTTTGCACTTTATGCCTCGTTTGTCACTTTTCGGACGGAAATGGATGGCCTTGCCAATATGGAGCCCAAGCCAATTTCCCGCTCATTTCTTTCCGATCGATTTTCTACTACAAGATTTGTTTTGCCGCTTCAAAATATCTGTTTCCAAAAATTATCAAAATTAAATCTTAAACTTTTTGCTACTGACCAGTTTTACACTAATTATTTGTTAATCAACTATTACAAATGTCAAATTTTATCCAAGTTCTGTTCAATGTTGAAATTTCCTCTGACAAACATAGTATGAAATAAATATTCGAAAAAAGCCAACCCAGCTGCAAACTGTGCTCGGTCGGATAATATTTTGA